>NW_019154139.1:10954105-11056605 GCF_002288905.1 Enhydra lutris kenyoni | reverse complement strand
TTGTTTATGTTCAGATCTCTCGGGTCAAATAAATTGTGTGATCTCTGTCTCTGGATAGGACACTGCCTTATACAATAGATATAAAAGTTAATTATATGTATTGTATTGGGATTTAGAAGTCATTGTCTGGCTCTTAGAAGGTCTGTATTCGAGACCTAAGTCTACCACTAGTGTAAAATCAAGTAAACGATCCCATGGATTGTCCTCTCTTGCTCTGCTCCCATCCTCTTGGGTTACAAAGTTCTATCTGCTCAACTGCTCTTACTTCCAGGAAATAATAATAATGATGATAGTACGTATGATGAGTTTATTATGGACCCCATAGTTCCTTATTTGCATTTTCTAATTTAGTTTTCCAAACGACCCCATAAAGTTGATACTAGTATCATCTTCACTTTATATATAAACACTGAAACCCACTCAGAGAGGTTAAATGACTTGCCCAAAGACTCAGAGCTCTGGATGACAGGCCAGAAATCACCTCCATAGTTGACGAACTCAGAATCCATGTGCTTCACCTAGTGGCTGCCAAGTTGTGGAAAGAAACAGGCTCTGAGTGGCAGCTCTGCCACCAATGCAAGGAGTGGCCAGGAAGCCAAGTACTGGGTAGCGCCATCTTGTGAAATGATGATCTGAGGCAGCGGAAGCAGGAGTGAGCCAGGTGCTCAAGTCAGCAGTGATGGGTGGGGGTTGATTGGAGCTCTGGCGGTGTGAGCAGCACAAAAAGGCAGAGTAGACTCTATGACAAGAACTTCAAACAAGCTGGGGTTGTAGAAGGAACAGAGAGAAACCATCCTCCACTGGAGAGAGCTGTCATGTCTTCAGAGGAGGGCAGCTTGGAGTCAGAGCTCAGGGTATGCATAGTAGTTCCCTGGGGCTAAACCAACGGAAATTTATTGTCTCAGTTCTGAAGACCAGAAGTTGAAAATCAAGGTGTCAGCAAGGTTGGTTCCTTCCAAAGGGTGTGAGGGAAGCATTTGTTCGCTCTTCTCCTTGGCTTGTAGACGGCCGTGTTTCATGTTCACATTGGTGCATTTGGTATGCAGTTTTGTCTCTAAATTTCCTCTTTTGATAAGGACACCAGTCATATTGGATTGGGGTCTATTTGATCCATTTGGCCTATAATGGCCTCATTTGAACTTGATTACCTTTGTCTGAACTCTATCTCCACATTCTCAGGTACTGGGAGTTAGGATTCCAATGTACAAATTTTGGCAGGATGCAATCCAAACCATAACAAGAATGTAGGGAACAGTCATCAAAGAGACCAAGAGAGAGTGGGCCCAAGCTAGACCATGAGTCCCCCATGGGTTCAGGGAGGGGTTTGGAAAAGCTGAGGGCTCAGACAAGGGTATGATTAGGAGGTATACAGAAGAGTCCCCTGACATGAAGGCCTGGACTCCTGACAGCAATTGTGGTGAACCAGGAAGTCAATAGGCTGGGCTTGCCCTAAAGGTCTCTAGGGAAAGGTGGTAATCGGTTCGGCTGCCACTGACATCTGCCCCCTCTTCCACTCTTGGTGGTTCAGTGCCAAGTAGGGAGTAAAACTTCCCCAAGAACACTCTCAAGAAGCCTTAAAGGATGGGGTGCCTGAGTGGCTCAGTCAGTTAGGTGTCTGCCTTCAGCTTAGGTCATGATCTCAGGGTCCTGGGATGCAGCCCCACATCGGGCTCAATGCTCAGTGGGGAACCTGCTTCTCCCTCTCCCTCTGCTACTCCCCCCTGCTTGCTCTCTCTCTCTCTCTCTCTCTCTCTGAAATAAATAAATAAAATCTTTAAAAAAAATCTTCCTTTAAAAAAAAGAAGCTTTAAAGGTGAGTGGGGTTCCTCCTCCTAGAAACCGAAGAACAGGGATTCTCCCCCAAGGCCGTCAAAGCAAAATTAGCACCACTGGGCACCACTGACCATTCTGTACAGGATAAGGGCAGGGTCTATGGAAGCTCTGGAGACTTTGTGACTTCCCTCAATTAACCAGCGTTATTACCCACTTTTTTTTCTTTTGTAATCAGTAGGAAAACAAAATCCTAAAAATGCAGAATACTCTCATGGCAGTTTTGAAGCATCCTGCCTTAATGGGTTTTGGGGAACAGGAATCCCTGAGGCTGCAGAGGGAGTGGCCACTTGAAAAGATGGTGATGAAGAGAATTTTAGGAGCCTATAAAAGACCCAACTGCTGAGAAGACTGGGCTAGAAGGAAGGAGCAGTGCTGGGGATCAAGTTTCTGGAGCATCTCCCAGATGGGGGAGGCCCCGATGGCCTTGACCTCTAGGGCTGATGGATGGCCCTGGACCCCAGGGCTGATGGATGGCCCTGAAATGCAGGACTGATGGATTGCCCTGGACCCCAAGGATGTTTACCCAACACAGGCTGAATCTACTCGGCTGTCTTCATCGCCTCCCCACCAAATCCCAATCCCTCCCTGCCTCGTCACCTGAGACTGTCTGATGTGAGAGAATGCATGTGTCCAGTCAGCACCCCCACCTCCATACTAATCACCCCAAGACACATTCTTACCACTTCCTCTGTCAATTCAAGGAAACAGTTACCCAACAGAGAGAGAGAGCAATCTAGAGACCTGAATAAAACCACAGTCTAGAGAGCAGGAGAATCTCACGCAAGGAAAATGCATTTGAAATTGAGAACAGAAGCTGAGCACTCCATGAGTTCTAGACAAGTCCCTGCAATGTTCAGGTGGGATGGTGAAAGGGGCCAGGTGGACCTTGAACTCTCTCTCATCTCTCTGTTAGCAACCCCAGCCAGGGAGAGGTTCACCCTGACTGTGCAAGGTCCTAGCCCAGCCTGCCTTCTCTGAGCCTAGCAGCCTACACCCACTTCTTCTTTCTCCAATATCCACACCTCTGCCTCAGTCAGAGGCAGCCCCAAGCCTTGAGTCATACTCACAGGATCTGTCTGTCCGGGCCTCTCTCCAAGATGCCCCCTGGGGATCCCTGCATTCTTGCCTTGGGCATGGCCTTCAACCCCTTAGGACAGAGTTTTCAGTGATGCTCCTAGGTCATCCTTTCCCGTGTATAAGCCACTGCTCATGTTCGCTCCCCAGCTAGAGGCTCAGATCCGTCATTAGCCCTAGGACTGGAGCTTATGTAAGACAGGAGGGATTCACAGGGTCACAGCTATTCCCCAATCCTCCTTGAGAGTCTGTTTTCACCCCTGGGTCTAGCCTTGTTTCTGAAAGCCAGGGCCCATTTATGCCTGACAGCTGAATTTCTATATACCTCTCCATGCCAGAGGCCCTATTCTAAAAAAGCTCAAGATGATTCTCAACTTGATAAAGAGTATCTGCAAAAACCTACCATTGACATAATACTTAATGATGAGAAACTTGAAACTTTTCCATTAGGATCAGGTAAAAAGCTAAGGAAGTCCCTGCTCACTACTCCTTTCCAACATTGTACTAGAAGTTCTAGGTAAAGCAATAAGATAAGAAAATTAAATAAAAGGTATACAGATTGGGAGGGAAAAAATAAAACTGCTTTGTTTGCAGATGGCATGATCATCTCTACAGAAAACCTGAAAGAATTTTTTGATCTCCTGGAAATAATAAGTAATTATGATAGGTTTCAGGATACAAAGTTAATATACAAAAGTCAATCATTTTCTTAATGTATATAATCATTTATATTAGCACCTATACAAATGAAATACTTAGGTGAAATCTAACAAAATATATATAAAATCTATATAAGAAAATTACAAAACTCTGATGAACAAAATCAAAGAGTAACTAAATAAATGGAGTGCTCTTTCACATTCTTGGATAGGAAGATCCAATAGTGTCAAGATGTCAATTCTTTTCAAATGATCTATAAGTTCAATTCAACCCCAGTCAAAGGGGTAAAACACAAAACTGTGAAAGTCTTAAAAGATAACGTTGGAGGAAATCTGGATGACCTTGGGTTTGGTGATGACTTTTTAGGTACTACACCAGCATGATCCATGAAAGAAATAATTGTTAAACTGGACTTCATTACAATAAAAAACATCCACTCTGCAAAAGACAAGGTCAAAAGAATGAGAAGAGAATCCACAGACTGGGAGAAAATACTCACAAAAGACACATCTGATAAAGGACTATGATCCAAAACATACAAAAAAACTCCTAAAACTTGACAGTAAGAAAATGAATGATCCAACTTAAAAATGGACCAAAGTCCACTTTAAAATGGACCAAAGTCCTTAACAGACACCAAAGAGGTACAAACAGCAAATAAGCACATGAAAAGATGCTTCACATCATAATCATCCGGGAAACACAAATTAAAATGACAATGAGGTATTACTACACACCTATTGAAATGGTCCTGATCCATAACACCGACAACACCAAATGCTACAAGGATGTGGAGCAGAAGACATGTTCATTCATTGCTGGTGGGAATGCAAAATGGTATAGCCACTCTGGAAGATAGTCTAAAGGTTTCTTCCAAAGGAGTAAAAGTATGCTCACACCAAAACCTGCAAACAGATATTTATGGCAGCTTTATCCATAATTGTCAAAACTTGGAAGCAACCAAGATGTCCTTTAGCAGGGGAATGGATAAATGAACGGTGGTCCATCCAGACAAATGGAATTCTTCAGTTCTAAAAAGAAATGAGCTATCAGGCCATGAAAAGCCATGGGGAAAACTTAAATGCAAATTACTAAGTGAACAAAGAGTCTGGAAATGTTACGTATTGGATGACTTCAACTGTGTGACATTATAGCAAAATTAAAAGGAGACAAGGGGAAAAAAAAAAAAAACTTCTCCCAAAATAAAGAAAGAAAGATCAAACTATGGAGACAGTGAAAGGGTCAGTTGGGTGCGAGGCACTGGGAGAGGGGTGAATGGGGATGCTACCATAATAGTGGATACATATCTTACACATTCATCCAAACCCATAGAAGGTACAACACCGAGAGTGAACCCCAATGTAAACTCTGGACTCTGGGTGATAATCATGTACAGATTATTGGTTCACTGATTTTATCAAACCTACCAGTCTGGTGGGGCATGTTGGATACTGGGAAGAGGGAGTGGGGATGAGGTATGGGGGTAATGGGATATTTCTATACTTGCCCAATCTTTCTGTGAACCAAAAACAGCTCTAATAAATAAATAAATAAATAAATAAAGCCTTGGGGCCCCTGGGTGGCTTGGCTAAGCGTCTGACTCTTGGTTTCAGTTCAGGTCATGATCTCAGGGTCATGAGATCGAGCCCCATGTCAGTCTTCACACTCAGTACAGACTTTGGTTAAGATATTCTCCCTCTCCTTCTGCCCTTCCTCCTACTCACACAGTCTCTCTCTCTAAAATAAATAAAATACAGAAATAAAATCTTTAAAAAATAAAATTAAGTCTTAAAAAAAATTTTTTTTAAACTCAAGATGGAGGCCTTCCTGTCCCGACCCCTCCCCTCCCCAACTGGCCTTATAACCTTGCACCTATGGCTCCTAGGTCCCAACCCTGAGGCATGGGGCCCGGCTCCCTGTTGACAGCTTGTCCCTCAGAACAAACATGCTTTCTCTGTCACTGTCATCAACCTGGGGTGGGGTTGCCCCCTCCTTGGGCAGCTACTACTGTCTGCTAGTGGTGATGACCTGAAGTCCCTTATCTTTGCACTCTCCTGTTGGGAAACCTCATGAAACCGGCCCATCTCTCAGAAGAAAGTATTGCTTGTCGGGCAGGGATTTTCCTGCAAACTTCTCACGCGAGGGCAGTTGTTTTATCTGCCTCTGCACAGATGAAATGCTGACGGGCTCTTATCTTCCTCATCACTCCAAACCACACAGTTCAGTTCCTGGTATCTCCTTGACCACCTTGGCCCATCCTTGAAAAACAGCGGGTAGGTTTCAAGGCAGGGATTTGGGTTTCCGCTGCAGTTCCCGTTTTGGGGCTCGGCATGCCCTGCTGGTGAGTTGGGTATTGGTGCTTTCCTGGCCTCGAAGAGCTAGTGGTCCAGGACAAAGCCACTAAGATGGTCCACTGAGAGGCACAGGCAGGAGGAGGTGGAATCATCAGGTCTCCAAATAAATTCTCCAGCTCTGTGATGTCAGACTAGCTTCCCTCCTGTCAGGGAAGCCAGTTCCTTCCATAAATCCTGAAAGAGCATCTTCCATGTGCCAAAAGGAACCGCCCTCAGAGACCATGTCTCCCCCAGACCCGGTGCTGCCCTCCATCCACCCACCTAGTTGGTGGCCACCCCTTCCAGGTCTGAGGGTTTACCATCACCAGACCTGGTGATTCTCTCCTTTAACTATATCCAGAATCTACTCACTCTTCTCTCCTCCCTGTCACCACCAAAGCCCCGACCAGCATCATCTTTCTCCTGGTGACAGCCTGCTCAGTGGCATCCCTGTCCCCAGTCTATTCTCAGCATGGCAGCTTGAGACATCTGTTCCAAAATCAAATCTAATTGTATTACTTCCATGCTTGAAGTTCTCATAGCTTCTCAGTGCCTGTGGGATGAAATCCCAAAGCACCCCAGAACCTGAGCTGTCCCCATATCTCCATCTCACAACATCCCTGCTCTTCCCTCCTCCCTCTCTGCATTTCACCCCTGCTCTTCCCAGTTCCCAAATGCCTCATCTCAGAGACTCTTATCTGACACTCTTCCCTCCCAACCAATGCCTACCCATCTTTCCAGTCTCAGTTTAAATGAAACTTCCTTCAGGGTGCCTTCCCTAAACCTCCAGGCTAGATTAGGCAGCTCTGCTCTTTACTTCCCCTAGCAGCTACACTTTTCTTTTTACAAAGCTTTGAAAGGTTCACTATACTTTTGCTTGTTGCTTCTGTCTTAAATGAAACTTTGGCCTTCACAAAGGCAGGATCGTGGCTATCTTATTCATTGCTCAGTCCTCATGTCCTACATAGTGGCCAGAAAATTGTAGGCACTTAATATATTGTTTAGTTAGGGTTGTGTTCATCTGCAACAGTTTCTTTTTATCTTCACAGAATAAATCTGGAAGTGAGGGATACCAGTGTTGGTTCAGTGCCTTGATAATGTTGAGGCCAGTGTGTGAATTGTTTTCTTGGTTTTTCCCTCATTCGTGCTGCTCCATGGTCAGAAGATAGCGATGCTTCATTGTTCAAGTCTATGTTCAAGGAGAGAAGGAGGGAGAAGAAGGGAAGAGCAAAAGACCATCTCCTTGCACTTCTATGTCTTTTTATTTGTGAAGAGGAGCTCTTTCCAGTAGACCACACTTTTTGGTTTTTTTGTTTGTTTGTTTGTTTGTTGTTGTTGTTGTTGTTGTTTTACCCTTTTTGTTTTCATCAAAACAAGGCAGATATTCATCCTTAGGTTAATCATTTTCCAAACAGAAGGAGGCTTCCAAAACTGCTTTATTAAATCTTCTTCTTCTCTTCCTCCTCCTCCTCCTTCTTCTTAATAATTTTTAAAATCATGGTTCTTCTTATGGGTTGCAATAAAGAACTACCTTCCCTGAGCACAAGACATCCTCCTATAGACCTAAAAAATAATGATTTTGTTGGAAGAGAAGAAGTAAGGTGAAAAGCATATAGAAATGATTTATTGCTATGTATTGAATTACCCCAGTGCTTAGTGACTTGAAACGGAAGCTAAGCAGGGTCGGGCCTGGTTAGTACTTGGATGGGAAACAATAAACATCATCTCACAGTTTCTGTGGGTCAGAAATTTGGGAGCAACTTAGTTGTGTGGTTCAGGCTCAGCATCTCTTATGAAGTTTCAGTTAAGATTTTGGCTGGGGCTGCACTCATCTGAAGGCTGGACTGGGGCTGGAGAAGCCACTTTAAGTTAGTTCATGTGTTTTCTGGCAAAAGGTTTCAGTTCCTTGCCATGGGGGCTTCTCCATAGGACTGTTATGACACAGCAGCTGGTTTCTTCAGACTGAGCTATCTGGTTAGGGGTTTGGGGTTTGAAGAGAGAGATATGGAGAGGGAGAGAACATGTAAGACAGAGAGACAGAGAGAGAGAGAGTATGAGAGAGAGAATGAACGAAGATGGAAACCACAGTGTTTATTATAATATCAGAAATGACATGCCATCTCCTGCTCTCTTCCATCAGTCAGATGGACCAGCCCTGGTGCAGTGTGGGCTGGGACCACATGAAAGTGAATTCAGGAGATAGGAATCATTGCAGTGATCCTGGAGGCAACTAACACAAACCTGTAGAGTAGATAGCAGACCTTGGCTGCCACAGTGTGTGTTTATTGAGTTGAACTGCACTGAAAGGAAGGAAATGAGTTGAAGTTAAGTGTTCCTGTTTTCAGGGTGAAGAGAAGGAACAGATTAAGAAATCTTACAATAATTTCATGCCTGCTATATGCTAGCCATTCTATGTAGGTGATTTCATGGACTTTTCCCAAGAGCACTATGGCAAGTAGGTGGTGATGTTTCCATTGTCTGGGTAAGAGCACGAGGGGAGCCAAACCTGACCCTCAGAAGCCATCCTAACCCACAGCTGGCTGTCTATCTGTGATACTTGGATTCATTCAGTCTGTTTGATTCTCTTTCGTGAACTTGAACAAAGAAAGCCTGGTGAGAGAGTGAAGTTCTGGTAGTGGGGTCGGAAGTTGACACTGATGGTAGACTCCGATATACCACTGAGATGCCCCATCAATGAAGGACTGGTACCCTAGGGACAGAAAATGCTGTTGGCTTGACTGGCAGCCCCGTCAGGGACCATTCAGCAGAATCTATGGTACTGGAGCCCTCAGTGGGAAAATGTGCATGTGGCAAGTCCCAATGAGAGAATCATAATGGAGACCCCTGGGGTCTGGGACAAGGTTATGCCATTTGCAGTGGGGAATTGTATACCATTTGGAAAATAATCCTCTGGATGCTATGGGGCCATAGCAGAAACACTGCTTGATTACGGGACACCTCATGACTGTGTGGCCATAACTGGCCTTCATGAATTAGGTCCTGTCAAACACACCAAGTCAGGATGTGGGGCAGGCCCAGAGCATTATGTTGTCAGGTGGAAGTGGTCTACCTGGGATCAAACATGAATAGGACTGGGGGGCATAAACTAAGCAAGCTGCATGAGCACATTGCCTGTCTGCACCAACGCCTCTCCCTTAGCTCATGCTTAGATTACACAGCATGGGAAGGTCCCTTGGGGGAAGCCAATAGACGAGGAAAACACTAAGCTTGATTCATACATCGGACAGCTGGATATGTGGGTGTCAGGAGTAAGAGAATGGTGTTTGCACTGCAGCCCCATATAGGAGTGGTCTTATAAAATAGTGGCAAGGAAAATCCTCCAATGGGCAGAGTCTCAGGCAGAGCATTTGGCCACTTACTTTGCATGGAAAATAGAATAAATATAGACTTATGGGCGAGGCTGTGGTTGGACATGCATCACAGCTCAGCTTCTGCTGCCAGCCCTGCTTCTTCTCCTTCCTTCTTATAGGTTTTGATCCCAAGGGCACATCTTAATAAGCACCCTGCAAAACACCAGGCTCCACCTTAAAGTCTGCCTGATAGGAGCCCCATTCTGTGACAAAGAGAGAAGACAGCTAAAAGAGACTGAGATGGAAGAGCGCAAGGGAGCCATGAATAGTTCTGGGAGTCAGGTAGTGGGTACTCGTGGGAGTGGAAGGAGGAACAGGGACAGAGATGGGGGGAGTGGTTGGAGTGGTGGCAGGTGCTGCTACTGAGTAGATGATAGTGAAACTAGAGCTACTTCAGATTCTCAGCCACCTGCAAATCCCCAGTGGCCTCCCCAATTCTGTAAAGCCTGGCTCTGTGGGTTCCCAGGAACGCCCATCATTATCGCACATTGTCTATACTTCCTTATTCTTAATAAAAGAATTTGTGCTGGATAAATAGTGTAGTGGGTTGAATGGTGGCCCTCCCCCAGAAGACATGTTTACATCCTAACCCCCAAAACATGTGAATGTGACCTTATTTGGAAAAAAAGTCTTGGCAGATATAATTAAGAATCTCAAGATGAAATCACCCTGGCTTATCCAAGTGGGCCCTAAATCTAATGACAAGAGCCCTTATAATAAAAATGGGAAAGGATAGACACAGGGAAAAGAGGGAAGACCATATGAAGACCCAGGCAGAGATTGGAGTCGCCCAGCCACAAGCCATGAAATGCCTGGAGTCACTGTGAGCTGGAGAAGAGAACCTCCAGAGGGAGCACAGTCCTATTGATTCAGCAGTTTTGGACTTTTGGCCTCTGTACTGTGAGAAGAAAGATTTCTGCTGTCTCAGACCATCACATTGGGGGTAATTTGTTACTGCAATTCTAGGAAACGAATGCACGTAGTTGCCACAATAGAGGCTGCATTTCCCAGTTTTCCTTGAAGCTGAGTGTGGTCATAAGACAAAACCCTCCTCCATGGGAGTAAGATTCTGCATTTCTGACCTAATGCCAGGTGATGGTGCTACTGGTGGTCCGGCAACCATACTTTGAGCAACAAGGGCCTGCTTAGCATCACCCTGGGAGAAGATCTGGGAGGGTTTGTGGAGCAAACAAAGATATCACAACAGGGAAAGAATATATAAAATGTAAAGGGGTACAGCAGTGAGGCCCTGTCAGCTGCAAGCAACCAAAATGACTGAAAGTAGCTGGGCCATATGATACAAAAGCTGGAGGTTGGGCAGCACTGTGTGAATCTCAAAGGTCTCTGGGTCTCAACCTCATCATGCTCCCACGTGCTGCCCCTCCTCCTGCTCTAACAGCCCAGAATGTGGGTGATGAAGGCTGGAGTGGCTCCAGGTGTTACCAGCAGAAGACTGGGGAGCATGCCCAAAAGCAGGAATGATATTTTTCCTCTCAAGGAAAGGTTTACCCTCATGCCTCATTGGACAAACTGAGTACACATGCCCTTTTCTAAGCCAATACTGGAAATGGGAGGATTATCATAATGAGTTTTTATTGATCAAATTCTGCCTTTTTGGGACTGGGGACAGGAATATATCTTACATGCAAAATCTGATTAATCCACTATCTTTGGTTCTTGGGGGTCTATGTCTATTGTTTGTTGTTTCTCTTTGCTCTCCCCCTCGGTGGCTTGTTTCCTTGTGGATTAGGTGATTATTAGTCATGGCTTGTGTATGAAGGATATATGGAAAGTCAACATGTTTGGCAAAAACAAAACAAAACAAAAACAAAAAAACAAAAAACAACTGGTGCTTTCTACAAACATTTAACTATAGCTTGGTGCCTGAGAGACACTTGGGGTTGAGCTGATTCATTGTGCCTCCTGATGACTGGTCAGGTTGGTATGTCGTGTGATTCCATGCCTGCTCTGGCATACCTGCTCCCTCTAGCAGATGGCTGCCTGAGGGAAATCATGGAAGGCAGGGACCCAGGACAGGCAGAGAAGGGTATTCTCTCTCCTAACACTCTATGCTAGGGTTCAAAGCAATCTAGGCATCCTGCCTTTGCCATAATATCAGGGTTATGTCTATACAGAAAAGACTATCACTGTCAAAAATGACCATTCCCACCCCAAGGAGCTTTCACTGGTGGTGTCTCTCCTTGGGTTTATGGCCATATTTCCAGGGTCTCTGCACCCACCACAAGCCTTCTGTTCCTTCTCTTACCCCAGACCTCACACCCTAACCCAAACCCACCATTGCCTTCCTCCTGTTCTGCCAAGGGACCCTCCAGGTTCCTGAAACTCAGTTATGATGAGCCAATTTCTGGTAGGAGCACAGGGGCCTCACCTTTCAGAAACAAAAAGGAGCCTGTGAATCTCTCCAGAGGTCAGGGCTGAAACAGATTTGGGTTTCACAGAATGTGTGTGTAGATGAATCTTTCTAGGGGAAACATAGCTTGAGGTGGGCCAGGGGCACAGATGAGTCTTGGAAATACCATCATTTAAGGGATGGGCAGAGAAAGAAAAGACGATAAAGGAGAAATAGAAGAATGATGAAAGTGTAGTGTCCTAGAGGCAAAGGCACAAACGTGTGTCAAGCATGAAATGTTCAATAGCATCAAGCTTGGCTTTCACGGTTCTGGAAGGTCACCCCAGATCTGGCAACATGGAGGTCTTTGTTGGTCTTGTTAGAAACAGTGTTTAGGGGCAGATTTCCCTGGGCTGAGAAATAAGTGGGAGGTAAGAAGTGATGACAGTGAATGTAGACAGAACACTTTAGAAATGGTGAATATCTCCTTCCTCTGCCCAAGGAGATGTACCCAGATCGTCCCATTTAATACTGCAACCTGCTGTCCCCACACCCAGTCCCTTGCCCATATTTACATCTTTCTTCCATAGCACTCACCTTCTTCCAAAATACTATATGTATTCTCTCCTTTACTAATTTATAATGTTCCTTGTTGATTGTGTCTCTCCCTTGGGAGACTGTAAAAGTCATGAAGGCAGAGACCCTTGTCTGTTTTATTAACAGATAAAATCCTAAGGACCTAGAACAAAGGGTTGCCACCCAGTAGGTGTTCAAAAATTTTGGTTGAATGAATTAATGAATGAGGAGAAGGATGGGGATTGAGAAGAATGCCTGGGCAAAGGAGGGTTTTGTCTTTAAAGATAGCAGCAGCCTAGGGGCGCTTGGGTGGCTCAGTGGGTTGAGTCTCTGCCTTTGGCTCAGGTCATGGTCTCAGGGTCCTGGGATCGAGCCCAACCTTGGGCTTTCTGCTCAACGGGGAGCCTGCTTCCCCCTCTCTCTCTGCCTGACTCTCTGCCTGCTTGTGCTCTCTCTTTCTGTGTCAAATAAATAAAATCTTGAAAGAAAGAAAGATAGTTGCAGGCTGATTATGGGTAGGGCTTAGGCAAACTCTCCAGTTTGAAAACACAGGGGAGAGAAATGGGAATTAATGACTCAAGGTCTTGGAAATGATGTGTTTCAGAGAACACTTGGAGAGAAGGGTATAGTTTGGGCAAGTTGTGAGTGGTGACACCTAAGGCTGGGAGGGTAGGTTCATCTAGTGTCTGCCACAACCCTGAGAGGCTCAGAGCTAATATCCTGGGAAATGGAAATCCCAGACTGATGGTCTTTTTGAACAAAGTAGTGACAGTTCACTGTGGGGACCTCTCAGGGTCACCGTGTTGCAGAGCTCAGGAGACACCACTCATAACCTCGTAAAGTGTGTAAGTGATGTCCCCTGAAGTTGTGCAACGTGGAGGCCCAGTGAGAAAAGGCCAGCACTGAGAGTGGTGCAAGACAGGACTGTCCGATGGCAAGCTCTTAGAGATACAATAAGGCCTGACAAGGGGGCGGCACAAGGGACAGGTTGAATGTCACAGAAGCCCGAGTTTTTGCCAGAGCAGAGTTAACACAAATCCAGATCAAATAGCAGGTGGGAAGGTAAGAGGGTCAGAAATGCCAAATGTTCCTTTGCTTATGGAACGACTTTCAGGGTGGGATGGCTGTGCTGGGGAGATAAGGAACTGAGGTTATGGTAGTTGCAGTTGCTCAAGAAAGAAGAAGGAAGTCCACTTAGATATCACAAATTTTTTAAAGTATGATTATAGATAAATTACCAGATAAGACCCATAAAGGGAATTCACTACTTACTCTTAAAAAGGGGAGCTATTGGAAGAGTCTGTGACCTTTGAGTTTGAGGCAGGGAGGCCACCTATGTCATACTGAGATCATCTTTGGTGCCTGTACCATTCCTACTGGATCCAATCACATTCTGTCCACTCCATTCCAATCCAACTTTATTCCAGTCCATTCAACAGATGTTAACTGAGCATCTACAAGTCCTCAGCATCAAAGATAAGAATTAAATGGCATGGTCCTTGTTCCCAACTGGTTGTCAGGCTGGAAAAGGAGAGAGAGAAGAGCAACAACAACAGAATGTGGAAGGGGTTTAATCAATCCACAGGAGATTGAGGGAGGCCAGAAGCAGAAGTTTGGGAGGATTAAGGCTCCTTCTCTCTATGAGTTTCCTATGGAGATGAGACACAGTTGAGCTTTCCTTGGTCATCTTTCTTTCCAAAGTCCCAGGAGCTAGGGCATGCAGGGGCAGAAAGGGGTATGAGAAGCTCAGGATTTTGTATTTGTTCCTGAGATCTCTTACTGTGCTCAAAGTCATAGAGGTACCATTGGACTTGACTCAGTCACTAACTGGCTGTGACCTTGGGGTGTCACTCGCTACCTATAAGCCTGGAAGTACATGGAAGCTCTCTTGACTGCATGGTGCCTACTTTAGCTAGCCACATCAATGAGTAGATCCCAGGGATGATGAGTCCTAGTGCAAAAGCCCTCACCTCCAAGAAGGCTGCCCAGATATCCCTTTTTCTCAGGCTGGCAAGAGTCTCCATAAACTCCAAGATCTAGCTCTGGGAAGGACTCTACTGCAGAGCCTCCCCTGACCTCCCACCAGATGAGTCTCTTCTCCACATGCTTCCACTATGGTGGTCATGGTAGGGGAGAAAGGGAGTATTCATTTGCACAGCACCTTCCCTAGGTTGTGAATTCCATGGGGTCAGGCACTGGGTTTTAATCCTCCTCCTGTTCCCTTACCAAGTGTACAGTAGGTGCTCTGGGCTTATTGAATGGATAAATAAATGGCTGAATGTCAAAATGTTATACCCTCCTTCACTACCCAGAGCCAACATCACTGCCCCTGGAAGCCTTCCCTTGCTTCTCTAGGTAAAAGTCTAGGCCCTTCTTTCTCATACTCTTATCCGGCTCTCTGAATATCTACCACATTACAAGGGTCGGCAGACTTTTTCTATGAAGGACCAGATAGTAAATATGGCTTTGAAGGCTATAGGTCTCTGTTTCAACCACCAGCTACCCTGGCAGCGTAGGAACAGAGTGCAGCCAGAGACAAAGCATGAATGAATGAGCATGTGTTCCAATAACACTATTTCCAGACCCTGAAATTTGAATTTCATGTAATTTTCCTATATCACAAAATATTATTCTTTTTTTAAATTTTTTCCAACAGTTTAAAAAATTTAAAAGCCATTTTTAGCTCATGTGCTAAACGAACACAGGCTGTAACCCATATTTGGCCCGCAGGCCATGGTATGCTAACACCTGCTATGGAAATTATTTAGATCTACTTGCTAATGGACTTATTTTGGCATCTCCTATTATTCTAGGAAAATGAAAAGAGTGGAATAATTAAGAACCTAGCCCTTGGAGACAGTTGAGCCTATATCCTAAATCTGATTCCAGACTCCCTCCCCTCCCTTCCTTCCTTTTAAGTCAGTCACGAGGGAGGTCTGAGCGGGAAGGTGCCAGGCCAACTCCTCCAAGGAGGGGACATTCCTTTCCTAGGGATACTATAACAGAACACCAAGAGTCAGGTGGCTCAAAGCTACAGAAATGCTTGGGCCCCCAGTTCAGGAGCCTAGAAGCCCAAAATGAAGGTGTCAGCAGGGCTATGTGCTCTCCGATGTGACTGCCCTGGGTGAGGACCATTGCCTGCCCCCTTGAGCTTCTGGTGTTGGCCCCAGTCCTTGGTGTTGCTTGGCTTGTGTCTGTACCCCTCCCTGTGTGTCTACACATCTTCTCCCCTCTGCACACATCTCTGTGTCCAAATTCCCCTTTTATAAGGACATTAGTCATATTGGATTCAGGTCCACACTCCTGAGCTCATTTGAACTTTGTTATCCCTCGAAAGACTCCATTTCCAAGTAAAGTAACATTCTAAAGTCCTGGGCGTTAGGACTTCAACATATTTTTTGGGGAGGAGAAGGGGGCACCGTTTGGGTGTCAGAACAGGGATGCAGCTCTTCAGGGAAGGGGGCTGCAGGCAGGTGTGTAAGCATCCAGGGAAACATTCTGAGGACAAGAGAGTGTTTCTCACAGCCAAGAGGAGAGATGCGGGCATATGTGAGAGAAAGCTAGAATGAACTACTGTGTCATTGGATTGGAACCAGGAGAGTCGGTGTGAACTTGGGATTTTCAAAATACTAGATATAGAAATAACTATAGCTGTAAATGCATAGTTCATGCATTTATTCATTCCCCGGATCGCTCCACTTCCTAGGCAGTAGGGGGCCCCATACCATTCTTCACTAATAAAACTGAACAAAAGGAAAAGAAGAGAAAATAGAATTTCTTGGATCTATGTCTGAGCCTAAGGCTGGGGCAGGAGAAGTCCAAGATAAGACGAGAGCATCTTAGGGTGCCTGGAATTCAGAAAGGCCTCCGGAATGATGCGGATATGTCAAAAGGACACAGGAGTCACTTCGAAGGAGCACTTACTGGCCAAACCTGGAGGGATTAAATCATCCCAACAAATAATCAGTCATCGTGATGCATGCCATCTACAACAAAGTAGGAATCCATAAGTTTGCATGGATTATACAAGTGAAAAAAAAAAAAACAAGGGAAGACAGTGAAGCTCTTTCTTCTAGTGGAATGTCAAGAAATGTGGAAGGAGGAATGATACCATCTAAAGGGGCAACCATTCTGGTTGTATTTGATTTCCTGAAGGAGCATCATGGCTTACTAAGTCTGCAGGTTGAAGGAGGCTGACGATGGGATCTCACACAGTCTCAAGGTATCCTCCACAAAATACTTATTGATTTAAAGGGTCAGTGGGGGACTAACTTTACAACAAGTTGACTTGGCCAATGCCGTCTTAATCACGTGACCAAAATGAGGCTCACGAATGAGCTTCACACCTGACAGGATGTCCTGTCCTGAGAAGAAGCCAGTGTCATTGCTTTGTTATCCTGACCAAAAATTATAACCTGAGGAAACACCAGACCAACCTAAACAGGGAGAACTCCTGCAAAATGCCTGGCCTGCAGACTTCACAGAGGTCAAGGGAAGAGGGGCAACCAGCCCAGGTTGAAGGAGCCTGGAGAGACATGACGTCTACACGTGGTATGTGGTCCTGGGCTGGATCCTTTGTTATGAAAGACAGTGAGGCTTGAATGGGGTTTTCAGGCAAAGGGTGTATTGAGGTTCTCTGTGCTGTTCTTAACACTTCCTGTATTTTAGAATTGTTTTGGAATTAAAGTAAAATGAAAAAATAATGCAGTGTTAAAGTAGACTGGCTATGTTACTTTTGACAAGTTATTTCCCTTTCTATGCCTCAAATTCTTCATCTGTAATAGGAACTTGATGCCGCCTGGCTACTTAAAGGATATTGTCAGGAATAGAAGAAATCATGTTGAGTGAAGCCCAGGGAGTCCACTATCTGGTCATATCATGAAAGTGCTCAGGCTGTGGTCATTATTCGTTTCATATTCTTCTCAATATTGTACTGTGTTTCGTAGAATCTAGATGTCAGCAAATGTAAGACATGTTTTTGATTTATATGCCCCTGGGAAAGTAAAACCACGCCCAATTAAACTGACAACAGGATTCCTCACTTAGAATGTTTCATATTTATTGAGAAAACTGCTTTATTTCTTAAGTTTTTTATCCCAGTATAATTAACATACAGTGTTATATTTTTTTTGGGCGTCCAATCTAATGATTCAACAATGTTATATATTTAAACAGAAGTACCATATGAGGGTGCCTGGGTGGCTCAGTCTGTTAAGCGTCTGCCTTCGGCTCAGGTCATGGTTTCAGGGTCCTGGGATCTAGTCCTGCATCAGGTTCCGCACGGGAAGTCTGCTTCTCCTTCTGCCCCTCCCCTCCCTTATGCGTGCCCACGTGCTCTCTCTCTCTCTCTCTCTCAAGTAAATAAAGCAAGAAAATCTTTGAGGGAAAAAAAAAAGGTGACACCAAAAATTCATTAGGGATGAAATGCTGAGATGTTCCTCATAGTGTTACCTAAAAAAAGAAAAAGGGAAGTACAATTTGATTAACAGTTCCACTGCTGGGTCTGTTCGCAAAAGAATTGAAAGCGGGGACCCGAACAAATGTTTGTACACTCATGTTCACAACAGCGCTGTTCACCATAAACGAACAACCCAAAAGGCCGTCAACACATAAACATATAAACAAAGTGTGGTTTAGCTGTACCGTGGAATACTATTCAGCCTGAAAAAGAAGGAAATTCTGACTCATGCCACAATGTGAATGAACCATGAAGCCGTTCCTGTAAGTGCGACAAGCCAGTCACAACAGGACACATGTTGTACGACGGTACTTATGTGAGGAACGTGGGGAGGTCACATTCATAAGGGCGGAAAGTAGAACGATGGTCCCCAGAGAGGGGGAAGGAGGGGGATGGGCAGTTATTGTTGAATGGGGACAGACTTCTAGTTTGAGATGATGAACAAGTTCTGGGTGCAGACCTTGGTGATGGTTGCGCAACAGTGTGAATGAACTTGATGTCACTGCACTGCGCACTTAGAAGCGGTAAATGGCAAATTTTATGTCATATATAGTTTGCAACTGGAAGAAATAGACACTACGAATTTACAGGGAGAGAAATCGGAGTAAAAGGGACCTCTGGGAGGCAGTGATGGGCAGGGGGCACAAAGGGGCCCTCTGGTGTCGGGGAACATTCTGTATCTGATCTAGTGGTGGTTACGTGAGTGCATGGAATTATAAATATGTCCTGCACTGCACACTTAGGATTGGTTCACTTTACTGTATAGAACTTGAAAATATTTGCGGGGGGAGGAGTGGGGTGAGGGGGAGAATCTCAAGCAGGCTTCTCGCCCAGTGCAGAGCCTAATGTGGGGCTCGATCTCACAACCCCAAGATCATGACCTGAACTGAAATCAAAAGCTAGACATTTAACCGACTGAGCTGCCCAGGTGCCCCTAAGGTTTTTGGGTTTTTTGTGTGTGTTGTTTTCGTTTTTAGAGAGAGATAGTGCCAGTGCGGGGAGGGGAAAATATGTTGAAGGCAAACACAATAGAGTATGAGCAAAACTTCCCAAGTCCCAGGAGGAGAGGAGCTAGCCTCCACGGCATGCAAGTCACTTGTCTAAGAATCACAGAGCCGAGAAAGGCAGGCTCCCGGGGAACTAGGCAGGATCCCTGTATCGCCCACCCCTCTCGTCCGAAACCCCCTGAGTTACCACATACCCCACCTCCCCTGTGAGATCTCATCCCTGCATCAGAGGCACCCCTGTCCCCAAGAACATGATCGAGCTTTTCTCGTTTTATTTCTTTGTCTTGTTGTTGCTTGCTTGCTTTTATATCATCAACAACTGTATTTTTTTAAAAGCTGAACACTGGCAAATTCTGATGTTCTGAATTCAGGCCACCTCACTGCTGAGTCCTGGTCACACCCCCCTGTCGTGCTGGTCACACAGGGAGCCCAGAGGCTGAGGGGCACTTGGTCCACCCGAGGAAGGGGTACAACCTGCTGTCAGGAGCTCGGCCCCGGTGCGGGAGTAGCCAGCACAGCCATAAGCCCCAGGGAGAGAAGTAAGTAAGCCTGGATCCCTTGTAGATGGAATAAGCCAGGCTCTATGCCCAGGGAAAGCACCGACTCCCCTTTCCATCTTCCTCATTGAATGGAGCACAGGATGAGAGGATCCTGGAGGCAGGACAGAAGGCTCCGGCCATTTTACAGAGACTGGGGTTCAGGGGAGGGCGAGGGCAAGGGTTTGGAGTGGAAAGAATGGGGTGCTGAGTCAGATCGGGGAAAGCGTCCCCCAGATGCCCCTTGAGAAGAAGACCTCTGCCAGAAGCCTCTGATGCAAATATGTAAAAGAACATGACCAGCGCCCTCAGAGAAGGCACAGTGTGTCCCAAGTCTGGTGTGGGAAGGCAGCTTCCCCCACAGGCCCGCCCAGGAAGGCTTTGTGATCGCCCCGGGCCAGGCCTAGAAGGCACACACAGGTTGTCAACCAGAAGCCAGATTCCTCACCAGTGTGGGTCTCCTGCCCTCTCTTGGTGGGCAAGGGGGGGGCAGGGGTCAGACCCACCCTCAAGGTGATAAGACAGAGCTTCTCAAGCTCCCAGGCAGCAAAAATCTCCAGGCGTCCCCATGGGCCTCCTTAGGCGTCAGTGCTCCCGAAGGAGCACTCTGCCCCACCCCGGGCCCCAGGAGGGCCTGTCTCCTCCCAACCAGGCTCCCGGTGCCCAGTGACCAGGCCTGAGGGAAGAAAGGCCTGGGGCATGACTTCAACCCCCAACTCTCCAGCCCTGGACACACCCCTGCATGACCTCACCCCACCAGGAAGGGATTTCACAGGAGGGACCCAGGTCCTGCAGGTGCCACTCTGCTCTCCAGCATGGGCTTTTCCCACCCCTCCCCACTGCCCCCATGGGACCTTCCAAGCCATCCTGGCTCAGTGAGCCCTTCCCGGCAGGAAGAAGGCCAGGAATCCAGGGGCTTTGGAACAGAGTCCCAGCCCCGCGCCCCTCATCCCTGCCCTGTCACTGCGACCTCTGCCTGGGAGGTGTCCTCCTCTTTGCTCACCAAGCTCTCTGCTTGGGAGAAATGGCACAGCTTTTTCCTTCTGCCCAACTCCAATACAGTTCATGGAGCACTGAGTGTCTTTATTTAAAATTTTGTGGATTTCTTGTGTTATTTTTTACAACATTGCACTAAAATACTATTTATCTTTTTAATCTTAATTAAAATATTAATTTATCTTAATTAAATATTAATTTATTAATTCATATATAATTATATTAAAATTAAAAATTAATTAAAATTTATATTAAAATATAAATTTATTAATTTATCTTAATTAAATTATTAAAAATACTTAATTAGTGGGTGTTTGGGTGCCCCTTTACATTTTCCGCCCAAGGACATGCCTTACTCGCTTTGCCTTGGCCTCAGCCCGTCTGCGCTCAGGAGTCATTCATTCATTTATTCCCCACGGGGTCACTGAGAGCCTCCTTTGCGCCGGGACACGTGCTGGGTGCTGGGCAGAGAAACATGAGCCACTCTCAAGGCCGAGCTGGGAAAGGCAGCTGGCCACACTGAGGACTGTGGGACAGTATTGGGGCAGGGGCTGGTGCAAGACAGATGGACACCAGGGAAATCACAGGAGCAGGGCTAAAGGCGGGGGTGGGGGGCGCTACCGAAGCCCTGGGCTCTGAGCATCTCAGACAGACAGCTGCTTGCATGTGGGGAACAGGTGGGGGTCCCGACACATCGCCACCGGTGATTTGCACAAGGTCACACTCTGTGAGGTCAGTCATAGAGGTGGGAGCGGAGGGGGGGGGCGCTATTTGGTATCCTCCCACCTCTCCCTGTATCCCCTGGGGGCGTCAGGGACTGCGTGAATCAACTAGTCAGGGAGCTGACTGACAGAGATGTGTAGGTGTGAGCAGGGAGCAGTACTTGTGGCGGAAGGAACATTTGCAAACTCAGTAAGGCCTAGGAGAAAAAAAAAAATCAATACTCTCGGTGTCCACAGTTCTCAGAAGCTGGGCAGTCTTGTGAGGAGTCACAGAAACCGGCCTGGCCTGGTGTCGCTTCCTCTTTCTGCTTCTCTGTTTCCTAACGACAACGTCAGCATAAATAGGAAGCTCCCGCGGCTCCCCATCGCCTGGACACTCCGGCAGAAGAAGGCTCTGCTGTCCCACCACGAAGAGGTACACTCTGGCTTTCAGGGGCGGAGCAGGGGGTGTTTGGGCCGGGAAACCAAGGACAAAGAGAGCCTGGGGGGGTGGAGTGGGCAGGGGTGGCTCTGGGAGCCCAGGAGCCAGAGGGCGAGGAGACAGGCCGCGCTGCCACCTTGCCTGAGGGTCGTGTGGGAAGGGCTGTAAGGTTATGGGGGGGCAGGGGTAGCTCACCTGCGGGGTCCACCTGTCCTGGCAGCAGGGAGGACGCGGGGTGGCGGGGTCAGGGAGGTGGAGAGCTCAGACCTCGGAGTCAGACACCTGCGTGCATCTATGCTTTGCCATTAAAGTGTCGCTAAGATGTTGGTGGCGGTGAGAACATCCTCTCCCTGCCCCCGGTTTTCGCCTCCTGGTCTCTGGAACGGTGAGAGCTCCCATAGTCTCTGACATCCTGGTCTAGAAAGGGAGAGTTGGAGAGCGAGGGCGCGTGCGCGCTTGGGGTGTGGGTGTCCGTGGCAATGCAGGGGTGCAAAGAGACTGGGAGGCGGCGGGGGAAACCCGGAATTTTGTCACGCAGCGAGCAAACTAGAGCTTGGTGTGGCTTTGGAAGCTCACTTTGGAAGATGAGAAAGGGCCCTGTCCCCTGCGGAGGGACTATTTTCCCCCCCGGGAGAAAGTGTTTTGGATAGCATACTGGACCCTGAGCCTCTGCTGCTTGGTGGAGTTCAGGCCCGGGTGTGGGTGTTCTGTACCCACGCGTGCTGGCTGGCTGGAGGGGTGCGGGGGTGGGAGCGCGGAGATGTCTAGGGGTAGCTGCGTCCCGGCATACGCAGCTGCGTGCGTTTGCCCTATGCATGGGAGCACAGGTGTTCCCCTGGTCACCTCGGCGGTGCGAGCCTGTGGGGCTTCCTCAGTCTGGTCCCGGTGACAAGTTGCAAATGTACAGTCTTGAGTCTTCAAAGACCTTGTATCAATTTTGCATCACCAGGTTCTGATCTCAACTTCTCATCTTTCCTACTTTCTGATCGTTTTAAGAGGAACGGAACCTTTCCTGTTCGCTTTTGATCACTCTTTTTCTCGTTCACCCGTTCTCCTCCTGTGCCATACCCACCAATACTACAGGGTAGTTATTGAGTTGTTTAATGAGCATGTTTAATACTAAGTGAATACATGGGGATCTGCTTTATCAAGTTAGAATGATCCGGAATCATGTAACACACAAAGAGAACGCGTGCCAGCTTTCTCTATCCCCTGGTCCAAACGTCTTCTGAGCACGCTGCAAGTATATAGTTTTCCTTTGTACATAAAAGGGATTATAATATACATATCGCTCTATGACTTATTTTTTCACCTAATACATCATTTAGGATAACGTTCCTCAATAACACAAATAGATTTAACTCATTTTTTAACCCTAAGAAATAGGCGGCATTTACTAGTAGGGGTAAACCACAGGATACCCCATCCGGTACTGATAGACATTTAGGTTGTTTCTAATTTTTCCACACCTGCAAAAGTGTTTCTTCCGCAGCCCGCATGCCTAGAAGCAAAATTGCTGAGCAAGAGTTTGTGTTTAAAAATTTAATAAATATTGTCAGATCGTCCTCAAAGTAGTTGAATTGACATATACTCCCACAGTCTTGTATAAAAGTCAGTTTCTCTTTAGAGGATCAGTCTTTAAACGGTGTCCAATGGGTGGATGAAAATTATCGGGATTCTTGCTTGAATTTTTCATTTCCCTGATTATGGGTGAAGTTATGACTCTGTCATATATATTCTTGGCCATCTGAGCTCCTTTTCTGAAATGAATGGAGATGTTCTGTCCATTTTCTTATGGGTTCTTTGCCTTTTACATATTTACTGTTGTAGTGGCTCATTTATTAGGTATCTTAACAGTGTATTTACATATGTTTTAAATATGTTTCCAGATTATCACTTGGCCTTTTTTTCTTCACCATGTTTAAGATATCTTGTTTCATATAAAAGCGTGCTAGTTTCTTTTCATATTTATCTTTGTTTTTCTTTATGCTTTTTGGATTTGGTGTCTTCTTCAACCCCTAAGGTTAAGGAAATACTTATAATGCTTTCATCGTTTTAGTTCTGACTTTTAGGTCTTTAATCCACCTGGAATTTGGAGGGGTGGGTAATATGTAAAGTAATAATCTGACTTTAAAAAATTATCAGCTAACTGTCTCAATGTCATAATTATGAGTATGTAGTCTGTCCTTTCCTCCATGATTAAAAATTCCACTCTTACCTCCCAAATTCCTGCTTGGTTATTTTCCTTACTGTTTTCCATTCCATCTGTCTGGGATTACATTCCCATTATTTTCCTGGCTAATAGAACCCGTCTCTCATGTTTGCTTTGTTATTATCTAGAATGAGTTTGTCACGCACATTAAAAATCGTTTTTGGAGTTTTGATTTAGATTGCATCGAATTTAGAAATTATTGGGGGGTGGATTGACCTCTGGAGATGGCAGTAATGGGCAGACTTCCCCTATTTGTTCCTTTGACCAGAAGAACACAAACATTTTCCTTTTGACTCTGACGTCACTACAGATTTGTAGTAGATGCCCAGAAATGCCAGTATTCCCGTCAGTGCCTTCTTTTCAAGATTCATCTGTTCGTTTGTTTCATCTGGAATGGCTTTTGTATTATCGAATACTGAGAAGCATTTGTCGAGATAAGATATTCCTTTTTTCCCTTTTAATCTGTTTTTATATTTCTTTTAATCATGAAGAGATTTCTTAATGGCTCTTCATCTGTGTCTGGAACAATCCCCATGTGGCCATGATGTGTTCTTCTTTTAAAAGTCTTTGTCAGATTGTTCTATGACATTCTTTTCATCTGGAATGAATTTGTGTGTTTTTTTTTTTTTTTTCATTTCCAGTTTTTGTTCCTACCATTAAAGTTCTTCATGAGTTTGGGAATTTTGGTGTGCATGTTTGTTTTGAGTGAAAAGGTGCTAGCTTTTTCTCTTCTCTTTTCTCCCTCTCCCTCCTTCTCCTGCCCTTTCCCTATCAGTCTTTTGCTGCCATGCTTACCTCTCACTCTTAGTGGGTTTTAACACTTATATTTTTAATGCATGTATTTAATGCGTATTTTCCATCAGCTTTTGGGTATAATAAACATACATTGTGCTTTTCCAAAGAAGACACGATCTTTAGCTTAGCAAGCTTTCAGTTCTCCTCTGCTTTCCACCCCTAATCTGAAAGCCAACTC
This sequence comes from Enhydra lutris kenyoni, assembly GCF_002288905.1. NCBI lineage: Eukaryota > Metazoa > Chordata > Mammalia > Carnivora > Mustelidae > Enhydra > Enhydra lutris. The sequence goes on along the minus strand of NW_019154139.1, from coordinate 11,032,083 downwards.
CCACATTAAGATCATCTGTGTTTTACTTCAATATAGTAATTGTGAATTTACTTATTTTCACTTTATAAGTAACAATTCTTTACTTAGTTTAAGTTTTACTGCCTTCTTTTCTTACCACTAATTTCAGTATCATACACTTTTTGGACAATTTCTTTTTTCCTGAAATGCATCCTAGAGTAATTGTGTTCCTCAGAAAAGATCTGAAAATTTTCCTTGTCTTTACATTTCCAAAATGTGTTTTTCTGACCTCGAGCGTCAGTGTAACTTTGACTTTTTCAATGATTCTAGATTTTAAACATATTGCCCCTCAGTATTTTCGAGACATCATTATCTACTTAGAGTTCAGAGTCACTTGTGAGAAAATCTGGCCAACCTGACCCATTGAAAATAATGTTTGTTTCCTTCTGGAAACTTCTCACAGTATCCTTTTATTCTTGGATAGCCAAAAGTTTACCAGCGTGTGACTGAGCATGGCACTATTAAAAATGGAGTTTACCCTTCACTCAGTGGACTGTTGTCTCCTTTAAGCCCTGTGAAGTTTTCTTCTATTTCCATCTGTTTGGTCTCCAAACAGTGGTGGCTTAACAGTATGGAAGTTTATTTTTTTTCTCACATCAAGAAAAAAAAAAATCTCAAAGATGTCCAGAGGTAAGCACTCTCAGGCTGGTGTGGTTGCTCCACAGTGACAAGAAGGATCCAGGCTTTGCTCTTTCTCTGTTGCATAGGGCTCCATCCTCAAGGTAACCATATGGTCTCAAACAGCTTCTGGAGCTCCAGCCATCACTTCCAAGTTGTAGGCTGGGAAGAAGCTGGAGAGGCAGGAGGGCAAATGTGGACCCTCCTACCTGAGCCAACTCCCTTTAAGAAGCCTTTTCTGGAAGGCGCAACCAATGTTTCCACTCACACCCCCTTGGACACTATTTAGTGATGTGAACACACCTAGCAATAGAAGAGAATAGGAAATGTAATCTTTTATTCCATGTAGCACCAAACCCAGCTGAAACCAGAATTTCTTTTACCAAGGAGGAAGGGAACAGCCCAGGAGAGGACACTGTCTGCCTCATGGTTTGCAAGTTTAATATGATTTAACTTCTTATATTTAAATTTGTAATTAACCTGGTATTTGGGGATGGTGTGGAGTAGAGAGTTAGGTGGATATGTTTTACAATGTTATTCAAGTATTTTAGCACTTCTTATATTCCATCCATCACATTGATTCACGAATTCTCCATCATGTAGTACATTCTTGGGGAGAATGGAATTGCCTGGTCCGTGTGTCCATTGATCTATCGTGTGTATGTCCAACACACTGCTTTAATCACCAAATCTTTGAAATAAATTTTGCTATTGGGGAGAACCTCCTCATTTTTATAAAAACTCATTAACTGTCCTCACGTATATTTTTTCTTCTGAGTTCCTGCAAAAAACATCATGTTAAATTTTGTTTGGAATTGTATTAAACCTCTCACTTATTTTAGGATTACTCGCTCTTTTTACATATATAGTATTTCTACTTGTGGTAAGACCCAAATAGAAGCTCTGGGTTTTTAGGCTAGTCCCAGATAGACAGAGCAAACTGGGCCAGCCACAAGGACTCGTATCCCTCCCCGTGGCATTGCCCCCACCTGAAGGAGCTGAAATGGACAGTCTCTTTCCCCAGCTCCACACAAACCTCCTCTTCTTTCCTGAGCCTCTTCTTGTTGTTGTTATTAGATTTTATTTATTTATTTATTTATTTGAGAGAGAGAAAGAGAAAGCCCATACACGAGCTAGGGGAGGGGCAGAGGGGGGAGGAGAAACAGATTCCCCACTGAGCCCAACTCCGGGCTCAATCCCAAGTCCCTGAGATCATGACCCGAGCTGAAGTCAGATGCTTAACCAATTGAGCCACCCAGAAACCCCTTTCCTGACCTTTTATCCGACTAACTGCTTTATAAACATCACCGCATTGACACACATGTATTTGTACCCACATTACTGGTGCAGAGAACAAGGTTCAGGTGCATTGGTGGGTCAACCCAGGCTGCTGGCATGGGACGGGCTGAGCCTGTGCTGAAGGTCAAGGTGGCTGCATCCAGAGCTGTGCTTTTCCCAGTAAGACAGCTGCTGCTGCTGCTGTGTGTGTGTGTGTGTGTGTGTGTGCATTTTGAAGTTTCAGACAGTCTTACAGGGGGAAAAGGAACCACTGTCCTCTGCTCTCCTCTCCTGGGTACTTCCCAGGGCTACACAAAATGAAAAGAGGAAATCCCCAACCTTCTGCAGAGAAAAGGGAACAGGCATTCTGAGGGTAGTGTGGGAGGGATGACAGTAAATGGAGGGAGGGCGGGACAGCACCAGGCCCCGAGAGTGTGCGCGCCCAGTGTTGAGCACAACTGGGATCCCAGCCAGGGGAGGACACTGTGGACGTCGTGCTCTGTGATTGCTCTGAGCAGATCAGGTCGGGGGCCCTGAGGGAGCTCAGAAGAGGGCTCCCTCCTAGGTCTTCCATTTGCGAGGGGGTTGCACGGGAGTTCCTGGGGCACGACCAGGTGGGGATCCACTTCTGCAGAAGCCATCAAATGCATCTCCCTCACGGTCATGCCCTAGGCACTGAGGCTAAGTGGAAAGGACCACCCTGGGTGCTAGGCTGAGGTGGGAGGGGGTGCTGGAACCCACGCATCACTCCTGGGTTCACCCTGTAACATGGGCCAAGTCCCTGGGCTATAGGATGGGAGGGGCCAGCTCTCAGCTCATGTCTCTTCTGCCGGCAGAGTCCCAGAGAGAGGATTCACAAGAGCCGGGGACATGGGTCTGGCCTGGCCTCCAGCCGGGGAAGAAGCCAAGATTCCAAGCCAGTGAGGACCCCAGCCCCTGCCCAGCCCTGAATCCACTTGTGCCGGCCACCTGCTTGCCCAGAGCTGCCTGAGAGATGGTTGTGTCCCAGGGCCTGCTCCCTGTTGTCTTGCTGGCTCTGTTCTGGGGGCCCAGCGTGGCAGGGGCCCATGGTGAGCTCTGTTGCTTCCTCCCCTTCCCTGGCCTCTCCTCACAGCCAGTCCTTGAACAAGGCCACCCCCACATGCCCTCCCCGGGCCCCAAAAGCCCCCAGGCCCCTCCCTCCCTCATTTTCCTCCTCCCCGATCCTCTCGGGTGTCCCCCTACCCGTTCCTGGATTCTCACTCTTCTCCAGCCTCCCGAAGGTTCATCTCTGCTTGGATGGCTTCTCTTCTCCTCCTGGCTTTTGAGGCTTCTCCCGTCCAGGCTGGCCGTTCCAGCCTTATCTCTGTCCCCATCTCACCCCACTCTGCTCCTCTGATGGCCTTGACCAGTTGCCTCCTTTGTGCCTTCATTCCTTGGGGACCTCAGTCTCGTGGTCTTTGCCTGCTTCGGTCCCAGCACCCTCCTCCTTCTCAGATGTTCCTCTGGCTCCTGAGTCCCCCAAGTCCCCTCCCCAAGGGCCCCCAGAGAACATGAATTCTCCGATAACCCTGAGAACCACATTCCCTTTCCCAACCTCGAGGCCCTGCTGCTGACCAAGAGACCCGGCCAGGGAGGTCCCACGGGGCTCTGCCATGCTCACTCTTAGGGGTGGTTTTGTGCCCCTCCTCCCAGCTGTCCCAAGGGGTCCTGGGCCTGATGCATGTGTCCCTTGTGGGGTGGGAGGGAGACCCTGCGCCAGGAGCAGGGCACAGCAGGGGCTCAGGAAATGTGCTGCACCTGCAGTAGAATGTGGTGCTTCTCTCCCGACGGGGGAGTCCACAGCTGGAGCCGCGGACACACAGAACCTCTGGCCCCCTTGGGGCCCCCAGGGAGCTGTGCCTAGCAGCCGGGAGCCCCTGGAGTACTCTGAGAAACCTCTCCCCAGCTCTGGGCACCCCCAAGGCGCTAAGAGGGCAGGTGACAAGGGACATCAGGAGGGGAGAGATGTGACTCCCTTTGTGCCTCTCCCTGGGCAGAGACTGTCCCACTGCAGACCCTGAGCTGCTACAATGACTACAAGAGCCTCATCACCTGCAGGTGGGCAAACACTCAGGACGCCCAGGGGCTCATCAACCTGACTCTCTACCGGAGGCTGAATGAGTGAGTGACACCAGAGCCCAGGGACAGAGTGCAGGGAGGGATGCGGCTCTGTGGGGCTGTGCCAGGGGTGGGGGAGGCCACACAGAGGTCAAGGATGGGGAGGCCCCAGCCCCGGCCCTGACCTGGGCCCGGGAGCTCCTGCTCCATTAGGCAGCCTTCTGGGCCCAGGTGCGGGTGTCCGATATCAGGGTTTGGAGTAGAGGCTTACGCATTAACATCGCTGTTGATGAAGGGATAGCGATAATCTTATATCATCACAATTGAACGGACTTACCCTGCAAAAGCCGATGTCAGATGGTCCTCCCTGTGAGGAGGACAGGGCAAAGGGTAGATGCCCCAGTTCACAGACACACAACCTGAGGCTGCGGAGAGGACGTCCCTCTCCCAGCCACAGGACGGCTGAGCGGCAGAGTGGGGACCAGTGCCCTGTGTCCGGTGCATGGGGGACTGGCCTCCATGTCTCTCCAAGGCCCTGCTGCCTCCAGAGTGTGGGTTTTCTCCTTCTCCTTCACGTGATCTCTGCGGTATATGCCATTTGGGAAGATTCCTCACACTGTCTTGGGGTCTGGGGACAGTCTAACTCACCGTAATAGAAATAATTAAATGGCTAGCATCTCAGGTGCAGGGAGACCCCGTGGAGGCCAGCCCTGGGGAGGAGTAGCTCCTCACACCCACAACAGCACCCCCCAGCTCTCTCTCCCACGCTCCTGGGAGCCCACTTTCCCGTCTCCATCCTCCTCGCCCACCTCCACCTCCCCACTTTGCTGTGGCCCACTTCCTCCTGCGTGGAGACTCGTGCTCCCAGAAGAGGGGCTCCCAGCCCCCTCTGTGCTCACACCGCCCGCCCACCCCCTCTGCCACCTCCCTGGGTGCTCCCTGCAGCGAGTTCCCACCCCAGACCTGTCTACAGCTGCACCCGGGCTTCCCATTGCTCTTGCTGCTTGAGAACACCACAGCCACCCCAGTCCCCGCTCTTCCTGTGCCATCGACAGGCCCTCTCCAGGGGTCATTCTTGATCCCTGAGCAAATGTATCCTGGCCCCCACTTACACCTGCCAACAAGGGCTGACGCTCTGGAGGGGCCTCCAGACCCCCATCTTCTCCAGCAGGGGCCATTCTCTGCCTCCCTTTGAGGCCACCCTCCTCCAAAGAGCTGTCTAGACCCACAGCATCCCGGGTCTTTCCAGTCATTCTGAACCCACTCCCCTGGGCTTCTGCTGCCCCCATCAGGCCACCCAGACTGCTCCTGCCAAGGCCCCAAGGCCCTCCCTGCTGCTAAATCTCCATGTCCTCCCTTCTTGACCGTCCTCCCTCCTTGACTGAAAGCAGCACCTGGCATAGACGGACCCTGCATGCCCCCACAACACCTCCATCTCCCAGCTTCCAGCCACCACACTCCCCCCTCTCCTTGTGTCTCCCCTGGCTTACCTTTTCTGTCTCCCTGTTTGCTCCCTTCTTCTGTCTCCAACTCAAAGGGTGAGATGCCCGGGGTTCATCCTTAGCTCTCCCCGCTGGTATATCGTGATCCAGGGGCAGAGCCTAGCCTAGCCTGCCAGCCTAGCCTGAGGCTGAGCCCTGGTGACTTTCACACTCTCACCGGCCCCACCTGCCCCCAAAGCCAGGCCCGCAGGTGCACCTGTCTCCCCACAGGTCCTTAGGGAAAGGCGTCTTCCACCCCCAGTGCTCTACACCAAATTCCTGCCCTGCCCCAACAGGGCTCCTGGCTCATCCCCATATCCCGCGTCACTAAGCAGGGGCTCCAAGAGGCTCCAACCCAAAAGCTGGGAGGTATGTTCCTTCACCTCCTTTACCACTGTTAGGTCCGTGATCAAAGGAGTGAGACTGATACAAAGCGAAGGTCAAGCAAAGCTTTATTTCGCACCAAGCATCGAGAATCAAACCAACCGGTCAGGGGCGCCTCTTACAAAGAGGCTACTCCTCCCCGCCTCTTACAAAGAGGCTACTCCTCCCTGCCTTACCGACTAACTTTTATAGAGCAAAGGCCATGTGGATGAGCCTGGCCACACACAGGTGGCCAATGAGATCGCAACACACAGAGAAAACTGCACAGTCATGGTAGGTCCCACACGGGTGGCCAATTGAATTTCAATTTACCCTAGTAGATATTTGAACTGGCCTATCACCTTGGTCAGAACTGGCGCCCGAAAGGTGGGCCCACTCTCCTTGGTAGCTAGGGAGACAGTATGCATGCCCCACTGATTGGATGTCTCCACCTGACCTGACCCACCCTTATATCTGGGCTTTGCTACCTGGGATTGGTTTCCCCGACTTGCTTTTAAGTAAGTTCCTCTGGGAGGGGCAGGGTCAATCTAAGTTTACTGCATAAACAACAAAATGGCTCCCTCTGGCTAAGTAGGCCCTTAACACCACCTTTCCTTCCCCACCCGTGCCTCTAATCCACCAGCAAATGCCGTTGACTTCATCTTTAAATAGAATGTGGATCTGGCCAAGGCTAACATCTCCAGTCTGGTATGAACCACTTCCTATCACTTGGATATTCTAGAAGCCTCCTACCTGGTCTCTGTTTCCAAGACGACCACCCTCCCCCAAACCTAATCTATCCACCATCCTCTATCCTAGAGGAAGCCTTTCAAAATATATATCACGCTATGTCACTCCGTTGCTCATAGCTACTCATAGCTCTCCCACCCTCCAGGACTGCACTCCATGTGCACTGGGTAACTGCCTAGTCATGCAATGCTCCCAGCCTGTGCCTGCCCCAGGGCTTTTGCACTTGCTATTCCCTTTATCTGAACTCCCCTTTCCCCAGGATGTGCATGGCTCCCTCCATCACTTCCTTCAAGTTTCTGCCCCAAAGTCACCTTTTCTACGAGGCTTTCCCTGTCTCCTCTGTTTGAAATCACACCCCCACCCCCGCCCTTCTGACTTCCTTATCTCCCTGACCTGCTCTATTTGTCTATGTGAAGTTTGCTCCATTTGACACATGACATATTTTATTAAGTCATTTCTCATGTGTCCCCCTGGCCCTGGACAGAGCCTCGAACACCGTGACTGCTTGGTGACATTTGTTGAGTGAGTGACTCTCCCATGCTGTGGGCTAACCACATTGTCTCCTGGCAGGGACCCTCCAAAGCCAGTGTCCTGTGATCTCAGTAACGAGACGGCCTTGATAGACCACCCCTGTCCCGCCTGTGTGTCCAGAAGATGTGTCATTCCATATGAGTTTTTCGTTATTGCTGACAGAGACTACTTCTCATTCCGACCAGACCGGCCCCTGGGCACCCAGCTCACCATCACTCTGACCCAGCATGGTAAGGCCTGGGGTCCCCAGATGAGGGTGGCCCCTCCATGGGTGGTCAGCCCGCAGAAGGGCCAGGGGATGAGAATCTTCAAGGGATGGAGATACTGGCTTGGGGGTGGGTTTGATCTCTGAGGAGAAGAGGCTATGGTCTTCCTATGATGGTGGCATTGGAGCGACAATGTGAGGAACCCCTGGCCAGTGGCACCTCCCTTGGCCCGAGCTGCCCCACCACCTGCAGCAGTGAAGGCTTCCCTTCCAAAACAATCCTTCCTATTCAGGTAGAAACCTTATCACTTGAAAGCACTCATCCCCATCTAGTCTCATCCAATGCCTGCAATAACCCAGTTTTAGATGAGGTGATTAAAGCCCAGAGAGGTCATATAACTTTTCTAAAGTGCCACTCCTGAGCCATGGTGACAGTGACAGGTGAGAGAGGGCACCAGGTGTCCACAGCGGTGCCAGAAATCAGTGCTCTTGGGTGGATGTCTGTGATCATTTCATTTAAATAGTTAAGCTTCGTTTGACTGTCTGTTACACAGAAATATAAGCAGCACTTCGATCTCGTTAATTCAATTATATCTATGCTCAGGATGAGCCTAAAATAGAGATGGTCTTTGGAATTCACTTGGTAAGAATCCTACGGATGGCTGGCTTTTAGGAAACACTGCCCAATATTATTTAATCATTACAGTAATGCATGGTGTCATGCCCTACTTTTCTTTTTTCCCCCATTTCTCTGATAATGAAATGGAACTGAGAAAAGAGGAACTTGCCCAAGGCCACTTGGATGCATGTGTCTGACATAGCGTCCTGGGTCCCAAACACCGGGCAGCCTGTTGCACCTGCAAATGTCAGATGGAGACGGGGCTCCGGCCTCTGCTTCCTGCCTGTTTTCCTCACAGCAGCGCAAAGCTGTTGCACAAAGAGGAGATGGGTTAGGCCATGGTGAATTCATGTCAAACAGCGTCTCAAAACGTGTTTGATGGATGAGAAAAGGCTCCATCTTGGTGGAGCTGAGAGCCTGCAGAGAGGCAGGAAGCAGTGGAAATTGAAACACAGATGGATGCCATGTGCTGAGGGGCAGTGGGCGAGGAGCCTCTGGGGGTCAGGACAGGCTTCCCAGAGGAAAGAGTTTTGCAGGGAGATCTGAAGGGTGAGTGGGAGGACAGAACAGGAAGAGGAAACAGCGTGCACCAAGGCTGGGAGACGGGAGGGCAAGGCAGTGTGGGAAAACCATCAATCATTGTATCCCAGGAGCATCAGTGTCCAAAGGGCTGGATAGTGAGGGAAGAAGGAGAGGGGCAGTGGAGGTAGGAGCCTGACCTGGAGATGCTTCTGTGCCCTGCAAAGGGACTTAGAGGCCAACATCTAGGCGATGGAGAGCCATCGAAGGGACATGACATGATGCTGCATGGGTGACAGGATAGATGGCAGGGGATGATGGGAGGTGGCAGGAGGCTGGGGCCCAGAATGCAAACTAAGACGCTCATTCCAGGGAGAAAGGATGAAGATTCAACTGGGACACAACGAGGGGATGGGAGCAGGGGGGCATACGATTCACAGAGAGGGTGTACACACACTTCATCCACTAATCTGTTCTCTCGCTGAGTGCCCACATGCACCAGCAAATCAGTGAACAAGCCAGTCAGCGTCCCTGCCCCGTGAAGCTGGTGGCCTCATCACAGGGAAGGTGTCAACTTAGAAATAGGGGAGGGAGTGTGGTGTTTGCCTCCTGGAGTGCACGTTCAGCAGGGAGGTCAGTTCTAGCCCGAACCATTTTGGCAATGAATCAGGGAGGCTGGTCGGTGCTGGGCAAGGGGACAGGGGTGCATCTGACCGCTCTGAGACCCCCACACATGGAAGTCTGGGACATTTCACTTCCTCTCTCAGGTCTCCACCTGAGAAATGAGCTAGCAGTGTAAAATCTCTCACGTCGGGTGAATAGGTTTTTCCTTGAGTTCCTGGTTGGTCCAGTTTTTTTTTAGGAGCTTCTAGAGCTCCACACTGAAAGGGATTCCCACTCTCTGACCGGCTTAGGGGCTAGGCGGGCAGGGACTGATGAGCCTGATGGAGGGTTGGGGTGGAGGGACTAAAGAGGGGGTGCCCTGTATCTGCCATTCCGGCCTTAAGATTTCTCTAGATGCTCCAGCGCTGCCATGTTCAACGTCCAGCACAGAACATTTACATCTTGTTTGGAGTCATTGAATTTTTTGTGTTTGAAAGTCACCCCTCAGCATTCAGACCCAGAAGCTTCACGAAGGAGGGAGCCAGGCCATTCTTGAATGAATATGCTCGCCCAGCAGACAGATGTTTGCTGTTGGCTGACAGAATGGTTCCTTGAAAATTCTCTGAAGGTTGCCTGTTCATGTATTCATTCAACGTTCACTCAGTTTGTCCCCAAATTCCCTGAACCACTAATCTCAGGCCATGGGGACAGAGAAGGGCGTCAAAGTCCAAACCCTACACCCACGAGCTCCTGACTGCAGGGGCAGACACGGAAACGCATGAATGCACCAGGGTTGTAAGGACAATATGATGGGCTATGGTAGGACAGGAAAAGGATTGGGGGATTCTGCCCAGGGGAGGGGGGCCCAGGAACGTACTAGAGGAGGAGACATTTATGCTGGGCTCTGAGTGGTGCAGGACCCTCGGAAGGTGGAAAGGGAAGGAGGACGGTGAGAGGAAGGGGGAGTAACATGAGTCACAGCGCCCTCTGCTGGGAAGGGGGCGACACAGGCTGCACAGTGAGCTGTGGGGACAGGTGGGGACAGGTGGGGACAGGTGGGGACAGGTGGTTCCTTTGGGAGATTATTGCCAGCGCTTCATGGAGCTTATGTGATATGCGCACAGCTTTTGTTCATGTTCACAGTGAACCCAGACAATTTTGCAGGTGAAGGGCCTGAGGTCCACAGAGGAAAAGGGTCTTGTCCAAGGCCACTCAGCTGGTAAGGACAACACTTGGCCTGGAGCCCATCTGCCCACCACACAGAAAATGCCCCTCTACCATCACCCAGCCCCTTAAGGGCCCTTGCCTCCTCCTTCCTCCAGTGCAGGCCCCGGCACCCAAGGACCTCCTGATCAATACTACCGGGGAGCGCTTCCTGCTGACCTGGACAGTGGCCCTTCTGGATTCCCAGAGCCACTGGCTGTCCAACCTGGAGTATGAGGTGGTCTACAAGCGGCTTCAGGACTCCTGGGAGGTTAGGACCACGGCCAGCTCCGCCCCACAGCCAAGGGACCAGATCCAGCCTGAACCTGCTCCACTAACCGCTCTCTCCCCACAGGAGGCCTCCACCCTCTACTTGAGCTCCTCCCAGGCCGTCCTGGAGTCAGAACACCTCATTCCCAGCAGCACCTACGTGGCCCGAGTGCGCACCCATCTGGCCCCCAGCTCAGGGCTCTCGGGACGGCCCAGCCAGTGGAGCCCGGAGGTCCGCTGGCACTCGCAGACAGGTAGCATGGTCAAAGTTGGGGCAGCACCCTTCTGCGGGGAGGGCGGCTCATCCAGCTCCTGGGAATCTGCTGCAGGATTCCACCAGTCTCCTGTGTCGTGTTCAGAATCCCTTCGCTGGGCCGACTCCATCTGGGCTCCGAGCTCGGCACACCTTCCAGCTAGGAGCACTTAGGTGACAACGACAGCAGCCTTATGAGTGGCTCTGTCTTCCTGAGGGCTGTGCTCCCTGGGGACCAACCAGCATCACTGTGTCGAGGCCCTGAGCCCTGAAGAAAGATGCTGTCCCCATTTTGCCTGGGGGGGTGTGAAGGGTCATGGAATTCACTCACTGAGCTGGCAGGTCCCGGCTGTGTTGAAGCTTGAGTTTTCCTGGGGACGAAGCCCATGATCTCTCTGACACGAGGTTCCTGGTAGGCCCCCCAAGAGTAAAGGAATGAATGCAGGAGGGGATGAATGAGGGACTGTCTCCCCTCCCAGGGGACAAGGCCCAGCCCCAGAACCTCCAGTGCTTCTTCGATGGGGCCGCCGTGCTCAGCTGCTCCTGGGAAGTGAGGTCCGAGGTGGCCAACTCAGTCTCCTTCGCCCTCTTCTACAAGGCCAGCCCCAACGCAGGGTGAGTGTTCCCTTCCTCCCTCCCCTCTTCACCACCTTGCCCTCTCCAGGCCTCCCCTGACTCTGGGGGCCCCAGAGGAAGCCACACCCCTCTCGTGGTCCCCTGCCTCCTTCTGCTCTCACCTCCACCGTGATCCTCAGGGAAGAAGAGTGCTCCCCAGTACTGAAGGAGGAGCTCCCTGGCCTCTACGTCCAGTACCGATGCCAGATTGCCGTGCCCGACCCCAGGAAGGACAGCCGGTACACCATCTCCATTCGGCCAAAGGAGGAGGAGAAGTTTATAAAAAGCTCGGAAAACAGTGAGTCTGCCCTCCAGCCTTTGGCGCAAGTGCTCCTGCAGTGGTCCTGTCACCTGTGTCCCCCACATCCACTCAGGACTCCTGATGGCCCACTCTCCATGTCTGTCTCTGTCAGTAAAACGCAGCCCAGTGACCAAAGGGAGCCAAAGTGATTCAAATCTCTTCTTGAAGCAGTCAAGATGCGACAATCTGACAACGACAATGGCCAATAGTATGAAGGAACTTCAACGGATAGTCCCCACAAACAGATCTTTAAAACCCATTTCCCCCTTTCCTTTAGCTCTGCTTTCCTGTTGGGCTGCTCTGCAGCCCCTCCTGCCAACCACACACACCCCTGGTCCTCCCACTGAACTTTCCCTTTCCTTCCCTGATTGGATTTTTCTCTCTCGGGTTCCCAGAGTCCTCTGCCAATGGATATTTTCTGTCTTCAAGATAACTGATTTAGGAATGACTTCTTCAATCAGGGGCTAGACTACATGCAAAGAAATTGTAATTCCTTGCAGAATCCTATCCCCTCTTCTTCTAAAGTAGCAAAGACCTCATGCAAAGGAGCCTCCTGCATGGCATCCCGGGACCCCAGTCCCTTCCACCCAGTCTGGAATGTGTGCAGGAGGCCACATAGCCCCTCTGTCTCTGTCACCTGGTTGGAATCCACCAGTCACCCTAGGGTTCTGCCGTCTTTTTCTCCACCACTTGTTAGCTGCCTGTCCTTGGTGGGTGACCTAATCGTTCTGGGGCTCAGTTTTTCCATCTGTGAATTGTGACAAATGAACAGGACCCACCACATAGCAGATCTGTTAGAATCAAGTGCAAGGATTCCTGCAGACAGAGCCTGTGTGACAATGCCTACAACATACTTAATGATGTGGCAGGGAACCAATTGTTGGTGTTTTTATTTTTTTACTTAAACGCGAGGAGTAACCCATGCTTTGGGTGACCTCACCGAAAGACAAGTGTATCTCAGCATCTGCCCAGAGAAGGGCTGCTCAGGTCCAAGTGGACAGTATGGGGAAGTGGGGGGGTCCAAGGACCCTGAGATGGGCTGGACCCCGCTGGAGAGAGCACCTGTGACTAACATGGAATGAAGAGAGTGTTCCATCGGAGGCATGTTAGGAACAATGTTCCCTAAAGGTTTCCCTCCCTCCAGTCCAGATGGCTCAGCCGACACTCAATGTGACCAAAAGCAGAGATGGCTACACCCTGCACTGGACGGCACAGGAGATGTTCTACAAGCACATAGGTCACACCTTCCAGGTCCAGTACAAGAAGGCTACAGCCTCAAGGGAGGTGAGGACCTCATGCCTGGGAAGGGGCCTATACTGGGGTGGAGGGAGGGGCGGGGTGAGGAAACACACACGAGAGCCCCCACCTGCCAGGTGCCTGGCTCCCAGCAGGGGACCCATCAGAGGAAGCCACTGAGACTCAGCGGTCATGACCCTTTGCTGTTGGCTGGTCACTGTCTCCTTCCTTGGTGAAGGTCTAAGGCTCACAGAGGTGATATGACATGGCCAGAATGAACTATAAGACCCTGAACTGTGAAAGGGATGCAGACATCAGGGCTTGGAGGGCAGAGAGACGAGCTGGATGTCAGGTTTTCCAAAGTTACCAGGCGACTCTTCAGAGAAGTCTTCTCTGGAATGCAACTGTGCGGCCGCTCCGAGCCCAGCTGCTCCTGATAAAGCAGGCAGGTCCCCAGGCCAAGGTTCTGTCTCCGGCCCACATCCTTAGGCAGTCTTAGGGTCTGTGTGCAGAACCTGGGGCTCCCCGTGGCCCAAGTCAGAAACTTTGGAGCCAACCACAGAACCTTCAGCCCGGAAATAGGGAAACTGAAGCCAGGATCGGTGTGGTCAGTGGGGGAGCTAGGAGTGGGGCCCCCAGAGTCCAGTCATGCTGCACAACATTCCTGGGAAGGCCATAATTGGGGTCCAGGCTGTCCCTGAGGAGCTGGGAGGTTGGGGGGTTGTCTCAGAGTAAGACTGGGACATGATGTGTCCTCAGGATTTCCGGGCCTCGGTGTTGTCCTAGGTCACAGGGAGGGCAATCCCCAGTCCCACCCAGGGTGCTGACCTCTGTGAGCCCTGGGGTAGGGCCCTCCGTGGGGGCCGGGGGGACTTACCCAGACCTGGGGATGCAGCTGCAGCTGGGGACTGATGAGGCAGAAAAACTGGGGCCCTGAGGTGGGAGGGGATTGGGGCTGTGCCGCCACACACCAGCAAGTTGCCTCGGTCTCAGCACACCTGCTCACTCACCTGTGCCCTCAGGAGAGCAAGACAGAAACCCTCCAGAACACCCACAGCATGTCGCTGCCGCCACTGGAGCCCTCCACCAGGTACCAGGCAAGAGTGAGGGTCAAGCCCACCCCCGGCGGCTATGACGGCATCTGGAGTGAGTGGAGTGAGGAGCTCTTCTGGGACACTGAATGGGGTATGTCTCCCGGCCTCCACCCTCCCTTCTGGGTACAGCCCAGCTGGGCAGAGGACAAGGATGGTGTGGACACAGAAGTGTGACCCCACCCCACCTGAGTATCCTCTCTTCTGTGTGTCACTAGTCATGCAAAGTGACCCCTGGTGTGTAACACAGACTGCAGGTGAGGTCCTGAGAGCAGCCAAGAGCAGTCCTAACCATTGCTCCTCCCTCAGACTGGACCTTAGCCCTCTATTAATATGGCCCGTGGCTTCATTAGGCTTTGTGGCAGCCCTCACCTAGTGACCACTGAGCCCGAATTTCCAGTTGGTTACCACGGCAGCAAACATCACAAGCTATGGACTGAGGCCCGGCACTGGAAGGGTTTGGTCTGATTTCTTCCTGATTTTTTTTTTAAGTAGGCTTCACATCCAGGGGAGTTCAACACAGGGCTTAAACTCACAACTGTGAGAAAGAGACCTGAGCCAAGATCAAGAGTCAGACATTTAACCGACTGAGTCACCCAGGTGCCCCAAATTTCTTAATCTTCCCCATTTCCCTGTACTTGCTGCTTCCCTTGTCCCTCACCGTTCACCATTCTGGCCACCAGGAGGCAGGTACAAGACTAGGTCCAGGAGGATGGAGGCGGTATTAGCTGCAAGGACCCAAGCCGCAGTCATCCTCACAGGGGAGGAGTCTCAGGAAGAGGGTTACAATCAAGTGGAAAAGAGGACTGGACACCGGGCCTAAGAGAAGAGACCGAGGGAGTCCTGGAGGGGCCCAGCCTGTGAAGGGCTTGACACTGGGGCTCCCGATAGGCCTTTACACCTCCTAGTTCCTCCACCAGTTTTTTCCCATCTCTGCCTCTCCAAACCTCCCTGTTACTTGAAGTTGAAGCTTATGTGCTACCTCCTACATGAAGTCCACTGTGATTGCCATGAGATGTAGTCATTGCCCCGCCCCCTCCTGCTACTGGAAAGAATCTAACCCTCTTTGTCCTTCCTGATATGGGGAACAAAGGCAAAAGAAATAGACAAAATTAAATTTTCTTATAACCTGCCGTCTTTACCTCCCCCAGTTCCAAAGTATTTAATCAGTCACTGCTCACAGTCCCTGGGCAGCCCTTCCTCCCACGGGTCCTGTCCCCGTGCTGTAATAAAAACACCTTTTTGCATCAAAGACATCGCAAGAATTCTTTCTTGGCCTTTGGCTCTGATCCCCAGGACTCTAGCATTTCCACATCACTTCCCAGCACTTGAACCTTGAGTTGCGGGGGGCGGGGGGGCGGACTGATTCCTTGTCCTTCTTAGCCTGTGTCTGGGCCTCCCTCCCATCTGCACCCCTAGGAAATGAGCTTCGGGAGCACTGCGGCTGCACAGAGCAGGGTCTGGACACTCTGCCCGGCCTCACCTCCCCTTACCTCCTCCCCCCTCCTAAGCCTCCAGCTCTGTCCTCCCCAGATGCTAATGCTCCTTTTTCCCTTCCTGGCACCCTCAGTGCTACCCATGTGGGTCCTGGTTCTCATCCTGGTCTTCACCACTGGGGCACTGCTCCCTGCCCTGCGCTGCTGTGGCATGTATGGGTACAGGTAAGGGGACTCCATGACGGGTGGGGGGTGCTCGGGACCCCACAGCTGGCTTGCTCTAGTCCCTGTTCTGCCCCTCCCTCTTGGGGAAACCTTGGATAAATCTCACCTTCTCCTCTGGGTCTCAGTTTCCTCTCTGCACAGGAGCGTGGGGCAGCTTCCCTGAGGTCCCTGGCCACTGTTACCCCTCTGGTATCTTTCTAGGCTGAACCAGAAGTGGGAGGAGAAAATCCCCAACCCCAGCAAGAGCCACCTGTTCCAGGTAGGATCTGGCTGCAAAGGCGGCTAGGGTGGTTGGGGCTCCTCTCTCCTGCGCCAACCTCCCCATCCCTATGTCTCCCCCACCTTTCTGTGGCTTTGAGCGTGAAACATAGGTGGCCCAGGAAGGTGCAGGAAGCTCTCAGGGGCGGCCAACACCAGCAGGTTCAGCCCTGCCCTCCTCTGGGCACTTGCAGAGGCGCGGGACTGGCCCTGCCTGCTGGGCTCCCGTGGAGCAAGGGTAGAGTGGAACGGGGGCCTGCCGGGAGTCAGGGAGCTCAGCGAGAGGCCTGGTTCTGCAGGGGCCGGAGGGATGACAGGAGGCAGAATGTTTTCCCCAAGGACGGACAGCGGAGCTGAGTTTTGGAGAATCCAGGGTGGCGACAGGTGGGGGAGGCCCGCAGTGGGTGGACAGGACCCCTTCGCAAAGGGGACTGTAAGGGGCGGGCCGTGAGCCTGGGCTCACATCCCAGATGCTGAGATGGTCATAAGGCGAGTGTCGGCATGTGGGTCACGGGGCCCTTTGGTCAGGCATGGCCAGCTTACCTGTGGAGGAAGGTCATGTCTAGTGGGGAAGAAACTAGGGCATGGGTGTGGAGGCAGCGACACTCAGATCTGTGGCCTTTCGAGAAGACAGTCCCCATCCTCTGGTGCCCAAGGACCCACAGCAAGTCCCAGCCCCTCTCTGGGCCTCTCCTTCCTGGTGTCAGGAGGCCAGGCGGGGCTGGCCCTGGACTTGCTGAGACCCTTCCGTGTCTGGGGGCTCCCTGTATCCCCTGTGAGTCCTCCCCTCCTTCCTCCAGCTTCTCGAGAGCTCACACACCCACAGCACAAATGTCCTTTTCCTTCCCAGAACGGGAGTGCCGGCCTCCAGCTCCCAGGCAGTATATCGGGGCTCATCAGCAGGAGCCCCCCGCATAAGGAGCCGCAGGGCAGCTTCATCCTTGGGCTGGACAGGTGAGTGTCTGGGCTTGGGATCCCTGGGAGGTAGGAGGGTGGCCCCATTGTGCACTCTGGAGGCTCAGAGGAGGCAGCCTCCAGCCTGGGGCTCGGGATGAAGAGAACCAGGGAGGTTGGTTTCTCTAAAGCCAGAGGATACCAGATGGTATCAGGAGGAACTTCCCAAATATCGGGCAAGGGAGGGCCCTACCTTGGACTTGACCCGAGGTAGAAGACTGGAGCAGGTGACCTCTCCCTGCCCTGTTGCCCAGGGAAAGTCCGCATGGGGGTGCTGATGACATGGTGGCAGGGGGAGGGACTGAAGGGACGAGGGCATGGCTAGGCATGCGTGGGCTGGGCATCCACCTGGTCCCCTGAAGCTGGATGGATGAAGGAGTCAGGGTGAGAGGAGCCACACCTGGCAGAAGACTTTGAACCAGAGCATGGAAGCTGGCAGGTGAAGCCAGCGGGGCACCGAAGGCCGGTGCAGTGCCCTCTCTTGGCTTGCTCCCCAACCTTGCCCTGCCCTGTGCCCTCCCTGAGCCCTGGGTGAGGTCAGGCCTCCCTCCACCCCACTCCAGCCCTAGCATGAGCCGAAGTGGCAGCCCCGGGTGACCTCAATATCTCTGCGCCTGTTCTCCCCGCAGCGCGTTCCCTGTAGACTACAGACACAGCGAGGTGTCGCCTCTCACCACGGAGGACCCAAAAGATGCCTGTGAATCACCATCAGAGCCTGACACGACTCCAGCCTCCTTGGACCCGCACTCGGAGGAGGCCCCTGGCCCCCAGCTAGACCCATCGGCCCCCGCAGGCAGGTCGGAGAGCCAGGCTTCCGGCTACGACTTCAATGGCCCCTACCTGGGGCTCCCCCACAGCCACTCCCTGCCTGATGTGCTGGGCCAGCCGGCACCCCCACAGGCAGGCCTGAGCCAGAAGCCGCAGCCTCCGGGGTCCCTGGAGTACCTGTGTCTGCCCGCAGGGGGGCAGGTGCAGCTGGTCCCGCTCGCCCAGGTGATGGCCCAGGGCCAGGCCATGGATCGGGAGGGGAGCCCTGACCCGGGCAAGGAGGGGAGCCCCTCCCTGGAGTCAAGGGCATGCCCCACCCCTTCAGCGCCTGGGTTGATGGTAGGTGGTCAAGACCCAAAGAACAGCCCCAACCCGAAGGATGGGACACTTGCAGCTCTGCCCACTGGCTCTGGGGCCCATGAGGATGGTCTTCTGGCCTCTGGCTATGTCACCACTACAGACCTAGCACTCCCCTTGCCCACGGGGCTGCCATCTGCCTCCACAGTTCACCTACTGCACCTGCCCACAGACCAGAGCCACAGCCTCCGTCCTGGAGTGGCTGGTGGGTCCCATGCAGTCCCAGGCCCCGTGAAGCCAGAAGTTGAGGGCTATGTGGATGTCCCTCCAACCCCAGGCCAGTCTCCTAAGTCCCCTCTGGGCAGTCCTGCCCTTCCTCCAGCCAGCAGCCCCACCCTAAGCCCAGGGGAGCCCAGAGCAGAGGGGGTGCCCCCCTCCCCATACCCCGAGGGGCTCCTGGTCCTACAGCAGGTGGGTGACTACTGCTTCCTCCCTGGCCTGGGCTCTGGTCTTCTCTCACCCCAGACAAAGCCCTCTTCCCCAGGACCCTATCCTGAGATCGGGGACCCCGACCAGGTGTCCCAGGCCAAGAAGGCCCTGGGCCAGGCCATTCCCCAGATGCCAGCCATCCGGCACTTCAAGGCCCTCAAGCAGCAGGACTACCTATCACTACCGCCCTGGGATGTCGGCAGGCCTGGGGAGGTGTGCTGACACCTTCGAGCTCCTGGGGGACTGAGTGGAAGTTCTGTCTCCCCTTCCACTGGTCCCTCACCTCATCCGCACTCCATTCTGCAAAGCTGCATTGGGGCTTCTGAGTTGGAGCAGATAGAGGTGGGGAAATGAGTCGGCCTCCTCTCTTCTAACTTGACCTTCAGCCAATCGATTTTCCTCTCCCCACTGCCTCCCTTTCTCTCTCACAGACAGGCGGACACAGACACGTGCACATGTTTCTTTCATGTTAACTTACTTTTAGGGTCCAAAGTATTAGAGCTTCCTGTATACCCATTCTATTTGCCCCTGATTTTTTGTTTTTTGTTTTTGGGGGGTTTTATGTTTTTTGTTTTTGTTTTTAATAGATTTCCTTGCTTTCACCTCTGTCTTCTTTCCCTTTCCACTGATTTATTATCTGAGTGACTTTGAGCTAAGCCCAGTCTGAGATGTCGTGTCTGGGTCGGAGCCTGTTCTGACACCAACATGTCCAGTTCCATGGAAGTCTTGGGTCTGTGGCCTGGCCCTGGCAGGTGCGGACACAGCCCTTGTGTGGAGAGAGGCAAGGGGCTACCCTGGCTGAGACCCCAGAGAGGGAAGGCTCAGGAGAGCTGTGCAGGGCCTGATTCTGGGCGCTCCGAGCAATGAGCATGGTAAGGGGAGTGCAAGAGGAGAGTTGTGCTGAGCTCACAGGAGCCCCCCCACAACCCCAGTCTCATGGTGTGCGTTCCGCCCACTGGCTACTTTCTATGTCCTGCCTGGTGGGGCCTATGGAGGGACGTCCAGAAACCACATGCACTACAGAAATGCTGGGAAGAACCGCTCAACAAAGGGAAAAAGGGGAAATTATCAAAGGCCTGCACCCTTCGGGGCTTAAAATCAGAGTCATGCTGCTGCCCTCCCTCCAGAAAGAACTTACAGCTCCTACCTCTCCTGGCCACGGCCCAGGGGCTTTGGAGCTATGTCTGGTCCTACCCAGAGGATTATGGTTTCTTAAAATATGTGCCTTTCTGACATGCCAAAAAAAAAAAAAAAAAAAGGCATTAAATTGTTTTAATTTGCATTATTTGATAACTATCAATTTTGCACGCATTTTCGTATTTCCTGGGCATTCGTATTTCTTGACTGGGCTTAGCCCGTTAAGGACTTTGTTTTGCAGGGTGTTCATCTTTTCCCGATTTTTTTTTTTAACTGTTTACATGTGGTCTTTCATGATCGGTGCAGGTTTTTCCCTCTAGTTTGTAGTTTGTCTTTGGGTTTTGTATCTGAGGATGGTAGACAGACCCATACAATGTAGCCTTCTCCACACACAGAGATTTACTGGCGCTACTTTGGGTGTCCAATTTACAAGGGCTTTCCCCCTCCAAAACTATATTGGTCCTAATTGATATTTTTCTAGTTCTTTTTCAGTTTCAAGCTTTTTGTGTAAAATTGTGTTGGGTTTGGAATGTTCGCATGCGAGAGGGAGAGTTGCCTTCATGTTTTCCCGGAATGAGTGGCCTGGGTGTTTTTCCATCGTTTGTTGAAACACCCATTCTTCGTCCCTGTGTCTAAAACGCCAGTTTTATGATCTAGAAAGTCCCTGATATACTTAGTGGGTTTCTAGGTTTCCAATTTTCTTATCTTACATTGTCTGCTCAATGCCCCCCCTCCCAGCTTTGTAACGTTTTAACAAGTGGCAGATCCAATGTTGTCATTTTTGTTCTGAAAGCCCTGCTCAATACAGCAATGTTGGGAGGAGGGAAAGGATGATAAACAACGTGAATATTCACAAAGGATGACTTGCTATAATAATAACACTTCAAGTTATTCTAAAGTAGAATCCTGTGTTACAGATGGATGAGGTAGCCCTACATGGATTAAAAAGAAATCCAAGAGAATGAATTCCAAAATGTTCGGACATTTGTTAGCTGAAAAAAATTGCAATAAAATATTTTTTTTTTATAAAATAAAACCCAAACTCTAAATTTGTGTCTCTTGTGTTGGAATAGCAGGGGAGGGGTGTGGTTTGAAACAACAGTTGCATTAAGGAGGGTGAATCCTGTGAAACAGAAGGGCCCGTAGGTCTCTGAGGCATCAAAGTGGATTTCGGGAAAGCCAGCTCAGGGTGTCCTTATGGTTGGACGGTTGTGTGGAGGTGAGTGCAGATGGATTCACAGATAATGAATCACGACAAATGCTGGGCCAGGTGGAGGGTGATTGGAAACAGGACCTGAGAAGTTGCAGGAAGTGGCCATGTTCTCTTACCCAGGCCCCAGGCCTGGAGCGTGAGCCTGCGCCGCCGAGTGGCGGCCCTCATCCAGAAGGCCCTCATAAGACACCAGAGCTGAGTTCAGAGACCTGACATTGTCTGAGCCTTTACCTGGCTGTGTCATCTTGGGGGGCCACTTGCCATCCCTGAGCCTCACTGTGAGGTCTCCCCAGCTACAAAATGCTGGCACCAGATGGCATCTGCCAGCCTGTGCCTTGAACCTGGCTCCCCCGGACCCTGGTGTTCCCTCTTGCCCTCACCACTCTGCTGATGTCCTCACAAGCAGAGCTCAGGGTCCTGAGGATAACCAGGGCCCAAGTCAACCATCATCGGCCTAGAACAAACTTCAGGCATCCAAGAAGGAACAGAAACATCATTCATCAGAAACGAAACATCAGGGGCACCTGGATGGCTCAGTGGGTTAAAGCCTCTGCCTTTGGCTCAGGTCATGGTCTCAGGGTCCTGGGATCGAGCCCCACATCAGGCTCTCTGCTCAGCAGGGAGCCTGCTTCCCCCTCTCTCTCTGTCCCTCTGCCTGCCTCTCTGCCTACTTGTGATCTCTGTCTGTCAAATAAATAAATAAAAACCTTAAAAAAAAAAAGAAACAAAACATCACTACACTTTATTATTGCAAATGTGAGTCTCCCAGATTGAAACGCTGACATTTTCCTGGCTACTAATGACAAGGGCTCAGCACTGTGGGCACCAGGCTGCTCCCTGGTTTCCTCTCGGGCACCCAGTGCTGCTTCATTGACACCCCTGGTCAACCAGCCCTTGGGATGTTACCCTGATCTTCCGGTGCTCAGTAGAACATAATTCAGGTCAAAGTTTCTAGCAAGTATATTTCCAGAAGAAACCCCGTACTCAGGATGAGTGGCTTAGACATATCCCGAAAGCCTCATCTACAACTCCCAGAGCCGTCATTTCTACAAGTGTGTTGTTGAAATTTTAGCCTCCGAAGACGCAAAACTGTGAGGGGTGGTACCTTATGGTGTTCATGTTGAGTCTGCTGTGTTGAGGTTGGAAGAATAAGGATAGGCTGTTGGCCGAATGCCTTACTGATCTGTAATCCCGGCTCCCTTTCCTTTTTTGCTTCCCCCCTTCACCACGTCTGCCTCAAACACACTTGCTCACTCATGCTGTGCTGGGAACTTTGTCCACTGTGAAATCTGGGCGCGCGCGGCGAAGTTGGCATTTTGCTTGTAATTTACTCTCCCAAGATGTGAACGATTCTCAAACAGGTCCTTTGCTTGAAGGATCCATGGCCTAAAAGGCATGAAACCGCTCAAAAAGGAAACAGAATTCTTAAAGAGATTCTGTTCTGTGTGAGGAACGCTAATACCCTCCAATTTCTACAGAGATTAGAATTATAATATAATTAAATCTCTACTTCCTGCCTTTTACTGTTATTTAAGTTTAATAGGATTGGTCTGTAATAGTCTTCCTGAAATTATCAAGCAAATACACTGTCTTAATATTTGTACTAACCATCCATCTATGTCCCTATTTAACTTTTAAACCTCTTAATTACGGTTTTCTTCATAAAAATTAATAGCTTTCACCATCCTTAATTAGTGCAGCATTTTGCTCTTGAAATAATAAATATGTATTTATATTTCAACTGCCTGATTCAGTTTCAGCATGAGAAGTGTGTAAGCAAATGCATTGCAAGGGGAGAAAAGAGCGGGTACGTATAGGTTACAAAAGGCAAAGTATGCGTAGTGTTCAGAGACACACAGTGGCTGGTGCAGGAGAAGGACACTTGGGATGGTGGTAGAGGCCCCCCTAGGAGTCAGGGTACTGCTTTGGGGCGGGCTGGGAGGCTGGCCTGGGAGAAGGGCAAGGATCTCGCTCCTATCCTGGGGGAGGCAATTACAAGGATATTCACCTTATAATTTATTGTTAAGCTAAATTGTTTCATGTGGGTTTGAGTACTTGTGTTACAAAACAGCTTGTAAAAAAAAGATCCAGTACCCATCTGGAAATAAGAAACACTAACTGCTGAGACATACTACATCACATCCAAGGTCCTTTTATAAATTCCTTTTCCACCGGCCTGTATCTGTTTATGCTTTTTCGCTTTGGCTTCCGGCCCTGGTGCACCCCTGCTTGCGTTTCAGTGCATCCTGTGGGGGTCATCGTGCATGGGAGAAACTTGTTCTCTCTCTCCTCCTGTCTCCCCTCCTGCGCCTTCCCAGCCCCAGTGCCCGGGGACCCCCGGCACCTCTCTGCTCTAGCTCCCGCCGCACCGAGCTGAAATCATCTGTCCGCTCCTCTGCCTCCCATTCTACTGTGAGCACCTGGGGAGCAGAAGCCCAGCATACTGCCAGACACCCAGCAGACATCCAATAAATTAGATTTCAAATTTCAAATTCATGTTCCTTTCTGTACCGATAACATCTCAGGTTCCATTCATGACCTCCCATGATTATTCAGGGAGGGCAACGAATCTTTTCAGAACTTTAATCGTCGGAAAAGGGATTTCTGGCTGAAGGTCTCTCAGGATGAACTGCTAGTCCAGAGCTCTCCAGAGTCCCCCCATCTCCTGCGTGTTTTCTCTAGTGAACAAGATTCAGGGGATTCTCGTTTTCCCTTTTGGTGAAACGTGGTCTTGTCACTTTCCCATACGAAATGCCCATCAGCGTAATAAAAGAATAAAAGAGAAACTTCATTAGGGATAATGTTTTCTCTTTTCATTAGCATTCACTGAACGGTTAAAAAAAACATCGAAGACATTTTCACGGCAAGGTTCTATCTCGAATGAATGCTGTGGCCAACTGTTTCCAAGGATAATGGCCACCGTCCCTCCCACCTGCATGCCCCTCTGTGCTGTGACCTTCGTGGGGCCTCTTGTTCACAGGAGGGGACGATTTCTCCTCCCATCTGACTTGGGTCAGCCAGCAGGGCACAGAGGAGCTAGGTGGGGGACCTCGGGGGCAGGTGGGCAAGGGCCAGAGCTTGTCGGCTCCCGGTCAGCCAGCCGGTGAAGCAGATGGAGCTGCCCGGTGTCGAGGACTCATGCAGACAGAAGGCCTGGAGGGTGAGCAGCCCCCATGGAGGGGAGGGAGGCGGCCCGGTTACACTAGCGTGGCCGTCTCTGGCATTCCAGCCACGCGGCCCAGCTCCCAGCTAGCTGCTGCACGTGGATGTCCCGACCTGGCTTCGTGGAGCAGAACCGCCCGCTGACTGGGGACATCTAATCAGCACCTGTTCTCTTCAGCCACACATGTGAATGGTTTGATCCAGGACAACGGGTTCCTGCTTTGCTGGGTCAGCTCCTAGAGGTGGGGGTGGGGGTTGGGGGGCTGTCGTGTGATGGGTCACACTGAAGCAAAGCCAGAAGCTTCTCCGAAGGCAGGCACTTGGCCAGCAGGCTTTTCCAGGTCCAAGCTCATGGCATTCTTTTTCCTTGTCATCACACCCCTTCCCTACACCAGGCCGTTCCCTCCCGTGTCCCTCAGTCCCATCAGCAGATCCCCTCTTCGTCTGGTCTGCGTTCTCACACCTGAAAACACAGTCAACACTCTTCCATCTTTGAAACGACATCTGTCCTCGCCCAGCCAGGACCCACAATGAGTTGTGTGTCTCCTCGGCCCTCCCTCCGCAGCCGAGCTTTGCCCAAGAGCCTTGTTCCTCCTCCTGTTTTTCGCGGGCCACAGTCTGGCTCCCGCCCCCCATGCCGCAGCACTGGCTCTCGCCAGTGTCACCTGGGACATTGCCTTGTCACCGTTAGCCTGTCCTTGGACTCACCAGGATCCTTAGACATGGCAGCCAGACTGTGGCCTGTCCCAGGGCCTTATACGAATTTCCCGTGTAACACCTGCAACCTCTCAGCTCCGAGCCTCCGCCCACCCCCTCTGATGGGCCCTTCTCTGTCCTCCCTGGCCCAGGCTTCTCCTTCCAGCACAGTGTCCCCAGGGTTGTGCTCCCATGCACGGCCCATGCCATATGACCCCCTCTGGTGCTCCATCTTCAGGGTCTCCGGCTCTCCAGCATTCTCCCAGTGTTTCTCCAGGTCCATTCTCTCCCCCCAGTCCAACAGCCATAGATCCAGCTGCCCAGAGGACACCTCCCCTCAGATTTTCCAGAGACACCCCACATTGAACATGCCTCCCCATGACCCCTGAGCCCCCCACTACTTCTCCTTTAGTACAGGCCCTGGCCCCAGGCCCTTGGTCCTGCTGAGGCCAGAGAAGAGCCAGACACGGGGCGAGTCATGGTAGGGTGATCTGAGCCCAAAATGGGGAACCAGAGAAGGGACCCCAACCCTACTCCCCTAAGCTACATCCCTTTCATCAAGGGTGTGTCACAGGGCCACAGGGGCACCAGAACCAAACAGCAATCATGAGGAAGATAGGACCTCAGAGCACTTGAGAAATGGCCCCCATGAGGGGACAAGAGGGAAGAGTCCGGGCTGAGAAGCATGGCAGCCTCCCTTGCCAATGGCGGGGCTACGCTTATGAAAACCTCTCCCATGGAGGGAGCTCACGACTGGAGTCAGCCTAGAGCTGGGGAAGGAGAGCTAGCTTTGCAGACCCTGGGGGGAGGCCGCTGATTCTTGCTCTGCACAGAGCTGTGTGGTCCTGAACAAGTGACTTCAACTGTCCGAGTCTCAACTTTATCATCTGTAGAATGGGAACAATCATAGCTGTTTCTCGACTTCATAACACTACCACAAGGATTAATCGAGGTTAGGATACTCACATCTCCCTCGGGCCTTCAGCTGTTTGCGGGGGAGCAGGTGAAGGGCGGGTGTGGCAGTCTTGAGGAAGAGGAGAAGACCAAGGAGAAAAGGGCTTTTGGGTCTACAGACCACAAAGTATGTGGCGGGAAGAGGCCCTGGGTTGGGATTTAGAAGCCCATCCTTGAATGTGGTGCTCTAGAGAGGCCGGGGCTGGGGACCCAAGGAGGATGCTTATCCTGCCCTTGGACCAGTGCCCAGGAGCTGTGATTCATCAGGAAACCCTCCAGAAGCCTCCAAGGGGCAGGCCAATCCAGCCCCCCAACCTTGTCTGCCCATGAGAGGGGCCCAAGTGCCACATGTTTCTGGAAGCTTCTATGGAGATGGCTCTGTTCCCAAGTGGGGTCACTGCCTCCCTATGGCACCCAGGACATTCATAAGCCCCAAACAGTCCAGCAAGCTCCCACCCTCTGGGCCAGGTGGAGATGTACCTCTCCCAGTCCCCTTCACCCTGAGCTGGGAAGAGAGGGGACAGAGCCACATCACCATTATCTTAAAACATAATGCAGGCCAGTTGAGATTGCCAGAAAGGCTCCGAAGGTCCTTAGGCATATATTTAGATAATCCCTAAAGAAAAAGATAGAGACAGCCCAGGAGATAAAGGAGAATGTCAAGCCGTGACACATCTGGTTATGAATAAGAACGGTAGTCCAATTTATTTCTCGCCCCCGGCTTGCTAGAAACGACATCAGCTTTAACCAGATACTTAAAAATTCCTCTTTGTCTCTTAAGGAAATCTGAAGTGAGCAAAAAAGATTGCTGGATGTCTCCAAAGGAAAATCACACTTTGTTTGGAGCACACGCACTGTGATGGGCGAGGGAAATCCGAGTCTAGCCTTCTACTGTGTTTGAGCTAGTTTATAACTCTGTAAATTGCACATAACTGATAGCAATGAAAAGCAATCCTTTTCTCCAGGAATGCAAGCAAATTCTGCCCAGTGGAAGGACAACACTCCCCCTCACCACACACACACGCACAACACAGACATACAGTTCATCCCAAAGTTCCTAATCTATAAATATAATAAATGTTTCTGTTCTTTGGACTCCCCTTTGAACTGGTTGTAACATTTGCTTGGTTTGGTCATTGAACAGGAACTCCATAACATCCTTAACATGAGGTCATTTTATTCCCACATGATTTTTTCCCCTTTTAAGATTTGAGATGGGGGACCACACATAGGAAAAAAGCGTTGTGATCTGCAGCATGGAGGCAAAGGCCCCCGATGTTGATCAGACCCAGGGAGGTGGTCCAGGCATGAGGCTGATGGGCATGTACTATGACTGAAGGTCCACCTTGCCAGCCACAGCCCCCATCCTGGAGCCCCGCCCTCCTCAGGCTATCTTGAGGACCCCCAGTGGCAGGTCAGTCACTTAGGCTCCTCCATCAGGAAAAAGACAGCTGGGATGACGGGTATCTCCATTTCCTTGATGGGGAGCTGATGGTCCCCAACAGCCTGGACCCACACAACATCCTCACGTCCACACCGAACCCTAATCCCTGATCTCCCCAGTCCCCTCCTCATGTCAGGCAGCCCTGTGTCTATGAAATCTCCAACCTCATCTCTCAAGGCACGTGCTTAACACTTTTTCTGCCTCATTCAAAACTATGAATTCAGGGGCACCTGGGTGGCTCAATGGGTTAAGCCTCTGCCTTCGGCTTGGATCATGATCTCAGGGTCCTGGGATTGAGCCCCACATTGGGTTTTCTGCTCGGCGGGGAGCCTGCTTCCCAGTCTCTCTCTCTGCCTGCCTCTCTGCCTACTTGTGATCTCTCTCTCTGTCAAATAAATAAATAAAATCTTTAAAAAAACAACAACTATTGATTCAAAAGAACCGAGTCATACCAAGGATCGGAAATAACAGAAGAGTCTGGACGAACTCCAGTCCAGGGAAAGGGGGGTTCTCACACCGGCGCCCAAGCCCTGTGCACCTGAAACTAATTTGAGACAGAGGGGCTGGGCACCCAGTGGAACCAGGCCAGGTCCTCACTGTGGAGGTGATTTGGGGGGGATACCCCCCTGACGGCTGACTTCCTGCCTTCTTCTCCATGCCTGAGCCTCTGTGCTAAAAAAACTCAAGAGACAGACTTATTCTGTCCCTTCCCAGCTCCCAGGTGCACTTCCGGCCCCACCCCTTGCATGCTGGATGTGGGACCCCCTTCCTACAGGAGCCTCCTCTCTGTGCCCCCAGTTAGTAAGTGGAGGCATCCTTCCCCTCTATCCCTTGTTTCTCTGCCTCCAGCCTCTGCGCATGTGTTCCCAGGCATTGAGTTTTCATTGATATTGATGAGTGAAAGGAAAAAAAAAAAGCAAAAACAGGAGTAAAAGCATATCAACTTTTATTTCAAAATCAAGAACAATTGAAAAGAAACCATCCTTTACCAACAACCTCATTTCATATTTTTATAAAAGTCATGTTAATACAAAAGAAAGTCGTGTTAATACATGTTAATACAAAAGTCATGTTAATACAAATAGAAACATTTCTCACTGCTGATAATAGGGTGGTCCCTTGCAAAACCAAGGCAGGTGGTCCTATGTTTCCCTCATTTCCTGTGGGTTTCTTTTCCCAAGAAAGGACAGCAGGAAACTTCATCCTAGATCCGTCCTGGTCTCTACAATGACCTTGGAGACATGCCTGGGCCACGGTGTTCTGTCTGCTGGCCTGACAGTTTTTGACTGAGAGATACAGACCCACTGTAGTGGAGGTTACAAATGAAAACAGCGTTACTACCGAGAGGCCGAGAAGTCATACAAGGTGGCATTTATCTTGGTGATTTCACGGGCATGATCCGTATCCGGGCCCCTCGCCTCCCAGGTCTAGAACATCTGTCTCCCGGGGCCTGCAGCTGATGGGCCCCCCGGGAAGTCAGACCCAGTTTGTTAAAGTCACAGAAACATGTCGGTCTGTCACAAGCAGTTCAGAAGGTGAGCTCGGCGGGGTGCTGAGCGGGACAGTCCGTGACGATCCTGCTGGAAAGCCACTTAATGACAGCAGAATGTCACTCAACCTCCAGCCTCACAGCGGGGGCTGGGCAGCCCATGGGGGGAGGGGGGCTTCAGGCTCTGATAGGGACTAGGAGTGTGGCCAGAGGCGGGCAGAGCACACCCCTGCGCCAGGATGTCCTTTCCCAAAGAAGGCTCAAGGCCAAGGTGGACAGCCTCTGCTGTTCTTGGGGGCCATGGGGCTGGCTGTGGTTGGGAATGCCGGCCCTCTCTGGACTTGGATTCTTTTCGAGTCCCATGAAATGGCAGCAGCTGCCCAAGCCCAAAAGGCTGTGATCAGGGGCGCCCTGGTGGAGCGGTTGGCTAGGCATCCAACTCTTGGTTTCCACTCAGGTCATGATCGCAGGTTCCTGAGAAGGAAGCCTGTGTTGGGCTCTATGCTCCGCACAGAGTCTGCCTGGATTCTCTCTCCTTCTCCCTTTGCCCCTCCCTCCAAAACACTAATTAATTAACTTAAAAAAAAAGACTGATTAGGCAAAGAATGTCCGTCTTTATTTCCTATTCATTATGTGGCCAGGCAGAGCCCAGACATTCCAGCACTGTTTCCAGTCCTCTGCTTGAAGGTGGGGCTCTTTAAACTCCAGAGAAGTCTTAGAGTCTGGCTCGGTGCCCTTTCTCCTCGGGATGGTGGCAGCACCAGTGGGGTTGGCCCATGGCCTGGGAGACGCCTGCCACAGCCCGGTGAGCAGTTCCCAGTGTCCATGTGACACGCGTCTCACTTGGGATAAGGATGCAATCACTTTTCTTTAATTCTTAAGAGACACATATCCACATGTGAGCGGCAAGCAAGAGGGACTCTGAGCACAACGGGTTTTAAACATCATTTTGAGAAAGCGTCTTTGAACTCAGAACTTGCAGAAAATTGTTGCTATAATCCCCATGTAATACATGAAATCATTAATATCCTCAATGCACGATGTTGTCCAATCAGAAGCAGAAAGAGCCCAGTTCTCACTTGGTTCAAGTCTCTCCTCTCCACTGCAGTAGCCTTGAATAAGGTCATCCTTGTCTGTTTAACTTTGCCTGGTACCATTTTTGCTTTGACGATTCCCAGCTTGGTGACATGGAAGCCACCATGGTGGACAGTCCCTTCGAACGCCAAACCCACGAGGGAGACAATGGGTCTGGGTCATGGGACAATTTCTAATGCCATAAGATTTACCTGTAGGAGGGGCGCCTGGGTGGCTCAGTGGGTTAAGCCGCTACCTTCAGCTCAGGTCATGATCTCGGGGTCCTGGGATCGAGTCCCGCATCGGGTTCTCTGCTCAGCAGGGAGCCTGATTCCCTCTCTCTCTCTCTGCCTGACTCTCTGCCTCCTTGTGATCTCTGTCTGTCAAATAAATAAATAAAATCTTTAAAAAAAAAAAAAAGATTTACCTGTAGGATTTCTCCTTTTACCTTTCGCGCTGACAGTTTTCCTACATTGGCACCGTCACCGCCTTGTTGGAATGAATTCTACCCGTTCAGAGATTCTGTGAAAACATTTCTGTGTTTGATTTGCCGATATCTTATTGATGATTTTGTGTCTGCGTTTATAAGTAAGGTTGGTCTATAGATCTTTTTTTTGTGCTAGCTTTATCAGATGTGGGGGACGTGGAAGACAAAGTTTAAAATGATGGTAATGAACAAGCATTGTTTTATGATTTGGATGTCAGCTAAAAAAAGCTGGCAACTATCACCCATTTTAAAATTCTGTTGCAGTAAAAAGAGAACAGAGGGATGTCTCTCTTCATGCCGCGATCATCCATTGGGGCGTCACAGTCTCTGAATTTCACGCTTCTTTAAGAAATTTGCTAAGCCTGCTGCTGAATCCTTTATGTGTCCTGACATAATTTTTGAATCATCATTAACTTTCACGAGTTATATAATTTAGCCTGAGCAATGTTTCACCAGCATTAGAAACAGCTAAATTATTCGGCGAGTCTGAATATGAATAACAAAGAGTAAATTAACATGTTTATTAGCATCAGAGGGACTCATTTTATTCTGGGAGGCAGGACTGAGTTCAGGTAAAGCAAAAGTGCATTAGGCTTTGAACCTTTTTCCTTAGTTTTAACCCCAAGCTTGCAAGTCTGTTCCTGATGAGCTGTTAGCTGACCTCCATTCTGGAAAGGACCTTCCTGACCTTAGGTTTCTTTCCAAAGGGGGAGGGGGCGGTTATATGCTCTCTCCCCACGTTGTAGGAATGTGATAGTTGCACGGAATGAATGCGGAAATTTCCCTCCCATCTGTATCCTCTACCTCTGGGATCAGTTAAATAACGTAAGGATTGCCTATTGCTTAACAGTGACTTGCTTTAAAAGACCTTAAAATCTCAGATGACCTTGACTGTTGAACTGTCTGGGTGACGAGTTTATCAGTGGTTCATTATTAAATATGGTTTTCCATTTTTTTTTTCTACCATTATTCTGGGTTTTAGTACTTTACGTTTAAAAGGAACCATTGCTGGGGGCGCCTGGATGGCTCAGTCCGGTTGAGCCTCCAAAACCTCCTGGTTTCAGCTCAGGTCATGATCTCAGGGTCGTGAGATTGAGCCCCACATGGGCTGTATGCTCAGCAAAGAGTCGGCTTCAGATTCTCTCCCTCTGCCCCTCCCCCAGCTCATAATCGCTCTTGTGCACATTCTCTCTCTAAACTAACTAACTAAACAACTAAAAATCAATCTTTAAAAAAATAAAAGGGGACATAGTTAGTTTTTGAAAACTGCTTCCTTTTCCTACATGGCAGCTGGCGTTCTTGTCTCGAGGATCTGTGTCCAAAGTAAGAGGCCCTCCTGGGAGCTGTGCCCGTCTTCTGTGGGAGGGAATGAAATTGAGCATCCCATGAAAACCAACATCAGAAAGAGTTTCATCTTTTCTCTCTTCCATTAGCATCTCTACTGCTCTTTGACTTCGTTTTGATATATTTCACCTGGTAGTTGTGCATTTCAGCGAGATTTTCCCAAAGCCTGGCACACATTTATTTGCACATAATATTTCTTATAATTCTATTAATTTTCTCTCTCTCCATGACAACATCTGCTTTTCTCATCTGTGCCTTACAGGCTATTGTTTTCTCTTTTCAAAATTTGGGTGGACAAGGTCAGCATTAAAAGCTTCTAAACACTCAGGATAAAATTGTTGCTATAATCTCCATGTAATACATGAAATCATTAATATCCTCAACGCACACCATTGTTCCATAATCGGAAGCAGAAAGCGTCCTAGTTATCACTTTATCCACATTCACATTCCATCCTTGGTGGATGATTTTCATATTTTCTTGGGAAAACTTTTTACATGGAACCTGAGACCTCATGATAGCAAAGTACCGGGACTTTTTTCTTCTGGTAGGAAGAGAGGAATCTTTCCTCCTTCTGGGGCCAGACATTCAGTTCCTGAACCTCTTTTGCAAGCATGAGCAGAACTACAGTGGTATTAGCTGCATTATTAACTTAGCCCCACGTTGTGTTTTGTTCCCTACTTAATTGTATTTTACGTACCTCTTAACCTCATGCAAGATCAATCATTAACTTTGCCTTTTTATCTCTACTCCCTGTTTACCCACTGATTGTAGAAACCTAATGGGGACAAGGGCTGTTAACATTTGTCTTGACATATCTGAATGTACCAGGTCCCAAACAGCGCCTTGCTGTCTGGAACAGTGCTTACCCCCAGGCTGTTTCAAGCTCTCCCGCCCCTCCCCCGTCGGAGGTTTCAAGAAACCCTCCTCTCCTGCGTTCGCCTCCTTCCCCAAACACAGAGCTGCCCCTTGGCTCAACAGGGCAAGGC
Organism: Enhydra lutris kenyoni; assembly: GCF_002288905.1. Classification (NCBI taxonomy): domain Eukaryota; kingdom Metazoa; phylum Chordata; class Mammalia; order Carnivora; family Mustelidae; genus Enhydra; species Enhydra lutris. Next base: position 10,999,634 of record NW_019154139.1, on the reverse strand, counting down.
AGCCTTGGGAATGACTCCCTGCCTTCTCACTGGGCTGCCGTTCTGATGATAAAACTTTCCTTGCTTCGAACTGTGTCTCGGATATTGGCTTCCTACATCTTGGGTGCACGGACAAGTTTGAGCTGGGTAGCCCATCCTTCTTTCCTTCCCTCCTTCCTATCTTTGTTTTTCTTTCTTTAGCTCTTGCCTGGTTTTCCTAAGCAATTTATGCCTTGGGCTCCAGGTCCTTCCAAGAAAGGCTTGCTAATCTCTAACAAGAAAGAATTGCATCATGCCTGGGATTGCTGGAAGTTATCTCCTCCAAATGATGTTTAAAAAGATTCTGTGTGGTTGGAATTCCATTTACTTTGCTCTTTCTATATGTATATGCTTCTCTTAAAAATTAGAGGTATGGAAAAGTTGAAGAGAGTAGATCCTGAGTCCTCATAATAAGGAGAATTTTTTCCCTATTTTTTTCTTTCTTCCTCTTGTATCTATGACCTATATGTATATATGATCTACTGTCATTCCACAGTGCATGTAAATCAAGCCATCATGTCATTCACCTTAAACTTACACAGTGATGTATGTTAATTATTTCTTATTGAAACTGGGAAAGAAATTCGAGGGAAGTACTTACATCACTATCCCAAATGAGAGAATAGGAACTCAGGGTCATGTGTCCCACAGGCCCTGGGAACCTCTCCATCGGGCTGTGGCAGGGGGCCTCCTGGGCCAATCCCACTGGTGCTGCCACCATCCCAAGGAGAAGGGGTACAAAGTCAGACTCTAAGACTTCCCCAAGGTTGAAGATACCCACCTTCAAGGAAAGACTGGGAACAGTGTGGTGGGTGTCTGGCATAAAACAGTACCATGTATTACCTCATGGCCTCACAGTCAGACCAGATGTGGCTCAGGCCGGGCCACAGTCAAAGCTCCAGCTGGGGCCATGGTCCCCTCAAGATTCAGCTGAGCGAGGATTTGCTTCCAAACTCCCTGGGTGACTGCTGGTGAGATTTGGCTCCTCTGGGACTATTGGACCAAGAGCCTCAGTCCCTTCCTGACTGTTGGTCAGCACCCAACCACGTTTAGTTTCTCAACACATGATCGGTTCTCTCCTGCAGCTCCCAACATGGCGGCTGGCTTCGAGTTCCCAACATGGAGGCTGGCTTCGCCAACATGATCAAGTAAGAGAGAACAAGAGAGAGCCAGTGGGAGGCAGTCATGGCCTGTTGTCATCTAATCTCAGAAGTGACACCTCATCACGAGTGCAGTATTCTGTGGCTTGAAAGCAAGTCCCCAGGTCCAGCTCATCCTTGAGGGGAGGGGACTCCACAAGGGTGAGAATATACCCTTACAAGGCTGCCCACCACAAAAGTCTGCAATAAAACCAGATGTATGTGGGGAGTTACTACAAGACAATGGAAGCCATTTCAAATTATGGTGAAAAGATGATACACGCACACAAAAATGCTTGAGATAATCAACCAGCTCCGGTTTGGAGGTTAGGTTCCCTGCCTCACACCATTCACAAAAATAATTTGCAAATGGCTAAAAATCTAAAAGTAAAAAGACACCATGAGGGGCGCCTGGGTGGCTCAGTGGGTTAAAGCCTCTGCCTTCAGCTCAGGTCATGATCCCAGGGTCCTGGGATCGAGCCCCGCATCGGGCTCTCTGCTCAGCGGGGAGCCTGCTTCCTTCTCTCTCTCTGCCTGCCTCTCTGCCTACTTGTGATCTGTCTGTCAAATAAATAAATAAAATCTTTAAAAAAAAAAAAAAAAGACACCATGAAAATACTAGGAAAAAAGGCACACAACTGTTTGTATAATCTTCAGACAGGAATGTCCTTCTGGACATTACTGGCCGCTCAGTTCATGAGGCGAGGGGGATCTGTATGTTTTTGTTACTATGGTTATATTCCCAGAACTAGAAACGGTACCTGGCATGTTGGGAATGTTTAAATAATACTTGTTGAGAGCATCTGGGTGGCTCAGTTGGTTAGGTGATTGTCTTCGGCTCAGGTCACGATCCCGGAGTCCTGGGATCAAGTCCCGCATCGGGCTCCCAGCTCCACGGGGAGTCTGCTTTTCCCTCTGACCTTCTCTCCTCTCGTGCTCTCTCTCTCACTGTCTCTCTCTCTAAAATAAATAAATAAAATCTTTAAAAAATAAAAAAAAGAATACTTGTTGAATAAGGTTGAAGGAATAAAACCCCAAAACCCTAACAGAAAACACTGACATTTCTGACCAAAGATGATTGTAAAAAGTGTGTGGGATGGTGGACACAGGAAGCATGAAGAATTGAGCCAAATGGAGAATAAAATGTTGGCTTCATTAATGGCTGAAAACTAATCAATAATACAAATTGCAAAACTTCTCATAAAACATGTTATACAAAGAGGAAGGTCTTTTCATCATCTCTTCTCTGAACCCCACCTCTGTAATCCACGAACAAACCCATGGGGAAGCTGGGTCTGTGTTTCCCACTCGTCCTGACTTACCTGTGGGCCACGGGCACAGAGGCTGGAAAGTGGAGGTTCTGCCCCAAAAGCTGGGGAGGAGTGGATGGGTTGCTTGACGATTTCAGGTGTCCCTGGGGAATGAGAACTCAGCGTGGACACCCCCGGAACAGTGACCCCCTGAACCAAGTGTCATTTCTTCCCTAGGGAAAAAGAAAGACTGGAAGGTGGGAGGAGAGGGAGAGAGGGGTTAAGATTCCTCTCCTCTGTGGACATCAGGGATGCACGTGTGTGAATGTGAGTTTACATGAACATGGGAGTGTGTGTGGGAGTGTGAACGTGAGAGTGTGTATGAGAGTGAATGAGTGTGTTAGTGTGAGCGTGTGAAATATTGGGTAGTGTGAGTGAGTGTAAAAGTGAACGTGTGTGTGAGTACGAGGGGAAGGAGTGTGTGAGAATGGGTGTAAGTGTGTCCGTGCGTGTGAATGTATGAGAGTGAGTTTGAGTGTGTGAGAGTATGAGTGTCAGAGAGTGTGTGTGTGTGTGTTGAGTGTGTATGCATTGGGGAAGGAGGGGTGTTCCCTCTTCCCAATATTCCAGGACAAAAGTGGCCCACAAAAGATCACTATCTATGTTATACAAAGGGTTCCATCAAGAAAATAAAGGAGCAGGGGCGCCTGGGTGGCTCAGTGGTTAAAGCCTCTGCCTTCGGCTCAGGTCATGATCTCAGGGTCCTGGGATCGAGTCCCGCATCGGGCTCTCTGCTCAACGGGGAGCCTGCCTCCTCCTCTCTCTCTGCCTGCCTCTCTGCCTACTCGTCATCTATCTGTCAAATAAATTAAAAAAAAAAAAAAAAAAAGAAAGAAAATAAAGGAGCAATATCCAATTAAAAGGGGAAAAAAATCAAGAGACGGCCAGCTCAGTCAGTGAAGAATGCAACTCTTGAGCTCAGGGCTGTAAGTTCTAGCATGGCACTGGGTGTGGATACTAATTAAAAATAAAATATTTTTTACAAAAGGGGGAAAATCTAGAAGAAAACACCTGAGCAGACAACTTACAGAAGGAATACAAATGGCTGATAAAGATGTAGCAGATCGAGAGGGTTTTTTTTGATTTTTGTTATTTTTTTCCTACTTCATCTTTGTTTCTGTTTTTTTGTTTTTTTTTCCTGCTTCATCTTCTTTCCTTGATCTCCTCACTCCTGGAGGGAAGAAGAAATAATCAGAGATTATTTTTAACATAAAAGCACACAGAAGTTCTCCTATGATACGTGTTCAGTAGGAGCAAGCTTTGTGGGGTTCAGTCAGGAAAACGGCAACCATTCTATGCATTTTGAACATGAAGGACTAAGCACAAGAATTGGGGGCTTCTCCAGTTTATGGAAGAGTGGAGAAAGCAACTGGAAGCTATAATCAAAGAGCCTGGCCTGGAACACCAAGGGACGGGTTCCTGAGAATTCTCCAGGAAAACGGGATTCACATGCACTTATGGGTCTGGATGCATCTGCTTCCAAAGAATAATGTCTTGTCATCCGCCACGCCTCCCGCATCTCACAGAATGTCTCTCACTGACAAACTTTGATCCTGGACCACACAGAGAAAGGGATTCTGGGAACTGTAGTTCCTGTTTTCTCTGCATTGAGCAAAAGACCTCTGCGGTGCCAGCAGTGATGTCAAGGTGACTCAGACGGCTGGGGACGTCCGCGGGGTCCACACACATCCCTTCACTCGTGTTTAACTTCCAGAAACAGGAAGTGAGAATGTCATGCTTCTGCGTAACCAAGCCAACCGCCGCTCAATCAGATAACGCCATGCTCACTGTCTCTCAGAGAGATGGGCATCTCTCTAGGGACATTTGCCTTCTCAGCCACAACTCCCTTAAATATCCAATAACATAAATGTTGAATCAAAAATACTTTGTATTAGATAAAGAGAAATAGAAAGAAAAAGATTTTTTTTTTTTTTTTTGAAGACAGAAAAGAGTCCAAGAGCCAGGAAAAATGTTGCAAACATGTTTTATGGGCAACTTCCTATTTAATGATGTGCGAGTTTCGATCTGAGGACCTCTCTGGGGAAACTCTTAAAAGGAAATGTATGTCTGGGCGCCTGGGTGGCACAGTCAGTCTGTTGAGAGGCGGACTCTTGATTTCCCCTCAGGTCGTGTTCTCTGGGTCCTGAGATCAAGCCCCACGTGGGGCTCTGTGCTCAGGGGGTAGTCTGCTTAAAATTCTCTCTCCTTCTTTCTCTGTCCCTCCAACTTGTGCGTGCTCTCGCTCTCTCTCTCTCTCAAATCAGTCGATCAATCTTAAAAAAAAGAGAAATGAATGTCAACCAAAACTGACTTGCCTTGTGAATGTTGATGCTCCTGAATGCTCTTAGTAATTCAATAGCAATAAAATGAAGTATTTTTTTTTAAAGGAGAAAAAACTGAATAGCACCTGCACAGTCCTCCTTTTCTACAACTGGTCCTGTGGGCATCATGGGAATTAGTAACGTGTTTTTCTATCATCCAACCTGTGTTTTCCTTGCCCTCAGCCATCACTTTCACCTTCATGGTTCTTGCCCTCAAAGGGGGACCCAAGTGAGTCCTAAAGGAGGTTCTGCCTCCATTGGGTTGCTGGAGTAGTTTAACTAACTTTTGCCACTGGATATATAATATTAAGAGGCATTGCAGACAGTGCCCTGGGTTCCTGTTCTTCCCCACTGCATGGTGTGATAATAATCTTCTCTTTGCTATCACTACCAGTCACTTCAATGGGACATCACCTGCCTTCTTGCCTCTTGGTTCAAAGAGATGAGAACCCCCAAATGGCCAGGTGTCAGTTTCAACTTCCAGGTCAACAGAACCCTGTTTGATTGCCCATAAGAAGCAGTTGTCTCTTGCGAACGAAGATCTCTAAACCAGCAAAGCCACGTGTTGCAGAAACAAGAATAAAATATTTGCTAGAGGGCCATTAAGCAAGCCCTGTCCCAGCTCTAGCCTGGTTTCTGGAGCAATCATCTTCAAAACGTCTGGGTACTTCCTGTCCCCAGCACACAGTGCCTTTGGAGAAGGCAGGGAGAAGCACTTCCCATATACATTTTGGACAGTGTAGCTGAGTCCTTCCTCGAGAGGACCACTTAAGGGGCTCTGGGTCTGTGAGCTGCCTCGGTTCTAGGAACTGGTCAAGGGGTCAGAACTCCCTAGCAAGGTGCCCCACATCTCACCTCTGGCCACTAAGAGTTTTTTCACTTGTGCAGATTAAAACTCTGATAGTCGCCCTACTATTTCAGTCCTAAGTACACCACTCCCCATCAACACCGGCTAAAGCTCTCTCAGGCTGTGCTAAACATTTCCTTCTCCATCTCCTCTTCCCCTCTTGCCGGCCACAGCACCTCTGAAGATCTTTCTCTCAGAACCTGGATCCCACCTTGCCCCACAGACCACAAGGAGCCTATCTCGAAGGTGGCCTCTCCCACTCTCGTCCCTGGTCTGCAAAGAAGAACCACTCCAGAGCCTTTCAAGGAAGCTGGGGTTCCTCTTGCCACTGAAGCAAGAATGACCACATTCCCGGGGTCTCTACAGCCAGTGGTTGGTTTGATGGAAGATGGCAGAAATAGACAAGAGAGGAAGGAGCTCCAGGGATGCCAAGGTCAAGCATTTTGTTGCTTCTGTCTTCCAACGGTAAGATGCACCTGCCCTGTGCATCTCTAAGAGGTGGTGGGGGAGGGGGAAATCACCTGAAAGATCCTGCTTGCTCTGTCAGTTACCACGTGCTCGCTCATCACCACAGATCACGTCCTGTTCTGAATTTGTTCTAACGACAGTCCTCTCGGAACACTCTGCATGCTCATTAGATAATATTTTTGTCTCGTGCAGCTGCACATCTGCACCAGATGCGTCCTGTGTCCCCAGATGACTGATGGCAAGCGGCTTCTCCGTCCTCAGTAGGCCTTACCGTGGCTTATCACACCAATGTATGTCTCCCCACCAGCTTTAATAACCTATGATTGACAGACAAAAAATGTACACAATTAGGTTGTACAAGGTGATTTTTCAGGGTGTACAATATGATGATTTAATATACGTGCACATTGTGAGATGATCACCACAGTCAAGTTCATTAACGTGTCCAAGGCCTCATATAGTTACCTTGCATGTGTGTGTGTGTGTGTGTGTGTGTGTGTGTGTGTGTGAAGAACACTTATGATTTACTCTCTTAGCAAATTTCAAGTCCACAGGAGAGGATTAACTACAATCACCGTGCTCCACATCAGATCCCAGAACTTATTCCTCCTATAACTGGAAGGTTGAACCCTTTGACCCATGCTTCCCTATTTCCCCCAACCCCTCAGTATTCTGGCACCGCTCTAGCCTCCGGTTCTATGAATTCGACTTCGGTAGATCTCACATGGAAGTGAGGTCATGCAGTACTGTGTCTGGCTTATTCATCTAGCACAATGCCCTCCTGGTCCATCCCTGTTGTCACAAGTGGCAAGATTTCCTTCTTTTTTATGGCTGAATAATATTCCATTATATATATCCCATTCCATCACACACACACACACACACATAATTAGTTATTAGACTATATATGAAATGAAATCTATCTCATATATTTGTTTTTGTTATTTATATTATGTTATTTGTTTGGAGTTTTTGGTTTGGTTGGTTGGTTTTGCTACTGAGTTGTAACAGTTCCTTATATATTTTGGCTATTAATCCCTTATCAGACCTATAATTTATAAATATCTTCTCCCATTGGTAGGGGGTTTTTTTGTGTTTTTTTTTTAAAGATTTTATTTATTTATTTGACAGAGATACAAGTAGGCAGAGAGGCAGGCAGAGAGAGAGAGGGAAGCAGGCTCCCTGCTGAGCAGAGAGCCCGATGTGGGGCTCGATCCCAGGACCCTGGGATCATGACCTGAGCCGAAGACAGAGGCTTTAACCCGCTGAGCCACCCAGGCACCCTGGTAGGTTGTTTTGTTCACTGTGTTGATGGTTTCCCTTGCTGTGTAGAAATTTTCAGTTTGATGGACTCCCACTTATTTATTTTTGCTTCTGTTTCCTGTGCTTCTGGGGTCAGATCCAAAAAACTGTTGCCAAATCCAATGTCAAGAAGATTTGCCTTTATGTTTCCTTCGGTTTTACACTTTCAGGTCTTATATTTAAGTCCTCAGTCTATTTCAAGTTGATTATTATATACGGTTCAATCTCATTCCTCCTAATTTAGACACAGAGGTACCCAGGCTCTGAAAAGAATCACAAATGACAGAAGTCAGATGTCCTCTGGGTTCTGCCACCCCAAGTCATCTGAGACACACTCTGGCTGTTACTCCTGACCCCCATCTCAGAAGCCTGGGTAGAGAGGAGGAAGGAATGTCAGAAATGCTTGGCCACTTGGAAAATCTGTGGCTTCTTCCCCTCTCTCCCCATGGGGAACGGGGGTTGCTCCCCACTACCCAAAGCCAGGTGAGGTTACCTGCAGGAGAACCACTGGTGGAGGCGGGTGGTGTATGTTGGAAGGGGAGACTCACATTCCCTCCCCAGTTAGGGGGCAGAGCCTGCAGGGGACTCAAGGCTCTGCCTTCTGAACATACAAGAAGGAAAGAAATCTGGAGGCCATGGTAAGTCCAGCGGTGGGCACAGAGGAACTGTCTGTACTCCCCCAGCTGATGGCTAATGTTCCACAGGACTCTGAGGAAGGTATCGAGGCTTGGGTGGCCAAAACCCAAGAGAGGACCCCGACAGCAGGTCAGAGCCGGCCAGAGAAGGAGCGACAAGTCCCAGAGGCTGTCTGTCCACAGAGGCACCGGGAAAGAGGGAACCTTCTCCAGTCCTCCCACCCTGAGACATCAGAGGAGCTGAAGCAGGCAGGAGAGGGGTGAGGGGAGCTGAGCCACCAGGACCCTCCCTTTCTGGTTCTCTCAGCAAGGGTTCGAGTCTTAGGGGAGGGTCAATGAGATTGAGTGGGAGTAGACTTTTAAAATAACTGATATTGTTCAGAAAGCTGGAGAACTTGCCCAAGATGTCATTAGGGGACAAGAAGGGGAGAGCCTGGGTAGCTCCGTGAGGATGCGGTAATGGGAGAAAATAAAGCCGCCTCACGCGTGCATGAGCCGAGAACAGACCGTTCAATTACCTGCCGACTGCATTATGTGGAAGCCAGGCTTAACAATTAAGTGAAAAGTAACGAAGAACGTGCACAAAATATAAGTCTATTTGGGGGGAAATAAAACACTTCTCTGTGTGTTTATACGTGGAGGTAAGAACTATGGGTAGGGGGACCTGGGTGGCTCAGTAGGTTGGGTGGCTTGATTTCAGCCCTAGTCATGCTCAGGGTCAGGAGATGGAGCCCCAAATCAGGCTCTGCGCTCAGTGGAGAGTCTGCTTGAGAACCTCTCTCTCCCCTTCCCTCTCTGCTCCTCCCCCACCTCAAATAAATAAATACATCTTTAAAAAAAGAAAGAAAAGAAAAGAAAGACAGGTAAGGGCTTGGGAAAAGTGTCTGGAAGGGCGTGTGGCAAGTTACCAGATGGAGAGGTAATGGCACTTCCTTCCACAGCCTTAAGACCAAAAGAACCAAAAGGTGTCAGCTTATGGGTGATTTTTTACTTTTGTGTGTGTGCTATTTTCTGTAATAAAATGTACTGCATTTGTCATCAGACAATTTTAAGAAACAACGAAAAAGGAAACACAGTTAAAATGAACGGGAAAAAATGAATTGGAAGAAAATACAGGCACCAAAAAAAAAAAAAAAAAAGGGATTGGAAAAATCCCTAGGAGACTCTGTTGCTTCCGGGAAACCTCCATGCTTTCTGGAAGAGGGTAGATTCCGGGAGTGCCCCAGTGACACCCACTTCCTTGTCCCCCGCTCCCCACCTCCCACCCCACCCCTTCCTTCCTCCCCCTCGACCGCAACTTGGCTGGGCTCGGCTCGGTGCTGCCACCTAGAGGTCGACGGCCGACATGACTTCAAGCCCAATCTGTCTGGAGCGGGACGCTTACAGCTGCAGTTTTCAGTTTTTCATTCTGAGAAAACTGGTTTCAGGGCTGAGGATGGAAATTCGTGGGAACTTCCTGTGAAAATACAAGAGAGGAGGACGGAGCAAAACAGAATTAGAGAGAGAACACCTGTATGTGCATTATTAAGCATTTCAGAAACCAGAACAGTGGGGGCCCTAAACAGGCGTGGGGCTTCCAAACACAGGTTGCCTCCGCCAAGAAGCCGCTCCTGTTGCACACTTGTATTTGGATGTGTGCCTGTCAGCGAGGCTTTTGTGTGCCGGTCATTTGCGTGGACGTGTGCACACGTGTCCATTTGCACTGTGCGTCGTGTCGATAGACACCTACCTGTGCAAACATGCGTGCGACGTGAATACACGTTGACTTCGGTGATGTTGTGTCTGTTCGCGAACGGTGTGTTTGCGTTTGTACGTTTATGTGAGTGTGAGAGATTGAACAGGCGTCTGCGTTCCGGGTCACGGGAGCCTGGCTCTCTAGCTGAAGCTGCCGGGCATTGGCAAATGGGCTGGCTGTCTTCCCTGACGTTACCTGTAACAGGTGCTACAGAATTGAAAGAATTCTCAGCCCATGACCAGTCCATCCAAACCCCTGCACCGAGAGCCTTGACCAAGCTCTAGCCTGGTCTTCTAGCGGCATAAGGCTGTGTCCCTAGGATGAGCCCGGGCTCCCACTGAGATGGCTGCCTAAGAAAGCTCACTTCTGCCAGAATTTTCTGTGTGTTCCAACCAAACCTGGTGACAGGTTCCTGCACTCATTTTCTTTGAGCATTCACTAAAAAGAGCTTAGACTTGCCAATCTTTCTTCGGCCTCCTTGATAGATCTCTGTATCTCCTAAGAGCCAGGAGTATCTTTCTCCAGGACCTGAAAGCCATTCTTCTGAAATGCAGTCATCTGGAAGGATAGGTCTCTATCTCGAGTATCTGCTGGAGGACCGACTCCCACCTTGCACAATGGCCAGTGAGCAGACACAGCTGGCCTCATGGCATTGACGCTGACCAACCCTTTGTAACTTGCCATGTGAGCCCCCTTTCTCCACCCTCATTCTGCCTTTTGAAATCTATTTTCCCCCCTTTAACCAATGTCTGGCTTTGTTCAGCTTCGACACCACATACCTGCCCCCTTTCCTGCTCAGGATGCTTGATCTGACTCCCCCACCCCCACCCAGACCTGCGTGGCCTCCCAGAGGACACTCTCAGGCTACTGGGGGCACAGCTGGCCAGAGGCCTGGAGCACCAGCTCCCTGGCCTCTCGGGAGCAGCTCTCTCCGCACACCCTCTGGTGGGATAATTCGGAAGCCCAGGGGCCACCTGGCTCCCGGAGTTCCTTGGGGGGATTTCCGTTCCTTGCAGGGGTCGGAGCTGTCATTTACCAGACAATGTACATTTTGGTGGCTTCGGGCTCTCTCCCTTCCCCACCCACCAGGGGCATCTCCAGGTTAGGGCTTCATGGGATCCTCAGCCCAGGGTCTGGTTCCAGGGAACTCAGACTCTGAGGTGGCCTCCCAAGGCTGGTAGCCAGCCCTCAGGGCTCTGTCCCCACGGGCTGTTCTCCAGGTGGGGTTTGTTGTTTGTTTTTGGTTTCTCCCTGTTCAGCCAGCTGACAATGAACAAGGACAGCTGGGTGAAGGGTAATGGGTTTTTCTGCCTCCTGCATGCAAAGCCTCCAGAAAGGGGACCTAATTTCTGACCCTATGGGTGTCCTTAGTCTCCCCTCTCAGCTTTTCTGCCTCCTCACTGCTTTGCTTCTTTGTTTTGTTTTGTTTTGTTTTTTATGATTTCTGGGGAGCAAGGGCCTGTGTGGAAAATAAGAGACAAGAGTATTTATTAAGCACCTATTCTGTGCCCCACACTCAGGGACACATCTAGCCCTTACTGTCGCTCTGTGACAGAGATCTCACTGTCTATCACACTGCAGGCCAAGGTCTTGGGCTGGGAGCAGGCTTGCCCAGCACTGTTCAATGGCCCAGCCGGCCCCTGGGGGGAGAATCTGGGACCCCGAGTCCCAGCTCTGCCAGCAGTGAGCTGAGGTAGCGAGAGTCACGAGGTCACTGAGATCCCACTTCGGTTGCCCATGTGTGCCTCAGTTTCTCCATGTGTTGAATGAGAGGGTACAGGGTCCCTCGACACTTTGCAGCCTCTGTGCGCCTGCTCTTCTTTACGGAGGGAGCACGAGATCCAAGGACTTCAGATTCTCAGTCCCAGACGCCTGCGGACGCGGTCGGTCACCCGGAAACACGGCTCAGGTTAGTTTTCTTTGCAAGCGTTGCCTGGCGATCACTGAAGTTAAACGCTCCGCAGCTCTTCCTCCTCCTCCAGCTTTGAAAGATCGCTGACATTTCATTATGAGGAATAATTTAGAGACAAGCAGCAAAGAGGAGAATCTCTGTGTGAACTTCCTCCTTTGAACTTCGAAAACAAACATTCTGGAAGCCTCGCCCGTGCCCATACTCATTCCTGACAGAACCACTGTTCACCCTTCTTCAGAACACCCCAACCTAGTGCTTAAGGGCGTGGACTTGAGAGTGAGACCATCCGGATTCAAAGCCCAGCCCCAGCACTTACCCACCATGTGATCTGTAAAATGAGATAGTAAAAGCACGTACAGGGCAGGTCACATGGTTTGGAAGAGTTGTTGGGGTCTGGAAAGAATTCTTGAGACGTCTGGTGCAAAAGGGTGATTTTATTAAACCATGGGGACAGGACCCCGTGGGTAGAAAGAGCTGCAATGTGTGTGATCTTATACTTGGGAGCTGGGGGAGGGAAGCAAAAAAGGAGGAGTCCAAAAGGACTTTCACCTGCTGAAGAAAACTCTCCAGATCCGGGAGGCCAGGGTTCTGTCTCCCCCCACCCTAGTAAAGCTTTAACTTTAAGATAGTTGGGAGTTTCCGGGAGGAATGCTCTACTCTATCTTAAGTTATTTGTCCCTGGGCTGCAGCTTATAAAGACACTTAATTTTCTTGACATTCCCTTCCGCCTCTGTTTCCCACACTGTGGAGAGGACCTTGATGTTAGGGCCCCAGGAAATGGGATCTACGAGTCTCTGAAATTTAGGCTATTGGTAAGAATGCTTTTTTTCTTGTAAATCACGAAGACCTTTATAAGCTAATGGAGACTCCTGTCCTGCGGGACTGGGATCTTCCAGTGAACCATTCGGTTTTTTCCTTCCCTTTATAGGGGAGCCAGGAGTGCCTGAGGAATGTCACACACATATCCGATGGCGGGAGGATGTCAGCTCACCTTCTGTTCCCTCATTCCGGGGGCTTGTGACTGACTTAATGTACAGAGATGTGTCAGTGGTGCTGGCTACTATTCCTAATGGGGTCACCCTGGGCTGGGAGCCTCCAGTATGGGGAGATAGTCTCCAGAGAAACCCAATTTCTTTGTGGGGGACATTTGCACAGGGGCTGGGGGATGGGGAGTTACCCTGGGTAAAGGGGTTAGCAGACCTAACTGAAGGGCAAACCAAAACCTAGGGGAAACCCTGTAAGAGCGAAGGAAGAACCTTATAGGGGAGCCTGGGTGGCTCAGTTGATTAAGCGTCTGCCTTTGGCTCATGAGCCCGATGTCTGAGATTGAGTCCCGCATGGGGCTCCCTGCTCTGCAGGGAGCCAGCTTCTCCCTCTGCCTCTCTCTGTCTCTCGTGAATAAATAAATAAATTTTTAAAGTCTTAAAAAAAAAATAAGGACAAACCTTATAAATCCCAAGGGCTTGAGCACCTACAGAACCAGAGGGGAAGAGCTGTGGGAATGAGCAGGGGCCCCTTAAAAAAACAAAATTCAATTGAGTAAACTGAAGATTTAATTGGCTTTATTCATGAATCGGGCAGCGTCCCCAGTAGAGGGGAGCTCTGACCAGCTGCACAGAAATGATAGGATTTGATAGCAAGAAACAGGGTGGGGTGATTAGCAACAAAAAGGAAGGATCCCTTCTGGCAAGGTCACTTTCCCTGAGGGGGAAGAGCGGGTACACGGATGACCTCACCTCGCTTCAGGGGATGGAGAGTCCCTGAGACGAGTGACCTCATTGGTGCTGCCCGGAGAGTCCCCGGAGAGTTCCCAGGGAGGCCAGAACTGCATTTGATTAGATTTTAAGCCCCCTCTTGGAGACTTGGCCTAAGTGACTCCATTTTGGGCCCGTGGCTTTCTTATTAACAGGAGCAAATAGGCAGTGGCGGCACTCTTCATTTCTGCCCTCCATCAGGCCAGCAATCACAAATCTCCTTCCCTCAGATCTGTAATGTTCTATATCAGCAGGACCCTGCCCTCCTCCAGAGCTCCAGCAACATTCACCCAAAACCTCCTGTGGCCCACGGGGGGCAGCCCATCACAGCTCCCGGAGGCCTGAAGGCCCCAGAAGGCCCTTGAAGGCCCCCGAGCCCTGTGCTGCCACCCCCCCCCATTGTTCCATTCTGACCCTCTCATCCCCTTATAAAACGCTCATCTATGTTCCCCATTATTAATCCCCAACCTGGGAGCCCTCTGAGCAGAAGGACAACTCATCCCTCTTTCTCCCATGGTGCCAAGCGCCCAGCACATAGGGTGCTCAGTAAATCCCTGCCCACTGGGAGGAGATTTGCAACAGGAGAGGCCCAGGCCTACCTCCTGGCCGTTGTCTGGGGCGGGTCACATTTTTGCTGGTGAAACGGGGAAGCTAGCCGCACAGGGCAGTGAGCAGAAGGCTGGGCTAGACCTCCCTTGTCCTGTCTGGTGCAGGACCAGTTATAAACCCCAGCAACACCCCCCTCCACCCGAGGCCAGGCTCACGCCTTCTCTGATTACGTATTTGCTCCCCAGATGGGCTGCCTGTGGGGTTGACCAGAGGGAGGGGTGCCCAGGCCCTTCAACAGCCATAGGTCCACTGATAATGAGCACCTTGATTCACACACCAGCCCATTTACCAACCCCCCACCTCCAAAAAAACCAGGGTTACTCTTCCTGGCTTCTGAACCTACAATTTTAATAAAATCATAATTCTTGTCACAAGTATTAGTGGCTCACTCTGTCTGCACAGGCACAACGGGAAAGAGGGATCCTACGTGCAAGAATTTGGAGGGACACAAGGAATTTTAGGGTAGTCCAGGTTCTAAGAAGTCTTGCACAAAAGGAATCTGTTTGGCGTTATTTAAAACAGTGTCACCCAAATTCCCCTGACAATGGGACAATTTTTACAGAACACCTGTTAGTGTGTTGCAGTGTTCCCTGCAGCCTGGCCCCAAAGGAAAGAAAAGAGCAAGTGTCTATCCCCCCTGTAAAAGGGCTCTGCCCTGTGCCAGGCCCTGGCCGTGCACTGTCTCAGGCAATCCTGACAACGGCCTCTGTCGGACGTGAGCGCCAGGCTCTGACAAGTCAGGAGCTCTTTCCAGGGACCCAAGCCCAGTGTGAGAATCCCCTATGGCTGTAGAGTCCCTTGTTGCTTCTAGACTACAAACCTGCGCTTGGATTTTCCCCTGCTTTTGCTGCAGCTCAGAAGCAATGATTCCTGGGGGGAGAAAGGGAGATGACTGCCTGCTTCCCAGAGCCGCCACCACTAATGGTTTGGATTCGCAAATCTGGCCACATGGACGGTTCACTTCCAGATTAGACATCAGCTCCCTCAACTAAGACTCAGGTTTCTTGTCTGTAAATGGAGCTATGGGTGCGGGGCAGCAAAGGCGTGGTTAGAGAGATGTGACCTAAAGCTCTCAAGGTCCCCTCAGCATATACCGCCTGGATTTATGAAGGCCAAGTACTCAGCCTGCAATTTAGAGACACTGCCACCAGGGGGCGAGCAGGACCGAGCTAATAGCCAAGTGAGGTTAGAGCCCCAGGTTGCTTTTTGGTTCCCCCTCTGGCTGGGTATAAGAGAAACTATGAAGATGGTTCTGGTCACTCTGAGCAAATGGGATGGCATGGATTAGGATGGATAACAGGATGGATAACTTTTCCACCATGTGAATTAATGCTACTTAAGACCTGGTCCCTGAACCTCCTTGAAACTTTAAGAATCACCATGAATTCCACCATCTCGGGGCTTCAGGAGCATGAGGAACAAGGAACAGTGTTGGAAACAGCACCAGTGGGATAAAGGACTTAAGTTTAAAAAAAAAAAAATCTGTGCATGTTTTATTTTGCCTGTATAATGGCTTCTCTCTCTCTAGAATATTCAATGTTTAATCTTAATGTTCTGGGGTCAAATCTTAAGCGGAGGCAGTCATGACACCTGTTACCTTCGCTCGCTTCTGTCAGAAGTGAGGAGGATTGAAATCGTTGGCTTGGCGCTCAGTCAGCTCCCCTTCGGGCGACTCTCTTGTGATTGCAGAAAGCAAGGCATCTGAAGAGAGCTAAATAAATATGTGAAGCTGAACATCTGACTCCTTCCAACCCGCCTCCGCTACTCGTCACGGCTCCTTACAGCGATGGAGTGGCTCTGTGCGCGCCTTTTGAAGGTGGCCCAAATGGTGCTGTTTCATACAGCAGGGCTTGTGCTGCAGATTGTCTTTTCCAGACCCCACTGCAGTGTGTCGTGAGATCACTCTAGGCTGGCATCCGGTGACCTGGGTCATTCCTTTCCCCTGCTGTAGATGACCCGTTTGCCCACTCTCCTGCTGGCAGACACGTACGTGCACACAGCACCGCAGTGGGTGTCTTTGCGCAGGGCTCCTCGTGTTTATGTAAGGGTTTCTCCAGGGTACACAGAAGTGCAGATTCTAGGTTCTGAGACTTCAGTTTTGCTTAATTCTTCCTTGTTGTCCTGCATTCACAGTTCATGGAGTGTATGAGAGGTCCCACTTCCCACCTCACCTACCCTTGCCTTTTCACGTTTGCCAACCCAAGGAATTTGTTTTAGTTTGTCTCTCTCTGATCATTGGGGCATCTTCTTGATGCCTGAGCATCAAGGCTGAGCATCTTCTTGATTCTTCTGTTTGGCTTCTCCGGTCATTATGAACCCTTCTGCTCTGGCTAAGCTGGGAGGTTCTGGAGGAAGGGGCTGGGTCTCACCTGTAAGGCTCTCCCAGGGCACAACCCCATCCAGGCACAGATTTTTCCATGTGTATTTCCCACCTGATCTCTGTGCTTTACCCTTCAAACTTAACAAGAGCCCTGGGCTGTATGGGGGGCCAACTATGGCATGCTGGCTTTTTATTCACATTGTGTCCTGTCTCAAATGCTGTGCCCCTTCCAGTCCACCTGAATTTACCTATTGATGTGTCAAGACTCAAGAGCTACCTTCTCCTTGAAGGCCTCCGTGACCACCAGCCCCAGACCATCCCAGGTTCACCTTTGTGCTTTCTCTGTCTTGGATGAACTTCTCGTTGCACGCGCAAAACCACTGAGCGTCCGTATAGGGATGTATCTGTCTCTCCACCAGACTCTGGGCTCCGTGAGGATATGCCTTGTCCTGCTCACCTCTCAACTCCCAGTCCATTGGGCAGTGCTGGTCAGAGGGTGGCAGCACAGTACGTGTTGGTCTGATGGACAGATGAGCCCCAACGCCAGCCTTGTCCACATCAGTCCTCTGCACACTGGAACATCCTTGAGGACAAGGACTGTATTGGTTTCACATCCCTGTCCTTCATGGTGCCTGACAGGGCTGAGCGTTTGTGCCCCTCAGTATCCATTTGTTAACAGGACAGTATGACTGTCTGGTGGAGTAGAAAATGGCTTTGGTCAGAAATTTCTGGACTTCTGATCCCAACTTCCTAATGGCATGAATTTGGGCATTTACTTGGTTTCTCCAAGCCTTGGTTTTCCCATCTTCAGAAAGATATAACCTCTGAGGACTGGTGTTGGGGAGAAAGAAGATTGGTGTGTAAAGCATTTTGGCATTTAATCATAGGCACCCGGCATATTATAATTTCTAGGTCAGAAGAGTATGAGGTCTGTTATTGCTACAACACTCAGGATGGGGTTTTTTTTCAGTTGTAAGTTTTGATGAGCAGATAATAGCTACTCAGTAAAAGTGAAGTCCAGTTTCCCAGCCCAAGAACAGTGCCTTGTAGAAATTACGAACCCAGTAAAGAAGTTGAGCTGAACTTAGCCCCTCGCACGTAATTAGGTACCCGATCAATATTAAATGAAGCCAAACTCACTTCCCCCAGCTGCATCCTGCTCTAATCCTATCTTAAAGAAGTCTCTCCCTTTTGTGATTCCCCTCTTCCTGACAGCAATCTGCTTTCAGTTTTTCCAAAGCATGATGGTGTGCTAGACTGTTATTGAACTTGAACTTGAAGTTGTCCTGCCTATAGTAATACTCTGGTGCAGTCTCTTGCTATGAGTCTGGGCTGGACCATATGTCCCTTTGACCACAGAGACATTAACAAGCCAGTGCAAGGTGTGATAAGCTCTTCCACACTAGAGCCTTGTCCCTTTGGAAAGCTGCTTCTTGGGATGTGATCACCATGTCAAGAAGAAGCCCAAGCTAGTCACGAGGGAAGGGAGTGATGCGCAAGCAGTCCCCGGCTACGGTACTCATCCCCACTGGGTACCAGGCGTGGGAGGGCAGCAGTCCCTCTCACAGCAGGTGCCACATGGGGCAGAAATGAGCCACACTGAGCCAAACTGCATCACCACCAGCAAATAAATGATCACTGTTGTTTCAAGCGTCTGGGTTCAAGGGCGGTTTGGAACATGAGGGGTAATAACCTCATGGGTAGGACTTGTTTGGAGGACACTGTCAGTAACCTAAGGGGTGGGATGTGCTGCTGGCTTGGAGACTCACCAGGTAAAGCCCTTCAGGATTAGCTGGTAGACTTGAGGGTCTAAAAACAGGAACCCATCTCTGGGGGACTCCTCCCTGGGAACCCAATTCCCAGGTACCTCCCCTGTTGTTACTAGGAGCCTTGCCTGGCTAACGATGACTATCTTCAACAGTGAAAAGTTGCCCAGGCTTGCATTATACGAAGTCCAGCGGTGGTGGCTTCTGGCCAGGTGGATGGAGCGGCTCAGTGAGGTCAAGAAGAACCCAGATTGTGCCCCAGCGTCTGAAATTCCACCGGTCCCAGATTTTCCGCCAGGAGCCGTCTTCATTGCATCATCCTCACTCAACACAATAGGAGAGGAGGATGCTTCCCAGCTCCCCCAGAGGAGAAAAGAATTTCCCAGAAGGCTCCACACACCCGCACCTCTCCTTGCAAGTCATTGGCCCAAATTGAGTCATACGCCCATTTCTGAACCAATCAGTTTGTGTGCACTGGGAGAGAGATGAGAATTACCCCAAGACCAATCAAACCCACTCTTGTATGGGGGGGTGGGGTGCCTGATTCCTCTGAAGTCCACGGGCTCCGTGGGGTGGGGAGGAATTATGTCTGGAAGTAATTGGGGTTCAGCTAGAGAGGTCATGCAAGGTAAGCTCCACCCTGAGACCCCTCCCATGGGACGTGATGGGGAAGCCAAGCAGCGCTCAGCTCCCACATCCTGTCCTGGGATTGTGAGGGAAGGGGTGTAGGTCTAGGAGGAAGATCTGGGGAGGGTTTGGGCTCTTGGGGCTTCTCTCCTCCCCCAGATGGTCTTTCCAGCACCACACATCCACCCCCACCCCAACAGGAAGGGAGGCAACAAGAAGAGGAGAACATTCAGATGTGTGTTTTTCTTTATTATTGGCGCTCTCTCTGAGTGGAGGGCGACTCTTCCTAGTCGTATCTAGGACTTCGAGCTCCTGCTTTTGCTCTTTTCTCCAAATTTCTCATCCAGTGCTTTCTGTAAGTTCATATTCATCGCGTTTTTCTGGTGCCACCGTCCTGCAGAGAGCAGGGAAGGAACCATCCCAGATTACCCAGAGGACTTCTGGAGTGTCTGGTTCCCAGTGGTGACCCATGTCTCTTCCAGGCCCAGCCCAGAGCTCTACCTGCTGCTCTGGTTTCTCTCTGCACCTTGGAGCCAACACATTCAGCCTGGGTAGGGGAGCACCCGCCTCCCACAGCCCAGCACCCCCACGTACCTAGATCGTCCGTCTTCCTGCCATGCCAGTGCTCTATGTCCCGCACTGATTTCTCAATCACCTCGGGAGTGTAGGAGGCCTTCATGAGGCTCTTCGTCTCCTCAGGGGCCCCTGTGGAACCCCATGAAGAAATCCCCAGAAGCCCCAAGTCAACGGAGGTCAGACACTCAAGGATTCATACCTGGGTGTCAGTTTCCCCGAGGGATGGTGGCTTGTGGGAGGGCAGGGCTGTGGGGAGGCAGGCCTGGGTTCAATCACCAGCTCTGGCATTTGTGAACAGTGTGGCCTCGGGCAAGTATTTAACCTCTCAGAGCTTTGGTCTCTTCATCTATTCAAAGGAATAAAATTTTCTTGCAAGATTGGGAAGATTACGTTACTGGAAATTTGCTGGAGCATCTGGCCCAGAACAAATAATATCTTTTATTTTCAAGAAAATTTATTTCTAGGGACACCTGGGTGGCTCAGTCAGTTAGGAGTCTGCCTTCGGCTCAGGTCGTGATCTCAGGGTCCTGGGATCAAGCTCCGCGTTGGGTTCTCTGCTCAGCGGAGAACCTGCCTGCTCATGCTCTTTCGCTATCTCTGTCTCTCTCTCTCAATTAAATAAATAAAATCTTTTTTAAAAAAAGAACATTTATTTCTATATTGCATTGTATGTTGACTAAAATTTAAATTCAAAAAGGAAAATGTATTTCTACATGTACAGTTAAAATACACACACAAAGAAATAAGTTATCAAGGTCAAGAGTCAGCAGAAATATCAGAGAACCAAATCCCAAGAGTAAGGATTCAAATGATCAGTTATGGAATATAAGTGTATTTAGTGTATGAAGTCACGAAAGAGAGAATAAAAGTATCAGTAAAGAGTAAGAAGTTACCCAGGGGCACCTGGGTGGTTCAGTGGGTTAAGCCTCTGCCTTCAGCTCAAGTCATGATCTCAGGGTCCTGGGACCAAGCCCCGCATTGGGCTCTCTACTCAACATGGAGCCTGCTTCTCCCTCTCTCCCTCTGCCTACCTCTCTGCCTACTTGTGATCTCTGTCAAATAAACAAAATCTTAAAAAAGAAGAAGAAGAAGAAATTACCCAGAAAGAACAAATTAGTAAAAGCAAATGGGATTTCTAGAACAAAACCTATAATAATTGGAAAATAAGTTCAATGGATGATAAGAGGTCTGGGATTTACTTTGAAATAATGCGGGGTGGGCAGATGGGTGGCTGGGAGAAAAGATAGAATGAGACTGGCCATTGCTAAAGCTGGGTTACAAATGCAACATAATAGTCATTAAATTATTCTCTCTTCTTTTAGGTTTGAAAATTGGCATCGGGGGGCGCCTGGGTGGTTCGGTGGGTTAAGGCCTTTGCCTTCGGCTCGGGTCATGATCTCGGGGTCCTGGGATCGAGCCCCATATTGGGCTCTCTGCTCAGCAGGGAGCCTGCTTCCTCCTCTCTCTCTGCCTGCCTCTCTGCCTACTTGTGATCTTTGTCTGTCAAGTAAATAAATAAAATCTTTAAAAAAGAAAAGAAAAGAAAATTGGCATCGGAATGTTTAAAAGCAAATTTAGAGGACAAGGAAAATAGCAGATTAGGTGCAACTAAGAAAAAGGTGGTCAAATGGAAGATATAGCTAAAGTAACTAGCTGCGGGTGGCGGGGGGGACACCTGGATGGCTGATTAAACATCCGATTCTTGATCTTAGCTCAGGTCTTGATCTCAGGGTCATGAGTTCAAGGCCTTCACTGGGCTACACACTAGGCGTGGAGTCTGCTTAAGAAAAAAAAAAGAAGAAGAAGAAGAAATTAACCAGAATGCACCACAGAGGAGGGAAAAAATGCAGAAAATATGAAAAGGCTAAGATGAAGTTCTGAGACATGTGTAAGTGGAGTTCTGAAGGTAAGACTGGAGAAACCAGAGAGACGGCATTTGAAACGATAATCATAGTGAGAATTTTTCCAGAATTGGTGTAATATATGAATTCTCAGATTCAATAATCAGCTTCCCAATCAGCATATGTAAAAAGAATTCTTTAGCTAGGTACATCCAAGTAAAACTTAAAATACCAGAAACAAAGAAATCTTTAAAGTGGCCATACCTTGATGTATATTTACATCAATACATATCTATATACAGAAATTATACATAATACACGTGGGTTATAATTTATGGGGCAAAATAATGACTATGATCTCTAACCATCTTTGAAGATTTACTGTGCACCAAGCACATTCTCAGAGCCTGAGAGAACTTGCTCATGAGAACTTCTCAACAACCCTGAGAAGTATGATTATTATCCCCCTCTTACTGTTGAAGTCATGGAAACACAGAAGGGTTGAGTCACTTGTCTAAAGTCACACAGCTTGTAAGTGAAAGATCGAGGGCCCAAAGCTAGACCCTGTGTACCCAGAATCCACAGCTTAAATTACTCTGCTGCTGTAGAATTAAAATTCTGTAAAATAATAACATGTAAGCTGAGATGGTGGCAGAGAGAATAAAGCTGACGCTTGTTAGTGTCCTCACATTATTCAGGAAAGTCTAAATATCTTGTTCAACTTTAGAATGTATTAGCTATGCGTGTGAAAATGTCAAAGATAACCACTAAAAAATAGAGAGATTAAAGACACAAATTGGGAAAAAAAAAAAAAAAAGAAACTTCACTCAAATGCAAAACAAGGAAGGAGAAAAAAAAGCAGCACCAACAGAAAACAAAATAAAGTCACAGAAGTAATTCCAAATGTATCAGGGGGGTTAGTGTGAATATAAATAGACTAAGCCCCCTTGATGAAAAGCACATGATCAGGCTACAGAAGAAATTTTCTAAGTATACAGCATGTAAAGCATACTTAAAACAAAAGGACACAGAGAAAGGATAAACATGGAAATATAGAAAAAGATGTGCCAAGCCCATACTGACCAAAAGCACTCTGGTCGCATTTTATTGATATCAGGCCAAGAGACTATAAGGCAAAGGCATTGTGAGATAAAAATATGAGATAAATAAAAACTACCGTAATTCATTCAGGCGATGTAATAGTTCTGAACTTGCCGCATTAGAAAAATCTTATTATTAAATGTAAATGGCTTAAAACAGATAAAGCAAAATTTCCAGAGCTCAAGGAGAAATTGACAAAGCTACTGTCTTCGGGAAAGATCTAAAGGTACATCTTTAGTAATTAATAGATCAAGCAAGGAAAATTAACAAGACCTTAGAAGACGTGCATAGGAATACTTAACAAGCCTCTAATAGACAAACATGGAACTCCGAATGCAAGAGATTACTTTCAAATACACATTGAATATCTACAAAAATTTTCCACTGGGCTATAAAGCAAGTCTCTAGCAATTTCAAAGGAGAGAAGCCATGACAAGCCACTTTCACTAATGAAAACACCATCCAGCTATAAATCCACCATTGTAGAGCAGTTTTCATTGTTTAGAATTTATGGCTTTAAGTGCTTACATGACAGAATGTTAAGTTAGAAATTTGACGGGTGCCTGAGTGGCTCAGTTGGTTAAGCGTTTGCCTTCGGCTCAGGTCATGATCCTGGGGTCCTGGGATCATGCCGTATGTTAGGCTCCCTACCTGGCAGGGAGTCTGCTTCTTCCTCTGCCCCTCCCCCTGCTTGTGCTTGCTCTCTCTCTCAAATAAAATCTTAAAAAGAAAGAAAGAAAGAAAGAAAGAAAGAAAGAAAGAAAGAAAGAAAAAAGAAAAGAAGGAAGGAAGGGAGAAGAAAAGAAATTGAGACTGAGGGGGCACCTGGGTGGCTCAGTCAGTAGAATGTGCGACTCTTGATCTCCGGGTTGTGAGTTAGAGCCCCATGTTGGGTGTAGAGATTATTTTAAAATAATATCTTAAAAAAAAAAAAAGTGTTTATCCAAGGGAGTATTACTCAGTCATCAAAAAGGATGAAATCTTGCCATTTGCAATGACGTGGATGGAACTAGAGGGTAGTATGCTAAGTGAAATAAGTCAGAGAAAAACAAATACCATACAATTTTATTCATATGTGGAATGTAAGAACAAAACGGACGAATACAGGGGAAGGGAAGGAAAAATAAAATAAGATGAAAATTGAGAGGAAGCCAAACCATAAGCGATGCCAAACTCTAGGAAACAAACTGGGGGTTGCTGGAGGGAAGGGGGGTGGTGATGGGGTAACTGGGTGATGGGAATTCAGGGGGGCACACGATGTGATGAGCGCTGGGTATTCTATGCAACTGATGAATCACTAAATTTTACCCTTGAAACTAAAACTATATGTTAACTCACTAGAATTTAAATAAGGAAAGAAGAAAGAAAAGAAAAGAAAAGAAAAGAAAAGGAACTTGGAGTGAAAGCCTAAGCATAACAGAGATCTGAAAGCAAGCTGTGAAGCCCGCTCCTCTAGATTTCTCCATGGAAATTCCAAGTAGGCTTCCAAAAATCTGAGGAAGGATTCACCAGCATTGAGGTATCAGCTGGTCTGATTTGGGAAACTGGTTAGGATGTTTCTGAGAGGACTTCTTTGGCTGAGTCATTGCTCCCCACCACTAAAGCCAAGATGGGACCCACCTCTTTTGTTAAATCTAATTAGAGGCTCCACAGTGGGGTTACCTGGGAGGTTGATGTAGAGCCCAGGAGTTTGGGTGGGTGCCAAGGCTTGGAGCAAAAGGCACTGGCCCAAGATGGCAGGGCAGAGAGAATGCACAGGTCAGCCCTCCTTCTACAAAGTACAAAGGTGTTGCAAAGCCCAGGTGTGGACTGGTGGAGAGAGGACCAGCCTGGAGCCATTTACATGAAAATCCTACCTTCATGTGGTCTCTCTGCTACTAATCATGCCCACTGTGTTCTTCTGTCCGGCCTCACAACATAACAGCCAGATGGATCCTTTGAAACGTATGAAACTCCACAATGGCTCCCAGTAAAAAGCCCAGGAAGAGCCAGTGTACCCAGCATGGTCATGGTCCCTCTGCCTGACCACTCTTCCCTAGCAATCCATTGGCTGACCTGCTCCCCGCCTATAGGTCTTCACTCAAATGTCACCTTCTCTGTGAGGTCCACCCAGATTGGTCTATTTAACATTGCTTAGGGGTTCACATGTAGGGGCTCCCACTATAAAGACAAGCAGAGGAACTGTTAGCAAAAGGCAGGTACTACAGCAGGAGAAGTGCCCGAGGGGCTGTGAAACCTGACCTGAACCTGGCAGGGGGCAGGAGAGGGAGCTATTACTATTATGCTTTAAATAGCACACGTAGTTGGGGACACCTGGGCTCAGTCGGTTGAGCATCCAACTCTTGACTTTGGCTCAGGTCATGAGATCGAATCCCACTTGGGGCTCCAAGCTCAGTGGGGAGTCTGCTTGAGATTCTCTCCCTCGCTCTCCTTCTGCCCCTCCCTCCACTTGTGCATGCATGCTGTCAAAATAAGTAAATCTTTTAAAAAAATAAACTGCACACATGGATTATACATACTCTTCTACATGGATGATAGTTTTCACAATTAATTTTTTTAAGATTTTTATTTGTTTTAGAGAGAGAGTGAGCACGACTGGGAGGGGAAGAGGGAGAGGGAGAGAAAATCTCAAGCAGACTCTGCCCTGAGTGTGGACCCTGACATGGGGCTCGATCTCGTGACCCTGAGCTGATGACCCGAGCTGAAACCAAGAGCCAAATGCTCAACGGATCGCACCACCCAGGCACCCCAACAGTTTTCACAATTTAAAAAGAGAATGCATCTACATTTGTTTAAATGCAGGTTGATAAATTTGGTGTTATTGGAAAATTGGCTAATATAAACTTACCACATCAACAGATCAAAGAAAAAAAATCATTAAAATGTCATTTTTAAAAATACACCATTTGTAAGAAACAGCAAAAACAAAACAAACAACAACAAAAAAACTAACGTAGGAGTTTAAGACCGCGGGAGAGTAGGAGGACCCTAAGCTTAGCTCCTCCCTCCAACACCGCTCGATGGTCACCCAATCATTCCGAGCACCGGAGAAGTCAATCCGAAGTCTGAGAACAGAAACTGCAAGTCTACAAGCAGAAAAGCGACCGCGCTTTGGAAGGAGGATAGTTGACTGGGAGGAGACAAGCTGAAGACTATCGTGGGCGGGGAGCCCGCTCCCCACCCCCAACGAGGCTACCACAAAGTATTATCAGTAGTATAAGCCTCAGAGGTAAAATCGGAATTTTGAGGGCGCCTGGGTGGCTCAGTGGGTTAAGCCTCTGCTTTCGGCTCAGGTCACGATCTCAGGGTTCTGGGATCGAGTCCCACATCGGGCTCTCGGCTCCGCAGGGACCCTGCTTCCCCCCCTCTCTCTCTGCCTGCCTCTCTGCCTACTTGTGATCTCTGTCTGTCAAATAAATAAATAAAATCTTTAAAAAAAAAATCGAAACTTTGAGAAGTCTGCTACTGTGGGGGACGTGCCTGGCTTAAAGAGGCTCAGGCGGTGATGTGGGGCAGAGTCCCAGCAGTGACAGGGTGGTCTGGGGATCCCTGGGGTCACAGGAAGAATGAGTCGTGTCTAAGCGCTGTAATGATCCCGGGCACAGGAGCAGGAAGCCAGGAGCCGCAGTCTAGGCTCTGCCCTTCTGCTCCATGTTGCCATAAAGTTGCAGCTCTGTGCGGTCTTGCAACGGCTTTCCTGGGATGGGTCAGCAAATGGCAAAGGCCCATGAGGACCGGCCCACTGGGGACCACTGAGGGTCTGCTCTGCAGGAGTCCCTAAAATTTGGAGTTCTGAAACCCATCTCTTGCCTGACGTGAAACAGCTCAGACAGAAGCAGGATGAACACAGAGTTCTGATGGAAACGGGGGAGCCAAGAGTGATTGACCGCTCTTTGGTGAGGGCTCCGTGAAGGACAGGGCTGCAAAGTTTCAGCTCGGGGACTAGCGAGCTGGGGGACATATTCATCCCATCCCACCTTGCGGGCTCAAAGCCTTCAGGGAGCCAAACAGCGCCACCTGGTGAAGACTGGAACTGTTTACATTGAGCCCTGGGCTCCGGAGTCGCACTTCGTCCGAAACAAGCCTGAGAGTCAGCGGGCCCCTCCCCCAGAAGACAGGCACAAACAACTCCTTGGCACCAAGTCACCTGCTGATAGGTGGCTGCAAAACTTCAGCTCTAGGGGAAAGAGGATCTAGCTGCCTTTTTATTTTTATTCTTTATTTTTTATTATTATTTTTTCATTTGCTTTCTTATTTTTTCAATTCCTTTTTATTTTTTATTTATTTTTTTTTAAAGATTTTATTTATTTATTTGACAGAGAGAGATCACAAGTAGGCAGAGGCAGGCAGAGAGAGAGGAAGGGAATCAGGCTCCCTGCTGAGCAGAGAGCCCCATGTGGGACTCAATCCCAGGACACTGAGATCATGACCTGAGCCGAAGGCAGCGGCTTAACCCACTGAGCCACCCAGGCGCCCTTTCAATTCCTTTTAAATTTTATTATTTTTTTTAAATTGTGATTTTACTTTATTTACTTTTGGACCTAGATCCTTTTAACAAGCAGACCAAAACACGTAGGATCTAGGGGTTCTTTTGCTTTTTTGTTTTGTTGTTGTTGTTGTTGTTGTTTTTTTTTCTCCTTTTCTTTTCTGGACGAAATGACAAGATGGAGACATTAACCCCCTTGAAAAAAGAATAGGAAATAGTACTCATGGCCAGGGATTTAATGCAGATATAAGTAAGATGCCTGAACCAGCATTTAAAACAATGATTATAAGGATATTAGTCAGGCTTGAAAAAATTGTAGAAGACACTAGAGAATCCCTACTGCAGAGATAAAGGAACTAAAATACAGTCAGGCTGAAATTAAAAATGCTATAACCGAGATGCATTTTATGGATGCCATAAAAACGAGGATGGATGAAGCAAACGAATGAGTCAGACAAATGAGTCAGTGATATAGAAGATGAAATTATGGAAAATAATGAAGCTGAAAAGAAGAGGAAAAGAAAGGTAATGGACCACGAAGTCAGACTTAGGGAACTCAGTGACTTATTAAAATGTAATAACATTCATATCATAAGAGTTGCAGAAGATGGAAAGAGAGAAAAAGGGGCAGAAGCTTTATTCTAACAAATTAGAGTTGAAAACTTTCCTAATCAGGGGATGGACACAGACATTAAAATCCAAGAAGCACAGAGAACTCCCATTAAATTCAACAAAAGTTGACCACTGCCAAGGCATGTCATAATCAAATTCACAAAATACACAGACAAGGGAGGAATCCTGAAAGCAGCTAGGAAAAAAAAAAAAAATCCTTAACCTACAAGGAAAGACAGATCAGGTTCACAACAGATCTGTCCACAGAAACTTCTCAGGTCAGAAGGCAATGGTAGGATATATTCAACGTGCTGCATGGGAAAGATATGCAGCCAAGAATTCTTTATCCAGCAAGGCTGTCATTCAGAATAGAAGGAGAGAAAAAGAGTTTTCCAGACAAATAAAAACTAAAGGAGTTCATGACCATTAAGCCACCCTGCAAGAAATTTTAAGGGGGACTCTTTGAATGGAGAAAAAAAGACCAAAAGCAACAAAGACTAGAAAGGACCAGGGAACATCACCAAAACCACCAACCCTACAGGTAACACAATGGCACTAAATTCATATCTTTTGAATGTAAATGGCACTAAATTCATATCTTTTGAATGTTTTGAATGTAAATGGACTAAATGCTCCAATCAAAAGACACAGAGTATTAGAATGGGTCAAAAAAACAAGATCCATGTATATGCTGCCTATAAGGGACTCGTTTAGGACCTAAAGACACCTGCAGATTGAAAGTGAATCTTAGGAGAACCATCCATCATGCTAATGGACATCAAAAGAAAGCCAGAGTAGCCACACTTATATCAGAAACTAGATTTTATTTTTTTAATTTATTTGAGAGAGAGAGAGAGCGAGTATATGTGGGAGAAAGGGAGAGAATCTTAAGCAGACTCCACACTGAGTGTATAACCTGATGCAGGGGTTGATCTTATGACCCTGAGATCATGACTTGCACTGAAACCAAGAGTTGGACACTTAACCAACTGAGCCATCCAGGTGCCCCACAAACTAGATTTTAAAACAAAGACTGTAATAAGAGATGAAAAAGGGCATTACATCATAGTTAATGGGTCTATCCATCAAGAAGATTTAACAATTGTAAATATTTATGCCCCAAACTTGGGAGCATCCAAATATATAAATCAATTAATAATAAACATAAAGAAACTCATTGATAATCATGTAATAATAGTAGGGGACTTTAAGCCCCACTTACAACAATGGACAGATCATCTAAGCAGAAAATCAACAAGGAAATCAACAAGGAATGACACACTGGACCAGATGGACTTAACAGATACATTCAGAACATTTTATCCTAAAACAGCAGAGCACACATTCTTTTTGAGTGCACATGGAACATTCTCCAGAACAGATCTCATACTGGGTCACAAACCCGCCCTCAACAACTACAGAAAGATTGAGTTCATACTATGCATATTTTCAGACAATGCTATGAAACTTGAAGTCAACCACAAGAAAAAATTAAAATACATGGAGGTTAAAAAATATCCTACTAAAGAATGAATGTGTTAACTAGGAAAGTAAAGAATAAAAAGAAAATACATGGAAGCACATGAAAATGAAAACATGACAGTCCAAAACCTTTGAGATGCAGCAAAGGAAGTCCTAAGAGGGTAGTATATTGTAATAGAGGCCTTCCTCAAGAAGAAAGAAAAGTCTCAAAAAAGAAGAAGAAGAAGGAGGAGGAGGAGGAGGAGGAGAAGAAGAAGAAGAAGAAGAAGGAGAAGGAGAAGGAGAAGGAGAAGGAGAAGGAGAAGGAGAAGGAGAAGGAGGAGAAGGAGAAGGAGGAGAAGGAGAAGGAGAAGGAGAAGAGAAAGAAAGAAAGAAAGAAAGAAAGAAAGAAAGAAAGAAAGAAAGAAAGAAAGAAAGAAAATTTTCTCAAATATACAACCTTACACCTAAGGGAGCTAGAAAAGGAACAGCAAATAAAACCTAAAATCAATAGAAGAGGGGATTAGAGCAGAAATAAAGGATATAGAAACAACAAAACAGTAGAACTGATCAATGAAACTAGAAGCTGGTTCTTTGAAAGAATTAATAAAATTGATAAACCCCTAGCCAGACTCATCAAAAAGAAAAGAGAAAGTACCAAATACAAAATTATGAATGAAAGAGGAAAGATCACAGCTGGTGCCTCGGAAATATGAACAATTACAAGAGAATACTATGAAAAATTATATGTCAGCAAACTGGGTAATCTGGAAGAAATGGACAAACTCTTAGAAACTTCCAAACTACCAAAACTGAAACAAGAAGAAGCAGAAAATTTGAACAAACCTATACCAGCAAAGAAATTGAATCAGTAATGAAAAATCTCCCAACAAGCAAAAGTCCTGAGCCAGATAGCTTCCCAGGGGAATTCTGCCAGACATTTAAAGAAGAGTTCTTCTTCTCAAACTGTCCCAAAAAATAGAAATGGAAGGAAAACTTCCAAACTCTTCTACAAAGCCGGCATTATCTTGATTCCAAAACTAGACAGACTCTACTAAAAATAGAATTACAGGCTAATATCCTTGATGAACATGGATGCAAAATTCTCAGTAAAATTCTAGCAAATAGAATTCAACAGGACGTTAAAATAATTATTCATGATGATCATGGGATTTATTCCTGAGCTACAGGGTTGGTTCAATATTCGCAAATCAATGAACAAGATACACCACATTAATAAGATAAAAATGATAAGAAACATATGATCCTGTCAATAGGTGCAGAAAAAAGCATTTGACAAAATACAGCATCCATTCTTGATAAAAACCCTCAACTACTTGGGGAACCTGGGTGGCTCAGTGGGTTAAGCCTCTGCTTCAGCTCAGGTCATGATCTTAGTGTCCTGGGATCAAGCCCCACATCTGGCTCTCTGCTCAGCAGGGAGCCTGCTTCCCACCACCCCCAGTCTGCCTCTCTGCCTACTTGTGATCTCTGTCTGTCAAATAAATAAATATTTTTTTAAAAACACCCTTGACAACTCAACAAAGTAGGCATAGATGGAACATACCTCAACATCATAAAGGCCATATACAAAAGACCCAAAGTTAATATTATTATCAATGGGAAAAAACTGAGAGCCTTTCCCCTATAGTCAGGAACAAGACAGGATATCCATTCCCACCATTACCATTTAACCTAGTACTGGAAGTCTTAGCTTCAGCAATCAGACAATAAAAAGAAATAGAAGACATCCAAATCAGCAAGGAAGAAGTCAAACTTTCACTATTTGTAGACAACATGATACTCTAGAAAAGCCAAAGGAGTCCACAAAAAAATTGCTAGAGCTAGTTCAAGAATTCGGCAAAGTCACAGCATATAAAATCAATGTGCTGACATCTGTTGCATTTCTATATACCAGTAATGAAGCAGCAGAAAAAGAAATCAAGGAATTGATCCCATTTGCAATTGCACCAAAAACAATAAGATACCTAGGAATAAACCTAACTAAAGAGGTAAAAGATCTGTACTCTGAAAACTACAAAACACTTAGGAAATTGAAGAGGGCACAAAGAAATGGAAAAGCATCCCGTGCTCATGGATTGGAAGAACATTGTTAAAACATCTATCCTACCCAAAGCAATCTACACTTTTAATGAAATCCCTATCAAAATACCACCAACATTTTTCACAGAGCTAGACCAAACAATCTCAAAATTTACATGGTATGAAAAAAGACCCTGAATAGCTCAAACAATTCTGAAAAAGAAAAATAAAACTGGAAACATCACGATTCTGGACCTCAACCTCTATTACAAAGCTGTAGTCATCAGGACAGTGTGGTACTGGCACAAAATCGAACACATGAACCAATGGAACAAAATAGAGAACCCAGAAATGGTCCCAAAACTATATGGTCAACTAACCTTCAACAAAGCAGGAAAGAATGTCCAGTGGAAAAAAGATAGTCTCTTCAACAGATGGTGTTGGGAAACCTGGACTGCAACGTGCAGAAGAATGAAACTGGACCACTTACTTACACTATACACAAAAATTAATTCTAAGTGGATGAAAAACCTAAATGTGAGACTGGAAACCATCAAAATCCTAGAGGAAAATTCAGGCAGCAACCTCTTTGACCTCAGCTGTAGCAACCTCTTAGTGACATCACCAGAGGCAATGGAAACAAAAGCAAAAAATGAACTATTGGGACTTCCATCAAGATAAAAAGTTTTTGCACAGTAGAGGAAATAATCAGCAAGACTATAAGCCAGCCTACAGAATGGGAGAAAATATTCCCAAATGACATGTCCGATAAAGGGTTAGTATCCTAAATCTGTAAAGAATTTATCAAACTCAACACCCCAAAACCAAATAACCCAGTTAAGAAATGGGCAGAAGAAATGAATAGACACTTTTCTAAAGAAGACATCAGATGGCTAATAGACACATGAAGAGATGCTCAACATCGGTCAGCATCAGGGAAGTACAAGTCAAAACGATGACGGGATATCACCTTACTATGTCAGAGTGGCTAAAATTAACAATACAAGAGACACCAGGTGTTGGCAGGGATGTGTAGAAAGGGGAACCCTCTTACACTGTTGGTGGGAATGCAAATGGTGCAGCCACTCTGGAAAACAGTATGGAGGTTCCTCAAAAAACTAGTAATAGAATTAACCTACAACCTAACAAATGCACTACCAGGTATTTACCCAAAGAATGCAAAAAATACATATTTGAAGGGGTACATGCCCCTTGATGTTTATAGCAGCATTATCAACAATAGCCAGATTATGGGGGGAGCCCAAATGTCCATTGACTGACGAGTGAATCAGGAAGATGTGGTGTATGTATAATGGAGTATTACTCAGCCACCCAAAAAGAATGAAATCCTGCCATTTGCAGTGATGTGGATGGAGCTAGAGGGTATTATGCTAAGCAAAATAAGTCAGTCAGAGAAAGACAGATACCATGTGATTTCATTCATGTATGGAATTTAAGAAACATGGGATGAACACATGGGAAGGGGGGGGGGAAGGAGAGGGGAAACAAACCATAAGAGACTCTCAATGATAGAGAGTAAATGAAAGATTGGTGGAGGGAGGAGGTGGAGGATGAGTCAGATGGGTGATGGGTATTAAAGAGGGTACTTGTTGTAATGAGCACTGGCTAGGGTATGTAAGTGACAATACGCTGGATTCTACTCCTGACACCAATATTTCACTGTATGTTCACTAAAATTTAGACAAAAAATTAAAGAAACAGAACAAAGAAAAACTGCATAGTCCTTATAGAAAAAAAATGATAAAGTGTAATTTGCAGATACTGAAGGAAGATTTAAATTAATGGGTCTACCCATCATATTTGTGGATTGGAAAATTCCTTATCATAAAGCCGACCATTGCCCCTCATTTGAGCTTTAGATTCAACAGACTTCCAATTAAAATCTCTACAGGGTTTTTGTTTTGTTTGGTAGATATTGACAAGCAGTTCTAAAATCTCTATGGAAAAGGGGCACCTGGGTGGCTCAGCCAGGTAAGTGTCTGCCTTCTTCTCAGATCATGATCTCTGGGTCCTTGGACCCAGCCCAGCATCCAGCAGGGAGTCTGCCTCTTTCTGTCTCTCTCTCTCAAATAAAGAAAAAATAAAAATAAAATCTGTATGGAAGAGTCAGGTACCTCAAACAGTCAAACATTAGCCAGTGGTGGTGGTGGACAAGTGGGTGGATATCTGCCCAACCAGACACTAGACCACCTCTCCTACTTGGTCACTAAAAGCATAATAGTCGACCAATGGGCAGAAGGGAGAGCCTGGAAACTGACCCCTGCACACGTGGGAACTGGGTGAACACCAGTGATCCCACTGTGGGTCCCTGGGGGAAGGGCTGAAACTACCCAGTAAAAAAGGTTCTGAGATCATCGGTAATCCACATAGAGGAGGAATTATACAGGAATCCCTGCTTCTCACTGAGAACAGAAATCGACTCCAGGTGGATTAAAGGCTTAAATGTGAAAAGCAAAACTAAATACTTCAGAAGACTATATAAAAGATGTTCTTCATGACTCAGTGTGGAATCGGGATTTCTTCAACCCACTCTCCCTGGAACCTTCTCGCAGTGGAAAAAGCAACTCCATCCTCCCTGTCTTTCAGGCCAAAAACCTTGAAATCGACCTTAATTCCTCTCTCATACACCCCAAACCCATTTACTAGCGTATTCTGTCCTCCAGCTTACACAAATACCCAGAATCCTACTGCACCATTACTTCCCTGGGCCACCATATTGCCCAATGATGCCTCCAGAGTTGTGCAGGGCCCCCTCCCTGCTGCCTAGACAAGCCACCATCATCTCTCCCACCTACATTTTTGCAGTCCACTCCTCACTGTTCTCCCCATTTCTACCCCAGCCCCCCCCACAGCTATACCCTACGGCAACTAGAATGGGTCTTTTCACCAACAGTGCCCTTCTCCCACTTGAGACGCTCCCCTGGCTTCCCCACCCCACCAAGGAAGGAGACTCTCTGCCACCTTCCCCACTGAGCCCATCTCCTGTCTGATTTCCTCTCTGGTTCAGCCACAGCCTGGATCAGCAAGGGCAAGGCTGAGGGGGTGAGTGGAAACAAGAGGGAGGCCTGGGTGAAGCCCAGCGGTGCTAAGGCTGAATGCAGCCCGAATTCACAGTGCTTATCAACATCTCGGGTATAAATGCTACTGTGGCCAATGCCATGCCCATCCGTCAGGGCAAATTTCACAATGGGTTCTTGTAAGCAGGTGGGTGCAGGCCGGTTTGCGCTGGTTCCAGCACCACCCCGGGCCCAGCTGCCAAGGTTGTGCTTCTCAGACTGGCAAACCGTGCACAGATGACTTTTAGATAATTCTTTTATGTTTGGGTAGATGTTACCGTACGAGGCTGTGCGCACCCTCGGGTGATAATTATAACAGAGGCCAGTGGAAGGCAGGAACCCCGAGGACCGGAACAAAAGACAATCTGAACTGTCTTCTCTCTCCCTCTCCAGCACCTCCCCTTCTCCAGGCTCAAAGAAAGAGCCAGAAAGGCTTCCCGTGGCTGTCTGGTTCCTTGGGTGACGGGGATCTGAGCCCGGCGAGGAGGTCTGCCAGGCCCTGAGGTCACAGGAGAGGGCCTGGCGGGATGGAGGGAAGGAAGAAGGGGACCAGAAGAAAGTCATGTTTGGCAATGAGGAGAGACTTGAACGTGGCGGCCGAGAGAAGTCCCTGGGAGTGGGCTGTGGACCTCCAGCTGAGCCGGCCAGTAAACCACTTTGGGAACGGGGTCATAGCTGGGGAGGTGACCCGAAGCCAAGGAAAAACTCTGGGGCTGTGGAGGCAGGAGAAAAACGGATTTGAGCTCTGATAAACTTCCTGGTACCTAGAGGTCTTGAGCAAACCGTTTCCAATGAGCCCGTGAAATGGAGCTAATAGCCCCGAAGAAACAGGATGATGGCTGACCCTCAGGAAACGCTGTACACTGACGTCCGGAGCTCCAACCCTCCCTTCTCCCCAGGCCGTGCCAGCATGGCTCCGGGCAAGCCAAGTGCCCTCAAGTGGCATTTCAGAGTCCTGTCAATGACCCAGTGAGGGCCACACCGTCGTTACTATCCCCACGGTGCCAGGAAGGTGACCGAGGCCCTGAGAGGTGAAGGATCCTGCCCAAGGCCACACCCAGGAAGCAGGAGAGCTGAACTTTGAACCTAGGAAGACTGATACTGTCACTGTGACCAGAGGCGCCCAGGTCAGGGGTGCCCGGGGCCTCCATCTGGCAGACTAGGACACCAGAGGTACCTGGGGAGTCAGGAGCCATTTGCCAGCTGGGATTGATCATCTGCACAGTGGGAACGGATTTGCCCAGGGCCTGGACAGTCCCGGCACTAGGCACAGGGCCCAGACAGTGCCCTTGGTGGCCACACAATGAGTGTTCCCTGTCACCAGGAATGTGTCCTGGGTCTCAGACGCCATAGGGGTCTAGGAACGGATGGTTTGGGGACCGCAGGTGCTGACAGCCCCCACTCTTGCCCTTTGGCCTGACCTTGAAACAGGTTTGATCGCATGTTGTAGCCCAGGTCATAGTAGTCTGAGAAGATGGAGGTGATTTCCACGGGACTCTGGGTCCTGCTAGGCCATGAGTTTGCCCTCTGCTGGCCCTCAAAGACCTCACTGATGGCCCTTCGAGCCTGCGCAGCCAACCAGGGAGAAGAGACAAGGGATAGAGAAGCAGGATCAGCCCCCTATCTCCCCTCCAACTCCTCCTCCCTCTCACCCGCCCTCACCACCCCCTACCCCACCCCTACCCTGCAGCCTTGAGCCAGGCCCAGGGCTGGGGAGCTGGGAGAGCTAAAGACCCTCCACCCCTCACACCACCCCACCTCCCACACGGGCACTGAGGAGGATAACCATCATAGAACCTCCTCCCTGCTTTGAGTGCCTACTGTATACCATCAGAAGAGGTCTTCATAAGGTAATACTATCCCTGCCATTTTATAAATGAGGAAGCTGGGCCTTGGGACAGGATGCACGTGTGGCCATAGCTGGTGAACCGCAGAGCCCTGCTTGCCTCTAGAACAGAGTCATCCCCCAAGTCAGCTCTGGGCTCCTGAGATTTCACTGGGGCCTACTCCTTCCTGTACCAACGAGGGACCTGGGAGGCTCAGAGTGACTGAGGCCAGGACTAGGAGCCAGAAAACCAGGGTCCAAGTCCCAGTTCTACAATAACGCAGTGGCTAACATTGGGCAAGTCTCTGGGCCTCTCTGGGCCTCAGTTTCCCTACTTGTAAAATGGGGATGAGGGCAGAACTGGATGGTCTTTGAAGTAGCTTCCTGCTCTGATAGTCACTGGCTCAGGGACACCTGTGATGTGTCAAAGCTAGATAGAAAAACCAAATCTCGGGGCACCTGGGTGGCTCAGTCATTAAGCATCTGCCTTTGACTCAGGTCATGATCCCCAGGTCCTGGGATCGAGCCCTGCATCGGGCTCTCTACTCAGCAGGAAGCCTGCTTCTCCCTCTCCCACTCCCCCTACTTGTGTTCCTCTCTCACTGTGTCTCTTTCTGTCAAATCAATAAATAAAATTTAAAAAAATAAAATAAAACAAAGAAAAAACAGATCTCGGGGCGCCTGGGTGGCTCAGTGGGTTAAAGCCTCTGCCTTTGGCTCGGGTCATAATCCCAGGGTCCTGGGATCGAGCCCCGCATCAGGCTCTCTGCTCGGCGGGGAGCCTGCTTCCTCCTCTCTCTCTGCCTGCCTCTCTGCCTCCTTGTGATTTCTGTCTGTCAAATAAATAAATAAATCTTAAAAAAAAAAAAAGAAAAGAAAAAACAGATCTCTTGATTCAAGCCCAGGACAGCACAGGTCAGAGAGAGAAATGACAGCTGTCAAAGCTGAGATGGCAAGGGGAGATTGTGACCACAGAGCCAGGCTCAAACTGGGATAAGATCTTCCAAGTAGGACAGGACATTCAGGATGGTGACCTCCCAAATTAGCAGGCAGGTGTGGTCACCACACCTTAAGATGACAAAGTCGAGGGGGACCCTGCCCATAGCCTTTGTGATCCTGGAAATTCCACTTGCTCAGGGTGACCCCAAGCTGATCACGTCCCCTCTCTGAACCTCTGTTGTACTGTATGTTCAAAAAGAAGCTCTATCTCGGGCCTGGCCTAGTGTAAAACATAGTCACTGTGGGGTTGAGATGATGACTTTGACAGAATGTCTCAAAATGCCAGAGCAGGAAGACCTCCTAGCATTTGACCAGAAATAGGGATTTTATCTCAACTTTCAGGTGATCAGTAGTAACTCTGTGGAATCACGCATCAGGTGGGGGGAAAGATGCTGGCATCGACTAGTGATGTCTGCCATGCACACAGTCTAGGAAAGCTGGGATATGCATGCCATCGATTTGTCAGCCTGATCTAGTTCAAAGGCCTCATTTACATGGATAGAGACAAGATCCCAGAGAGGGAAAGTGAATTACCCAAAGTCGCCCAGCATCCAGGGGGCAGAGCCAGGATTCAAACCCAAGTCTTCTGATCCCCAGTCATCAGCATCTCCTTTAGGAGACTTGCTCAAGTAAAAAGCATCTAATCCAACAGCAGACTTATAACTGGAAAGTCAGTAAGGGCCAGGCACCCAGAATATGTTGGCCCAGCTTGGATCCTTATCCCATAGAACTGGATGTGTTTAATTCACTGAACCCCTCTAAGCCTTGGGCTCCTTATCCACAGGATGGTGTTAATAATACCTTCCTCATGGGGAAGATCAAATGAATCATTTTCTGTGAAGACTTGCTCTGCCTGGCACCTAGCAAGGACATAATCAATGTTCCTCTCTAATGATACTATTGTAGAGCTCTGTGCTCAAGAGCAGGCTTCTTGGCGGGGGCGGAGGCGGGGGGGGGGGTCCCTGTAAGTCTCCATGTATAACCCTCTTTCTGCTCCCAGCCCCTGTGCCAGCACAGATACCTGCTCCTCTGAGACAAGGTCATCCACCACATTGCTCCCAAACTTGTGACGAATGTTGTCGGGAATGATGCTGCTTCTCGGACCCTGGGCTCCTGTGTTGGGGCCTTCCTTCAGCCCCTGGTTCGGCTGAGCCCCCTCTCGGAAGGAAGCCCTGCTCTCCCTCGAGGAGGGTCTGTAGCCTCCCTTCCTTGGGGACCCACGCTGTGGGTCCATCCCCGGGGACAGACAGTTGCTGCTGATGACTGATGGGGGTGGAGTCCGGACCTCCTCCGGGTGGACCTGCCTTAGGGGGCTCCCTCCCCCGTGCAGGGTCTGCTGTGGGGAGACTGGGGCCTGGTACTTGAACTTGGAGGTATCCAAAGGGCTGGGGGCAGCTCTCCAGGGTTCCGTATCCTGCTGGTCTTCCTTGCTATTCAGATGGGCCCTGGGCAAAGTGGTTGTACCTGAACCGGGGCAGAGAGAGAGGGAGGGAGACAGACAAGTGCACAGTGGGGGGTGGGAAGGGAGACAGGGAGACAGTGATGGGGGTGGGGAGGAGAAAGAGACAGCCCCAGAGCCCCAGAGCAGCAAAAGAAGGTGAGGGAAACAAGGGACCCCACGAGAAACTGCTTTCTCTGCTCCTTTTGCTGCCTCTACTCTTGCTAGGACCTGGAGCCCTTCCATCCCCCCACTCCCCTACCCCGCACATGCAGATGGGCCTTACAGAACAGACAGTGCACGTCGTCCTTAAAAAGGTCAAGGATTTAATGATTTTTTTGGGTGGGGGGAGTCTTCCAACACAATAGATAGTATCTAAGGAGTGACATGAACATTTTCCAAGACCACCGACTCACCAAGACCCCCTGGCTCCAGGTGTAAATGACTTAGGGGGAAACCTAAACATGCATCTTTGTTCCTGGATGCCTGAGAAGATAGGCACTGGACCACCATCCTCAGTACAAACCCCAGGCCCTGTGCAGAGACAGGACTCACTCTCCTTTCCTTTCTGAGCCTCCCAGACACTCCGTATCTGCGCACTCTCTTTCTGTCTTCAGTAAACTCCGCTCTCACTTCCTCTTGGCTTGCACTTGACTTCTATACTGTGCAAAGCCAAAGACCCTCTTGGCTGGTCCTGGAGGAACCCCTCTGGGTCCTCAGACCCAGCCAGTCTGCATCAAAGAGAAGGGGACAGAGAGAAGTCACAGGATCCAGAAGCGCAGGTGAGAAATCAGGAGAGACAGAGGAAAAAGATAGTTCAGTCTGCCAAACCTCCCAGCAGACAGGATCATCCCACATTGTTTTAGACAATAGGAGCAGCAACCTTGAGGTCTAGCTGTGTGACCTTGATGTCTCTGAGCCTTAGTGGACCTAGCTCCATCTGATTCGTTCCCTTTCCCTCTTTGAACCCCCCAGCCACCCAGTGAAGGGAACCACAGCCGTGGGAGCTGGCAGACGGGCATCTTGGCTTTTGGCCAAGTCATGGAGCAGGGTAGCCAGGTCTTTCTCTGCCTTCAGAGCTGCCGCCCAGCCCCCACTTCCCTCTGCTATTGTCACTATTCAGGTGGTGTCACCCCAGCCACTTCCCCGCTCTCACACCGCCACAGGTCTCCCCTTCTGGCCCCAACTCCCAGCCCCAGAGGGCTCTTGCTCCCAGCCCGCCGGCCTCCTCCCTCTCTTCACCCAACCCTGGCTCCCACCAAACCGGCTGTTCCTTCTCCCCACCCGTGTGGCCACCTCCCATGTCTGCCAAGGCTGGTTTTGCTACCTGAGGGTACACCTTTCCTTCTCATGAGCCCAAATCCTACCCTCTTCAACTCCTTCTAATGCCATCTTGTCAGGAAGTCCTCCTTGACACCACACCACGCTGGCCTGGCCGAGGACTCCACACCCTTCTCACGATCCTGGGCTTTCCCTTTCTCCGTCCCTGTGGGCTACAGACCTCCTCATGTCCCTTCCAGGATGGGAGGTGGCGGGTGGCCCTCTCACTGAGGCAGTTCCCTGGGTGAGTGGATCCTGGATCCCCCTCAGCGCCCACCAGACAGCCCTGTGCGTTGGAGCTGCGGGTGGAAGCCGTCGGCCAGCTGGGGAGCGGGAGGGTGGCCATTGGTGGGGGGGCGAACCCAGAGGAGCACTGCCTCATCGGGGTAAGACGCCATTTCTTTTCATGATCACACCTTTGACATCAGGCGGCCTCTGACAGCGGGTGACCCTTTGTCTAACCCAAAAGGTTTTCTCTTTGTGGTGACTAAATCCCATAAGTAACAATGTATCTGACAACCAGCCTCAGGAGACTCAATTTATGTACCACGTTACTCGTGATCATACCCGGGGGAGGGGGGGGTATAAATTTTTCCTTACTTATTCTTTCTGGTATTTTCTGTGCGAAAAACAGAAAAGGAGCCCTTCCCCCGCCCCCATCCCCTACCTCCACCCCACACACAGCCTTGGCCTCACCCCCTGCTCCCCCATCTTCAAACCCAGGCGACAGCTCTAAACACATTTGGTGAGCTGCCCTCCAAAATGTTCTAGATGGTTCCTCCAGGCCTCTTGAAGGGTTCATGGTTTTGCTTTGCTTTTGTTTCTAGATGAGATTGGATTCTATGGATTGCTTTGTAACTTGCTGTTAAAAAGCATCCCACTGGTGCCTGTGTGGCTCAGTGGGTTAGGCCGCTGCCTTCGGCTCAGGTCATGATCTTGGGGTCCTGGGATCGAGCCCCACATCGGGCTCTCTGCTCAGCAGGGAGCCTGCTTCCCTCTCTCTCTCTGCCTGCCTCTCTGCCTGCTTGTGATCTCTCTCTCTGTCACATAAAAAAATAAAATTTAAAAAAAAAAAAAGCGTCCCACTGAGGTGCCTGGGTGGCTCATTCGGTTGGGTATCTGCCTTCGGCTCAGGTCCTGATCCCGGGGTCCTGGGATGGAGTCCCCTGTCAGGCTCCCTGCTCATCGGGGAGTCTGCTTCTCTGCCCTTACCCTGGCTTGTGCTCTCATTCTCTCTCTCTTTCCCAAATAAATAAATCAAATCTTAAAAACAAACAAACAAAAGTCCCACTGGGCCTTGGGGGTTGACCTGTTGCAGCAGACACAGACCCGATTTCCCTTTCAAACAGGGCAGTCCCGTCCCACTGTTGAGCATTCTGGTTACCTCGGACTGCCTTTTCAGAACAGGCTGCTGGAAAGCAGCAGGTCTTGCTGGTCTTTGGGGGTTTTAGTTCCCTCTCACCAGACCCTGCACTGCCGTCACCAACTGGTGGTGGGAATCTGCAGAAAAACCCTTCCCAGGGGCCCTGGAGACAGAGAAAACTGATATCCAAGCCCGCCTACCTCCTCCTTTCCTTCCCTGACCGACCGGGGAAATCAGATGCCCTTTCATTCTTCCTCCTTTGTCATCGACACAAAAGGCAGAGGGAAAAACCTGTTCAGCTGACCAAAAAGCCTCCTGTCCTTCCAGTCCTGGTGCCGCCCCAGAAAGCAGGCAGCCAAGCAAACGGGAGCCTCTGGGCACACCCGAGGCTTCCAGGATGGGGGGGGGGGGGCAGGCATGAAACACTCTTGGCACACTCAGCATCCACCAGCTCCGCCATGGTCCCTCCACTTGCTTCTGGGGGCCCTGCGGCCCAGCACCGTGAGGGGCTCCCCCTGGGGTCCCACAGGATGTGGAGCTCAGGACTCCAGCAGCAGAGCTCCCGGTTTCCCCCAGGCCGTGCTCCTGACTGCCTCATCCATGAGCACATTATAGCAGAATTCCCTGCTCCCCCTGCCCACCCTCCGGGGTGATGAGTGCCTCACTGGCCGGGTCCTGGCTTCGAAGACTGATACTGACCCAATTCACGCACTGAGGGAGCACCTACGTCAGGTGCTGTGCCCAGCACTGGGGACATGAAAGGGAACTAAAGGGCCAAACCCTGTCCTCTTGGAGCTCAGGATTTGTTGAATGAATGAGTGTGGCCTGGTGGCCCAGGAGCCTCATTGCAGCTCTGCCCCATCCCTTCCTCAGGAAAACGGGCAAAGCGAATCTAGCTTCACTTGCTAGTGTGAGGTTCAAATGGTCCGTGGTCAGTTTTCCGGGCTTGGCCCTTAATCAGAATCTGCCCCCCCAAATCCCCCACCCATTACATTTGCAGGTCCTTGTGCCCCTCCCAGCGCCTGCATCCAAACCTCCTTGGGAAAGGCTGGGATCCGAGGGTTTAACAAGCCTGAGTCCTTGGGTTGTTGGAGACAGCTTCCAGCAGTCATTTCCCCCCAGTCTCACTGGATGGTCACTCACCGTGGGGCCCCTGTCAGAGCTGACCTGACCCAGTCACCCCTGCACTGAAAGCAGAGCCCCCACCTCGGGGATCAGGCCCCAGCTGCCTCTCCTGCCTTCTAGCCATATTCCCTAGGCTACACTAAAGCACCAGACCTCTCACTACCAGTCTTTTGCCCACACTGTTCCCTGTGCCCAGAACACTCCCTTCATCCCTCCTTGGGCCACACCACTCCCTGGGCCGGGCTCACTCAGGACCGACATGCACCTTCTACCTCCCACCCCCCGAAGCCAGCCCCGGCCCCCACTGGGTTCTCCCTCACCCCTGCCCTCTGGGTGCACACTTCCCCTCTGAGTCCCACAGAGGGACACAGCACTGGGGCCACAGTCCCTGGCTGGATGGGGTGGGGGGTGGGCAGCAATATTCCCCTCCCTTTGATTTCTGTCTTCAAATAGAATGAAGAGGAAGTCAGGGCCCCCGCAGTGGGTCTAGAGGCCCAGGTGAGACTGAGGGAGGAGGAGAAGGGCCTGTTCCCTGCTACCCACAGGGCACCCATCCAGAAGCTCTGGTCCCTGGTCAGTCTGTCCTACCTGCTTGGTGGCCCAGCTCCATCGACTCTTGCTCTGGGATAGGTAATTCCAAGCTTAGCCCTGTAGACAAAGAAACACATTTGGTCATCTCAGATAACACACAGTCTACAGGGAGGCTTGTGGCCATCTGTCCAGCCCCTGACCAGAGGGCCCTCCAAGCTGTTTCCAGTCCTCTCTGGTACTCAGCAAGCCCCCCTGCCACCATGCCCCATCCTCCCTGGCCTGCCTTCTGGACCCCTGCAGACTCTGCCCTCTTGGAAAAGCCCAGGTCACTTTCAATGCCAGTGCCTCAAAGAACTTTCTCGAACAGCCTGGGGGCCCTGAGCTCCTCTTGCCCTTTGCACCCTCTTGCTTCCACCTTGTCCCCCCTCTGCACCACCCAATGCTTCCCTGGG
Organism: Enhydra lutris kenyoni; assembly: GCF_002288905.1. Taxonomy (NCBI): domain Eukaryota; kingdom Metazoa; phylum Chordata; class Mammalia; order Carnivora; family Mustelidae; genus Enhydra; species Enhydra lutris. The sequence goes on along the minus strand of NW_019154139.1, from coordinate 10,956,621 downwards.
ATCCCCCAGTAGGCCTCTGGCTGTGGGAGGCCTTGCCCCAAGCCCCCTATCCTGGTGGCTGTTTGCCTCCCTAGAAGGAGGACTGTGTCCATTCTAATAGCTGGTCTTTCAAGCTCCAGGGAAAGGAACCAGCTTGGCCAACATAGGAGAGCTGAGATCAGGAGCCACGCTGTTGGGACCTCAGTCTTTGCTCCACAAAACAGAACTTTGGACCAATTTTGAAGAGCAGTTCTGGCATCTCCAAGAGCCCCTGGGGCATTCAGGTTTGTGTTCCTTTTCCTAGTGACCTTCTTCTTATTCAAAATATCTGATTTTATTGCAGTGTCTTTAAGATTTTTGTGAATCTCGTAATATGAAAAAGTGAAATGTTGTGTCACATACAGTGGATGCTTAGTTCCTAGGCCTAAGCAGAAAGTATCTTTGGAATAAGGAAAACATAGAAGTAGCAAGTCAGAGCCGGAAGGGGTCTTTGGGATCAACTAATCCAATCCCTTCACTTTATGGATAAAGGAACCAAGGCCCAGAGAGGGTGAGTGACTTTTGTTGGGTCACCCAGTAAGCTGGTCTGCTGGTATGCTCAGAGCAGACTAAGAACCAGATCAATTTTAGGGATGCTTTGGTGTCTCCATCAGTTAAGTCTCTAACTTTGGATCAGGTCAGGATCTCAGGGTCCTGGGATGGATCCCCAGGTCAGCCTCCCTGCTTGGTGGGGAGTCTGCTTCTCCCTCTCCCTCTGAATCTCCTCCCACTTGTGCTCTCTGCCTCTTTCAAATACACAAATAAAATCTTAAAAAAAAAAAAGGATCGATTTTATTCTTTTGAAAAATCACAAAGCAAAACACCCTATTAATGTTGACACTTAATAATTATATAGTGGTAACTGTGTGATTGTGAAGCTTCTGACAGGACTCTCTGTGATCCCCCCCATTCTTACACAGCATTAGTACTCCCACCCCATCCCCCTGAGGGTGGGCTGGACTTAGCAGCTTGCTTTTGATCAAAAGAACATGACAAAAAAAAAGGGGAGGATGTCACTTTGAGAGTAGATTAGTGACTTCTGTCTTATTCACACCCTTTCTCTGGCTCTTCTTGGCTTGTTTGCCCTGGTGGAAGCAGCCACCACGTTTTGAACTGTCCCATGGAGAAGCCAACAGCTTATGAGGAACAGAGACCCTCGGTCCAATAGTCCTCAAAGAACCGCATGAATCTTACCCTGCAAAGGAGCATGGGAGTGGATCCTTCCCCGGTTGAGCCTTCATATGAGAACACAGCCCAGCTGACATATTAATTACAGCTTGTGGGGGACCCTGAGCCAAAAGACCCAGCCAGGCTACACCCAGGATCCTGACCCATAGAAACTGGGAGAAAACAGATTTGTACTTTTTTTAAGCACGTAATTTGAAGTTGCTAAGCTTTGTCATGCAGCAGTAGCTCACTAACATATATTTTGGGACCAAGAATGAGTTGCAGCTGTGACAAATACCTAAAAATTCAGGTGTTTGTTTGGACTGGGCAGTGGTTGGAGCCTGGGTGGATTTTGAAGAAAAAAGGCTTAAATTGCCTTAAACAGATAATGAATAGAAATCTGGACTTGGAGGATGCTGCCATAGCTAGCACTGAAGGACGTGAGGAACATGTTCTTAGAACCTGGAGGAAGATGTGTTCTTGACTCTGTCATTGACAGTTACGTGGAAAGCAGAACCTGTGACTAATGGGTATCTAGCAAAGGAGATTTTCCAAGCAAAGCAGGGAAGTTGCCTCCTGGTTTCTTCCTGTTTGTAGTGAAATGTTAGAGAAGAAAGAAGCATTGAAAGAAGGACCATTAAACATAAAAGAGGCAGGACTTACTCGTTCTGGAAATTCTCATCCTCTCCGAGCGCCAAAAGATGCTAACATTAAGAAATGGCTTCAGAACACTGTCAGGAAAAGGTAGCCAAGGGTGTGACTGTACCACCTTTTGTTAAAAGCTTATAAAGATAGGGCACCTAGGTGGCTCAGTCAGTTGGGCATCTGCTTTCCATTCAGGTCATGATCCCCAGGCTCTGGGATTGAGCCCCATGTCGGGCTCCCTGCTCAGTGGGGAGCCTGCTTCTCCCTCACCTCCCTCCCCCGACTTGTGCCCTCCCTCTCTTTTTCTCAAATAAATAAAATCTTAAAAAAAAAAAAAAGGGAAACCTTATAAAGAGGAAAAGCATGTTATTCAGTCACACAGTGGACCCTTTAAAGAGATAAGGATGCACCTGACAGACCCCCAGTGGGGTAATAGGGCCCCTAGGAAGCTTAAGTGTGCTGTCTCTCTGCAGGAGCCCCAGGAGAGAGGAGCGTGGTTGTTGTCTAGCGGGGCGAGCCCCTGTAGGCTTCAGTTATTGAGAAAACCATATCGGCAAAAGCACTAGCAGCTTGGAGCAAAGAGAGCAGAGACAGTACAAAATGGGAGAGACTAGTGGACTCTCAAATTCTACCCGTAGAAGCATATGTTACTCAGCATACATACATGCTTTTATTCTATTTACTTA
>NW_019154139.1:10484099-10954095 GCF_002288905.1 Enhydra lutris kenyoni | reverse complement strand
TATATTATATTATATTATATTATATTATATTATATTATATTATATTATATTATATTATTTTTAAAAGGATAGTTAGGGAGTGGAAACCAGTACCTGTAGGGCAGAGCTGAGAACCATGGAGAATTACTCCCAGGCCTTGAAACCCAATCAGAAAAAGTTCAACATTTCCTTGGCTGGATTTCAGAACTGCTACAGGCCAGTGACTCCTTTGTGTCTCCAGTGTCCTCATTTTTGAATAGGGGTGTCTATCATTTTTATCCTGGGTCTGCCACACCATTTCATGTTGTGTGTGCTCAGAATAGGCAGCTTAGTTTCAAAACAGGTAGCTTAGTTTCATAAGATCTACTGCTGGGGAGAGACTGAGCTCAAGAAATCACACCCAAGGAGTCTCATCCCTGCCAGGGCCTGATTTGTAGAACCAGGTTCTAGATTTAGAGCTGATGCTGTAATGGAATGAACCCTCCCGAGATCTCAGGTGGAAATGAAATGTATTTGGCATATGGAAGGGCTGTATATTACAGGGGCCTAGAGGGGGGACCTAGATGGCAGTTGACATGGCTTACAAGGATCCTGTTCTTGCTATGCACACCTTTGTATCATCCCTCCCCTTGAGTGGAGACTGGACCTGTTGACTCGGCTTCTAGTCCAACAGGATATGTGATGGGATGCTGCTTCCAGGGTCACTGAAGATCGAATATAGAGATTGTGACTCTGGCTCATTCACACTCTCTCAGGCTCTCCTTGGCTCACTCACTCTGATAGAAGAAGGGTCCATGTCATGAGCTGCCCTCTGGAGAAGCCCACATCCAGGATCTGAGGGAGGCTCCTGGTCCACAGCTCCTGGGTAACTGAGGCTCCCAGGTCAACAATCCATGAGGAACGGAGTCCTAGCATATGCATGGCCCTGGAAAGGGGTCCTTTTCTAGTTGCGCTTTGATTATAGTCTGTGGAAGACCCTGAGACAGGGGATCCGCTGGAGCTGCTCTGTATTTCTGACCCAAAGAAACTGTGAGAAAAAAATCTTACGGGAACTTGGGTGGCTCTGTAGGCTAGACATTTGGTTCTTGATTTTCGGCTCAGGTCTTGATCTCAGGCTTGTGAGATTGAGCCCCACATCAGGCTTCACACTGAGCATGGAGTATGCTTGGGATTCTCTCTCTCCCTCTCCCTCTGCCCACACCCCAAATTAACTAACTAACTAACTAATTAATTAATTAATTTTTTAAAATGTTCTTTTTTTTAAAGATTTTATTTATTTGACAGATAGAGATCACAAGTAGGCAGAGAGGCAGGCAGAGAGAGAGAGGGAAGCAGGCTCCCCGCTAAGTGGAGCGCCCGATGTGGGGCTTGATCCCAGGACCCTGGGATCATGACCTGAGCCGAAGGCAGAGGCTTTTTAAAAATGTTCTTAAAGCCACCAAGTTTTGGGGTGATTTGTTACATGGCAAGAGATAACTGATACAGCTCATATGTTACACCTTCTCACATCTGGTAGATGAGTCTATCTTCCTAAGGACTCAGGTGTTCGGAGAAAATATTAACTCCCCCTCCTTCATAGATGGAGAAACTGAGGCACAGAAAAGACACAGGACCCCAGCCAGATGGCACCAAAACCAAGCCCGACATCTTCTGTCTCCTTCAAGCGAGCTGTCTGCTCCTGTCCCCATTCCCCATCACAAGCGCCCATGGCTGTGTCCCATCGGCCCTAATGCTACCCACGGCCCCCAGCAGCCTGTACTGGCTTGAGCAGAAGTGCTGACTCACTGCCAGTCTCTGGTCTGGAGAGAAAGGTCCCAAGAGACGTCAGTCAAGGAGAATGGAGGAGGAGGTCCAGTTGCTTCTGGGTACTCTTCCCTCACGAGCAGCCTTGAATGGAGAGAGGGAAGATGAAATCCTTGGTCCCAGGAGACCCCCGCCCACCTCACAGGTCTCTGCCTCACCTCTCCACTCTATCTCATAACGTCAGAAAACACACGAACCACTCTGGTGTGTGCTGCAGCCCAGGAGTGCAGATCCACACTGCTGAAGCTCTAGTTAAGACCCCTGAGTGGTTGCTAGGGAGGAGCCGTTCTCTGCTCCTGGAGTCGCCAAGGTGAGCACTGTTCATGGGGTTCTGTTACCTCACAGGGCTCCTAGACCCACCCTAGGGAACTGAGGCCAGGGAAAGCCAGTACTGGGGGGCGGGGGGGGGGGGGGGGGGAAGGAAGAGTCTTCAGACATCATTCACTCTCTCATCCACTCAAAATGTTTCCTGGGCCCCCTACATGTGTCAGGTTGTGTGTCAGGCAGTGAGGGCTTCAGTGCCATCAGATGGAAAGGAAGATCTTGGGACAACAAAGGACTGAGTTGAGAGCATGATGAGTTTTGTCTGGGGGAAAAAGTCAGGGCTCTCCGAAGGGCCATTTGAACTGGGCTTTGAAGGATGCATAGGAGTTTAACAGCTTAGAAGGGACTTGAATATTAAAGGTGTGGACGTGTTTATGACCATAGATATAGATCAAGAGGAGTGGGGAGGAGAGGGAAAGGTGCACCTGGAGCTCTCTGAGCTGGATCAGAGACTGAGCAGTAAAATGAGAGCAGGATGGGTCAGAGAGTGTCTGCTCTCCCCCGTTCAAACCACGAGGGCTAATGAAGATGAAGAGCTCAGTGGCTTCTGCAGCTGGTGCCAGCAGCAACTCAGTCCTGTCTGGCTGTTGCTCAGCAGGGGCAGGGCTCTAGAGGCTGCCTTCTCATGCCAGCCTTCCAGGGGCTCCCCGGGAGGCAGAGACTGTGGTGACACTCAGGGCCCTTGAGTCTGGGCCTGCCACTTAAAAAAAGGGGTGACTTCGGCTGGATTCTTTGGCTGATCTTTCCTTGCATGTGAAACAGACACAGCTCACCGCCAAGGGTAAGAATGAGGACAGAGCGAAGTCACTTCGCATTGCTTGCCACAGAGAGATGTCACCTGTAACTCACAGCTAACTCCGTAAGCGACTCATCAGCAAGGCATTCAGAGTACACCAGGCTCGCACCCCTTCAGCCATTTCCACCTGCCGCCCCGGTACCCCGGCCCCCAGTCCAGACCACCGCCACCTCTTGCCTCCTCACTGGTCTCCTGGGATTGCTCGCACTCCCATATTATCTATTGCTGAGTGACAATATTACAGCAAACCTAGCAGCTTCACACATTCCCTAGGGCAGTTGCTGGGATCAGGGGTCTGGGCTGGATTCTCTGGCCCCTCGAGGCTAAAGCTGGCATGACAAAGACCGTATGGAGGCAGGAGGGGTCAGCTCTAGCTCTCTTCCATGCAGACCCCACAGGCTTTCAGCCTGACCCAGTCTGACACCCAGTCTCTACGGCATTTACTGAGCACCTGCCCTCCCCAACGCCGGGCTGGGGACTGGAGCGTGTCATCGACGGACTTGGTCCCTGGCCCTCAGTGGCCTTGTCTTGGCCCAGGAAGGCCGCCCAGTGGAAGCAGGGGACACCCGTTAGGTGAGGCCAGTGGGAAAACAGCCCTCCTAAGGCACTGCCCAGACATTTGACAATGGGATGACCCTCTTTGTGCCCAGACTCGACATAGACAAGGGCCCGAGCTTAGGATTTCATCTCAAATTCCAGCTTTGTCTTTCCCAGGGTGCCCAGTAAAATAAGCACTTCGAGCTGAGCCTGTGGAAAGTCAGTGCCCTCGGTCCTAACCACCTTATGAGTAATAGGCTCCCTGTTCGTCTCTACTGCTCACGCGTGACCTGGGACAGAGGACTGCCCTCCCCTTGCTCATCACCCCCCACCCACGTCTGGGATCTATAAGTGATAAATCTTGTGACTTACCTTCTTTTGTGCCCTTCTATTGAAACTGCGTCTTCAGTCAGAATAAACCCAGGGTTTTCACATTCCCAAGTGGGAACTCGGATGCTGAGGGGGCTACCTGCCCACGCTGTGGGGTGGGGGGTGGCTTGTGCCCCCTCATTCAGCAGATCGTAACCTGATGCTTCTTAATTCAGTACACCAGCTATGGGCCCCCCCAACACATGGACCCAAAGGAAGGCTCAGAAAGCCTGTTTTTCCAGCCACGTGGGTCCTGTCTCCTACCATAGCTTCCCAGTGCCAGGGCTCTGGAACCTTCTCCCAGGGCTAAGGCTGCTTCTCCGGGCTCTCTTCATGTGTTCCCTGGAGGGTCAGGTGTGAGCCAGGAAGGACACCCCAGGAGGAGGTCATCTTCCTCAGGCCTGCTTCTGAGCATCGCCTCTTCCGAGAGGCCCCAGGGCCTGTATTGGGGGACACTGCTTTGGAAGCCCAGATGTCCCCCACCCTATTTCTCCTCCACCTACAGCAGGAACGGCTGGCACCCCAGCCAGCCTGTTTCAATTTTCTCCACCTTCTCCATCCCCCTTTCAGGTAGGTCCCAGTATGCTGTACCAGACATGGGACAACAGGTGGCTTCCTTTGCCAGAATAAAATAATAGGGTGGCATGCTCAGTGTGGCCTCCACAGCTAGGGGCCGCTCTGGAGGTTTGTGGCCTTAGTGGGTTCTAAGGAACATGAAGGAGCTGGGCGTATGGGGCACTGTTGTGAAACCCAGGGAAAGGCAGGCAAACACAGCTACTCAGAAAAGGCAATTTATTCCAGTGTTTCAGGGGGAAAGGAAAGCTCTACATAGCGATTCTAAAACCCGGTCAGTGTCCTTTGCTAAAGAGGTACACACGACATGTCAGGCTGCGGTCACTAAACAGATGGGGGCTGCCTGCCAGCGAGGAGGCCCACCACTCAGGCTTTCTCCCGCTTCCACTGGGACACACGGGTCTCCGGGGGTGCCCGGCGGAACCACTCGGACCAGGAGCCATCGTAGACGGCCACATCCGGCTTGCCGCAGAGGTAGGCGGCCAGGGCGATGTGGCAGGCAGTGACTCCCTTCCGGCACGTGGCAATGAGGGGCTGCGCTAGGTTCACCTTCTTGGCCTCGAACATAGCACGCAGCTCCTCTGGGGTCTTCTCGAAGCCGTCCGCGGTCAAGAAGTCCAGGAAGGGCATGTTGACTGAGCCGCGGATGTGGCCCGGGTCCAGTCCTGGGCGCGGCAGAGGACAGAGGGAAGGACAGGTTTAGGAGCAGGAAAGGGGGTGGGGGGAAAGGCGGTGGGAACCACTGGGGCCATGACAATAAGGATAGGGAGCTTCACACACAAAAGAACATCTTTGCCCTTCTCAGAGTTCCCAGCCCCCACAGAATGCTGGAGACTCAAGGCGAAGGGCTCCCTCCCCCAAAACCTGCCTGAGGTTGGGATGTCCAACATCATCCCTGCTTGAGGGGACAGGGATGAGTCTCAGCTCTGCCATTCACCTGCTTTTTTATTAACATCTATCTTGGGCAAATGCTTCCCTTCTCTGAATCGGTTTTCTCATCTGTAGAATGGGCTCAGTGGTACATACCTATCTCATAGGGTTATTGAGAAGCAAATGCTTCGTGCCGGGGCCAATTGCTAAGAACACAGCGGTGGACATGGTCCAGGTTCTCGGGAAGATTACGGTCTAGCAAGGAAGGCAGATGCTAGACGGATAACCACACGATTCATTAATATAATATGAATGCATAAAATAGAATGTCCATTTTACAGATGTAGACACCGAGGTTTGGCAGCATGAAATGGCTCACCTAAGGCCACATGGGGAGGCAAAGGCAGACCCAGGATTACACCAAGTCCTCTGATGTTCCTGTTAAAGAAAATGTGACCTGCTGCTAGACATAAGTTCGAATCCCAGCTCGGCTACTTACCAGAAGGGTGATCTTAAGCAAGCCATGTCACCTCTCTGAGCCTCAGTTTCCCCAGGGGTAAAATGGGAATGAGAGTCTCCATGGGCCTAGAGTCTCCGTGGGTCCAGGCTATTTTAAGGAGCAAAGCACCAGCTGCTGACCCTGGTCCATCCATGCTCAGATGCTGATGCTCCCATCACTTCATGACCCACCCCGTGGGAGGGAAGGGGTGGGGGCAGTGTGGTCCCTTCGGGCCTTCCTAACTGAAAGTCTTGGATAGAAGTAGAGTGGGGGGTCTGAGCTGGCTCCAGGGTCAATTCTGGAATGGTCTTTCCTCTGCCAAATCTGGTTTCATAACAGTCTGCAGGGGTGGGGAGCAAAGAGTTCTGGGCCAAGGCCAGAGCTGGAGCTGCCTGCAAGACCAAGGTCTCAGTCTCACCCTGAGCATGCCAAAGGTTGCTCCTCTCTCCCTCAAGCACCCCACACCCTGGCAGACTTTGGATATGGGGAGTGGGGCCCAAGACAGATTTGAGCATCTCTTTGGGCTCCCCTTCCCCCAAAATTCCCCACTACGCCCCTTAAACCTGGACCATGGGACAGGGCAGGACCAGGGTGGGCAGCAGTGGGAGGGAGAGGACAGGACCAAGGCACACATTGGGGCAGGGTGTAGCCAGGAGGCCCTGAATACCCTGAGCCTCAGTCTTCTCATCTGTGAAATCGGGGAGATAACCCCATCTACCTCTCAGTCTTATGGAGAAGACTAGCTACGGTAGGTAGAAGCCCCTAGTAACCCCGGGCACAGTCGGGGTACAACATGCCAGCAACATCCCAGTCCTGGGACCCTGAAGCCAAAGAGGCTTGCCAAATTCACAGACATGAGTCAAGAGATCCTTTAACTAAACAGATGTCCTAACTTAGAAACTACAGTGATTTCTTCCTGCTGTCATTTCATCTTTTGTGTCTGGAAATTTTAATCTGAGCCTGGATGTGCGTTGACCCTACCAATGAGGAACAACAGATCTGTTGGCTTCAAAGGTATCCTTTGCCAAGACACCCAACTTAAAAATCTTTCGGCATCCGGGCAGCGGGCTGAATTTAAGTGCATTTGAAAGTGCAAGCGTTTGTTAAGTTCTGAATGTTATTTTGTTTCTTTCCTCCCATCCTTGATGAAAACAGCTTCACTGCTTTCTTCTGACTACATAAAAGGCACCTCTTGGGAGCAAAGAAGTCGGGGTGGGGGGTTTCTGTGATGCGGGCTTCCCAAAACTGGGCCAGCCTCAGGAGGCGGGGGTCCTCCTCTCACCTCTGCCAGAGAGGGCTCAGGGCCTGTCTGAGGAATTTCAATGAGCAGGCATTGACCGCCCGTGGGTGACAAGGGCCAAGATGAACCTAGCCCAGAGAACCTTGGAGAACAGCCAGCCGAAGGCAAGGCATGTGGGCCCAGAAGTGGGGGTTCCCGCTGCTTTTCCCACAACTCTGACCTCCACTGCAATTTCAAGGCTTTCTGCCACCCCCTCACCCCTACCAGCAGGCAGGCCACCATGCTCAGACCTCTGGCACCAGGCACCAGACAAAGGGTTAGCTCAAGAGCTTTGTCTTCCCAAATCCTCACAAAGCCGGATGATCCTCCCAGCTCTGATGGAACAAAAGGAAACTTGGCTTAGGACACACAGGTGTGTGAAGTGAAGTCAGGTCTGTCTGACCCTAAAACCTGTGTTCTTGGGCTACCCTGAGCCTGTCTAGAAAAGGGAACTGAGGCAGGGAAATGGATAAGATGAACTCTCAGGTTCCTCCCGTTCAGGGACCTGGGACTTTGTACTCCAGCTTTGGCCAAGAAGATTCCAGTGGTGGGGGGAGGTCATCGAGAGGACGTGACCGCTGGTTCACCCAGGAGCTGGACCAGGGTCACTGGAGGTTCCTCTCCCACTTCCTTGCTCTTGGAGTGCACATTCTGCTTGCCTTCCCCGCTCCCAGAGGCTGCCCCAAGGACTTGGCCTTGCGATAGTGATGTGGTGTTGAGACCAGCTGGACAGTGTGTATGGGACCGACCCCAGTTAAGGCGTCTGTATAAACTGTTGGAATCTGGTGGGTGGGTGTGGCAATCTCATGGTATGGCCAGCCAAAACAAGCCTTGTAAGTTCCCTTGCTTATTAAACCTGCCACCCAGTGATCTGGAGTGGCCTGCCCCTTTCTTCAGCCTCTTCCTGCCCTCTGCCTCCGGAGCTGGTTTCAGATTACCCCAGAGAGGCTGGGAACTAAAAGTTGGCCAGCCAGCCAGGAGACTAAAAAAGTGGGGCTTGGGAAAGTTTTCCGTGAAGGAAACCTTACATCAGCCAGCGACCCCTATGTGGGGAGGGGTGGCTCATATGTTAGGGGATTATGGACCCCTGCATAAGTCCAGGGACGCCCCCCAAAACTCTGGCTGCTTTCCTGTGCTTGTTTGAAACACTGTGCACAGCACTGCGGCAGAGAAATGAAATGAACAGTTGTCACAGGGCACTGGCCTCTACTGGGAGTGGTTCAGCAGGACACTGGTGCCCAGCCAGAGGCTCAAAGTCAAGTTAGAAAGTTGGAAGAAGGGGCGCCTGGGTGGCTCAGTGGGTTGAAGCCTCTGCCTTCGGCTCAGGTCATGATCCCGGGGTCCTGGGAGCGAGCCCCACATTGGGCTCTCTGCTCAGTGGGGAGCCTGCTTCCTCCTCTCTCTCTGCCTGCCTCTCTGCCTACTTGGGATCTCTCTCTGTCAAATAAATAAATAAAATCTTAGAAAAGAAAAAAAAAAAGTTGGAAGAGCTGAGATTAGAGAAGGCCGTGCAGGTGTCCACTACTCTGCTGGCTTCAAGCAGGAGAGTAGAAATCAGCTGAAAACCTTGGCACACCTTTTTTTTTTTTTTTCTTTTTTTCAAGGTGAAGAAGGCATGAGATGCTGTGGATTAAGACACAGGAGCTTGTGACAAAAGCTGATTAGGGCACTGAGAGGTGGATTGCCAGGCAAGCAGCAACGGGAATGAAGAGGATGCTATGGGTGAGGGAAGTGGAGATCCCTCATATCTTCCCGCCCCTAATACAAAGGAACATTTTTAAGAGTAATTGCCCCTAAACCTAGGGAAAATTAAACCCAAAGTTGCAAATCTTATGTCTTTGAAATGTAAACACCCCAGGAGATAACCAAAACAGTACCCAGAGACTGTAGCAAAAAATCTGGGGGTTGGGGGGGGTACAGACTGTTCTAGAAGGTTCTTTGTCCAAAGACTAGCCCACATCTCCCCAGGATGACTTATTGAGGGCTAAATTATGGGATCTCTGTCTGTAGGTTTACATAGGCCTATATGTTAATATATACTTTTTCTACCTCCTGAAGTTACTACCAAAATTAATCTGTAAAAGGGCACTATTTAATTAGCTTTAAAATAAACTGTGTATCAAGGTGAACTCATGTGAAACTGAAGTTTAATTTTCTCTCATCTGCTATAATGGATAAAGTTTTCTTGGATGATTGGTTTGTTCTTGATGGGATCGTGAAAGTTTTTTCCTTGCCTTTTAGGTAACCTACCTGGAAAACAAAGATTCTGTGTTTTATCAAAGTAAGTTCTAAGTTTCATGCAGTCTTTACCAGGTCTTTGATTACCTAAGAAAACAAAGTCTTCTCTTAAAAGAGCTAAGTGTTCGGTTTTGGTTTTTTTTTTACAACTATGCAATTTCCCTATTTGCCTTTGAAGCCTTTAATTGTCATTTTGGTTAAATGGATAACTGAATGTTGCTTCACAACCATCCGTGATCCTACAAGAGCATGTATTTTTAAATCTTTTGGTATTTTTGACAAACTTCCCCCAAATCAAACTCTAAATGAAGCCTTACTGATCTTGAACTAACTTGGAGATTTTCCTGGATAGGCTCGAAAGATTCGTTTTTTTTCTTCTTGTAAGAGAGAAGTATTAAACTAATCAGACATTTCATATGTTAAATGACATGGGGAGTATCGTCAGTTGGAAGTAATGCTCATCCTTCCTTAGGAACTATTTATATGGAAGTTACTAATAGGAGTGTTCCAGAAAGTATATAAAATTCCTAAAAATCTGATATGTCCTGGTATCATGTTACCAACGATAATCTTGGTTTTTACTTTAAAATATCTATCACAAAAATAACCACATTTCCTTGTCAATTGCATGAGAATGAATTCTCATTGGAGCATTTCCTGCAAAGGGGTCTCCTGTTTAGGGAGATTCACAGGCAAGACGGACGAATAAAGATACCAGTGACCTGAGTAAGGATTAATTACATGGGATGGTATTCCGAGAACTGTCCCTACTCTCCTTCCTCACATCAGTAAAATGCGCCCATTACATTGACGCTGTAATATTAACGTGAGCAAACTTTTATCTGCGGCGGGACATGCTGTAGGCTTTGCTGAACATCTGTGTGGGAAGAATGGTGGTGAACTTGTAGAAGATTCAAGGCCCAGGCACTGTGATCAAGTTTTTGGGAATCATTTGCTCAGGGAAGACACAGTTCTTCCTCGATGTTGTGACTGGTAAGATATGGGTCCTTCCAACCCTCGAGAAGACGAAAGAGCTATAGGCCTTTGTAGGGATGGTAGGGTTTTTGAGGACAGCGCTGCTGTCCCTTCTGCCACCTGGTAAAGAAATGGTAACTGGGGATCAGGGAGAAGGTAAAAATACTAATGACATGGTCAGTCTCTGGGCATTTCCAAAGCAAGGCTCTCATTGGAGTGAATGAGTCTGGGACTCTGGGAGATAGGGGTCAGGCACTGCGGCAGAGACAACAGGAGGGAGTACCCCTAAGATTTTGGTCCTAGCTCTGGATGGGTGCCAAACCTCTGTGTGCCCCCATAGAACACAGGCTCCTAACAGTGCCCACAGCGCACCTCCAGATGGAGACGCTCAGAGAGGAAGTGGTCACGGCAGCCAGTGGGCTGAACTCGTAGTCACTCCTGAGCCCTGGTCTTCAACCACATTAATGCTATAGTTTGGGCAATGGGGAGCTGAGGGGTGGATGACCATGAGTGGGCCCTTATGGGGTCAGGATAGATGAGGGATATTTGGGCTTGCCTGCAGGAGTCTGAGACAGTCTTCACGTTTCCAATTCCCAGCTCGTGAGGCACTGACACCCACCCCCTGGCAGTCAAGAAACTGATGCCCCAGCCCAGGTACGATCCCTATTGACTGGCTCCTCAGGACATAGAACAGGTTGGACGCATGGAACGATGCATCGCATCCAGGTGGGTTGGCATATAGCCAAGGATGCTGGCTTGACCCTGACATAGAGTGACTTGGTTAATGCAGTGACAGCATGTCCTGTGTCTTGTAAATGACACACAAGGCAACTGGCAAAGGGGCCTGGGGCCATTCACCAGAATTCCCAACTGGTGACCGATTGGCAGATCGGTTATGCTGCTCCCTCTCCCCTATGCCCGGTTTGCGTAGATACCACATCTGGTCTACCCCCAGCTTTCCCTGGTGACTACGAACCAGGCTGCCACCACAAGGGGATTAGAGAAGCGGAACGTGGTGTTTAGCTACCCTCGTTGACTAGACAGCGATTGGGGGTCTTACTGCAAAACTGGGCAAAAGAACATGACCTAGAATGGAGGTCCCCATCTCTCCTATAACCTGCCAGCATGTCGGCTGATAAAAAGGAAAAATGAATATTAAAGCAGCAGATTCAATTATTCCCAGGTAAAACCACCTGGGCTGGGGGTCATTTAAAGCCGTGTCCCAGGCTTTCCTAAATATGAACAATTAACTAGCAGGGACTGTTGCCCCATTACCCAGACTGGGGACCCTCACCCAGACACCCAGAGCTATAAATGCATGGAAGTGGAGGGAGATGTCCATTGTCCTGCTCCCTGCAGATCGACGTGCTGTGCTGCTGAGAACAGAGCCCAGCACACGTGGGCGAGTTGTCATCTGCTGGAATTTGCAATGAGATGCCCCACCAGGACAGGCGAGTGACTTCACGGGCCTGGGTGAGGGGGGAAGTGCTCCCTCTTCGTGGGGATCTCACGGTCTTGCCAGAAGGCGGACCTGCTAAAATGCATTACACCTGGAACAGAACAGCACCATTGGAAGAGGGGAAGAGGTGGGGGGCCTGGGCTGTCCATCCTGCCCAAACGAGATTCACCCAGCAAGCCTCGAATGATGGGCAACAACACCTGTCCTTACTGAACACCAAACTATCTTCAGCAGGAAAAGCTGTCCTCCAAAGCAGGATGGTCTTAGACACCATCACTGCCGGGTAAGGAGCCACCTGTGCCGTTATCCAAACAGAATGCTGCTGTGTTCACATCTGATGAGTCTATTATGTCACCTTTACTGAGCCATATGAGAGGGGCACCTGGGTGGCTCAGTGGGTTAAGCGTCTGCCTTCAGCTCGAGTCATGGTCCCGGAGTCCTGGGATCGAGCCCGTCAGGTTTCCTGCTCTCTGCTCAGGGAGACTACCTCTCCCTCTGTACTCTCTCTCTCTCTCTTACTTTCTCGGAGATAAATAAAATCTTTAAAAAAAAAATAATAAGTCACTTGAGAAAATAAGGGAAGGCCATGAATGATCCGACTCCCAGGTCAGGGGACTTCATAAATCAATGGTTTGGATCATGGGGCTCTTGATGGAAAATGTAACCTCTGATGGGGGCAGCACTGTCTGACTCTGTGTTTTCTCTTGTATGTGCCCGTATTTTCTCTTGCTGTGGCCTCTGCCTCCAACATAGAGAGCCACCATGGGAGCCACCAGCATGCTCATAAAGCCTCTTGCTGACTCTTCAGGGCACAGTGCAGAAGTGGGGGTGGGGGTGACAGGTGTGACAGGTCCTAGGAGCCGACATGAGGGGTAGAATTTGGGGGGAGAGGTCGTGGAGAGGACATAACCACCAGTTGACCCATGAGCTGGACTGGGGCAACTGGAGATTCCTCTCCCCCTCCCATCCTTGGAATGTGCCTTCTGCTTGCCTTCCCCGCTCCCAGAGGCTGCCCCAAGGACACAGCCTTGAATGTGGTTCTGAGACCAGCTGGACAGCGTGTATGGGACTGACCCCAGTTACAGCCTCCGTATAAGCTTTCAAGATCTGGCAGGCGGGTATGGAAATCTCATCTAGCAGCCGACCACCCAAGCCCAGCCCTTAAGTTCCCTTATTAAACCTGCCACCAACCGACCTGGGGTGGCCTGTTCTTTCCTTGGTCTTTCCCTGCCCTCGGCATCTTGGGGCCGGTTCAGATTACCCCAGGAAGCTCCCAGCTCCTGAGGAGGCTGTGAACTATCCTCAGTAGGGGGTGGCGGGGTGAGCTGACATCTCTCAGGCCGCTGATCGGTGTGGGTTTTCCAGGCCAGGAAAACCCATTTGGCTCTTTCTTGCTTTCCTCCTATAGATACAAAGCAATCCAGGGCGGGATGCCCCAGTGGGCAGCTCTGGGCCACTGGGAGGCAGCTCAGCACGCTTCCTGCCCCCATCCTACACCAGCCCTCAGCTCCGGGGAGGGAGAGACACAGGCAGAGGGGCCCCAGGATCCCAGGAAGCAACACTGCACTGTGAGGCTGTGACCATCCCCCCCCCCCCAGGCCCTGTGTTCGCTTACACAGCAGTGGCCTTGGGAAACGGCCTCACTTTGAGGCCTGCCAACTAGGGTCAAATCTTGGCCACTCTGCCTCCTTAGAGAACCTTCTCCTCCCCTTTCCCACCTGCAAAGTGGGATGGGTCCTAACTCCCACGTTCCTCCCAGCACAGGGTGGCATCAAGGAATGAATATACAAAACAAAAACATTCTGCAGATGCAAGTGCCCATGAGGGGGTCAGTCTCCTCCCTCTTCACCCTCCTTGCCCTCGAGGCAGAGGCGGGAGGAAAAGAGAACAGGGCTTATACATACCCCGGTTGCATTTGCCGGCCACCTGCTCTGCTGGCTTCCCCCAGCGTTCTAGAAGGTGAGCATGCTCCTTTCATTAAGGAGGAAAGGGCCTGCCCTCAGCTGCCCAGGATGCAACTCAGATCAGTCTGATTCTCACCTTGGGCTTCTCACAAACAGGACCAAAGGCACTGGGGCATAAAGCTGGGGCTGGGGAAGGTGATTGTCTCGGCAGGGAGCAGCCATCGGGAGTCCAAGGCTCACTCCCAGCTCCTCTACCAGGACGTTCTGCTAACCACACAGCCCCTGGGGCTTCCGTCTAGACCGCTGACCCCACGCCAAGCCGGGCACCATGAAGTCAGAGAGCCCCACGTGCCTCCGTGCTCCCAAAACGTGTTGTTCTGTTCGGGAGGCCGGCAAAGCCTTTTAGGGAAAAAGTGCCACGCCCCAACGTTCTAGACGGCCCAGCCCTCCGCACGGCTTCTACCTTTCTCAAAACACCCTTCCAGCCACTGCTGCATTTAAATAAATACACAGCCAGGTGGGCAAGGCTGGCATTCTTCTTCTTGTTTTAAAATAAGGGAATGCAGAGAGGTCAAGGAATTGACTGAGGTCTCACCACAGAGGAGGGGCTGACCTCCCAGGAAGAAGCATCCATGCTCCCTGGGACCCAGGATCTGGAGGCGGTAGGAGGTAGGGAGAAGGGCGATGGGGAGGGACCCCTCTCTGAGCCTCAGTGCCCTCATCCTAAAATAGGAGTGAGGAGATGGGATCTGACCCTCTTGGCTTATTTTCAGCTTGCTCAGGGCAAGCCAAGTAGGAGCTAAGGGAAACAACTCTACCATTCCTCCCCATGATGGCAGCGTAAGTTCCAACGAGGGAAGGCATCTTGGACCAAGGCCAGGAGGGGGTCTGTAGGAGGTCCATGCTGGAAGTCTCTGATTCTTCAACTCCAGGCCTCCAGAGAGCAACATGGGCAGGAAACACATGGGGCCTGGGGAGAGCCATAGCTGTGCCATGAACTAGCCACAGGGCCTTGACCTGCCACTTCCTCTGTGTGCCTCAGTTTCCCTTCTGTCTGATGAGGTGACCTCTCAGGACCTCCAGCTCTAAGAATGTCCAGAACTGTTTTCACAACATCCTCACCCTCAGAGGCACAGACAGGAAGAGTAATTTTTCAACAAGTTAGGAAAAATGTTGCACTGGACTTAGGTTCTGCAGACCGTGCCCAAGGACAGAGCACAGAGCTGGGAGGTGTTGGCCACTCCCAGGGCTCAGGTCAGCCCGGAGTGGCTCCCACAGCAGTGAGTCAGGAAACCCAGCCAGGGTGATGGTGAGACTTCTAAGGTTCTCTGTTAGGAGGTTCTAGAACTCAGCACTTCCTCTCCTGAGACTCCCCCCACCCCCAGCAATGTGGAATCCTCCCCGCCTCCCCTTTGTGTGCAGGACAGGAAGAGCCATCTCCCTGTGGATGCCTGGTTTGGAGTACTAGTATGAAACTTGTCAGCACTGGGTTAAATCTCAACTCTGCCACTTAACTGAGCAAGTAACTGAAGGTCCTCCCATCTTTGTTTCCTCCTCTCTAACATGGTGTATTATAAGCTTTCTTGGATGAGTTAATGCGGTGTTGAGGGCTTAGCATGAAATAGTAGCTAATTTTATAGCTCTGCAAACAGGCTGCAGCTGTTTGGAAAGGTCAGGGGGTCGAGGGAGCTGGAAGCGGGGTGGGGGGTGCTGCCGGCAGGGCATTGTTGATGTCTACGCGGGTTTTCTGGGAAACTAAGGGAGGCCCTAGGAAGCTAGGTGTCCTTGAGAGCCTCTGTACAGAGACACATGTGTAAGCTCATGGACACACCTTTGGGCATGTCCAGGAGCCATGCCTGGGCATGGATGTGGGTGGAGATGTCACCGGTCACCTCTGCTGATGCCACCCCATGGGGATGCTAGGTTGCCTGTTAGCACGCGGCTATGGGAACACAGAGGTAGGTCCTTGCGCATCAAAGCAGAAATAGCTCTTAGCTTTGGCTCTGCTCTCTCATTTCACAGATGCAGACAGGGACCTACCTATGGGGTGGGGAGGGGGGACTGAAGTCAACCCCTGGAGAGGTCCCAGACATCCTTACTCCCCATCATTCCATGGGGGCATCACTCCCCGGGAGCCACCCACCCCCCAGGACACCTACCTACTGCGTCGGGCTCTGGCTCAGTGCCCAGGTACCGTCCTTGGGACCGTGAATCCACCAGCTGGAACCTCTTAGACTCGAGGTTCTCCAGCACCTGCTCGTAGGTTTTGAGCAGGGAGCGGTCCAGGGTGGCTTTGAAGACGGCCGGCTCTGGGCGTGAGGGCTCCGATGTCACCGGGAGGCCCTCCTTCAGCCAGTTTCGGAAGCCGCCGTTGAGCACCGACACCGTGCGGTGGCCAAACACACGGAACATCCACCAGACCCGGGGCGCGTAGAAGCAGCCCAGGTTGTCACCGTCATACACCACCACGTGCGTCTGGTTGCTGATGCCCAGGCGGCCCACGTAGTCAGCGAAGTGGGCCTCGCTGGGCAGCATCATCTCGTAGGGCGACTCTGTGTTCCGGCACTCCTCTATATCAAAGAAGGAGGCGCCGGGCACATGACGCTCGAGGTACTCCTTGCGGGCCTCGCGGGTGCCCGGCGAGTACCAGGACGCGTCCAGCACCCGTAGGCCCGGCCCCAGCTTGCCAGCCCGAACCGACTCCGCCAGCCACTTGGTGGAGACCAGCGCCCGGTAGAGCACCTGATGAACCATGGTTTCAGCTCTGCGCATCACCTGGCGCGGGTGGAAACCAGGAAAGAGAGCGGCATGAGGTCCGGTGTACAGCGGGGCGGGGTCTGGGAAGAGCTTTTTCCCACCGCACTCCCCGGGGGTGGTGTGTTCGCTGCAGCCCAGCAACCCGGCCGCGGCGCCCGAGGCACGCTGCGGGAAAGGTCTGCCCATTCCGCCCAGCAAAGGCCGCTCCGCCCCTCCCTGGGGCCCCGCCCCGCGCAGAAGGGGGCGGGGTGCGAGCCTCGGAGCGCCCCAGAAGGGGGAGCTGGCGGGGAGGGCGCCCGGTCCCGGGAGCTAGGGTTCTCGTCCTCGGGATCCTGCCAGAAAAGAGCGGCGAAAAGATGCCCAGGACAGGGGAGAGGGGACCTGTTGAATTTGGAACCCCCTTGGCTGGGAGGGGAGAGGAGAGGGAGCCCGGGGGAGGGGTCGCTGCGGCTCGCACACGCGCTCGCCCGAACCTCTGGCGAGCCCCCCACGGCCAATCTCAGCAGCCCGGGGGAGCTCGCCCGCCTCCAGAACGCCCGCGCCCAGCCCCAGCTCGGTGCCCTCTGCCCCTGCTGGGTTCGATGTTCCCCGGGCACCCTGCCCCGCTTTCGCCGGGGGGACCCTTCCCGAGGTCGCAGGGGCCAGACCGGTGGCCCAATCCCGAGCGGCCCGGGCGCCTGGCCGCCGCCCCACCCGGCCGCACTCACTCGCCCTCGCCGCCGCCCTGGCGCTCGTCCCTGACCGCTGGAGAAGTTGGCTGGTTCAAACCCGGAGCCCACACCTCCCTGGCCGGCCTGCACCATCGCGCGGCCGCTGGAGGGGGGTACGGCGCGCCGTCCGGCCGATCCCCAGCCTCGAGCCGCGCCGCCCCGCCGCGCCCGCCCCCTGCCGCCCCCCCACAGCGCGTCGCACCCCTCCGACCTCTGAGACCCTCCGGGGGGGGCGGGGCCGACGCGGGGCAGGGCGCGGCGGCACGGGTGTCCCCCTCGGGCCGGCGAGTGGAAGGCGCGGGCAGCGGCGGCTCCAAGTGGCCGCGGCGGTGGGCTGTGCCCGAGTCTCCTCCCTTTGGCCGGTCGCAGGTTGGTGGCGGGAGGAGGGGACGGCTTCGGGCGCGGGGAGGGGGCTCCCTGTGCTGGGGCCATGACCGATCCCGGAAGCCCGGAGCCTGAGACCCGGGTAACTGCTGCGGCATCGCGCTTGCCTTTCTTTAGGGGGAGGTCGATCATTGGGGTGCGCGGCGCGGGGCTCCCCCGCGGGGTCTGAGCGGAGTAGGGGGCTGCAGTCTAGGAGGGAAGGCGCGCCCCTGGGTTCGCCCTAAGCATGGCTGTCCGCAGGCCGCTCGGGGTGGCCTGTCCCGTGGCCTAGGCGTGAGCGGCAGGTGGGAAGCTGGGGTAGGGGGGTGGGGTGGGGGGGTCGGGTCAGCTGGTGTCACCCGAGAGAGCAAGAGGGAGGGGGGAGGACTAATAAAACCCCACAGAGAGGCCAGGGAGACAATGCCAAGTGACCCAGAGGCTCCAAGGGAAGTAGCTGGAAAAGAACTTGCTGGAGTGAAACGAAACTAGCCTTGGTCAAGGCCTGCTCCGTGAGCACGTTGCTTCTAAGGTTTTACTGACTTCTCACAACAACTTTGCGGTGCAGGCCAGAAACTTATTTAAAGACCAGAAAGACAGGCCTAGTGAGTTACCCGAGTGGCTCACAGTGGGGTTGAGACCCCCACCCCCTCGCAGTTGTTAATCTCAGATCTGAAGCCCAGTGGACTGCCTGATGCCTTTGTTTACCTGGCTCACCCCCAGAGCCTCATAATTCAAAAAAAAAAAAAAAAAAAAAGCCTTTCTTTTTAATGAATCTATTTGATCGTAAGTTTGTATCATTACATTTTTTAACAATGGCTGTATTTCACAACCACTTCACATCATTCCTGAAAAGGGAACAACTGTTTCCTCCAAGCTGGTGGGCCACCCCTGCTCCCTGCTAAGCGTTTTGCATACAGATGTGTGACATATGCCTGGAATGCTTTTCTCATCCCCCCTCTTTAAAAATTCTTTTTACTCTGAAGTCATCATATCCTCACAGGAGATTGGCAAATGCAAACTTTGACAAGCATTTCCGTGGAGAATATTCTCGTGTTTGGCCCTGCCCAGGCTTCCCCTAGTGTAGGTGTGTGTGCTCTTGAGATGGGCCTGGGGCTGTCCCGTGTGTCCTGGATTCCTTCAATCCCAGAGCATCTGCAGGGGGCCAGGCCTGGCCAGCACCCAAAGGCCCTGATCTGCGCCCTTCAGTGACACACAGCCCGCTCTCCCAGACCCTCCTCTGCCTCCTTCAGGCCTATGGGACAACTGCCAATCAAGGGGGGAGGGGCTGCGGGATAACCTCAGACCTCTGAAGTCCCACCCAATCCTGAAACTAAGATTCTAGACATGCTGCTGTTGTTCAAAGTCTACCAGTGAGAGTAACTTCTCAGAAATAATAGGATTTTTATTAAGCCATTTTAAAATATATTTTATTATCTTTTTTATTAAGCCATTTTTAATGATGATTAAAACCAGCCAGTGCAATGCCTTATGATGGCTCTCAACACTCATTGTTTAATCTCCACTGTAAGGGCTGAAGGTTGGGCACCCACAGATGCTGGAATCACCCCTTAGCCAAAGCCCCCTTGGCGGCCTCCTTATCCTGAAAGTCTAGCGATAGTTTCCTGGGTACCTGAAACCGTCCTCCAGGAAGACTTCCCATCCCTTCTGCTCCCGCCCTAGGCTTGAGGTTGTGGCCCCTCCGTGTTCACACTGAACTCCAGACTTTCCTCGATGATGCTCTCCTCTGAGCAGGCCTGTGGCCTGTCTTTACCCGCAGGGCCCGGCAAAATCGAGAGTTTCTCAGTGTCCAGCACAGGGCCTGGCCGTGTGGGTAGAGTGACTTCCTAGAAGCCAGAGGCGTGTGGGAGGGGCTGGGGCACAAGGTGGAAGTCCAGCCTCCAGAGCCCAGCTCTGGCTTCAGATCCCGAGGCTGCCCGTGACCAGCTGTGTGAGCAAGGGCAAGGCACTCCCATCTCTAGTCGCCTCCTGCAGAAAACAGGCGTCCTCACAGACCCACTCTAAAGGCTGCGGTGCTGAGCCTGGGGCGGGGCCCACAAAACACCTGTTCTTTACCCCCCCCCACCATGGCAGGACTGCTGGGTATGGATCTTAAGGTGGTGCCCTGCTGAAAGGGGAAGGGGGGCCAACCTGCCGCTCACACCCCACTCACCTGGTCACATACCCCGGCGGAGGGGGCACCTTTCTCGGACCTGCAGGAAGCCATCTAATGGACCAGGGGCTGTTGGACAGGGACTCAAAATGTTCAGAGCATCCTGACCCCAGAAGGCAGTGACTTGGCTTGTCATGGGCTGGTGTACTCTTAGCTGCTGGCCCAGCAGGGGAGCGGCAGGGAAAGGGGGTGAGGCAGGACCACTGTTGTAGCTGCTGTATGAACATTCAGAGACAAAGTTCAGGCTCAAGGGGCCAAATCTGCCCTTGCAGGGCCCCCGGAGCCTGCACAGTGCTTGCCTGTGAACATGTGGAGTCCGGGGTCCTACTGCCTGATGTGAGGTCTTTAGACGCCAACCTTGGCCAACTCAGTGCACTTACGTGACCCTCAGTGTCACCCTCTGTGAAACAGTATGTTGCCAGCCTTCTTGGGGCCACTTGTTCCACTAATTAATTGAGAGCCTATGCTGTGTCCTGTGTGTTCTGAGGTACTGTGAGATTAAATGAGGCTCAGGAGTCCGTAAATCCCGGCCACTATCCCCATGAAGCTGCTTGTATAAACGTTTGATGAATGAACAAGACAATGAATCCCACCAGGGACCTTGGGTGGCAGGAGAAGCAGAGCTGCATCTTGGGGAGGGGCTGAAAATTGGCCCCTACCTGCCCCTACCTACCCCTACCTACCTGTCTTGAGCCCAGGCAGGTAGGGGCTCCTCCCCACCTCACCTCCAGCCAGCAGCGGTGAAGGGCAGGCGGCGTCCTGGAAGGGGTCAGGGTCATTCTGTTGCTCTGTGCTGTGTTTGTGTCCTCACGGGGGGAGGGGAGGAGAGGCCCCCGGATCGAAGTCTGCACCTGAGTTCACCTGGGCTCACCACCGCGGCTTTTCTGTGCTCCCTGGACTCTGCCCTCCCCGGGGCTCCACCGCCCCTGCGGGCTAGGGCCAGCCCCAGCGGTGCAGGCGGTTTCCAGCCATCCGGCCGGCCTCTTCCTCCGTCCCCTCCTGACATTCTCCCTCTCTCCCAGGCCTGCAGCCCCCGTGTCGCCACCGCTGCCGCCACCGCCACCGCCACCGCCACCATGGCCCCACAGCAGCTGTTCCGCGCGCTCGTGTCAGCGCAGTGGGTGGCCGAGGCACTGAGGGCCCCTCGCGCAGGGCAGCCCCTGCAGCTGCTCGACGCCTCCTGGTACCTGCCCAAGCTGGGTCGCGACGCGCGACGCGAGTTCGAGGATCGCCACATCCCCGGCGCCGCCTTCTTTGACATCGACCAGTGCAGCGACCGCACGTCGCCCTACGACCACATGCTGCCCAGCGCCGCGCACTTCGCTGAGTACGCTGGCCGCCTGGGCGTGGGCGCCGCCACCCACGTCGTGATCTACGACGCCAGCGACCAGGGCCTCTACTCGGCACCGCGCGTCTGGTGGATGTTCCGCGCCTTCGGCCACCGGGCCGTGTCGCTGCTGGATGGCGGCCTCCGCCACTGGCTGCGCCTGGGCCTCCCGCTGAGCTCGGGCAAAACTCGCCCCGAGCCTGCCGAGTTCCGCGCCACGCTCGACCCCGCCTTCATCAAGACATATGAGGACATCAAGGAGAACCTCGAATCCCGACGCTTCCAGGTGGTGGACGCCCGTGCCGCCGGTCGGTTCAGGGGCACCGAGCCCGAGCCTCGAGACGGTAACAAACCTGCGCGAAGGGGCGGGTGGTCAGCTCGGGCGCAGGCCCGGGTGCGCCCAGAGCTCTGCCTCTTCCTTGCCTTTAAGGATATCGCATGGGGTGGAGGCCTGAGATTAGGGTTCTAGTTGCCTCCCTCCATAAGCTTCAGTGGCTTTATTCCTGAAGAGTGCACAGTAGTACTCGCCCCATCCCCACCCTCACCCGTGTTGTGGGCAGTGACTACCCCAAACTCACCAGGAACCCAGGGCTCCCTGGATAAGAGGGAGAAACCAAACAGCCCTACCCCAATTCTGCGGAAGTAGGGGCGTCTCTGCGGAATCGGAGGGGTGGCAGGCAGGCCCAGTTTCGGAAAAGCCCAAAGGGATGGGGTTTTATGGGGTGTATGCCATCCTGCTGGAGATGAAGGCAGACAGGAAGGGGAGGAGTCTGGGGCGGAGGAGTGAGTGGAACGTCCCTGGGAGGGACCAAGGCTTGCAGAGGGCAGGATGGAGGGGGCACTAAAGAGAGAGAGGGAGGGATTGCTGCCCCAGGCTGGAAAGAAACTGAATAGAGGCGGATGCTGGCCTGAGTGGGGGCTGAGCCTATGAGCTGGTTCCCCAGGAAAGGAGACTGCAGGAAAGCCCTCTATCGGGGGACAGGGGTCCCCACAAACGAGTGGGTCAATGGCCATGTTGGTGTGAACCTTTCCGTGATTCAGAGAGGTGGGTGCTCTCACTGGACAGAGGAGGAATCGGGGTCTCAGGATGGCTACCTTGTTCTAGGTCAGGAGGTGGCCTGGGGCGGGGCGCGGGGGTGGGGGGGATTTGAGGCAGTTCATTTAACTCCCGTGAGCAACCAGTAATCACCCAGCCCTTCCTCTGCCTGTGTTCTTTGGGGAGGATGCAAAGAACTTGCCACTTCCCCTGGAAGCCTGTCCCTGAATTGCCTCCCCCATGCCCCTGAGTCAGGCCTGGGGGACCATGAGGGTCAAATGTCAAATGAGAACAAATGGATGAAATGCTCAGCTCCCCGTCTCACACATAAGGGGCACGAAGAGATGGGAGGTGACAGAGTGACTGTGTGCTTCTGTGGTTATAACTCTTCCCAGAAGTGCTTAACGCTGCCTCAGTCCTGCTTGGTCATCTGCAAAGTGGGCTCATCTGTAAAGTGGGCAATGATGGGACGCCCCTAGCAGGCTCGTTGTGGAGCTGGACTGAGCCAGCGCATGCAAAGGCTGGATCTAGATCAGTGGCAGACATCCCTTCATGGTCATTGTTCCCGCTACACGGGCTGAGAGCTGGACAAGCATGCCCCTCAGTGAGGGGCCCCGTCGGTCGGGTAGTGTAGGGGGAAGCATGCTTTGCTTGGTGGGGATTCAAGGCACAGGGACAGCCGGCTCTGACGGTGACCAACCCAACTGGAGAGCTTGCTCTTCTTGCTTCCTCCGCATTGGTCTCTATGTGATGTCTCCCATTGAGCCGCTTCCGCACCTTCGTGGGGAGGCACGGTGCACTCCCACCTCCCCGTGGACCTGGAGCGCTGCCTGTATGCTAAGTCCTGCCAATAGCTACTCATATGGGTCCGCAGCTCCCTGGAGGAGTGTCTCCCCACTGCAGGGGGAAACCGGGACAGAAGCCACCAGTCTAGAGCCCCACCTCAGTGGCATTCAGCCTTGATTTTTGAATCATGGGCTGTGAGGGTTGATTCTGTTGCAAATCTCAGTTCTTGGCATGAAAATGGGGATATTAGTGACACCTGCCTCATAGGGGATGGTAAAAGCAAAGTGATTAGGTTTAAGGGGGGTGACCCTCTCAGTGAACGGCTCTCTAGCCTTGCCCAGATTCCACGTGCTATGATCGAAGTGATCTTTTGAAAATGGAAATCTGGTTTCTGCCTGTAGTCATGGTCAAAGCTCTATGTCTTAATCAAGGCGGTTCCTCTTGGGCCTTAAGCCCCTCTGTGTCTGTGCTTTTGCCCAGTGACCTTGAACCCCTCTAAACACCATGTGATTTCCTGCCTCCTCCGATTCCCTCCCCCTTTCCCTAGTCTGGGGTGCTCTCAGACCCACTGCCCAGACCTGTCCATGTGACAGACCCCTACTCACTCGCAGTGCCTTCTCAGAGAAGCTTCTCTGCCTCCCCGCCCCCATGGCCTGGCGTTAGCAGCACCTGCTCTGGGGCCTCTCTGACCTGGGCAACTGAGTCTGCGTGCCTCAGTCTCCTCTTCTGTGTAAAGGGTGGGGGCGGGGGACGGGGATGGTCATTTCTGTCCTGTAGAGTTTGGGGGAGTATTAAAGGAGAAGATACAGTGGAGGGGCTCTGAATAGTGTGTGGCACAAAGTAAGTGTTCAGTTCAAGGATTATTGTTTCTGTTAATATCTTTTATAATATGTCCCATGACATCCTTGGGCCTTTGTAACACTGCTCATCGGTGTAATGGCTCAGCGATGCCTGTCCACCCGGCCCAATCCGTTCCTTTACTGCAAAGGCAAGGAGTCCTAGCCAGGCGGAGGGCTTGTTTATCTTTGTTCCCCTCCACCGTCATGCCCCCAGCACATGGGTGATCAGGAATCCAGGGGAAGAGTGAGACTCTGGTGGGGTCCGAGTCATAGATCCCCATTCCAGCCAGGCCTGGCACAGTACCAAGCCTCAGCATGCCCATCTGTAAACTGGGGATGCCTGTAAGTGGTATCTGGGTTTTCTGGGGGTGAGGACTGCGTGGGGCAGTGCGTGTAGAGAGGGTTCAGTGCTGTGGCTGCCTGGGAGGCTCTCATACTGCAGTGGCCGTTTCTCATACGCCCTTGTCCTTGTCCCCACCTTCCTGCTGTCCTGCTGCAGGCATCGAACCCGGCCACATCCCCGGCACAGTGAACATCCCCTTCACGGACTTCCTGACCAAGGAGGGCCTGGAGAAGAGCCCCGAAGAGATCCACCGTCTGTTCCAGGACAAGAAGGTGGACTTGTCCCAGGCACTGGTGGCCACATGTGGCTCTGGCGTCACAGCCTGCCATGTGGCTCTGGGGGCCTACCTCTGCGGCAAACCCGACGTGGCCATCTACGATGGCTCCTGGGTAGAGTGGTACATGCGTGCCCAGCCGGAGGAAGTCATCTCCGAGGGCCGGGGGAAGACCCACTGAGACTAGGCAGGACACAGGGAGCTCTGCCCAGCCTCCTTGTTGACTCTGCTCTGACCAAGTGTGTGTTTCTTCCTGCGGGCCAGGTGGCACGTTAGGGGGACATCCCCGAGGCCAGGAGTTCCGTTGACTTGTGGGCTCCCAGTGGAGGCAGGAGAGAAGGTGGTGGTGGGCACTGGGGGAGGCAGCTGCCCCACACGCCAAGTGGGGGCCCTCCCTTGTTGCACTGTTGAGGAAATAAAATAGCCAAGGGCTAAATCTTTCTAATTGGGGGTCTGCCTGGTGTTCCTGATGAGTCGACGGTTCCAGCATGCCCAGCAAAGGGAGCTCCGCGGAGCCTGAGGGGTTTGGGGATCCCTTCCCTGCCTTCCGAGCAGGACAGGAGCCCCAGGACCCTTCCATTCCTGTGACCAGAGTGCCCCCAGCAAACTGTCTTCCACTGCGTAATGCTGGGGGTCTCACTGCTGGCTTCCGGGCCATTTAAGATGAATCTTGCTGTGATATGTCTAGAGTGCCACCCATAGGCCCACCCAGGTCCACAATGCTTCCAATGTCAAGACAGAGATAGGTCTAAACGGGCAGGAGGCTGTACCGCCCAGAGGAGGCCTGTCCCAGCCCCGCCGGGATGTTCAAGAGAGGGGTTAAGTTCATCCAGGTTGGAGTTCAGCCACCTGGGTTCCCACACTTGGAGGCTATCCTCTGGAGCAATGGGGCAGGGGGGATGGGGGGGTTGCCAGGGGGTTTGATCCTTTCTGCTCAAAGGAATACCTCTGCCCCAAGGCTTGCCTCCCGTAGAGGCTCTGTCCTCCTCCTTGCATTTGTCCTTTGTGCAGAGATGGACATGGTGTCTGAGAAAGCCCCAGGTGGCCCCTGCCTGAAGTTGGGTCACATCTCCCCATCTCTCAGCCCCCAAGGCACCCCTCAGTAGCAAAGAGGCAACATCGGTTGGTACTGGGGAGAACCCCAGAAGAACAAAACCAGAGAAGACAGTGACTTACCCAAGGGCACATGATGGGTTTACCACAGAGCTGGACCAGACCCAGGTTTCCTGACTCTGAATTTACTCTTCTTTGTACCTGCAATCCCCATCCCATGTCCTCTGACGCTGAGTCACCTCCCAAGTCCGCGGCTGTGAGGGAGTCAACGGGATAATATCCTGGTTTTCTGAGTGAGAGCTCTAAAGTTGGTCCCAACCTCTCCGAGTCCATTTCCTCACATGTAAAATGGGAAGGACGCATACTTCAGAAGAAGGGATTTCAGATGAAGATTTAACCAAGAACTCATGGCAGAGTCCCATTTTTTTTTTTTAAGATTTTATTTATTTTAGAGACAGAGCGAGCACAAGTGGGGGGAGGGAGAGGGACAAGCAGACTCTGTGCTGAGCACGGAGCCCGACATGGGGATTGATCTCTGGACCCTGAGATCATGACCTGAGCTGAGATCAAGGGGCCCAATGCTTGACCGACTGAGCCACCCAGGCGCCCCGGCAGAGTCCCATTTTTCGAGCTCAGGGTTTCTCCACCCCAGTCCTGCTGACGTTTCGGGGTGGGGGGAGCATTCTCTGTTGCCGGGGCCGTCCTGTACCTTGTGGGGTGTTTAGCAGCGTTTCTGGCCTCTACTCACTAGACACCAGGAGCACCAGCCAGTTATGACAACCAAAAGTGTCCCCAGACATGACGAAATGTCCCGGGGGGGGGGGGGGGGGGGGGCAAAAAGCACTCTGTTGAGAACCACGGCTCTAGGGGCAAGTAACAGTTGAGCCCAGCAGTCAGGACAGTGTAGACAGGAATCCCCGTGTGGAGGGGACCTTGTCTCCCCATCACGAGCCCGTTCCTCTAGAGGCTACATTTAGCAGCCCAGAAGCCTCCCTCCTTTGATGCTCAGATAAGCCTCATTTTTCTCTCTCGGGAAGGGAAACATCTCTGCCTCTCCAGGGAGAGGGGTTTGTGTGCAAATGCAGATGAGTTCTGATCTGGCTCCTGTCTCAGCTACCCCGTTCAAGGCTGCCCGACCTCCGACACCGCTGAGCCTCTCTGAACCTCTGTTTCCTCATCTTTAAAATGGGAGGAATCTCACTTCCCTTGAGCACTATGGGGGTTACATGAGAGAATCCCCCGAAACTGTTGAGCTTGCTGCTGGGCACAGTAACTTCGAGTGCTCCTGGTTTTTGTTTTTTTTCTTAAGTACTTTACTTGGGACGCCTGGGTGGCTCAGTCAGTTAAGTGGCTGCCTTCGGCTCCGGTCATAATTCCAGCGTCCTGGGATCGAGCCCCACATTGGGCTCCTTGATCGGCCGAGAGCCTGCTTCTTCCTCTGCCTCTGCCTGTCTCTCTGCCTGCCTGTGCGCTCTCTCTCTCTCTCTCTCTCTCTCTGACAAATAAATAAAAAATAAAAAAAAAAAAAAAAAGGACTGTTACTTAATTCAGCATGTTGAATGCCTCCTGTACTTGCGGCATTGGGGGAGAGGGGGCAACAAATAACCAGAATTGTGTTCCTGTCCTCAAAAAGCTTCCCAGCCAGAGAGTGAAACTGGTCAGTGCTATCATTTCCACAGAGAGGGGAGGACCTCGAAGTGGCAACAGACTCATTCTACAAGTGAGAAAAACAAGCTCAGAGAGGTTGGGTGATTTGCCTGAGGGCACACAGCTAGTTTGAGAGAGGGGCCTACCTGGAATTAGAAAGCCCTTCCAGGGGTTCTTGTATTTGGTGGTTTTCCAGATTTGGAGGATCAAGGAGAGAATGGAGGGTCGCTTGAGGTTTGGAAGCACAAGTGACAAGCTTGGGGAAGATAGCCAAGCGTCTCCCAGCTCCACAAGGAGGAGACACTCTGAGCTACGAGATTTGAGCTAGGGGTTTGGCTAGGTTCTCGTCCCCCATCCTTGTCCTCCTCCCAGCCAGCAACCTGGGCAGATCCAAGCTGAGGCTTTTCCTCCCGGGGAAGGTCCCAGATGGGTCTGGACAGGTTTGGAGAATGGCCCAGGGGCGGGAGAAAGGAAATTGAGCCCTGCCTTTCTAGGATTCCCAGAGCTGCTGTTTAATTTTGAGGCATTGACTGGATTCTGCCCCGCCTCTTGCAAGTCTCAACTCCCAGAATGATTAACCGCAGGGAGGAGGCGTCCCGGCCGCTGCCAGCGCCTGGACTACCCACCCTGTGTATTCCAGGCAGGAATTCGCCACACTGGACGAGGGTGATGAAATTTTTGTCCACCTGGCAAATATTTGCTGAGCACCCCTCTGTCAGGGACAGCTGGACAATTCCCAACCTTGTCGAACCAGCTGCGCAGGAATATGTGCTCACTCCTTGGATCGTTGCCACGAGGGTTCATGGCCCAAAGCCCGCGCCCCACACGCAGTGGACTGAATAATGAATCAATGTACTGATTTGCTCCTGGTGCTTGGAATCAGTTCTGCACAAAGCCCCAGAAGGCCTGCCTTCCAGAGCCTTCTGGGCGGGGCCTCGGTCATCTAGTCTGAGAAATGGGAGCAAACTCTCGGGGTGACGTCAGGTAAGGTCAAGTTTGGAACAGTACAAGGTGTCACTCCTGCTGGAATAACCCAGCTAGCTATATAAGGACAATGGAGTTTTATTTCTGAATTTATGGGGGAATGAGTCATTCAGGAAGAGATGGAATTTTTAGGTTACTGAAGCTTTCTAATTTTAAGCACCGGAAGTTTCAACATATTTACCTGTTGGGGGGAGGGTGGGTGGGTGGAATGTGGTATACTGAGGGTGCCTGGGCTGCCAGTAGACTTGTAGTCTGGTGACTGTCACATTCTTCAGAGTCTCTGCCTGCTTCAAGGTGGGCCCACGCCCTCTGGATAATGAACAAGTTCTTCTAGTGGCTTAATCCACTGTTGAACCCGTCGCTCTCATACGTGGGCCACCAGCAGCTTGCAGGACCCAGATCCCCACTGAATTCAGATCCCTGCTGGAGCCCTAACCCTACCCCTTTGTCCATGTCCCCCGGCTCAGTGTACACAGCCACCACCAGGGGTCACCTGTGCCCAGACCGGCAGTGAGTCTCCAGATTCTGCCTCTCTCGGCCTGTGGAGCTCTACCCTTCTTCCCACGGCCTTGGACCTCTTGCCACCCCACAGCCAGGATACAAAGATGCAGCCTGTCCCATCCACGAACTCCAGCACCCACCTGCAAGACATGCCTTGGACCAGGATCTAGGGGCGTGGAGACTAAAGTCAGACCCTGAGACGGGGAACTGAGCCAGTGGGGAGGGGAGGAGAGACACACAGACCACGATAGGTGTAATGAGGAGCATCTAAGAGGCGGAACACAGAACAGGAGAGGGGGGAGTAGGTAGTTCTGGCTCTGAGAGGCATGGGGCTGGCAGCCCCTTTAGGGACTCCCTGGACCACGCCTCCAGACCTCAAGTAGAGAAGTGAGAGTGATCGGGGTTCAAGCCCAGACCTCCTGCTTCCTGGCTGTGAGTTTGGCAAGTACCCCAGATACCAATCTGTGATGTGGGGCTAACCCAGTACCCACCGTATAGGATCAGATTCCTACAAAACACTGGGAACAAAGCCCAGAACAGGAAGCACTACGTACATGCATCATTACTACTTTTTTAAAAAAGATTTTATTTATTTAAGAGAGAGGGAGAGAGGGAGGGCAGATGAGAGGGGCAGAGGGCAAGGGAAAAGGAGACTCCCCTCTGAGCAGGGAGCCCAATGCAGGGCTCGATCCCAGGACTCTGGGATCATGACCCGAGCCGAAGGCAGACGCTTAACCGCCACACATTGTTACTGTTACTAACATTCTGTCTTACCCTTCACTCCTGCCTCCCTGTGACAGCCTGAACACATGTGAGGGTACCTGCCTTATTCATGGTTCACTTCCTGCCCCCAGCACAGTGACCGACATGGACAGGTCTTAGTAAATGTTTGACCTATACACATAAATACCCTGGTAGGGCTAGGAGAGACCTTAATAATCCCTCCTGTTTCTCCAGAACCTTCCCCCACATCCTCCAGGGAGGATGCTAAGTGTTTTTGTGTTCCTTTAATCCAACAACCCTGAAAATAGTGTTCTTCTTCATTTTACAGGTAAGGAAGGTGGGGGCTTAGAGAGGTCACAGGAAGGTGAGGGCTAGGATTGCAGTCTTGGTGGGCGTGAGGACCAGACCCTCACCATTAGTCGGAGGCAGGAGTCAAACTGCAGAATATGGGGCCCAGAATGAGGCAGGAGGAGCCTGTGGAAGCTTCCAGGCCAGCCAGGTAGCTTCTGGGGGCTGGTGCTTGGGGAGTTATGACCCCAGCGAGGCTGGCTGTGTCCAGGCTTCCTTCTTGCCTTCTTCCCCTGCCAGCCTCCGCCCCTCCCACAGCCTCTTCCCATTTTCAAAAGGCTTGAAAATCAGTGGCAAGCCCATGAGAGAAAGCAAGTCAAATAAGAATAAAGGGCCCTGAGTGGGAGCCCAAGGGCTTCAGGGTGCGGGCTCCCGTGCTTGTGTAATCCCCCCAGAGTGAACATTGAAAAGGGGGAGCCTCACTCAAGGAAGGGGCTGTTTCTGGTGCTGCCCAGTTGACTTTTCCAAATTTGAAAGCAAGAAAGCAGGGAGATAATGACTTTTGTCCACCTGGGTTTACTTCTTTCCCTAGGGTTCCAGGAAGCACCCCTTCTCTCCTCCCCCAAGGGGTTGGGGGACAAAGTGTCCGGTAAATGCTCCCTCCCACCTGTGCAGAGCGGGTCAGGGTGGGAATTCAGTAGCAGACCCGTGCTTGGTCTTTTGACAGGCGGAGGTGACAAAGGCCCTGCCCGTGGCTGCACAGGATTCTGGGAGAGGCAAGGAGCCTGAAGTGATGGGTGGCGACAGACAGCAGCAGCTGGAGACAGTGGTGGGCCCGCCAAGAGCTCCCAGCCATCAAGACCTGCTCTGGGCACTTCCGTGAGCGGAGCCGGAGACTTGCCCTGGGGAAGCAGAGGGCCTCCGGCTTGCCGGCCCTCACACTTCCCACTGGCTCCTCACTCCCTTGGCCCCGAGCTCTTTCTGGCTGCCTAGTTGCCCTTTATGGGCGCTATACTCATGTCCAGCTCCGCCATCTTGACTTGGCCCTTGGCCTGACTCACTGTGGTGTCCACTCTGGCAGCTCCCATAGGAAAACAGAAGGCCGTTAAGAAATGTAGAAGAAATGATGGACTAAGGGCGGTGGGGACGGGGATCACAATTTGGCCATCATATAGGTATGGCAAGAATCATCAATGACTATTCAAATAAGGGATGAGATAAAAGTGTTTGCTGGAAAGCAGGATATTAATAGTCTCCATGTGTCTCCCCACAAGATACCGATGAGTTCACAGGACAAGACAGAGATGGTACAGATCAGCGACTTGACTGCCACCTCCTTCCTGAGTGACCGTTTGACCTAACCAGCGACGGGATAAACAGACATGAGTCCCTCCTCACCAGGGGCCATGAGGACACGGCTCCACTTCCCAGGGTTCCTGCCCCAAATGCACACAGTGCATGTAACCATGAAGCAGTATTAGACAAGCCCAAATGGAGGGCATTCTCCAAAATAAACGGTCTATTCCCCTCAAACATGGGAGACAAAGAAAGACTGAGGAACAGTTCCACACCAGAAGAGTAAAGAGACGTGACCATGGAATGTGACGCTTTCTGGATGGATCCTAAAGGACTTTCTGCTCTCTTTTGCTGTAAAGGACATTAGCAGGACAAGGGGAGCTTTGAAGAAATCTGTGGATTAGTTCATGGCATCGTACTGATGCTCCTTTCCTGATGTTGGTAATCTCACCATGATTGTATAAAAGACGGTCCTGATGTGTGCCTCGCACGGAAGGGTTCAAGTGCGAAAGCACATTAACTCTAGGATTTGCTCTCTGAGAACGGAAGAGCCAGTGTAGTAAAATGTGAGCATTTGGTGAATCTGAGCGGAGGCTCCACCAGAATTTTTGGTATTATTTTTGCAACTTTTCTCCAAGTCTGAAATTGCTTCAAAATGAAATGCTATTTTTTAAACGCAGGCTTTTCTGATCCAGTTTCAGCCAGAGCTGCTAACTGCACCCACATTCTAAAACGAGGTGCTAGACCATCTAAAGCAGTTTTTCCAACCCAGGTGGTTAAGAACTGGTTTTAGAAACCCCAGGAGACGGCCCCCTCCTGCCTAGAGTGGGGAGAGATGCCAGTAGGAGGAACTGAAAGGTAGAGGGGGAGACTCTCTCTTCAGGGAACTGTTGGGGTGCTCTGCTTCTCCCCCTCATGGGGGGAAGTGCATGGTGGGAGGGAGCTCCCCTTCTGGAAGGTGGAGGGAGTGGTGTTTAAGGAAACCCATCTGCAGAACTTGGCCTGTGTGTCCTGGATTCCAGGGGTGCTCAGAGGCGGGCTGGGACCCAAGCCTGGGAAAGCTTGCAGGAGGGATGCCGATGTGGCTGCCCATTCCGTGGTGGAATCAGAGGTGCGGGTTGAACATTGTCCAAGCCTTGGTGGAGCCTTGGCTTTTGGAGAACCAGTCGAGGACCTGGATGAGGAGTGGTGACTTGGAGCTGTCCATAAGGGACATTGTGCACACCAGCTATGGGCTAGGGCAGCAGGAGAGTGGGCAGTGGGACCTAAAGGAGGTGGTCCTTGAGTAGGATGTCCCAGGCAACCAATCAGAGGAGACCCTGACCAGGAAGGAAAGTACAGTGTGAGGCTGGGGGGGGGGGGTTGCTCCAAAGAGCCCTCAAAACAATCTTCCAGGAAAAAAACCAGCTTGAATCTTAGCTCTGGCCACAGGAAAAGGGCACTAGAGGGCATGGGTGCCAGGCAAGGAAAATCTTCCCTTTCTTTTCCCATCTCCATTCCACACCAGTCATGGAGGGGCCAAGGAGAAGAGGGTGGAAGGAGCAGGAGAATCTGGGAGGTCCTGAGGGGTCCAAGATGTAAAATGGCAATTACCATCGCATCTCCCTGTTGGGTTGGGATTAAAAGAGATAATCCATGAAAGTGCTTGGCGTGGACCTGGGCCCATGGAAGTGCTCATAAATGTCCCTGCGGCAGCAGGAGCAAGGAGCCCAGGGGCCCAGGGGCAGCGCAGTAGATGCCTGGTTCTGTGTGATTCCTGATTCGAGCTGCGGCAGGACATCAGCCGGACCCAGAAGGGCCTTTGCTGGGCAGAATGAGGTCCCTGCAGGAGGCAGATAAGACTGAGCCGATGGTCAGGGCCTCTGTCCCCTGGAGCTGAGCTGAAAAGAGAACCAGTGCCAGCTGACTGGACTGCGTGGGCTTGGCGGGCGGGGGGGGGCGGGAGGGGGGCTCTGCAAAGACCCGAGCGTGCTGGCGCGCCCCCTGGCGGCGAGGCCGAACCGCCCGCCCCTCCCGCGGGCTCGGGGACCCCCTGGCTGAAGAGGGCAGCGCGGGGGCTCAGCACCCGGCAGCGTCACCGCCAGCCCCAGCGGCACTTTCGTGCCAACTGGAGAAAGGTGCCCCTTCCTCCAGACATTCCGCTGTCCCTTCGCGGTGCGAATGGCGCCCCCTGGAGCCCGCAGAAATTATGGGCTCTTCCAGGGGAAGGTCTGAGCCTCCTTCATTTCTGAAACTCTAAAGCCCAGCGCTCTGGGCAGGCTTGGTGAAGGTCGACAATCCGAGGAAGTTCTAGGTAAAAGCATCGGGACATATTTGTTCTTTTATAAATATCCAAGTCCGCGGGCCAGTTATGCAACGTTCCGAACCCCGTCTGTAAAATGGGCACAAAAGTACTGACCTCGGCTGGAAGGAGAGCCTGTCTGTATATTTCTGGGCGCTCGGGACTCACTCTTACTGACTGAATATGCCCGTTTCTCGCCTCAGGTGACCCGCAAAGGCGACTCAGAACCAACAACCCCCACTCTGGGCTAGGAGGCAGAGCTGAGGGCCAAGGCAGTGACAGGATTGGATTGGGTGTAAACACAACAACAGAGTCGAAGCTACTCAGAATGTTCGGACATCGGAACGTGGGAAGAGGAGGACTGAACCCCAAACCCCAGCAGGGCCGAGTGACAGCTTAGTCACGGAGCTGACAGCAGATGTGAAACTGCTCAGACATGGGAGGCACTGCTAACACGAGAAGATTCGAAACAGGCTGTGGCAATGACCTCAGGTGAGGACTTTGGGATATATCCATGTTCCTTCAGCTCCAGTGGGGGGGTCAGGGGGACTCCTGGGTCACTCTGGGTCTGGGGATTTAACCTGAGGAAATGATAGCTGCTGTGCTCTGGAGGGTGGGTCCTTGGGGGTGGCCTTTCTCTCTACCTGTCCCTGCAAACCTGGCATGGAGGAGTGGGTGAGGTTGGTTCATCCCGGGCAATGGGAATGGATTTGAAGGACCATTAAAGTGCCTTGCCTCAGGCCCCGATCTCGGGTCCAACCAGCAGTAGACGGGGAGGCAGGGCTGGTTCCAGCAAAGCCAACACTCACAAAAGCTTTGCTCAGGAAATGAGCTGCGTGTTCTTCACATGCCTTCCCCTGTTAGCTCATGGAGTCCTGACAACTGCATAATTACCTATAACTATTACTATCCTCACTGAGGTACAGAGAGGTTAGGTGACTTTGCCAAGGTCACCTGGCTAGCAAGCCATAAAGCCTGGGCTGGCATGCTTGTCTGGGATCCTGTGCCCCTGAATCACCCCTCCTCCGGTCTCACCTGCTTTCCAAGGCCCAGTTCAGAGCCCTATTAAGGACTTGAAAGCTGCTCTTCTCAGAAGGGGACAGCAGAGAGCAGTGTAACCAACAAGCCTTAGAAGTTTGGCTCCCTTCCAAGGTAATCATCATCCTGAGAAACTGTCTCAGGGATGTTTGGTTTTGTCCTCTAAATGGGGAAGACATGCAAAAAACCAAGAAGAGTGCCAGTCCCCAATCAGAAACAGGACCGCTGTTCTCCTGAGCATCACACCCGGAGAGACAACTGTCGCTTCCCCCACAGGCACCGCAAACACAGGTCAGCCCCAAACTGACCTCATCCCCCTGCTCACTGCCCAGATCTGCCTCTCCTCCTATACTGCCTCCCTTGCTTTATAGAACCTTCTACTTCTTCTGCGTCCTCCCTGCCTCTCACACTCCCTCGAACCCGAGTCTCTTCCTTCCACTTCCTACATACCGACTGAATCTACCCTCTTTCGTCTTGGCCTGTTGACTCTGCCCTGGTTGGGGCTTCCCCCTGTCCTGACCCAGATGACCTCTTAACTAGACTCTCAACGTTTCAAACCATGCAGCCCCCGGAGTGCTCCAAGTGGCCAGTCTAACCCCATCACTCCCTGCCTACATGCCTTAAGTGGATAAAGAAATATTTCCTGCTCTAGCTTTGTTTTAACTAACAATGGCCGAGGGCTCACACTACGTTCTAGGAGTGCTGCTGATCTGACAAGCCAGTTCATATCCCACTTCACTCATCTACCCAACCACCCATCCACGCATCCATCCATCCACCCACCCATCCCCCCACCCACCCCCCATCCATCCATCCCCCCACCCATCCATCCACCCATCCACCCACCCATCCACC
Source organism: Enhydra lutris kenyoni (assembly GCF_002288905.1). Lineage (NCBI taxonomy): Eukaryota > Metazoa > Chordata > Mammalia > Carnivora > Mustelidae > Enhydra > Enhydra lutris. The sequence goes on along the minus strand of NW_019154139.1, from coordinate 10,919,219 downwards.
CCATTCATCCGTCCACCCACCCCATCCACCCATCCCCCATCTATCCATCCACCCATCCACCCATCCAATATACTGAAAGCCAGGGACTAAGCCAGACGTTTAACAGACACTAATCTTCATAACAACGCTCTGCGGGAGCTACTATTATAATTCTCATTTTGCAAAAGGAAAAACAACCAGGCTCAGAGAGGAAGTTGTTCAAGAACATATTGGTGAGTTCTCAGGAGCAACCCTCTAGCAGCTGTGACCTATTCCCTGCCAAGGGGGAGGGCTTTGTGGAGAAGGCAGAGTCTTGGGTCATAACTGAAATTTCAGCACACATAACTGAACTTTCAGCACACTAGGCTGTCTAGTGTGGGGAACCTGGGGTGGAGGGGGGCACCGGGATCACTGAGGGGAGCCTTAGACCCCTCCTCTTTAATCCAGGACCAGGACAGAAACATCAAGGAGAGAAAGTGAAGGAGGACAGCTTCCCTTTCAGCCCTAGTCCCCACCTGGTTCCAGATGACATGAAGAGCTGTCCCTCTTCCCCTTCCCTGCAGTATCCAAGATGTCAATGCCAACTCCAGGTTATCTGGCTTAGAAGGGGACCCTCGGAACCAACCCCTCCTCCCCCTCCCGAATTACAGATGGGAAAAGTGAGACCTCACCTAATACCTCAGCCTACAAAAGCCGGAGTGAAAACCCAGTCCTTCTGACTTTGACCCACTGCCCTGTCCACCCTTCCTCCCTAGACACCTTTCTCAGGGAGCACTGACCGCCCATGGCAGGGAGGCAGGAAGGGTGCCTTGGTGGTCACCTGGAACCCACCTGGGTTGCCATCCTGCCACTCACCAGCTGTGTGAGTCAGGGAGGTCACTTCATATCTGTGTCCTGCTCTGTACGATATGGGTATAGTGATACCGACCTCACAGGGCTGCTGAGCGCCTCAGTGACTAATACAGACATGCAAAGCATCTGAAATATAGCGGGTGGTCAGTCAACTTTAAGGCCAGCTATGTTGTCCTTAAAGAACTTACCTTGGCAGAGAACCCAGCCGGCCCCAACCCACACATCATACAAAGGGCGGTATGAAAGCATCTTGGAAAACAGATACAGGTAAATGCTACAGAATCCTGGGAGTAGTAGTTTCTTTCCGTTATCGTCTGTTTGGTGACCCAGACCCGACAAAGAGGAAACAGTCCTGTGTAGAGCACACAGGAGGGAGGAGTGTCGGTATGGAGTAGCACTCTCTATTGTCCTGGTGACCTCGAATCTGACCTTCCCAAACACCATGATTTGGATAAAGGTCGTCTTCTAGAGGCCGGGTCTGCGGGCCGCCCACGAAGCGCCGAGTGGCTCGGGCTGCGAGGGCGGCTCGGGGGCCCCGGAGACCCCCACCCCCACCCCGACCCCGGCCGCCCCGCCCCGGGGCGCGGACTACAGCTCCCGGCATGCCCGGCGCGCGGTACCTGCCCGCCCCTAGCCGCCGCGCCCGGAGGATGCAGACGCCGGGGCGAGCGGGGAGGATGGAGGCCGGGGAGGCAGCGCCGCCGGCGGGGATGGGCGGCCGCGCGGCGGGCGGCTGGGGCAAGTGGGTGCGGCTTAACGTCGGGGGCACGGTGTTCCTGACCACCCGACAGACGCTGTGCCGGGAGCAGAAGTCCTTCCTCAGCCGCCTGTGCCAGGGGGAAGAGCTGCAGTCGGACCGGGTGAGGCCCGCGCGGTGAGCGGCCCGCGGGCTGGGGGTTCTCTGCCCGCTCGAATCCGGGCTGGCCTGGCCGGGAACCCGGCTGCTTTTATATCCCAAGAGCCGGAGGCAGGAAGAACTGGCGAGGGGAAGGGAGGAGGAAGTGGTTGGGAGAGCGAGGGATGTGCCCATTGCCGTGGCAACGGGACAACGCCAGGCCGCGGCCATTTGGAGCCTTCTGAGCACTGCCCTGGGCTCCCACCTCGGGGGGCTGGTAGGATCGGGACTCTCCCCCTTCTTTAGGGCCTTCCCTCCTTCCCCAACGGGACTCCCGCACTGGGGAAGGGAATTGCTGAGCCTGCTTCCCCCGCCCTTGGGGGTGTGGGTGGCCTAGGAGGGCAGGGAGCTGGGTGGAGAAGTCCTGGGGTGCCTTCTGAGCTGGGCCTCATCAGGGAGGAGCCCTGGCCTATCTGGCACCATTTCTGGGCTCCCATCCCGGCTCTGCTGCAAACTGCCTGCGTGACCTTGGGTCGGACCCCTCTCTGCTCCAGGCTCAGCCTCCTGTCTGTAACCAGAGGAGGCTGGTCGGGAGGTGACCTCTAGGACCCCCTCTCCCTCATTCCCTGACCCTCTGATGCTGTGACCTTGGGCAAGTCCCCTTTTTCCCCCGTAGAGTTGCACGGATGCCTGCCCTGCCTCCCTGCAGGCCATGCCTGTCCAATGAGATAGCGGCTCCTTTGGTAACTTGTAAACATTCCACGTCCCCACAATGACTGGGGATCTGATGGAGATAGTGTAGGGCTGGCTTCAGAGGAACAGCCTCTAAGAGGGACGATCACTGAACCCTACTCTGGGTTGGGTGCCCCTCAGAACTCACTGGATGCTCATAATGACCCCTAGTTAGGGGGGAGCAGAGCGAGGCTCAGAGAGGCCAAGTCCCCTGCCCAAGGTCACACAGCGAGAAAAAGGCAGAGGCAGGATTTGCTTCTAGGTGTTTCCGACCCTAAAGCCTTTCTCCTCCATCATGCCCCTTTGTTCCAGGGAAGAGCAGACTGCATTCACTCCCTCCCTCCAATCCATACTGGGCCTGGAGTGGGGATCGGGTTGGGGGTGGGAGAGCCTCCCTCTCCTCTCATGGCCTGTGCCCCTCATCTCCATAGGATGAGACCGGGGCCTACCTCATTGACCGTGACCCCACCTACTTTGGGCCCATCCTGAACTTTCTCCGGCATGGCAAGCTGGTGCTGGACAAGGACATGGCTGAGGAGGGTGAGTTGCGCCAGGGGGCTGGCTGGGAACTGTATCCTAGCCCTTGCCCTCTGCAGGCTACCAGGGCCTTCCATGGAAGTCCCAAGCCGTTTCTCCCAGTTGGGAGGCGGGGTGGGGGTAGGGACAATGAACTTCTTTCCTGCTGCCTGCCTCATGATCCCTGAAAAGGCTGAATCTCAAGGCCACTGCATGGGTTGAGCCTCGGAGCTCTGCCGAGCTGACCTCACCCGAGTTTCGCTGAGTGCCCACAGAGAAGCGGAGGATAGAGGGAGCCTGTGAGGCCGGCAGCCTCTAGTGTGGGCACGGATGCTCTTTCCCCGGACCTCCTGGGAAGCCAGGTGTGCTCGGGGTGGAGGTGGGCATGGGAGGAGGAGGTCTGGCTCTTTCTCTGTGGGTGATCCGGTATCTCGGGCGCCTGGTGAGGGCTGGCAGGCAGCCGGTGGGTGGAGCAGGTGACTCTTCCCCAAATCCAGCGGCCTCTCAAACACAGCTGGCTGTGGGTGGAGGTGGGGGAGGGGATCCTGCTCCCCCAGCAGGGGTTTGGTCCCTCTGGGGCCTAGGTGGCCGAGGCCCGTAGATGCCCACTTCTGGCTCCAGCAGATGGTTCAGGAAGCCATGCCTGGAAGAATACCCTTTTGGCAAAGCCTCAGCCATGGGCAGGGCCTACAGTCAACTCTGAGGGGCCCAGGGCGTGGCTCTGGGTCAGACCCAGCCAGGCCAGCTGGTCATGTCACTTCTCCTTTCTCCGCTTGTGAGTATAAATTAGGGGCGGTGAGAGCGTGCTTTGGGACAACAGGTGCCTTGAGTCCCAGTGCTCATACCCTGTGGGCGTCTAGCACAGCCCATCCTTCCTCACTTGGGGCCCACGGTCTCCCTTCCGGACCCACATGGACGTGGTGTTCTAGAGGCCAAGTAGCTCCCTAAGTGGGCTAGGGCTCACATTCAGAGTGAACGGTGGGCACCCACGCCGCCGCTTTCGGGCAGCTCCTCAGGGAGCACAGGTAGCGGGGGACCCGGGAGCAGGGCCCACGGGGAGGGGAGGTGAACACTCTCGCCGCGTCCCAGCTGACGTCTGTTTACAGGTTCTGGGATTCTCCCAGCTTTGCCCCTCCCAGCACCTCACACGGGGCTGGGGCCCCCACCAAAGGGGCCGGAGGACCTGGGAAGAGATTTACTAGCTGTGTGGCACCAAGAAAGTCACTTATGCCTCTGTGTCTCCATGGCCCCATCTGTGAAATGGGGTCACCATAGTGCCCACCTTCCCAAGCCACTGTGGGGATAAAAGGAACTAAAGCAAGTGTATTACTTAGCTCAGCACCCGGCACCAAGGACCCACGATGCCACGTTAGCTGTCTGCCTGTCATTTGCAGGGCTCATGAGCCGCACTCGGGGAGCAACGCTCAGTGGCCGCCCCCTCTGTGTCAGGGGATGTGTGGGTGCCTGGGACAGCAGGGCTGATCAGGCCTGGGACCCGTCCTCAGGGAGCCCAGAAGCCAGTCAAGGAAAGGACCAGAAGGGGTCCCTGCCCTGTACAAACACAGGGGAATCGAAAGGCGCGGGGCCATTGCCCTTCACTGGAAAGGTGACTCACTTAGTCTCCGAGACTCTCAGTTCCCCCAGCTGTGTAGGGACATTAATGCCTGCTTCCCCATGTCCCCAGGGCTTGTGATGAGCCCAGGAGGGCTCTGCAAACTGTAGGGTTGGGGAGGGGCAAGGACACAAAGATTATGCATTTGTAGTGGCTCTGAAGTCAGAGGAACTTGAATTTGGATCCCCGCTCTTGCAACTTACCTGGCTGCCTTGCTTCTGACAGCTGCTTCTCTTTCCGGTCCTCAGTTTCCCCGATTGTTCAGGGGAGGCAACAAAGGTACCTGTTTCTAGTGCTGAGAAGAAACCGCAGGAAAGGATGTGGAATGCTTAGCCCAGTCCCTGCACTGAGCGCGTGATTCTTAAACAGGAGCACGTAAGGGGGGTCAGCCAAGGTCCCTCTCGCAGCCCTAGAGCAGCCCCCAGATGAGGGCATTGGCAGGTGTCCCTGGGTCACCAGGCTCAGCACAGGAGGGATGTAGGGTTGGCTGGGTGACAGCCTCTCACCCCTTCCACGGAGAGTATGGGATCCCAGGAAGGAAACATCCCCTCCTGCTGGAGCCTGGAGCTGAGAGGTGCTCATCACCTCTCATGACTGGAGTGGGAGTGGGTGTGGAGGTGGAGGCAGAGGGGACAAGGGGAGAAGAGCGCACGGGGGCCTCCGAGTGACCCGGGGGCTGTCCTGTCTGTGCCAGGCGTCCTAGAGGAAGCCGAGTTCTACAACATTGGCCCGCTGATCCGCATCATCAAAGACCGGATGGAGGAGAAGGACTACCCCGTCACACAGGTCAGGGGTGGCAGGGCAGCAGGGCGGTGGGAAAGGAGGCCGGGGGTGGGGGAGGCGGGGAGAGGCTTGAGAGAGTTGGGGAGGCCAAGCTAGCCTGTAAAGGGAGGGTGTGGCTGAGCTCCCGGGCTGCCCAGCAAAAGCCCCAGACGGGGAGAAGCATGCTGCTTGCTGTCCCTGACGCGGCTCTGCTCGCGGTGTGACCTTGGGCCCATCGCACCCCTCTCTGGACCTTGATTTTCCCTTGTGGAATACAGAGGTGTGGAGACCTGCATGCTCCCCTTCCTTACAAGCAAAATGGGGTCCGTGTGGAGGAACGGGGGCCCTGTGGGGGCAGGGCACGAGCTGCTGGAGTTCACAGTTTGGAGCAGGGGCCCTGGGCCCTGTGTGTAGGAGGAGCCGGAGGGATTGTCTGGCCACCTTGGGGGAGACACGGGTGCAGGTGGGTGGGCAGGTAGGAGACTGAAGCAGGGAGGCTCCATCCCGTCCTTCCTGCCCCCTCATGGCGCCCGTGGTCCAGCTCTGCCACACTTAAGTTCGGTGGCCGTGGGCAAGTACAACTCGCCTCCGTGAAAATCCGAAGCATCTAGTGACCCTGCAGGTCCAGTGCCTGGCAGGGGGTAGGCTGTCAGAGTGTGGCTGCCACCTTCCCCCGTCGCCCCGCCCCTCCTCTCCTTCTCAGGGCATGTGGTGTGGGTGGGAGGATGACAGGTGCACCTGCCCCTCCCACGGGTGTCCGCCACGTCGCCTCTCCGCCTGCAGGTCCCCCCCAAGCACGTGTACCGCGTGCTGCAGTGCCAGGAGGAGGAGCTCACGCAGATGGTCTCCACCATGTCTGACGGCTGGCGCTTCGAGCAGGTGCGCGGGGGCCCTGGGGCCGCACCGGGAACCTCCGAGCTTCCCCGCACGGCAAGCCCTTCCCTTCCGCATCCCCGGGCTTGGGTGACCTGCTGCAGCCCCACAGCCATCACACCGAACCAGGTCTCCTAAGGGCCACAGCTGGCCGCAGGGCGGCTCTAGGCATCCTCATCGCTGGGGGTTCTCACAGCCGCTGGGGAGTGGTCTACACAGCAGGATGGGCGAGTCTCTGGGCCCCAAAGCTCAGGGGCAAGGAGACCGGAGCCACATGAGTGAGCTGACTCCACCTCGGGTCAGCACCTCCTGTGACAAAGGCACAGGGGCAGTCCCAGGGTCCCTGCGAGCAACAGGCCGAGTCCTGGCCTCGCCACGTCTGGGAAAGCCAAGCAGCAGCTTCCCATGAGGGTTCATAGTGTCCAATCGTCCCCCAGTCCACGTGCAGTGTAGTCCTGGAGACACTGATCACAAGTGGGGTCACCCTCGCCATGCAGCTCGTGGCCCGCCTCTCAGGTTTCCAGAGGAGCAGAGCCAGCAAGTTTACCCAAGGCCACTCATGTCCCTAGGGAAGGAAGAGGGTTTGGCTAGCCCTTTCTCTGCGCCCACCCACAGCTCCTTGCATGTGGAGGTTGAAGAAGGGAGAAGGCCGGGGCTTCCCAGAATGGCAGGGCAGGATCGGGGAACAGGCCCCATCCAGGAGCCAGAGGCCTGGATCTACCACTTACGTGCTGTGTAACCTTGAGCAAGTCCCATCTCCTTTCTGGGCCTCAGTTTCCTAGTCTGTGATATGGGGCAGTAGAGCTCCCTTCGCAGGACTGTCGTGAAGACAGGAAGGGCCACTGATAAAGTCCCTAGCCAAGGATAGGCTCCAGACACTGGCACCAGCCAGCATCCTGCAGGCTATGGGTCTGTAAGTCTAGAAGACTCCAGAGAGGACTCAGGATCCCGGATTCTAATCCCTGTTCCACCTCCTCTTCAAGCCAGAGGGGTTGATGGTTTTCCCTGCCTGTCAGGTGAGGGTCCCTGGGTGCTGAAGGTCCTACCCAGGGCCTTGTGGTTATGGTTGCCAGGGGGCCCCAGAGCAAAGGTGGGGCTTCTCTTGAGAGCCTACGGGAGACTCTGGCAATCGCAGGGGCTCCCAGAGGCTGAGCCGACAGCTCAGGGATTGCTGCTCATTGGCCCTCTGGACTAAGGAATGGACGACCTGTTCTACCTCTGCTTGTAAGAATGAACAGAATATTCTATGGGTGCCCATCATGCCAACCCTGCCCTACAGTTTGGTTCAGGCTGCTTCAGCCACATCCGGGACGGAGGGTGACGACCTGCCCATCATCGGCTTCCACCTGCTTTTAGATAATGGCCTCTAGATCTGGGCTGGGGTGAGGGGTGGGGAGCAACAAACATAAGGCAGCCTTTTTCCAAGGAACACCCCCCCCCCAAGCTTAGCGGGGCCCGGAAGCAGACCTGATGCCTAGGTGGGGGATGGGGAGCTGATTCTGACTTTCTATGGAAACTCAGGGCTGGGCCTGACCCGAACAGCAAGATCAGGACGTAAGTTGGTATCCTGACCAGTGGTGATGTCAAACCCCCTTTCGGGCTGGCCGCCTTCAACCCAGCCTGTCTTCTTCCCCCCACCCCCCACCCCCATCCTCTGCCCCCCAGCTGGTGAATATCGGCTCCTCCTACAACTACGGCAGCGAGGACCAGGCTGAGTTCCTGTGTGTCGTGTCCAAGGAGCTCTACAGCTCCCCACATGGGCTGAGCTCGGAGTCCAGCCGCAAAACCAAGGTGAGCCCCCAGCCTCAGCTTCCCTCCCTGACCCCCCCCCCTCCCTGCCCTCCACCTAGCCATCCTGCTTTTTTCTCCCTTCTGCTACACGCACATAACCACCCGGTCACAGCCCATGCCATCCATCCCATGCCACCCATGGTCCCATCTGCTCACGCCAGTTACCCAGGCCCAGGCCGGGGGAGAAGTGAAAAGGCTAGGCAGCAGGGGACCAGATGCCGTTTGGAAGGGGTATCTGAAACCAGGGGTCTGGGCACGGTGTGTTGTGCTCTGCACGACCTTGGACAAGCCGCAGCCTCTCGGCGCCCCTGCCGTGTTCTCCAAGAACTGAGGGTAGACCACATCCTTTCTGTGGTGCCATCAAGCTTAGAACTTCTGGGATCCAAAAAACGGCCAGTTTATTTTGCAGAGGGCAGAGAAGCCAAATCTGTTAATCCTGCCCCTTTCCAGGGCGCCTTCCTCAGGAGCTCTGCAGGAGCGGGTGTCAGGAACCCCACGGGGCCCAGCCATGTGTCTTTGGCCCTGGCCCCTGAGGCAGCAACAGCTGGCCATGGGGAGGGGCTGAGCAGAGGTCCTGCCACCCGGAACCCAGAGCCAGTGAGAGGCCCCAGGGCCTTTGGGCAGGCCCATCCAGCAGGGCAGCGAGCCAGGTTGGGAAGAAGGGACACCATTCCTCCTAGGGGCCTGTCCCTGTGCATCAGAGACTTATGAACCCTGGCTTCCTGTTTGTCTGTCTGCCCCCTTGTTCTGTGACTTCCCCTGCTCCCCCCACCAGGGGGTCAGCACTGTCTTGCAAGGGTGCAAGAGTGAGCCCGCTGCTCCTGCCTCTCCAGGAGCCCCTGGGGGGCCTCCCAGATGTGGGTGGGGTCTGCCCTGGGCCCTCCCTGGCCTCCTTTCTACGCTGGGGCCTTCTAAAGTGAGGCCTCCCCAGGTGCCCCTCGAGGACGCCCTGGCCACACGCCCACCCGCTCCCCTTCCACCCCTCGGAGCCCCCCGACTGCTCCGTGAGTCCCCAGCCGGGCCCCATTTTCTCTGCCCTTCCTCCAGTCCCTTCTCAGACTCCCCGCTCTGGGGGGCCTGGACGAGATTCCCCAGCTTCTCCCTCCTCAAGGGCCCCCTTCGTCCTGCCCGCCCGGTGGTGGGGCCCGCGGGGCCAGCCACCCGCCGGCACTGCCCCAGCCCGGCCCCTTGTTAGCTGTCCACTCTTTCTTCCCTGGGTCCGCCGGCTGGTGCACAGAGCGCGGAGCAGCAGCTGGAGGAGGAGCGGCAGCAGGAGGAGGTGCAGGTGCAGGTGGAACAGGTGCAGGTGGAGGCAGATGCCCAGGAGAAAGGTGCAGCCACCCCCCGAGGACAATGATTGCTAATAACCGCCGGCGCCTCCCGCCCCCTGCCCGCTGGAGCCCGCTGCCGCACCCGGGGGCCGGGGCCTGCGGGGGGACGGGCCGCCAGGGCTAGCTCCGCCGCGCGCCGGCCGCCTCCCCTGCATAACCATCCCTTCTCTCACTTTCTCTTTGCAGCCCTGGCAGCTCAGGAGCCCGCTAACCTTTTCTCCCTCCCACCACCGCCTCCTCCTCCTCCGCTTCCTGCCGGAGGCCCCGCCTCATCTCCACCCACCTCTTCTTCCTCCTGGATCTCATCTGCACCCTGCCTCTTCCCTCTCTGCCCCTGCCCGGGTTTCCTCTCCTCCGCCTGCTCGCACCTCCCTCCTGGTGCCGCCCCGGGCCCGGCCCCCCGCGCCCTACCCCCGGGCGCCCCGGCCCCGCACCCGCACCCCCGAGCGTCCCGCCTGCCGCCTCCCGCGCCCCGGCCTGGGGAGCAGGGCCCCGGCCGTCTGTCCTCCGGGCCCGCCAGCCCCGCAGCCACCGCCGCCGCCGGGCCCCGCTGAGGCCGGGCCGCCCCGCCCCCAGAGCCTCACCTGCTCGCCTCCTCCTCACCTCTCCTCCTTGCAGGTTCCCGTCCGCACCCCTCAGACCTGAGGCTGCGCTGGCCGTGAGGGCTCCTCCCCGGCCCCTCGCCCGCCCCCAGAGCCGCCATCCCTGGTTTGTAGCTTGGCGGAGCTGGAGGGAGGGCGGAAGCCAGGAGGGGGCGCGTCTCCTGTTCCCGGACCCGAGCCTCTCGCTCGGCTGACTTTCTCCCCTCCCCTGCTTTTGGCCTTGGGTGTGAGGCTCTGAGAGGAGAGGAAAGTCAGGGGGCCGGCCTGGTTCCCAGCCAGCCGTCAGCACCAGGACTCCAGAGCCGGGCTGGAAAGGAGGGAGGGGAGACAGCCGCATCACAGCCCGCCCCCTCCCCCACCGGGCCCCTGGGTTCCCGGCTCTTGGGTGGGGGGAAGGACAGCCAGTCTTGGAGTCCCTTGGCCTACAAGGAGTCAACCGGAGTTGGCTAAGGATCGGGGTATCACAGAAAAAGTCCTGGCCAGGTCTCTCGGAGCCCCTACTCAATCTTAGCTTCCTGCTGTGTGACCTTGGGCAAGTCACTGTCTCTCTCTAGGCCACAGTTGCCTCTGAAATGGGGACAGACAGCTGCTGTCTCTGACCTTTTGCCTGAGACAGCAGGGACCTGGCCTTGACCCCCTCTGGCCAGAGTCTTGGGGACTCTGGCCACTGAGGCAGCCGCCACCCAGCTGGAGTTCCCGGATGGGCAAGCTGGGTCCCCTTCCTGCTCCCCCTCCTCGGCTCTGAATTCACCTTCTCTGGGCCTCAGCCCCCCACCCTCTTCTCAGAAGGGAGCTTGTGACTCACCTACCTCTTTCTCTCTCCCTCTCTTCCCTGCCCTTCCCTCCATTTCAATCTCCTCTCTGCCCTCCCCTGGCCTTGCCTCACCCTCCTCACTGGCCCCACCTTTCCTCCCCCATCCTGGTGTTCTGATCACCCTCCCACCCGCCCCCCTGCCCCTTCCCCCTCTTATTTTCTAGCTGTTACAAGCCAGAGGCACCCGGATGTGAGGCCCCAGATCACCTCCAGGGACTTGGGGTTCCGATCTGAAATCCTTTATTTTTGTACCGCGGGGTGGGGCCCCGGCTCCAGGCAGAGGAAGCACTCTCCCCCCTGCCACTTCTGTCTACACCTGCGGGGTTGTGATTTCCCCCCGCCTCTGGAGGCTGGGCGGGGGCCCGCTGGGACCTCTCAAGGCCCAAGGTGGGCCCTGGGACCCCTGGGTGGAGCTGCCTGCGTGTGGCCAAAGTGTGACCCTGTCCAGTTGTGTCTCCCACGGCCCCATGGTCCCTCCCCCGGGTCCCCCAGCTGCATGAATGGTACCCTCCTCCCTGACCCAGTCACGTCTCCTCCTTGAGCCTTAGTCTCCTCATCTGTCAAATGGGTTCGCTCTCCCCGCCGCCGCCGCCACCTACCTCACAGGGTTGTTGTGAGGTTACAAAGACCAGCAAGGTCCCAGACAGCCCTCGGGGAGTGTACAAAGCACCAGACCAGAGGGTGGCCCTCCCTTCACCCTTCCTTCAGAGGGGGACGGCCCTGCTCGGCCCCAGATGGAGATTCAGGTATTGGTGGGGTGAAGGGTGTGGGGGTTGGCCTTGTTGGAAGAAGAGGGAGGGTGACCCGGCCTTCACCTTGGCCGCTCCCACCCCTGTCTGCACTGTGGGGTGCAGGGCCCTGGCCAGGAGGGGGCAGGCCGGGGTCTCAGCAGGAGCAGGGCAGCCCTTCAGGAACTAGTAGTGATAAGGGCAAGGGAGACACGCCTCCCTCTGCCCCGGGGAGAGTCTGGGGGTAGCAGGGGCTGAGCAAGAGGCTCCCCATGCCTTTATGATCCCCCGGGCTGTGTCCAACCCCACCATGTAATAAAGCCTGAAGAAACAGCCGCTGGGCTGCCTTCCTCTCTTCCTCTGGGCCACCTTCGGGGACAGGGTTTAACTCAAGTTTGGGGCAATGACTCTTAGGTGATGGGGCTTTTTCCTAAAGCCCGGGAACCCTGCCCTGTGGTCACTTTCCTGTGTATTTGGGGGAGGGAGGTCATGGCTCCGTCCTCTGCCCCACTCTGGCTTGCTGGGAGAACTTTGGCAGGTGCCTGCCCTCTCGGGCCTCAGTTAACTCATCTGTGAAGTGAGGGGTTGGACCAGGTGACTTACAAGGCCCAACCCTGGGGAGCCATGCAGGTGTCTTCCTGCCTCTGGGCAGTCCTAGACCAGCTGGGGATGCTAAGGGAGTAGTAGGGTGCTCCCAGAACCAGCACAGCAGGGCCCCCCACTTCCTGGCCTCACCCCACCATTCCTGTGGCCCTTTGCTCCAGCCTAACCCCAACAGGACACCCCCGCTGCTTCCTGCTGTGACTTTTCTTTGACCCTCCGCCCCTCCAGATCACTACCACCCTTCGCCCAAGTCCAGGAAATAGAAACACCCAGGCTCCTTCTCTCCGAGTCCACTGGACCCCGGGCTTCGGCATGACCCCCCCCCCCCCCGCCTGGCCAGTCCCTTCGCGTACCTGGTCCCACTGCGTGTCTACCGTGTTCCCCCACTCCACATCTTAATGCTGCTAGGAACATCCCGGCAGAGCAGGAGTCCCCTCGGCAGAGACCCTCCCCTGGGCCCGGTGAGGCTCCCCCTGCTCTGCTTGGGCCTGGAGGGGGGAGCCCAAGCCCTCCCCTTGGGACATTCGGCTCGCTGGACTGACCTCACGTTCTGTGTCTGACTTTGTAAAAAGTCACCAGGAGGCTTGTTAAAAGAACAGATTGTCCACCCACCCCCCCCAATTCTGACTAAGACTGGGATGGGGCCCACGAATTTGCATTTTAGTGAAGTGCCCAACACTGCGTCTGCTGACTTCTGAGAAGCCTGAGCAGCTACAGGCTGGAAATACTTTAACATCTGCCCCACTGAGAGGTGCCCCCACCCCTACCCCGCAGTGTCTGCTCGGTCTGCTCCATCTCCTCTGTCTCCCCCCCAGCACCCCCCAACCCCCGAGCTGGCTGGCCCAGCAGGCATGCACCAGGCTTCAATGGCCACTCCCTGCCTTTGAAATTTCCCCCTTCTCCGAGGCTTCCCTTCCTTTTCCCAACAAGGCTTCAAGCGAGACTTGTCCGCACTGCTGGGCTCCCCACTTCCTTACCTCCGCTGCTGCCCCCAGAGGGCACCAGCGGCAGTCCCGGACCACTCCCGCTTGACTGCTAAATTTCCATCCACCCCCCTCCGCCCAGCTCCCCTCCTGCTCTGCCTACACCCCTCAGCCTCCCTTGTGGGCCCCCATCTGTAGTGTCTGTCTCTCGCCTCTTCAGCCTTCCCACTCACCTTCTGCGGAGGGGCTCTGAAATCCCTCCTCCAGACCTCAAGCCCCACCTACCTCTTGCACACCTCTCTCCCAGAGGCACCCCAGGTTCCGACACCTTCTCGGAGCCCTTCCTTCCTCAGGTGCCCCAGGCCAGGCAACAGGTCCTCCACTGGCCCCGTGGATCAGGACAGACACCAGGAGTGGTCCTGGGTGACTTCTCCCTCACCCAACACCCATCCACCAAGGCACCTGGAGGACACTGAGGGTCCTTTCCGTCCATCCCCATTGCCCGGCTCATTCGATCCCCTCCTCTCCCCCTGGAGTTCAGCAGTGGCCTCCCCGCCTCCCACTCCCTCTACACTGGGGCTAGGGGTCCTTCTAAAATGTGTATCCACTCATGCATCACTCCCCTGCTATAGAGCCTTCTTCCGTAGCTCCCCAGAACACCCAACATCAAGTCCCTCACTCCAGATTCTTTGCCATCTGATCTCAGTTTGCTTCCCTCTTAACCACTGTTTAACTCAGAACAGCTCACGATGTGCCCTGTTCTTTTGGGACTTAACACCTTTGCACCTGCTGTCCCCCTGTCTGGAATGCCCTTCCCCACCTTGGCCACCTTTGGGCGGCAACTCAAGTCTCACCTCCTCCAGGCAGCCTTCCCTGCCTTCCCCAGTTCCAGGCTACCCCCAAACCCCTGCACACTGGATTGTCATCCTCACCCCTCCTGAGTTCGGGAGCTGAGCTCTGCATCTCTCTGGCTCCAGCACAGAGGGTGGCACATAGCAGGAGACCAAGGGCTTAATGAACAAAGGATCCCCAGAATGCAAACGGAGTGTCATGCTGAGAAGTAGTGGACTGGGAACCAGGAGGCAGGGCTTCCACACCAGCCTTTACCCCGAACCCGCTGGTGTGATCCTGAGGATGGCTTCTCTCCTATGCCTCAGTTTCCTCCCAAGCTTGCAGACGGAGCTTATCACTTGTCCCATCCTTCTGCTCTGAGGGGTCACCAAAACACCTTCCTGGGGATGCTCCTGGGACCTGAGCAGCTGCCCTGGAGGTCACCCGTGCCCTCCAGACCCCACCTTGACCTTCTAGACATTCGACAAACAGGCTGAGCAGGAAGCAGTCTGCTCAGTCAAGAGTGTGGGATTGATGCTGGGCCCCATTCAAACCCCACAGCAGGCCCTCAGATCGGACGGCTTTATTCCACAGGGCGGTGGAGCTCACTTCCAGGTGGGAGTGGGCAGTGGAGGCCCAGGGGACAGGTAGGGGTGGGGTGAGGACCCTAGACCCGGGACTCCCCCCACCCTTTGGCTTACGGTGGCAGTGGGCTCACTTGGCTCTCTCCAGGGCTCTGGGGGGGGTCCCTCGGGGGTGCTTCTCATCCCCACCCCTCAAGTTCACAGGCTGACTCTACTCTGCATTGGCGGAGGGGAGCTCAGACACCCCTATGGGGACCCGGAAGCCCCATGATCACTGCTGGACGACCCCAACCCCCCAAGTCAGCAGCAGAGGAAGGGGAAGGAGAAGAGAGGATCAGGAGGCAACAGGGTGGGCTGTGAATCCTCCTAGCTGGGCCTGCTGACCATCCAGGCCCTGGGGCACAGGGGGAGTCTTCACCAGCTGATCTCCTCCATCGCTGGGGCAATGTCAGGGAGCAGGTTGGGGGGGCGATGGATGCCGCCTCCTGCCTCCACGGGGCCCTGCTGCTCCCAGAATACTTGCTCCCCTGTCTGGTGGGGGCCCTGGACTCTGTGTCCAGGTGGTGGGCCCCAGCTCTGCAGGGAGGGGAGCTCCTCAGGTCAGCACCTGCTGGATCCAGCCGATCACCCCTGTGATGCGGGTGTAGACACCAAAGTAGTTGGGCCGGCCACAGCCCAGGCCCCAGCTGACCAGCCCAGCCAGGAACCAGCGGCCACTGGGCTCCTTGCACACCAGTGGACCTCCCGAGTCACCCTGAGAGGGGGAGAGAAGAAACAGGGTCGCATCAGGGTAAGCCAGGGCTCCTGACTGCTGGGAATTTGCCAGGTGACAAGAGACTCTTTGGAAGCCTCTGCTTCCCCTGCTCCCGATCAACAGAGAGAGCCCAGAGCACCCCTGCCAGTCGGTCCTTCCACGGGTCCTGGCTGTTGCAGAAGAGGGCATGTGTGTTCCCATGCCCCACTGCTCTCTGCCTCCCTTTTGTGGGCTCCTTCCACTCCTAGCTCCTGTGTCCCCTTGGGCAAAGCGCCTTGCTCAGGCAGGGTCGGAACTGGATGTGAGCCTGAGACCTGCCCACCGCCTGCAGCTCTCTGGTCATTGGGGGCTGCAACTTGGTGCAAGTCTCCACCTCCCTGAGCCTCAGTTTCCCTTATCGGTAAGGTTGGGACAGCTGTCTCGGCCTGGGGCTTCAGCAGGCTGGAGTGAGCGGAGGGCCAGGCCTTGAGTGATGTGAGCAACACCCGCCCTCCCGCCCTCCCTCCTGGCCACTGCATCCCCCCTCCCCAGGTGTCACCTGGCAGGCATCCTTCTTGCCCTTCCGGTGGCCAGCACACAGCATGCGGGGCGTCACCTGGTAGCGGTAGGCCTCACCACACAGATCCTGTGGGATCAGCTGCACGTCGACCTTCTGCAGACCGTTGCTGGTGGGCCCTGCCCGGTGGGATTGGGGGCAGAAGGCAGAGACGAGAGCGGACTCTTCTGCTATTCTCCTTACAGTTCGGGACTCCCCCCACCTTCATCTCTCCTGCTCTGCCCGCCCCCTACCCCTCTGCCTCACCATCACCCTGTTCTGGTCCCTCGTGTCCCCAGGAAGTAAGAGTCCCCACCCAAAGCCCATCTGGGCTAGTGTCCTCTCTGCCGCCCTTCCTGCTTGAAACGTCTCGGCCAGCTCTCCCACCCCTGCTCAGTGACAGCCCCTGGGAGGTTTTCCCAGAGCACACATCTGACCCCTCCACTCTCCACTTAAAATGTATCAGGGTTTCCCCTCTGTCCAGCTCAGTGCTCTGCTAGGGCCCCAAGGGAGGGACCCCAGGGAGCTTCAGTCTCCACTGTGCCTGGTCCCGCCCCGAGATCTCGTCTGTCTGGCCAGGGTGCGGCTCAGTGGTGTTTTGCTGGATGCCTCAGTGGGTTTCAAAGGGCAGGTCAGGCGACCTCCTGGCTCAAGCTCCTTACAAAGGCCAAGGAGGCCCTCCCGCCCTTCCTGCCGGCCCTTACCTGCATCCGCCTGCCCCCAGCTCCCCTCTGGTGCAGGGTGTGCCCAGGACTTCCAGGGTTGCCACCTGCACCCCTAGCGGGAACCCCTCTCTCCCCACTTGGACACTGCCGACTCAGCCTCCCAGCCTCGGCTTAGCCAGCACTGTCTCCCCCAAGAATGTTCTCTTCATCTTTACAGCCCATCTTCGCCCAGCTCAAGGTCTGGCATACAGCAGGTGCTCATTAACATGTCCTTGAATGAGTGAGCAGACGCACTCATCCTGGCTTTGCCGCTATCCTCCAGCGTCCTCTTGAACAAGTCACTTCTCATCTGAGCCTCAGTTTCCCCATTTCTAAAGCATCTCTGCAGTCCTGCCTGCCTCCAGGTTGTAAATCACTGTCCCTATCTTTAAAGCTGCCCCTGTTAAGGGTGTTGGGCCCGGCTGTGGCTGTGCCAGCCTGGGCCTGTGTTCAGAAAACTGAGCTGGCCCCTAGGGATAGTGAGTTTAGGTGGGAAGGGGAGAGACCCCCTGCTTCGGGGGCAGTAGCAGGCACAGCCGGGCTCCGGGGTCAGGGAGTCCTCGCTGCCAGTCCCCGTTCCAACCCTCTCTGGCTGGCTGACTTGGAGCAACTGCTCGAATGGGACCATAATGCCAACCCTTAGGGGTCACGGGTGGATTAAACGAGACCACGTTCCCAAAAATCCCCTCACCATGTAGAAAGTCACCTGTGTCCAAGGAGCAGAGGTCGGAGCTTGCCCATGGGCTGTTGGGTTCCTAACCTGCCCCATCACTTCACACGTATCCCCCAAGATAACCTCCCACCCCCCTCCGTTCCCTTGAAACGTGATCCAGAAGGAGGGAAGGACCGGGAAGGCCGGAGCCACCTGCTAGAGTAAAAGCTAGAGTAAAAGCTTCTGTGACATACGACCCGGGTTCACCCCAGGACTAGGGGACCCCCTGCCCTGCCCCCTCCAGGTTCTGGAGCCCCAGGTGGTGGACCGCACCCCATGGGTCCTAACCCGCCCTCCCCGCAGCCCCGCCAGCTCACCGCCCTCGCGCAGGGCGCCCCAGCCTGTGATCCAGCAGTGCAGTCCCGGCTCGAAGAAGTGGGAGCGTGCGGGCAGGCAGACGGGGTGCACAGCGGCCGAGCGCACCACCGGGTGATCGAGCTGCAGCAAGGCCACGTCGTAGTCATGGCTGTCCTCCTCGTGGTAGGGGTGCAGGAGCAGCCGGCTCACCTTGAAGGACACCTCCCCTGGCCAGCGTGAGCTCTGCCACACCTTGCCCAGGAACACCGTCCACAGAGCCGGGGAGGCCATGCTGGGGGTGGGGAGTGGGGCGGCCGCGCTCAGCCGCTGCTTCTCTCATCCTGGACCCTTAGGCTAGCTGGCTTCCCCACGCAGACCACCACCGGAGGTTACACCCGTCCCTTTCCTGCTCTGGAAAGCCAGCTGGTGGGGGCTACAGCCCACGGTGCTGGCGCTGGAGTCCGCCTGCCTGGGTACCAGTCCCAGCTTCGTTCCTCCCTAGATGTGTGTTTGCTTCTCTGGGCCTCACTCTCCTCATCTGTGAAATGGGGATAGCATCTTCGGCTCCTATGTTACTGGGGGGAATTCTGTCAGACTGCGCATGTCAAAAATTAGCCCAGTGCCAGACAGTGGCAAATATTTCTCTCCCTTTTGTCTGTGCACCTTACAGATGGGGCTGCTGTGAGCTCATGGAGACCTGCTGGTCCTCCCTGGGAGTGGGTGGACTTTGAATAGGCAGCGACCAGCAGAGACTGGGCGGTGAAGACCCCTGGATGCCGGGTCAACGTCCAGGGCTTTCTTGACCTCACGGGCTGCAGGGAGCCAGGGAGGCAGCAAGAGAATGAGGTGGTCAGACTGTACCCAGAAAGGGCACCCAGGCCCCTGGGTAGGAGATACAAAGCAGGGCCAGGCTCTGGGCTGCCGGGGGGGACACGAGGTGCTGGGGAGAGTGTGGACAGGCAGTGGCTGGGGACTGGTCCAGCGCAACCAGAGCACTTGCCATCTGGCTCTGGATGTAGGGGCGTGGGGTGCGGTGCCACGGTGGCCCCGGTCATTGGCTGGGGACTGTGTGGACCCAGGACAGAAGAGGGGGTCTCGGAGGGGAATCCAGGACTGGCAGGGCCCAGGAGATGGGGCTGGGCATGGAAAGGGTTGCTGTCAGCCCACCATGCAGATGGAGAAGGTTTCTGTGGGGTTGGGTGGGGTGTGATGACCCTTCTTGGAGCCTTCTTGGGCCCCACCCACCAGGGCACAGGCACCTAGCAGCAGGGGGAGGGGTATGGTCTATGGCCCCGTGAGGCAGTTCTGTTCTCTGCTGTACCCCCAGTGTCTGGCACAGCTCCCTAGTAGGAGCACGATAAATATTGCTGAATGGATGAGTGATTACGGGAATGAATGAGTGAATGAGTCGCTGACCACTGACCGAGGGTGGACTGGTGGAGCAACCTTCCCTGGGCACAGACTGTGTTCATCGTGGAGCGAAGACTGAACCCGAGCATCAGAGCAGCTAGTCTGATGGGCTTCCCTCCACCCCGCGCTCCTGCTTGGACCTCAGACCCACTCTCCCTCCCTGCCAGGCCTCGCCTCCCCCACTCCATCTCTTGTGTCTCCATCCCCACATGCCCTGCTCACCTGTCCTCCTGGAAGCAGTGGGCGGCTGTTATGACCCAGCGGTCCGCGATGAGCGCCCCCCCACAGATGTGTCGGCCCCGAACCTGGAGGCTGGCCTGCCAGGGCCACTCACCCTCCGAAGACATGGCCCCGCCCACGATGCGGCTGGAGGGGCCCTGGAGGCCACAGTCTGGGGGTGCGGGGGTGATAGGGACGGCCAGAAGCCAGTGAGGAATGGATACAGAGGGAGATGGAGAAGGGGAGGCAGACAGGAAGGCCAAAAGAAAGATGGAGGGGGATGGGAAAGAATGAAGGAGAGGCAGGACCCAGAGTGGGTGCAGAGGCAGGACGGAAAGAGCCAAGTGAGCTCTCCCTCACTCCCCGGTGCGGCCCCTCCTTCCCTCCCTTCCGCACTCGGGGCCCAGCAGGGGAAGAGGGCCCTCTGCCACCCTCCCCAGTGGCACTGTAGCTCACCACAGTGCCGCTCGTCAGAGCCGTCCCTGCAGTCGGGCAGCCCGTCGCACTGTGGGTTGGGTTTCTTCACGCAGCTGCGGTCCTCGCACTGGAAGGTGAACGTCCCACAAGGCACCCCTGGGGGGAAGTGGGTGGGGACAGGGCATGGAGGGTGGGTCCCTGAGCCCCAGGGACCCTCTGAAACAAGGCCCAGGGAAGGTGGACTCTGAAAGAGGTCGGGAGGAGACTGGGGAGCTGTCCCTTGAGCACACGGAAGGGGCCTTTGAGGCTCCTGTAGGGTACCCTAAAGGCAGGCCATGTCCCTTCTCCATGTCTCTTCACCCACTCAGGCTGGTCGGGAGCAAGGCTGTGTCTCCACTGTCAGGAGGCTCCTGAGAGCAGGGCTGTGCGTCTCCTGTTAGTCCAAGGCTCCCTTTGGAGCCCGGCCTTCCTCTAGATCCCGGCCCCACCAGCTGCCCACCTGTTCCTCCCTGTCTTCACCGTGAAGAACTTTCTGCAGCCCCACCTGGTCTTGGCCTGCTCTTCTTTCCTTCTGCCCATTTAAGTTTTACCTCTTTGCAAGGCGAAGTCCAAGTAGGAAGCTTTCCCTGCCTGATGTCGTCCTGCACTCCAGTCTTCCCGTACTACTGGACGTGATATCCAGAAGGCATTGGGCCAGAGACAGTCACCCATCACGTCTTCCTACCAGCAGATCATCCCAGAGGACAAAGACCACCTCTTTGGTGTCTTTTACTCCAACTCCCTCACTCTGCTCACCTATCACTGGCTTGCATGCAGGTGTGGGATGGATAGATTAGGATGGATGGATGGATGGATGGATGGATAAGTGTTCATACAGATGGGTTGGTGAGTGTTTGGACAAGAGGGAGAAACCTTTGCTGTAGAAGCGTGCAGAAAGGGGCACCTGGGTGGCTCAGTGGGTTGAGCCTCTGCCTTTGGCTCAGGTCATGATCTCAGGGTCCTGGGATCAAGACCCACATCAGGCTTTCTGCTCAGCAGGGAGCCTGCTTCCCCGCCCCCCTCTGCCTGCCTCTCTGTCTGCTTGTGATTTCTCTCTCTCTCTCTCTCCGTCAAATGAATAAATAAAATCTTAAAAAAAAAAAAAAAAGAAGCGTGCAGAAAGGCTGGGCTGTCCTGGCTCAGCCCATTACTTGGTTTCCCTCTGGATAGCCAGGATAACCCACCCTACCTTCCTGGCACTGCTCCTCGTCACTCCCATTGAGGCAGTCAGGCTGCCGGTCACACACTCTGGACAGGGAGATGCATGTGCTGTCTTCTTGGCACTGGAATGTGGCTCTGCAGACTGCATGGGGACACACAGAGGAGGCAGGTGAGAGGAAGCCCGAGGAGCTGGGCTGGGACTTTGTGCAGCCTCTAGAACGTGTATTGTATCACATGCTAGGACCGTAAGTCTCTTTCTTAGCTACTTTACGCCGGAGTTTCCCAGCAAGTGAGATACCCCACTTCCTGGGTGGGTACAGAAATGAAATGACCTGTCCAGGGTCATCTGGCTGAGCTAGAACCTGAAGCCAGATGCTCTGATTCCAAACGTGAGGCACCTTCCCCAGCACATCTCCCTTCCCTCCTGCTTCTCTCCCCAGGTGTTTAAAACTTGGATGGGATGGGGTTGGGGGAGGTCCGGGGAGGTCAGACAAGAAAAGGTTGCCATGATGGTGAATGTGGGGGGCCAGAAGCCAGGACTCAGAAGGAGAGTACTGACTTGGGGACCACCAGGGCCCCTGCTGTGGGGGCTGGGCGGGGGAGAGCACAACTCCAGTAAGAGCTGGCAGCTCCAGTCTGAACCCTTTGAAGTGAAGGTATGGAGACCCCACTCAAGGGAGGAAGACACAGGATTCTCTCCTTGGCCACCCAGAGCTTGCCTTCCCCTTCCTGGTCCTCCATCTACTCTGTTCCTCCTTTGACATCTGACTGGGACAGAAGGCTGGGGCTGATGGCCTGGTGGGGAGAAGCTGGGAAGTAGGAGCCCGGAGACCTTGGTCCCAGCCTGTCCCTGCTACTACCCCAAACGGTGGCCCTGGGGAGCCCACGTTCTGACTCAATGCTTCCGTCTTTCCATCTCAGCACAGCAAGAGAGCCCACTTCCTGGATGCCGATAAGAGGAACTGCACATTTTGTGGGGGGCTGGCGTCTCTTCTCAAAAAGGGGGGCTCGGCTTAGTGCTCAGAGAAAGCAAGGAGAGGAAGGATGGGACAGACGGGCCGCCTACCACAGTTTCTCTCATCCAGGCCGTTGGGGCAGTCCTTGACCCCGTCACAGGCGGGCACACATAGTCCGTTCACAGAGCAGAGGAAGGCGCCAGGACAGGCTGTACGGGGAGGACGCCATCAGGACACATGTCATCGTGCAGACATGTGCAGACGCGCTGCCCTTGTGTGCTCACACACGTACACACATGTATGCGCACCCATATTCACGGTGCGCATGGACAGACGTGCCCGGGCCCGTGTACACAGCACACACACACACACACACACACAGGTCTGTGTGAGTGTGTCTGCCTGCTGAACCCAGGTGACAGCCTTGCCTAGGGGGCACACACAAGCCTCAGGCAATGCACGCACACACGTACACACACATACACACATACAGTCCTTTGGTTCCTCCACTTGGTGCTTCCAGGGATGGGAAGGAGGCAGGGAGAAGCGGCGGGGGCATTGGGGGCGCCCGCCCTTCTCCCCGGTCTGTTCATACTCACGGTCGGACTGGTTGTACAAGCCATAGTGCACCTGCACGCCGGGCCCAGTGAGGGGGATCTGGGACGTGAAGTTGACCGTGATGCCGGCAGTGGCCACCACAGGGATCCTCTCGGCATAGGGCTGCAGGGTGCGCAGGCCACACAGCCTGGGGGTGACAGAGACAGACTCAGGGATGCATGGGCCAACCCCAGGGAAGGGACAGCTTAGCGTCCTCATGCACAGACAGGGCAAGGGCAGAACAGCCAGAGAGGGAGGGGGAGCGGCGCCCCCACTGTCACCTTCTCTGTCTTGATTGCTGCTTGGGTGACTGCCCACCCCCAGGGTCATCTTCTAGAAATCAGCCTATGTCATTCCCCTGCTCAAAGCCTTCAATGGTTCCCCACTCCCTGCAGGATAAAGTTCCAAGCCTGAATTCTAGTCCCATCACCTAGGAGCTGTGAGATCCTAGCAAGTCAGGGTTCTTCCCTGAGCCTCAATTCCCCCCTTACAAAATAAGGGAAATTATCAACTCTCTTGACTCCAAACCTGACAGCGCTTCAGTGTGTCCGTTAAGGCCAGAGTCCTTGGCTGGCCTGCGCTGTGTAGACAGGAGTAGCTTGGGCTCGGTGTGGGGGAGGAGACAGTTTGTGTGCCTCGGTCAGGCACGGTCCTTCCCACTGGGAAGCCTCCACAGCCCTGGGGTCTCCCTGTGACCCTCTGGACCTGAGGGGGGCACCACTTCTGCTCCCAGAACCGATACAATAGCACAGGGCTCAAGGATGTCATCTCCGTGCATGGCGGCACTAAGGTGGGACCATTCCCCAACCATGGGAGGGCCCTCACACCCCTGCTGGACTCCCCACCCCAATGGGATGCTCTGGTTTCCCTGGAGCAGGTGGGAGAAGCTCCATGGAGGGGCGACGTTCTTCCCAGAGAACAGCTAGGAATCTTCCCTAGGGTATAAGGGATTCATCCCACATGGTGTCTGGGCACATCTTGCCTCAGAGCAAGTGGGCCTGCTTTTACCAAGTGGGAGCAAACCCTCCCCTGGAATGATGGGTCTCTCCCCAGATAGCACCCCGGCGTTCCCTCCCTCCCCAGGTGAGACACCCTCACAGAACAGATGGGTCAGTCCCCTGAGCCCCCCCACAGGGAAGAGGGCACCCTCGCTGAGCAAATGGGAGCGCCTTTACAGCCGAGGGAGGCACACCCAGGCCACAGGTCAGAAAACAGTCAGCAAGAAGTAAAAGTGCCCCGGCAGAGAAGGCAGGGGGAAGCCAAGGTGGGAATGTCCCAAAGCATGATGGGAGCATCCCACCACAGGTGCAATAGCTAACTCTCAGGGTGGGGCGGTGGGGGGGGGCAGGTACTTCCTCGGAACTTCTAGAATATGGCAAGCACCTCACAGTTCAATGGATGAGTCAACGAGCTAATCAACAAACAACTGAAGAAGATCTGGGGTTGTCTTGTCCGGCCCCTCCCTCACGGACAGCGACACTGCAAGGCCTCACTGTACAGAGACTGGGGGGTCCTTGCCACAGCCCCACTTTGTGAGACAGAAATTGTTCTCGAATCGAACATTCCAGAGGAGGCTGGCAAAGGGAGTGGCGCAGGTAAGCCAGAATCCAGCCTCCTCGGGACCTAGGAGGGCCCACCCAGCCTGCTCCAGGGGTGGGAGGAGAGGCACACCTTGGCTCCCACTTCCCATGCCCCCGCACAGACCTCCCCATGCTCTCTGGCTACAGCGCATCATTTCCTTGCCTCCAAACCAACCCACCATCCTCCAAGTGCGGTCCAGGAACCACCGGGGCTCCAAAGCAAAAATTATTTTCACAATAATGCTCATGTAATATTTGCTTTCTTTCACTCTCATTCTTTTCACAAAGGATACAGTGGAATTTTCCAGAGACTACGTGACGTGTGAGACTAACCGATTGAATGCAGATGCCCAATGCAGTTCTATTAATCCAGTTTAAGAGAAAGTCATAAAAATGTCAAATAATGGTATTTTTCTCGCCAAATGCTTTTGGCTTTGGGAACTATAATTAGTTTTTTTTTTCTAAAATGTTGTTTATGTTAAAATTGTAACAGGCTTTTGAGTGAATTGATGTTTTTAAACTTCCTCAGTTTTCATGTCTAATACTGTAAAAGGAGTTAATATAACCTTCACAAAAGCCCTTTGGGGTGCTTAGTAATTTTAAAGCGGGTAAAGGGGTCCCAAGGTGGGAAGTTTTGGGAAGCCCTGCTCTCCAAGACTCCTCCAGCCCAGGGGGACGCGATGGGGATGAGCTGCCACAAGGGGGCACCCCCGAGCAGGCCTGGCCCTTCTTGGCCTTTTAAAACTAGGGGAACAGAGCTTGGGCTGTCTGTCTGTTTTTTGGTTTTTGGTTTTTGGTTGTTTTGTTTTGTTTTGTTTTTTAATTTTTTTGTCTGTCTGTTTTTAAAGTGGACAAACAAAGGCTCTCATGGATTAGCGTCCCCTGAGAGTTTCCCTGAGGAGTGGACAGGGGAGCTAGGGGCAGGAAATACCGGGGAAATACTGGGGAAATGGAGCAAGTACTCCCCTGACCATGCGGAAGGTTTAGGGACACAGGATGCTGTCCCTGCATGGTCATGGAGGGGTTGCGGAGAGGCAAGGAAGGAACCAGAGCCAGGCCGGAGAGGAGTGGAACATTTCAATCTAGAAGAGTCTGCCTGGTCACCCTGAGCTCTGGCCAGGGGCTCTAAGGTACCAGTGGGGACTGACGGGACATCTTCTCCACTGGCGTCTGAGAGAACGAGGTCCAGAATAAGCCCGTGGTTTGGCCTGGAACCCCGGAAACCTTCCCCCACCCCAGGGGCAGTATGTGGTTCTCACCCTGGAGGCCCAGGACAGGGGCTGGTGGCGGCATTCCTGGGGCAAAGCTACAGTCTAGTGACTCAGGCTGAATCACTCAACTTAAAGATGGTCTGTTTAGTCTGTGCAGTGTTAACATAAATTTTTTTTTTTCAAGTTCATTTGCTCACTAATTTCACATAATAATCTAGATTCTTGCTTCTTCTGAAAAAACAAGCCCCAGAAACACTGGCTGGAAGTAATCAGAGGCTATCCGAATTAGGCAGAGCACTGGACCCCCTGATAACCAGTCCCTTCCTCTCCTGCTCTCCCCCAAACAGCCTATCCCCCAGAACTATGCACCAACTGTGCTCCTATGTGCACCGGCATTTCCGGGTCCTGCTGTAGAGACTTCTGGGGGAGGGTATGCACCTCTGGCTAATTCCTCCCCAACTACCAAATGCCACCTCCTCCCCGACGAGCCGTCTCCAAGAGGCTGTGGAACCCACCTCAGCTACAAAGTGCAGGGTCTGGAGGCACATTTTTGCACAGTGGCCGGCTTGCCTTCTCCCCTCTGTGGATTGGGGATTTTTTTTCCTTCTTGCCTCACCCAGACTGTAAGAAGGGACCCTGTCAACTTTCTTGCATGTTAGCAACTCTACACAGGGAGGAATTCAAGAAAGAGTGGACGGGTGGGCGGGTAGGTGGATGGATGAATGGATGGATGGATGGATGGAAGTGTGGAAGGATAGATGGATGTATGCACACACGCAAGCATTCCCTTCCCTAAGGACAGATTAAGTGAGAAGGAGGGTCAGAGAAGACAAACACTAAAGAAGGGAGAATGGCAGCGTCTGGCGGGGTGAGCAGAGCACTGGACCCCGAGCCTCAGAGCTGAGTGGGAGGCCAGCTTTGCCACATGAAGCAGCTGTGTGGCCCTGACACATCAACGTCAGCGAGCTTCAGTTTTCACCTCTATAAAATGAGGGTGGGTGATATTATCTCCTTTGGAAGATGTTTTAAGGAAAGAGAAAATGAGACATGAGATGAGAAAAAGACTTCTCCGAAAGCAAGCTGCTGACGTTGTCAGGCTATGAGCTCATCTAGGGCAGTGGTAGACGCTGTGCCCACCACACCGCCAGCACCCAGCCTCGGGGGGACACACTCAGCCTGACCCGGAGCCTCTGGGGCTGCAGGCAGTGCTGGCCACGCCGGGCCCCAGGGGAGCAGAAGAGCCACCCCATAGCCGGGCCTGGCCTGAGGGGGCTCCGAGGAGCCTGAGAGCCAGTGGGTTCTGCCTGTCCCATCAGAGGGAGGGCAGGGGAAGTGATCGGGCAGATCACAAGAAAAGTGACACCACAGGGGAGGAAGCTGGCAGGAGGCAGATTCCCCGAAAGGGGGAAGCCTGGGCCGTGGTGACGCCCAGCCCAAGCAGGTTCTGCGAAACCACGCAGCTGGCGGCCAGTCTCACTAGGCCAAGTCCCTTCACCACCTCCAGGCCACTTAAAAGCCAGGAGGCCTTGGCCGTGGGCACTGGGAGAAGCTGCTAGAAAGCAGTGAGGTGGGGAAGGGCAGAAAGGGCTCAGAGGGGCGAGACCGCAAGCCTGAGGATGCCCAGCCCGCAGAGGGAGCCGGGGCCAGCGTTCCTACATCGCTATGCTGACACCTGCAGGGAAGTCACCTTCTTCCCCCAACCCACCCTCCATTGCTGCTTGTCCATGGCCATTCAGGATCCAAGGACTGCACCTCCCCCTCCCTATACACCCTGTGCCCACAAATCGACACTGTTCCCCAGACCTCTCATATCTTTGCCACCCACACAAGCAAATTTTCCAACAAATGCTCATTCAAAGAATTTCCCAGCATCTACATTGGATGATCATTATCAAAAAAGATCATAACTAAAGGAAATGGTTTGTCCAGTGCTTATGGTTTGGAGGCACACCTCTGCCTTCCCTTCCAGGCTCAGACAAGGGCCACGGCCTGGGGGCAGGCCTGGGGACACGAGTTTCCACCTGGGGACTCTGGATCCTTCACAAAGATCTCAGAAGATAGAGATGGGACTTCCCAGGCCATTTCAGAACTGGCGGGAGCCACAGAAGCCGTCGGTCCTCTTGCCAGGATGCTGGTGGATTGGTCAGGAGTTCCATGGCCAAGAGAGCGAACAGCCGGCACGGCTGCTCAGAGGCTCTGAGGGACAAATCCGCATGGGTGTGAACACTTAGGTGCACAGGCGTACACGCACGGACTCGTGCACACAGACACGGGTGTGCATACCCCCACACACTCTGGACCTGACTGCCTCGCTCGATTCTGGTTTCCCCACTTGCAGTCTGGGTGGCGTGGTGCCAGTGGTTTTGTCTCTCTGTGCCCTGGGTTCCTCACTGGCCAGTGAAGGCAGCCTGGGGGCCCTGTTTCCTCACCAGGTTGTTGAGGATGAGGGATCCAAATCCCCCAGCTCGGTGCCTGGCCCGCCCAGCATCAAGAGCCAATGGTTAACTCGTGGCTGGGCCTTGCAGGGCCGCGCTCTGTCTGGGCCGCCCGCAGGAGCCAGGGCCCCTTGCCCATGATCTCATTTAGTCCTGCCTTGGCGAGGGGGAGGGGGGGATCTATTTCATGGCCAGTTTTTAGATGAGCTGCCGGAGGCTGGGAGAGGGGAGCCCCCATCTCGCAGCAAGGGGAGGAGCCAGGATTCCAACCCTGATGTGTCCGATTTCAGCTCTCTGCTCCTTACCAGCCCCACACAGACTGACGTTTTGCTAGGAACTCATACACACCACCTACGGGAGACATCTTTCTTCAGACATCTGTGTAAATGGTAAAAAGTTGGGGCCTGGGACTGGTCTAACCCTTCTGATGGGGAAGGTGGTGTAGTCAGATTAGCTGTAGATGCCCCTGAGCACATCTCCAAGTCGCCAGGAAGCACAGGGAGGTGTGAGACGAGAGAGAAGAGGGACAGGAGAGCCGCACCCTATCAGGCCTCCCCCACTGCCCACCCAGCTACCACCTAGCCGCACCCTGAAATCCCTCCCACCACCGAAAGGCAAAAGACCAGCAAAAGAAGCCAAGTCCTTCGGCTTTAGGCATCTTAGGTCTCAGTTTTCTGTCCTGTACAATGGGTGAGGACTGGGTTCGACAGCCAGTCCAGCCCTTACTTTCTGTAGCCCAGTGGTGCTTTGAGATGCTGGGAGGGAGCTCCCTGTGACCCCACGAGGCCCTGTCATGGTGTCTGAAATCCCACCCTCAAAGCCTTTTCCTTTTACTTAGGACTCTTTCCAGCCATGGCCCACATTTAAGGGTGGCTCAGCAAGTACCTAGAACCGGGGCCCATAGCTTGACCTGAGCCCTCCCTGACATGGAGACAGGGAAGGTCCTCCACAGGGAACATGGCGTGGACTGTCCTCCTTGTTCCAGCAGTGTGGGGCGTGGGAGGGCTCTGCCTGCAGGTCTGTCGGGGCACCCCCTAATCATGCCAAACCTCAACTCCTTTTCTAGGAAACAGAATAATGATGGCTTTGATGTCACAGGCCGGTGAGCCTGGCTCCTGGCAAGTGGACTAACCTTGTGTGTTGGGGGGTAAGGGCAGGGGTGGCACACCCAGGGCCTGCCTGCCACTTCCTCAAGGAAGGGTTGAGAGGGTGGCAGGAAAACATGCCATCATCATTTGAACAAGTGTGAAATGTGCGCCACTCCTGCCATCATTCCGTGGGCTCCTGACGCTGAGAGGTGAGCCCAGCCGGCCTCAGTATGGCAGATCCCAGGCAAGGAGCAATGCGGTCCCCAGGGCATTCCATGAGGATAAAGGTTGTGGGGCCCAGAAATGCCACCCACACGCTAGGATGTGGGGTGCCTTTGCTGGCCGAACAGCACAGACCTGAAATTACACCATCTCTTGTCACCACCCCCCAAATAGGATGGGCCTGAACTCACACCATCTCCTGTCACCCCCGTAAACAGCACGGGCCTGAAGTCACACCATCTCCTGTCACCCACCGAGCAGCACAAATCTGGAGTCACACCATCTCCTGTCAACCCCACAAACAGCACGGGCCTGAAGTCATGCCATCTCCTGTCACCCCTGCAAACAGCACAGGCCTGAAGTCATACCAGCTCCTGTCACCCCCCGAGTAGCATGAGTCTGGAGTCATACCATCTCCTGTCACCCCTGGAACCACATGGGCCTGAAGTCACACCATCTCCTGTCGCCCCCAGAACCACATGGGCCTGAAGTCACGCCATCTCCTGTCACCCCCCCCCCCAAACAGCACGGGCTTGTAGTCACACCATCTCCTGTCACCCTTGAACAGCACAGGCCTGAAGTCAGACCACAGACATTTCTTCCTTTTCCCTTTAATCACAGCCCCTGATGAATCTGGAATCCTGGACAGCCCGCGGGCACACCAATGCGCGTTGTCAGTCCCCGTCCCCTTTCGTCTGAATAGGATCAACCAACAGGCGAAATCCACATTGACGAGTGTGGACACCAGTCCCAGAACCCAAGAGGGGACTTTAGGTCTGTGCTGTTTGGGTAGTGGGGGTGATAAGGAGGGACCCTGATTATTGCCCTCCCTGTGGAAATGGTCGGATTAGCAAAAGCAGCCTTAGCCCTGGCTGCGCAGCTTCCCGGAGCGAGGAAGCCACTTGACTTTGGCCAAGAGCAGGGAGTGGGAGAAGGGAAGCGGGGCCTCCGATGGCACAGGGAGGGGCTCAGGGGCAGGCTCTCTAGCCCTGCCGAGTCCCATGGCTCCCCCACCGTCTCGTTTAAGGATCCAGGGGACCGGACAGTGGAGTGACAGCACCCAAGGAAATGAGACATTTCACTCTAACTAGAATCAACATCCAAGGTGGCAGGAGGGGAGACTGGGGCAGGGGCCGGGACAGGGGCTGGGACAGGGAATGGGTCAAGGGATGGGGTCACACGCCCGAGCACCCGGGGCTGGGCTCTCTTCCTGGGCCGCCCCTCTGGGGTCTGGGACTGGGGCTTCCAAGATGGGTAACTGTGGGGAGTGGGAGGGAGTCCCGGGGTGAGGTACCTCCGGTTCTGGATTGTCCACTGTCCCTGGGTGCACGGCAGGTCATACTTCTGCCGCCGCAGAGCATAGGCGTCAAACCAGAGGGCCAAGCCATAGTCCAGAGAGGGCACCTGGGACAGAGGAGTTGGTGTGACGGTGCTGGTGGCCTCACTTCCCAGGACAACAAAGGGAGGAGGCCC
The DNA here is from genome assembly GCF_002288905.1 of Enhydra lutris kenyoni. Classification (NCBI taxonomy): domain Eukaryota; kingdom Metazoa; phylum Chordata; class Mammalia; order Carnivora; family Mustelidae; genus Enhydra; species Enhydra lutris. The sequence goes on along the minus strand of NW_019154139.1, from coordinate 10,889,041 downwards.
TCCAACACAGAGCCCCAGCAGGGGCTGAAGGTGGTCAGTCACTCAACAAACAGGCACTACGGTGACCCACAGAGGCAGACCGTGGTCACACCTGTCACCCCCCGCTTCTGGAGGGATTTGCACCCAGGGCTCAGCCTGCACCTCCCCGGGGCTTCCCAAGCTCCGCAGGGTGCCTTGGGCAGAGGGCGCATGGGTGGCAGAGGACGGGGCTCACCGTGAGGTGCCAGGAGCAGTGGGTGCTGGGCGAGTAGTAGCTGGGGAAGTAAGGCGTGCTGAGGACGCCCTGTGGCTCCAGATGGCCCTCCAAGGTCAGGTTCACCTCACAAGCTGGGCCCCGAGAACAGCTGTTACACAGGGTCCCCCGGGCCCAGCTCACTGCACCTCCCAGCAGGTGAGGGGCAGCCGTAACCCCTCCACCCTCCTGCCGTTAAACAGTAGAGGTTAGTTGCAGGGTATGACCTGGGGCCTCAGTTTCCCCACCCAGAACATGGGGACAATAATAGCCCATACCTCACAGGGCAGGTAAGCAGATTAAATAGACGTAAAATGCTCAGACAGCCTGACATATAGTAAGTGCTCAATAAATGGTAGCCACTGACACAGATTGTGCCGCACCAGACCCTTACACCGCGTGCGTTCACAACAGTGCGAGCCTCAGTTATGGTGGTGGGGGAGGGAGAAGCAGGCCCCTTTTCAAGATGAGGCTCAGAGAAGAAGGGGGACTTAGCTGAGGTCGCAGAGCTAGAGGGTGAGGAATCAGGAGGGTTCCCAGCTGCCCTGCTACCTCTCCCTAGAGTCAGGGTCCCCATGTTCCCCTGTCCCCTGAGTTATGTCAGTGACTCCCACGGAGCCAGAGCCAGCTCCGGCACCTTCTCAGCCCTGGGCACCTCCAGAGGGCTGCCAGAACCCAGCACGGGCATCAAGGGACCTGGGTCACTGCCAGGAGGCCTCTGGGGTCAACACCAGGAGAGGAAGGAGAACCAAGTAGAAAGAGGGGGACTGCCGGGTTGGGGGTGGGGTGCAGTGGCTCGTGGTCTCCTGTTGTTCTGGAACCTGCAAGGTTTGTTTGGCTGATCCATGCCCCAGGACAGCCAGGGCATGAAGCATGGGGTTCTTCCCGAGAAAGGGGGTCAGGGAAGAAGGGAGGGAGATCCGGAACAGGAGGCCAGCAGTGGAGGCCAGCGGGCAGCCTGGAGAGCCCTTCCCGGAAACACTGTGAGTGGCCTTCCCTGAGCCGAGCGCCATCTCCTGGGAGATCTGTGGGGCTCACTTTTGGTGTGAGAGGATGGTCTGGGGATAAATCTGAGGTTCTCAGGCCTCCTGACCACAGACCCACCCTCCAGCCTCAAGCGGACACAGAGGGAAGAGGGCCAGGGGAGGAGCCGAGAGAGGAGACACGGGTCCAGGATGGGGACCGAACAGACAGTAAACAGAAAGAGGGCGGGAGAGAGAAGGAGGGAGGGAAGGGACAGGGGACAGGGAGGGTAGAAGAGGGAGGTAGAAAGTGGGGAAATGGAATGAGAACAGAGAACAGGAGAGAGGGGCCAAAGGCTTGGGAGGGAGGAGAGCAGAGGGGCTTCCAGAACCTTCCCTCTGCTCCCATCCCACCTCAACAACAGCAAAGAAGGTGAAGGGCACACCGGCCTGTGCCCTGGGTATCTGCCTTGGCTCCCCTCCCATCCCGAGGGACCCCTGACCCCTCACCCTGGAAGGCCACAGGCTGCACGGAGAGCACAAAGGGGTCATAGTAGCTGTGTAAGCCCTTCTTCCAGACCACTGCCATGACAGCGCCGGACGCCAGGACCTCCACCACCGGCTCCTGGCGACTGCAGCCGTAGACCCTGGAGGGACAGAGGAAGGCGACCAGGACGAGTGGGGCCTGGAAGGGGGTTGGATGGACTGCTGTGTGTCCCTGCGCAGGTGTCTGACCCTCTCTGCCCCAGGAGACTGACTGGAAGCCCTGGAAGGGTCAGGCCAGCTCCTCAGGGGAGAGAGACCAGGAGGTTGCCCAGACTGTCCCCACCAAACTCCGGTCCCCCTGGATCCCTGTGCCCCTGAGGTCCCAGCCTGTACCCTGCAGGGAGATGAGGTTTCAGGGTTGAGGGTCCTGAGGTCACCTAATGTTGGGGTTTCTTTTCTTTTCTTTACTTGGCAGCAGAGCCCGCCTTGTAATTAAAACGTCTCGAAGCCTCCCAGGGCGTGGAGCCCCCACAACAAGCCACGGGGTTAAAGTCGGTCGAGGTCCCTTCTGCTCTATCTCCTTATCACCCCTGAAGACCTCTCCCGGCTCTGGGGTGCAAGGGTGACGATCCCCTGATCTTGTCTGACCCACCCCTTTAGATCTCCAAGGCCCCGAGGTGGCACGGGGTGCGTGTGCGCCATCGTGAGCAGGGACGAGGCTGAGCTGTGTCCCCTCCCTGACAACAGGCTGGGGTTGTGGGGGAGGGGTACTTGAAGAAGCCCCAGGGGAAGCCCATCAGCATCCCCACCCTCATCAGCCCTGGAAATCAGATGGTGTCTGGCTTCTGTGCGCTTCCCAGAGCCCTCCAAGAACCCAGCCCACGCACACCCCAGGCTGAGGTCATCATTCCGGGGGTGTGTAAATGAGTGTGCCTGCCGCCTCAGAGCCAGGAGTTCAGAGAGGCCCCGGGGTGGGGGGAGGGGGTTGGGGAGGACCTTGTCCCTGCTCACCCTCAAGGACTGCCCTTGACCTGAACACGCAGGTCCCACCCCCGCTCCTGCCTGGAAGCTGGGCCAGCCTGAGCCAGAGAAGGCAGCAGCCTGGTGCCCCCCAGCCCACACCGCCAACAGCAGTTACTGGCTATTTAACGGAGACATCACCAGGTAGTAGTAAGGGATGGCTTTGCTATGTGTGAGAATTTCCGCACCGGTGGTTTGATTTCAAGCCTCACAACCCTACAAGGCAGCTGTGACTATGCACCCATTTTACAGGCGAGGACAACCGAGGCTCAGAGAGGCAAAGCCACTTGTCTTAGGACGCACAGCTACGAAGCAACAGTGCAGGGTGCTGCCAGGCTCTAAAGCGTTCAAATGAGCCTTGTCACCTCCCAGAGAAGACCTGAGGGGTGGTCTAATACAACCGCTCTGTCTCAGACGGGGAAACTGAGACTCGGGGAAGGAAAGGGGGTTGCCCACAGCACACAGCCATTTCCAGCCTCCTATCTCCTCTGTGTGCTAGGCTTGCTGTCTCTCAGATACCAGATACCGAGGACCGGGGTCACACAGCCTCTCATCTCCGACTGTGGGGGGTGATGTTCAGCGCCCCCACCCTCCCACCCCCCTTCCCAGGACTCACGAGGTGATGAGCCTCCTCTCCAGGGGCCCAGCCACGTCGTACATGGCCAGCCGGTCCCGGCACTCGGCCAGCATCCACTCCAGCCGAAGCTTGAGCATAAGGTCCTTGGGGCCCTGCAGGTGCCACAGGCAGCTGGAGGCCAGGTGGTCGGGCCCCTTCAGCCGGAGGACCTGGCCCTGGTCCACGTAGCTGTAGCGGTAGCAGCCTGGAGGAGGGAGAGGGACAGGCCCCCTGACCCCTGTTCACCAGGAGGAGAGAGCCAGGGGGCCAGCTGGTACTCACCTGGGCGGGGGTGGTGCAGGGAGAGCCACTGGGTGGGGATGGGACCCCACATGCTAGGTCCCATCTCTCTGTTTCCCTGCTGATTTCCGTCTCCAGTCTCCTCACCCACGCATTCACTCAGTGGTCCATTCATTCATTCACTTAGCCCTCCCTGAGCTCTCCATGCCAGGCAAGTGTGTCACAAAGATTCAGTCACTGCCCGGGAGCACCAAGAGCGGTGAGGACAGATACAGAGCCCAGCGGTAACAGTTCAGGAAGAGAGGACGCCGAGCCCAGCTGCAGGGCAGGGAAGACCTGGCGGGTAGCGGACAGGGTCACGGTGTGAGCAAAGGGCCGGGGGCCCGGGTGGGGTTTGAGGCCAGAGAACAAGCTGGAGAAGGGAGGCAAGGGCCAGATTGTACCTAGGAGAGGAGGTGCTTTCTCCCATGGCCATGGGGAGCCACCGAGGGTTATGCAGGGCTGGGACGTGGCCGGGCTTGGGTCACAGACTCCTCTGGCTGCTGGGAGCAGCTCCGAGGGGGCTGGGAGACCATCAAGGTGCCATAAGGGAAGGAGAGGGGAGAGCGAGTTCCAGCGGGGGTGGAGAAGCAGCCTGGGTAGAGGAAGTGAGCTCAGGCTGAGGAGGAGGAAACGCCAGAATGAAACAGGTTGCGCTCATGAGGCATTTGATGCCCCCCTGCCAGGAGGGCTCCGTGAGCCGAGCTGGCTGCCGTGATTCTTCCCGCTTACAGACCTGGGCCAGACAGACCCGGGCTCACCGAACCTTCCCTGGGTCTTGGTTGGCTGCTCTGGAGAATGCAGGCCATGACACCAGCCTCATGGGGTCATCACGTGCTTGGGGGTGACGCCCGCTTGCATGCCCGGCGTAGCACCCAGACCTCACGCTAAGTAGGTGCTCAGCGCGTGTGTAGTGACTGCTCTGTGGGGGGTGTGGGGAGAGGGAGAAGGTGGGGCTGGGGAGCAAGTCCTGAGACCTGTCACCCTTCGGCTGCGGCCCCCTGGAGGCGCAGACAGAGACAGTCTCATTGGCTGGCCGCTCTCCCTTCACACCTCGTTCATCAGCAGCAATACCCCCCCCACTCCCCAGGCACCTCCTGTCTTGGGTTCGGACTCTAGCCCCACCGTCTACACCGCTTGTGCACGCACTCCCTCCCCCAGCATCGCCGTCAGGCCCCCACCATGGGTTTGATTTAGGCTCCAGAAACCAGCAGCAAACAATCTGTCCCCTGGACCACAAGTATCTCCTTGAAACCTCCCCATAGCCAGTGAAGCTGTGGGGATGTGGGAACAAGCCCCAGAGTGTGGGGGGCAACTCAGGGTGCAGGGAGCGCCCACACCCCACCTCGGGTCCTGGCGCCCCCTCCCATTAGCCCAGTGACCCTGGGCCAGTTGCTTAGCTGCTGGGTTCTGTCGAACGAACACTGCATTAGTCTTTAATCCTGCCTCTCTCTCCAGGTGCTCTGAGGACCAAAGATGGCTTTGCTCAGATGCTGCTCCCTCAACCCCCCAACCCCGTCCTGACCCCTGGCCATCCTGATTCAAACTGGGGAGCAGAGTTCCCCAGGGGGAGACCTGTGACTCCTGCAGACGGAAGAGACAGGGGAAAGCTGCTTGTCGTTTCGGGTCATCTGTCGTCTCTAAGTCTTGTTCCAAGTTGATGCTTCGTTTTTGACATTTTAATAATTACTCTTTTTCTGAGTGGAGAGATATGTGGTCTCTGTTGATAATCCAAAATATTTTGGGGTGACCCCGTTACCACTGGTCACCGAGAGAAAGTACGTGCACATGCCCAGTGCGTTCTCCTCGCCTGCCCTTTGCTTATGCTCTTGCCTCTGCCCCAAGTGTCCCTTCCTCTTCTCCACCTGCCAGATTTCTACCTCTGTCCTGCTTGGGTCTGCTGCCTGGCCCACACAAGGACAGCCAGGACTCCCCCCATCCCCAGTCAGGAGCAACATTTCTCTCCCTCTAGAAGCAGGTCCCTTCCTCTGCCTTGGGTAGAGGTCCCTGGTGTCCATCCGCCGTCCCCAGGGCAGAGCAACTCCCCCTTTCTGCTGCCTCTGGGACCTCTATTCTAGTGCTGGCACTTGATGTTATGAGACACTGTTTATTTGTCTGTCTCTCTCATGGGCTCAGAGCTCCTCCGAGGACAGGGGTGAGGACACGGTCATTTCGTGTCCCCAGAGCCTGCCTGGGGCCAGCATGGGGGAAATGTTCACAAAGCCTATAAAAAGGATTTGAGTTGTCATCCTCGCCCCCATTAGACACTGTGCTCCTGGAAGGCAGGGACTCCAGATGTGCACTGAACGAAATAAAATAATTACAAGGTCACTGCCAGCAACTCGGGGACCCATGGACAGCCAGCACAGGCAAGGGCAGCTGGAAAGCCCAGTCCGACCAAGGGTCAGGGCGATGTGAGTAGCAGCACAGTGTAAGATGGTAGATGATAAGTAGGTATGTAGATGGATCAGTTTCTCACATTCTCCTTTGAACCAGTTTTACCATTCTACTCATTCCCTCATTAATATGTTAACTAAATCTTTAATGTGTGGCTCACTACAGTTTTGCTTGAGAATCATGATTTTAGCAATTTGAAAATTGCTCATCACCTCCATCTACCAAAGAAGTAAGCATCTGACCAACCAGAAGATAAGAGAGGGAATAATGAGGATTTAAATTCTGCCTCCCTCCCTGAGACGGGGCCGATGCCCTCAGCCCGGCCTCAGCTCTGGGTAGAAACTCTAGGTAGTATAAGAAGAACCTGAGAATGTAAGAGCTTGTGCTCAGGACCGCAGGGTACAGTAGCACAGGTGGTGCACTGCACAACACAGACTGCGATGTGGACAGTGCTCCCTGGCATTGTGCAGCATGGTGGCCCTTCTGGTACTCTGCTTCCCAGGGCTCAGGAGAAAGACCGTGGAACCTCTGGGAGGAAAGCAGGGTGAGTCTGGTAATATGGCATGGGAGCGGGGTAGGAGGACAGGGCAGAAGAGCCTGGCTAAGAAGGACAAGGAAAATGGGAAGGGAGTATCCTTGAATGTGACAGAAATATCTCCAAGAGACCAAGTCCATGGGTGGAAATTAGCTTGTGAGCAAACTGAGTTCAGTGATGAAAAAGCAGTTATATTTATGTGCACCTAAACCGGCACACCCCACACGGGCCACGCACGCATGCATGCACACACGCACATGCGCACACGCGCTCATGCACGCACACACGCAGGGATACACAATGGTCACCTCCCCCCACGGCCCCAGCCTTGCTCAGGACTCATCACCGAGTCCACCATGGCACCCCTCGGGTCACCCCAGGCCACTGCTCCCTGCTCTCACCGCAAGCCATGTGGTCCCCTGACACTTGACCAAGCCAAGCAAAAGGGCAACTCAAAAGGAAATGGAGAGGGGGAACAAAAGAGCATACCCAGCGTGGAATTCAGAGCAACTATGTCTTTCACGCTGGCTTCTGTTAAAAGGAAAGGAACAAACAAATAAACAAAGACCAAAAGTAAATAAAGAAAATGAAGTGAAAAATGAAACTGAAAATAGAAGAGACCATCAGAGCCAGCCTGTCTGAAATTGACTGAGTGCCACCCCCCTTCCCGCCCCTTGCAGCCCAGCCTCCATCCTGGCTCTGGGGTCGCTGGGAGGCCCACCCTGAGAGCATCCCAGACTACGCCGCCCTGGCCACACCATGCCGCATCCCCCTCCCCAGTACTGACCCAGGATCACCAGGCCCTCCGGGTCCATCTCGTACTCGGCCCTGTAGGGGGCAGGGGCTGAGCTGTTGGCCGTGGACAGCAGCTCCTCCACCAGCAGCGCCTGCACCACCTCGGGGCTCAGCGTCGGCCGGCGGCGCTCGGGGATTTGGAGGATGAACCAGAAGAAGCAGGTAAGAGGTCCCTCCCTGAGGCAGGCAGAAATGAGAGGGATGGGGAGGGGCCTGGAATCTGGCCCTGCCCAGCCCACTGCTCCTGCGGGGGAGACCACCAAGCCTGGTTCACGCTTCCTACCTCCACCTCATGGAAACCTCCTAACAACCAAGATGCTGTCTGCTGCCCCGTGTCACAGGAAGCACAGGAGGGTAGGCTGTATGCCACCGATCAGAGGCGGGTACTCATATGGCACAGCTAGGGCACCCCCCGCCACTCCCACTCCAACCACGGCCTTGCCTGATGCGTGCCAGGCCCGAGCACACCACAGTCGTTGTCTAGCGTGGATTCCTACCACATTGTTGTACCCATTCTACAGATGAGGAAACCAAGCTCAGTGAAAGGAGTTCGCACCCAGGCAGCCGAGTTGCCATTCTGTGCCTCAGTTTCCCCATGTTTAAAAACAAGGGCATTGCATCAGTAGCCTACAGCATCCCCTCTTGTTCTTTGAGTCTAAGGTTCTAGCGAGGGCTGGTCAGGGGGCCAGGGTGACTCACCCGAAGGAGTAGACTGAGCTGGAGTTGTAGTAGGTACCCAGGCGGGTGCTGGCGATGAGCTCCTTGAGCTGAAAGGAGGGAAAACGAGAGCCCCCTGGTGACCGTGTGCAGAAACCCCCTTCCTGCCTTGGAGTGCTCTTTGCCCTTCCCGGCCACCCCGTTTGACAGGCACCTGCAAGGTAGAGAGGCTTGCCCCTAGTCACCTGGGGGGCAGTGGCCACTCAGGGAGAACCTCACCCCCAATCTTTTCCCCTCCCCCTATTCCTGGGCACCGCCCCCCAACACTGCCCTTCCATCAGCTCTAGCCTATACCAGACTCCCCACAGCTTCTCTCCCTCTTGTCAAAAATCACCCCTCAACTCTAGAAAGCCCCACTGGGCTCTGGAGTCTGCTCCTTACCCCCACCCACCAGCCACGGGAGCTCAGCTGGTTAGTGTGTGCACATGTTCATGACTGGAAGGGGGACAGCCATCGTGGCTGTTAAGGAGCAGGATGGAGCTGTGGGCAACTGAGGCACAGTCCGACACAGAACTCCGGGAGATGGTGTGGGCATCCTCAGAACTGTCCCCTCACCAAGGCCAAGGTATTGACCCATTGACTTGGCATAATCAGGGCCTCCCCACCCCTCCCCACCCCGTGCATCCCCTCCCGTCCCCGCAGCCCTTCCCTACCATCTTCTGGGCTTTGGCAGTTTCACTGCGGAAGGCACTGGACTCCCGGCGGGCGAGGTCCTGGGAGAAGTGGCGATTGAGCACGCGGAGGCTGCCGGAGTACACCTGGCTGACCGTCACCTCCGCGTTGTACCCTGCGCAGGACGCAACCAACAAGGTCAACCAAGGGGGCAGCCGGGGGAGACTCCCGTCTCCCTGACGCCTTCTCCTGTCACCCAGACCCACAGCTCAGCCTCCAGCATCTGGGACCTCTGAGGCTCCACCATCATCATCATCTCTGTCCCTGTCATCATGTCACCCAGTGTGTTTTAGTGACAGGGAGGAAGAGGCCCGTGGATCACTTCCTGAGGGCTCGCAGTCGGAAGCTGATGCAATCATCCATCCAGGATATAGATGATGTAAAAGCCAGGAAAACCACATGGCCTAGAAGGGGTTAGCACCTCTCTGCACCCTTCCTTTCCCCAGATTGTCCCAGCTGCCCCTACCGTGTGGGGTACACTAATAACCCCAGACAGCTGCATCTCCCCCTGCAGAGCTGCCCATGGTGGGTGAGACAGGCTTGACTCCAGTGAGGGACTTTAAGGGGAGCCCAAGGTACAACTGAGGGAACATGACCAAGAAACAGGGCCTGGCCCAGGGTGACCGACCAGCTGAGATGGGAGGATTGGAGCATCCACTGGGAAGGGGGGAGGGAGGGAAGTACCTTTAAGGGCAGAGGGAACAACATATGAAAAGGCCCTGTGGCAGAGGGCTAATGGTGAGCACTGGGTTGAAACCTCTTTGGCTGGAGCCATCAGATAAGGGGAGGGGCAGCAAGAGGCTGGGACCTCAGCAAGACAGGATTTGGGTCTTTACCTGATGCACAAAGGAAACCACAAAGGGTTTAAGATCGAGGATGACATCATCAGGTTTCCACTTTGTAAAAACCTGTTTTGGCTGACAGTGAAGAAACTAGACTCATAGCCCTGGGCATATACCCCTATTCATTCAATTTATGCGTCCATTCAACAAATGTGACTTGAGAACCTGCTACATTAGGTGCTGGTCTAAAGCACTCAGGGATATATCAGTAGAACCATGAATAAAACAATAAAGAAAAAACCTTGCCCTTAAGAGCTTGTAGTTTAGTGAGAAAAATCAGACAATAAACAACAAACATAGCATAGAACACATTAGAGGTGTAAGTGCTGTGGGAGTCAGGGAGGAGGGTGGGCTGCCCCAGGGAGGGCAGCGAAGAAGGCGATGATGTTAGTCATATGGATGTTAATCTCTGGAAAGAGTGATCCTGGCAGGGGAACCAGCAAGTGCAAAGGCCCTGGGGCAGATGCTCATCTGGTGGATTTCAGAAACACCAAAGAGAGAAGGGGAAGAGAGCAAGAAGCGATAAGAAGGGGGAGAGGACAGCCACACAGCATTGGGCCGACCACAGGGGACTTCAGTTTTACTGTGGGTGAGGTAGGAGCCATAGGAGGTTTAAGCAGAGAGGTTAGGGGCTTGGATCTGCTTTCTGAAATGATCCCTCCACAATTATGTGGCGAACAGGCTCTAAGGAAGCAAGGGCAGAAGCCAGGAGACCCACGGGAGGCTTCCGTAGTCATCCAGTGACTCATCTGTTGGCCAGGCGTGGGGCACCGGAGCCTGGACCAGGCTGTGCAGGAAGGTGGTGAGAAGTGAGCGATCAGAGGCAGGCTACAGTCTGCAGTTAGAGATGACCAGGTTTGCTGGCAAACTGCGGCTGGGGTGTAAAAGAGAGGAGTCAGTGGGAGCAACCGGAAGGGTGGGATGCATCTTTAAAGCCAGGGGCCCTGGATGAGACCCTGAAAGAGGTGGGCTGAGCAGGGAGAAGGAGAATCCCTCCATTAGCGAAGGACACGGAGGAGAAGCTGCAGCTATGAGCTGGGGGAAGAGAAATGCGGGCCCCCTGGAAGCCAAGGGAGGAAAGGGCTCCAAGGAGGAGGGAGTGACATGCCTGGTCAAGTTGCCAATGGGTGAGATGCACTGAGGACAGCGGACTGGCCATCGGATCTAGCAAGCTGACCATGGGCAACCTTGGTAAGCACCACTGGGTGGGGGGCAGGGGAGCCAGATGGGGAAAACTTGCTCGAGGGGTTGGGGGTGCAGAATCGGAGACAGCTCTTTCAAGGCGTTTGCTGCAAAGCAGAACAGAGAAATGCGGGTGGGGGACACCAGCGGGATTTGGCTGCGGGAACAAGGAATGTGCTCGTACGGGGACAAGCCACCGCTGGAACCCGGCCACTGCGCAGGAGGACAGCTGCCTTTGGGAAGGGCAGGGACGGTTCACCTGTGGGGACAGGGCAGGAGGGCAGATCCCATGGGTGCTTCTGGGAAGGCACGTGGCCAGCTTCCATGGGGTTTCTCTTCTAAGTGGTTCCATTTGTCCAAGCAGGGGGCAAAGTGTGTGTGTGTGGAGGCGGGAGGTTTGGAAAGAAAGCGTAAACTGTCAGCCAGGAGAGCAGGAGGGGGAAAGTATGAGGAAAATACAGATGGGCAGTATTAAAGGCTCCCACCGAAAGCAGAATGTATCCTGGTGCCCCGGGGCTATGCGTGTGGCGGGGGGGGGGGGAGCCAGCTGCCACCCCCACCTCTCCTCTCCTCAGTCCCTTTCTGAGTCACACTGCCACTCAACAAGTCATTGGCAACTCACTCTGGGCTTCTCTTGTGCCCATAGACTAGGCCCCTTTTCCCTCTCCCCTTCCACATGCATCTCTTTGCCCAGTGCCAAGCCCCCAGGAGCACAGCCTGAGCCCAGGTGGGAGGAATCCTTCAAACAGCTCCTGAAGTGTGGCCTTTACCCTAACTCCCTTTGTGGGCGCTGGAGTTGGCTTCCCCCAGCTGAGGCTTTGCAGCGCTCAGCCCCTGGGTCCTCAGCCCCACGGTACACCCAGTCCCCGAGGGGTGATTCACTCCTGGAGCATAATCAGGGGAAATTAGACTCCACAAAGAAAGACAATTGGCAGTCGAGTTCCTGGCCCTCCAGCCTGACACCGTGGTTTACCCTGAAGACTAATTATCTGGCCGCCTAAGGAGGCCTTGGTGGCCCTGTGCTATTTGGGGTGCTGGCTTCCAGCCGGTGGTGAAATGCACACAGCTTCCACTCCCCCCCCACCCACATTGCTGGTGGCTCTGAGGCTCTGAGCAGACTCGCGGTCCCCTCTGAGTCACTGCAGGCCTGGGCTTCCCAAGGGCATCGGCCCAGGGGCTCATTCCAGACACCCCCTACCCCGACGCCCCCTGGATCTGGGCCTAGGATGGACCTGATGAGGCTCCATAGTGGGTCCCCATTCCTTTTGAGGAGCCTGAAATTCCACCACGAGATTTAGCCAGTACAACTATTTCTGGAAAGGCTCTGATCACCTGGGCAAGGTGTCTTGTCTCCATGGCTCCCCGGGCCCGCGCTTCCTCTGTTCTAGCCCATGCCGTGCTTTCTGGTGCGGGCAGGGGCTGTCTCCAGAGCCTGGCCCAGAGCCTGGCACACAGAAGGGGCTGGGTGCTGAGCATCTGAATAAGTGCATGTTAGGGAATGAGCTTCCAGAGTGCGGGGGAGTGTTTTCGTCAGCAGCATCTAACGTGCTTTATCCGTTCCTTCCCGTTGCCAAGAGCTAACAGAACCCGGTACGCTCTCCATCAGCTTCAGAGGAGGACACAGCAGGTGCTCAGGAGTGTTTATTGAATGAATGAATGAATCCATGCATGTATGCATGAATGAATGGAAGGATAGATAAATGGACCCAGAATATGGGCCAGGTGCTCCTGAGACTCCAGGGGACCGGTTGAGGGCTGTGATACCAGGAAGGCGAGGCCAGACTTCAGGACAGGGGAGGGGCCCCGGGCTGCCTGCTTGATCCCCTCTCATTGGGTGTTGAATTGCAGGTGTGCCTGAGCTGGGATAAGAAAGCCAGCTCTGTGCTAGGGCAGCCCCCTGGGTACTCGAGTTCTGTGTCTCCCTCCCCTTTTTCCCCACTCATGCTGGGGCCCTGGAGACCCGGAGGTGGCAGGGCTGTGGTCCCCACCCTAGAAAAGTTCTCAGGTTGGGCTCGAGTGAGCAGAGGTGCTAAATGGTGCCAGGCACCACCGGCGCCACTGGGCCTCCTCCCACGGAGCCAACTGGCTCTGAGCCCAGGGGCAACCCAGGAGGGCTTCAGGGAAGGGGAGGCAATGTTTATACTCCTTCTGCTTGTTGGTTCACAAGAGTTGGGTGCTGTGAGATCACTCCTTCCCCAGCTGGGGACACTTGGTGCCAGGAAGGAACTTGCACTTGGCCTGAGCCCCAGGACCTAGAACACAGGTGCAGTAGCTCTCCCATCTCACGGGACAGAAGGAGGACTCAGAGAGGAAGCTCGTTGGCCAAGAGTATGCAGTGTGTTGCTAGGCATTGCTGAGCCTGGAATTCTGATCTGTCTTGCTATATACCCCCCACAGCCATCCGAAGTCATCGCCAGGTGCCTCCCAGAAGGGCCCACCGCTTACCTATGAAATACCAGAGCAGGACCCCCACTGAAGCCAGCAGGACAAGGGCCAGCCACAGCGGTGCCAGGCGGAGGTAGTCCCGGACTTTTCTCTTGGAGTTCTTAGGGGCCTTGAACATCCCTTCTGGATCTGCCTCCTCACCGTCACCTCCATCACCCTGTCCACCAGCTGCCTGGGGGGCCTCGGCCACAGGCATCCTATCCTGGTGGAGAAACAGACCAGGGTTGGAAATAGCCCAACAGTGGCAAAGGGGCTTTGGCCAAAGATCAATGGCACACAGAAGGAAGACACCCACCCTGCCCTTGGGACAGGAAGGTCCCAACCCTAGAAGCAGTGATTGAGAGTGGGCCCTGAGACAGCTCGTAGAGCAGGAAAGCAAGCCTCAGAGCAGCTCGCTCCAGAGGACAAGCAGCAGAGTGGGAACCTATCCAGCTCTGGGACCCCTGCTTCTGTAGCCATACCAGCCCCTCTGTGGTCAGAGGCCGGGTGGAGGTTTCCATGCCTGAGTCCCCCGCCCCTCCGGAGATTAGATCCACAGCTGGAGCTCCTGGAGTACAAATGTCTATAAGTCAGCTCCTCATGCCTCTGGCTTTCCTTGCACTGGGTGCCTTTCCTTCCTCTTAGTTCTCCAAAGCACAGCTTCCAGAAATACTGATCCCCCTCTCCCATTCCCTTAAACCCTCCCCCAGAAGGCCCTGAGCCACCACCCTGCTGGGCCAGAGAGCTGCCCTTCCAGAAGTCCCATCCCTCTTGTCTCCCTGCTAAAGGTCTCCTCGGGACAGGGAAGGAGGCACAAACTAACATTGATTCATTGGGTGTCTATGGAACACATTTCATTTCATCCTCTGGTCACCCGGGGATGTTAGGATCGTTGTCCCCAGTGTTCTTCCTCCTCAGGCCCACTCTGCACAGACAATTGACGTGTATCACCTGGCTTGAACCTTTGTACACCAGTCGGGGTTCTGTACCCATCGGACAGATGAGGAAACCGAGACCCAGAGTGTTTTAATCACAACTCACTCTGGGGTTTTTCTAGCCTCGTTTTCCCAGTGTGATTCTAATATCTGTCCCTCGCTATCAACCCCATTGTACAGATGGAAAAACTGAACCCTGGAGGCTGAGCCACTGGCCCAGGGTCATATAACAGGAAAGCAGCAGGAGGTGGGGGTAAAGCCCAGGTGTCTGACTCTCTGCTCCTCCCACCACCCTGGGCTGCTTCCTGTTAAGTGAGCTGTTAATGAACAATCAGAATTTAATAATAACTGAGTGACGTCCATCTCAGCGCCCTGAGCCCGCAGCTGTATCTTCAGGAACCCCCTCCCCCAACCCAGGAAACTTCCAAGTGTTACTCGGCTTCTCAGGCGGATCTTCCCACCGTACAGAGAAGGGTCTTCAGCCACCCACCCACCAAGCCGAACGAGGATTCTAGACCACCGAGAAGTTTCTTCTTACTGCATCCAGAAATGCTGCCGTAGCACTAACACCCATCCCCAGATGTGTATGTGTGTCGAGGTGGGAGGGGTTTGCTTTGAGCTGTGACTTGGGTTTTCACACGGTGGGTTTTCTGAACATGGGGCTCCTTGGTGAAGTTCAAAGTCCTCCCACCTGGATTCAAGGGGCCTCCTGGACCTCCTTCCGGCTTCCCTGCTCCTTCACTCCTCCTGGCATTGTTCCCAGGTAAGAGTCTCGGGCACCGAGCCATAGGGACCCTTGGGGTCCCCATCCAGTACAAGGGAAGAGGGACTGCTTGCAATTCTCAGCTGCACTGGGACCCCCTTCACCCCTAACCAGAGGATGTCAGTACACATGGGGCAGGCCCTGCTGGCTTTCATGGGGCCACATATCCTGCAATGGTGGGGACAGCCCCGCCCACTGCCCAAAGTGTCCCTAGCATCCCTGGTGAGAAACAAGCTGTCCCGACAAGCTGAGCGGGGCTAGATCAGGGAGCGCCCAGGTGACAGGTCAGCTCCTTGCCCTCCCTCAGCCCAGGTCGACCCCTTCTCCCAGAGATGGCCACACCCCTGATTGACTCTTGAGTCCAGATCACTAAGGGGCTATTTCAGGGTGACTCACAGAGCCCTGGGGACTTGGGAGGCCCAGAGGTGACAATAGTGGACATGTGTCTCAACTCTTTTCTACACACTATCTCATGTACACCTACAGAGACCCTATGGAAGTAGGTTCTTTTTATTAACCCCATTCTACAGTTGAGGAAGTTGAGGCAGAGAGAGGTTGAGCAACTTGGCCAAGTTCTCCCAGCTGGTTAGTAGCAGAGCCAGGCTGCAAAACCCAGCGCTGTGTCTCCAGATTTGCACCGTGACCCCTACACTCCCCTGCCTCACACATCGTCGGGGTACTAGTGGGGAAAATGAGGCACAGAGAAGGTCAGACGGAGGTCTCTCAAAGGAGGCAACAAGGGGAGCAGTCGAGGGTCAGATGTGCAGTAGGCCCCCCTCCCTTCTTCTTCCCACCCCCCAGACCAGGCCTTCCTTCCACGGAGTCATCTCCTTCATAAGCGCCCCCTCACCCCCATCTGGGAGGACTGTGAGCCTCTCAAAGGAGCCCAGTTTTAGAAAAGCCACTGTGTAAAAACCCAGGATTAGATAGAGCCCAAGGTTCACCTGGGTTCCCCGTCACCTCCCACCAGGACTCCTGGGGCCCTGGTCATTCTGTCCCCTCCCACCCTCCTCTGCAGCCACTCCTGGATGCTCGCCAGACCTTGCACAGATCAGGTGCGTCCCACCTCGGGGCCTTCGTGCTGGCTGTTCCCTCAGCCAGGAATGCTTTTCCTTCAGTTTGCTCCAAGGCCTGGCCTTTCCCTCCTTCACGTCTTTGCTCCAATTTCTTCAGAGCACTTCTGGCGACCTCAAATTGCATGCTAGGCTTCTGTGTCCTTTCTCTGTCTCCTCTCTGTATGCTTCTCCCAGCTGCGTGCCTTCTCCAGCAGCAGGGCTGGGCTCTCCATCCTTGTCGTGGAGCTCCTGAGTGCTAGGATCCCAGCTCCTTCCCCACAGCTGGAGGGGCTGTAGGTACACGTGGCCCGGCCGGCTTCTCCTGCCTTTTCTCTCCCTGCTCCCTCTTTCCCCTTTTAGCACCCCGGTGACCCCGGATGTGTCGGCTGTCCATTCTGTCAATAACGAAGATGGGAGGCAACATCTACAGGTCAAGGACTCTTAGCTCGCTCTGCAGGAAGAGCATCATGTAGATCGTTCCTGGAACCCTGAAAACTCGTGGGCGTCACCTGGCTTTCCCAGATGCTTTTCCTTCTGCCCGGGCTACCCTCCTCTGACTTGGCCCGCTCCCAGCCGACCCCTGCACACCTCAGCCCAGCTCCCACCTCTTCCTGGCATCTCTCCCAGAATGCCCAGCGGCTGCCTCTCTTGAAGCATCCTGGGCCGCCCCCATCACTGTGCACAGCACCTTGGGGGCATCCGCTGCCCCCTGATGGTGAGCTCCTGGAAGCAGAGGGTGGATATGCCTCAACTGACATTGGGGGCAGGGAGAGGCGAAGCTTCTTCTCTGACCCGAGCCCCTGGCCGCCTCCCTAGCACCTGTTCCTCCTGCTCTCTGACCACTGGAAGCGGAGCTCACGGGGGCGGACCTGGACCTCGTCCCACCTGCCGGCCTTTTGCTGGACGATGCCGCCAACCACATTCTCCTTCAGCCTCCACTAGCCAGGGACCTCTGCTTTGTTATCTCTAGTAGCTGGGGAAAATGAGGTGCAGAGATATAAAATGACTTGCCACGGTCATTCTTCTGAGGCAGGGTGGAGCGGGGAGGAACAGACCCAGAAATCTGATCTAGGGCTATGGGAGGAAGCTTCTAGCGAGGCTCCCTGGGGCCTAGAGTAGGTCCCTGCTACTTCGTGTGAGCCCAAGTGTGGGGCCGTGTGCCTGGAAATGCCCTCCACAAAGACCAATACATCACAGACGCATACATAGGTGTGCCCCAATGGGGATACATTACGGTACCCACATACCCGTCTGTGACCCATAAACTCGCGGAGGCGTTGCTCACACTTCACACCCGTGTGCACATGCTCGAGGGTGTGCACACTCACTTACACACATGCACGCATGCAAGCAGAGCCCGCAGCATTCAGCTCTGGGCCTGGGAGCTCAGGGTCCCCCATTTAGCACAGAGTTAGGCTCAGGTCCCTGGATCCCACACCGGGAAGCCCAGGGAGGTGTGCGGGGACAGAAAGGGGCACGTCTGGTCTTGCAGAGCGAGAGTGGGGTGCTCAGCCTGGCAAATTGCGCCTCTCCTCCACCCAGTCCCTGCTCCAGAGTCCACCAGCCGCACCTGAACCCCAGCTTCCCAGCACCCCAAACCCACAGCCCCTGCCCTGCCGCCGTGCCTGCCCAGACACCCGGCCTCACGACACCCTGTCCTACCTCCAGCCCAGCTCTGTGTACCCCTCACCTTCCGCTTACCCAGTTGCTGTCTGGCTGATGCGGCCCTGCAAACCTGGGCAGAGGGCAGAGCTGGGTGGAGGGCTCCAGCCCCAGGGAGCTGGGCCTGGCTCTCTGAAGGGACACTGTCACTGGGTCATTCTCAGATCCCGGTCCCCTGTTCTGGAGGCCCCCGCTTACCTCTGGGAGTGGCAGGTGGGTGCCGGGTCGGCACGCAGGCCCAGAGCCTCTGTTTGTCCAGGCCAAGGTCTCCCTACCCCCACCCAGCCAGCCTGGGCTGGATCAATGGCCCAGAGCCATGGCCAGGGTGTCTGGCCCTTGTCCCCTGTGGCCTGTGGCCCCAGGCTCCATGGGCCTGCTGCTGGGTTTAGGTCTGCACTGTGACTGAGCACAGGTAAACAGGCCAGAGGCAGGGGCCAGGCAGGGCCCGCCCCGCCCCACCCCGCCCCACCCCGCCCCGCCCCATGGGCTCCCCGGAGGCTGGCGGGCAGGTGTGGGAGATCCGAGCTCTCCCCTGAGGCCTGTTGCCTGGTGATGTTCCTGCCTGGTTACAGCCCCTGGTCCCCTAGAGCACTAGGTGGGGGTGGCCAAGGACAGGGGGCTGTGCAGAGGGGCCGTGCTGTGGGCCAGGCACTCACACGGGTCTCCTTACCGAGTTCGGTGAGACCAGAGGGGCCAGTGGCCAGAAAGAGAACCGGAGGCCCCCGTGGTCTGGGGACAGAAAAGGAGAAAGTGGGGTGGGGGTGGGGTTCAATGCAATTTTCTGTTCCTCTGGAAGTTATTTGAATTACTACATGATTCTCCAGAGCTGTGCTCTCCATTTCGGTGGCCACTGGCCACATGTGGCTTTTGGGCCCCTGGAATGCAGCCAGTCTGACCTGAGACGCGCTTCGTGGGTAAGACACAGACCAGGTCTCCAGGACTTAGTGCAAACATAGAGAACGTAAAATGCCTCGACAAGAACTTTTCACAACGAAGCCATGTTGTAGTGACAGCATGGTGGCTCTACTGGATTCAATAAAAACATGACTAAAATTCAATTCACCCGCTTCTCTTCATATTTCGTAATGGGGCAACCGGACCGCTGAGATCACGAGTGTGGCTCACGATCCAGTGCTAGTGGGCGGAGCGGCCGTGGCCGTGGGGGGCTGGCCCGAGAGTGCCCCGTAGCATGTGTTGTAAACTGGGGTTGCCTGGGTGTGCACGAGCTGGTCTGTTTTTACCCTGTGAGGGGGTTGCCCACCTGAACCCCTGTGTGCTGTGTTATGTGGGTCCCGGGGTGTGTGTGAGTGTGAAGTAGGATGATGTGTGTGTGGAGTATAAGGGGTGTGTGTGTGAGGAACATGGGGTGTGAGGTCTGTGTGTGGAGTGTGCAGTGTGTGAGGTATGAGTATGAGGTGTGAGTGTGGAAGGTGAGAGGTGAGTAAGGTGTCAGTGTGGAGTATGAGGTGTGAGTGTGGAGGGGGAAGTATGAGTGTGGAAGGTGAGGTGTGTGAGTGTGGAGGGGGAGGTGTGAGTGTGGAGGGGGAGGTGTGAGTGAGGTATAAGTGTAGAGGGTGTGTGAGGTGTGAGTGAGGTGTGAGTGTGGATGGGGATGTGTGAGTGAGGTGTGAGTGTGGAGGGTGTGAGAGTGTGGAGTGTGAGGTGTGTGTGAGGGTGTGTGTGCTTGTGGAGTGTGAGATGTAAGTGAGGTGTGAGTGTGGAGGGTGTGAGGTGTGTGTGAGGTGTGAGTGTGGAGGGGGAGGTGTGAATGTGGAGTGTGAGTGTGGATGGGGGTGTGTGTCCAGCATGTCTGGGCCTGGCAGCTGCTCACCCTGAGGAGCAGGCAGGGGTGAGGACGGCTGCAAGAATGAGTTTTCTGTGCGCTCTGAAGGGGCCTGCTGCAGGCATGTGTGCTGGTGTCGTGTGCCAGTGTGTGTGTGTGTGTGTGTGTGTGTGAGTGAGAGAGAGAGAGAGAGAGAGAGATCCCTGTGGGTCCTTGGGGTGTCCGTCAGGAGTGCATGCCCGAGCCCGGAGCATCTGGGCACCATCTCTGCGCCACACTAGCCGGGCAGGGGGCTCCTCTCTCACTTCTCCTGTTCCTCACCTCTGCCCCTATGGGGACCCTGGGACGGAGGCCCCACAGCCTTGCCCCAACCTCCATAGCCCCCACCCCAGGCCATGTTCCCTCCCTCCCTCATTCCTCCCCTCCTCCCAGGCCCTGACCCTCAGCCCCAGCTGCAGGCTTCCCAAGGAGGACAGGATTTGGTGGGGGACAGGGGTGGGGAGACCTGAGCCCTGTCTCTGTACTGCATCCTGTCCTTCAGAAAGCAAAGTGGCCCAGACCCCGGACTGGGCAGCCTAGTAGCCGGACAGTCTGAAAAGCCTAAGATCTTGTGCAATCGAGGTCCTCTGGACTTGGCGGCCACAGGGCCATTGATCGGCCACAGTCTGTGGGGGAGGGGATGATCCCGGAGTGGGGGGGCAGCAAAGCGCTGAGGGAGGTGTTCAAAAACAGGGGTGCTAGGGGCGATGCTGCCAACTCCCCAAGAGCTCGGAGAGCTGGGGCAGGGGCCAGCCTCCTACCCAGTCAGGGCTTCCCTCTGTCGATGGGCAGCCATGAGCCCTGGACACCCTTTCCCCCCGGCAGAGGGACACATTCACACAGAAAGCCTCAGCGCTCCCAGCCTAGCTGCCTGTCACCTTAACACTGGGCCCCCTTGGGCTCTAGGGACAGAGAAGCTACCTGAAGCCCTGGTCCGTGAGGGCTGGAGGCCAGAGAGCACAGTGCGCTTGGGCCTGCAGGACTGGGAAGGACAGGCCTCAGTGGGCCCACCACACTCAGGTGACAAGGATCCAGCCAGCGGTTGGAGAGTTAGAGGACCTGGCTAGAGTCCAGTCCCTTCCCCTGTTAGTGAGCCGGCAAGACACAGACACATCGCCTTCCCAGGCGGCCATCTTGTCAGCTGTGGATAGGGATGACAGAGCTGGGTTGCTGGAGACAGAAAAAGGGGGAAGGGAGTATAAATTGCCAGTGTGTGCCCTGTACCCCGGAGGCCTCTCTTTTAACCCCAGGTATGAGTGGAATTGGAAGTGGGGGCAGGCAGCCGTCCTTCCTCTCACACCCCTGCAGCCCCATGGTAACAGCCCTCGGGTCCCGGCTGATACAGTGGAGGGCACGCCCTGTGGGCCAGGCCCTGCGCCCGGTGCTTTGCAGGCCCTTCCATTTACTTCTTCTGTTTTGGTTTTTTTTTTTCCCTTAAGGTTTTATTCATTTATTCCACAGAGATAGAGAAGAGGAGGAGGAGGAGGAACAGAAGGAGAGGGATAAGCAGTCTCCATGCTGAGCGTGGAGC
This sequence comes from Enhydra lutris kenyoni, assembly GCF_002288905.1. Taxonomy (NCBI): domain Eukaryota; kingdom Metazoa; phylum Chordata; class Mammalia; order Carnivora; family Mustelidae; genus Enhydra; species Enhydra lutris. The sequence continues at coordinate 10,868,114 of NW_019154139.1, read as the reverse complement.
CCCACGTGGGGCTCAATCCCGGAACCCTGAAAGCGCAAGCTGAGCCGAAACCAAGAGTCGGTCGCTCATTCAACAGGGCGCCCCTGTTCCATTTACTTCTCATAATAACATTTTTAGCCCCAATTCCAGAGACCGCAGCCCTGGTGAAAGGTACCTCCCAGCTCCTGTGCTAGATGCTGGGGACAGCAACATGAAGGAGACACGTCTGACTTCTGCCCGACAGAGCTAGATGTTCTACGGAAGTCCTCGGCTTGGAAGGAAAATGGCTGGACATTCAACATCCCAAGCCAAACACGCCTCCAAGTTCATAGGTGGCCGTCCTGACCTCCAGCGTCTCTGGATGGGACCTTGTTTGGAATTAGGGTTGTGATGGGTTCAGATGAGGTCACAGTGGAGTAGCAGAGAGGGGGGCCACCTGATATCCTTCTAAATAGGGGAAATGTGGAGACAGACACACACATAGTGAGTTCCGTGTATGGTGAAGGCAGAGACGAGGTGATGTGTCCCCTGGCCAGGGAGAGCCAAAGATGGCCAGCTCACCCCCAGAGAGTAGGAAAGAGACACGGAGCAGGGTCTTCCCGCCAGAACTCAGAAAGAACCAACAACTCGGACTTGGACTTCTGGCCTTCGGACCTGGGAGACAATGAATTTCTACCGCGGGAGTCTCTTGGTTGGTGATATTTGCCACACAGCGCCCGCCAGTGAACACGGTGCTTCATGATGTGGGGTTGGGTCAATGCCTGCTTGGGTGTCTCGCTCCCTCCCATGGTCCTGCACACAGCAGGTGCTCATGACTGCCCACCAGTTGGGGCCATCAGGCAGTGGGACATCTTAAGCCACAGAGTAGAAATGCGGGGGCAGCACAGGCACAGATGTCTGTCACTCCCCACTCTCCCATCCCTAGACCAGGAGCTCCGTGAAGACAAACGTTTCGTCTGTCTTGACTCTGTCAGTTGCCAGCCTGGCATGCGGGGCACGAGTGAGCAAATGAGAGTTTCTATCAACTCTCCCAATGATGATACGGTCCGTCTTTCGATCTCTGGGTCCAGAGCTGGGCCCTTCACAGTGACATCTCAAGTGCAGGTGTGGGAGTGGGGAATTACACGTCTCTGCTCTGCAGAGCAGGAGACGGGGGCTCTGGGAGGAGAGGTTGACTCGGCCCAAGTCCCGGCTTTCGGGTGTTAGCAACCCTTAGCACATCTTGCCTGGTAGAAGCATCGCACCAGTCTTTGCCGCCCTCCTCACGCTGCCTCTTCCCTGTGCGTCTGGGTCTCTGTGCCCAATAGCCCTCTACTTACAAAAGATACCCTATTGGATGTAGGGCCCCCCTAATCCAGAATGATCTCATCTTAACCTGCTACAAATGTGCAAAGGGCTTGTGTCCAAATAAAGTCAGGTTCACAAGTTCCAGGTGGACATGAATGTGGGTGGAGGGGACACTCTTCAGTCTGGTTCAGGAAGGAAGCGATGGTTCCACAATACTGTTCCAGGGGGGGATCAGCCTGGGCGACAATGGGACAGCCCCTCCCAGTCAGCCTTTGCTATGGGTCAGCCAAGCCTCAGAGTTCAAGAAGGCTGGGGTTGAGGGTAGAATTGGGAGTCCAGCCCTCCCTGGAGAAGGTCTTCTGCTGACTGAGCCTCTCCCTGAATCCCTTTGAGGAAGGTCAAGCTCCCAGGCCCAGGGGCTGTGGTGGGGGCTGGGGGGCTAGTCTCCATGTGCCCCTGCCAGATGCTGTCTGGACAGGTGTTTGGGAGGACAGAGCTGTCCTAGGCGCCAAGTAATGTGTTAGTTTCCGAGCACTGTCCTAATAAGGTACAACCAACGCAGTGACTTAAAACAACACAAATTTATTCACTCACCACTCTGGAAGCTCGAAGTTCAACGTCAAAGTGTCAGCAGGACCAGGCTTCTTCTGAAGGCTCTTAGGAAGGACGCCTCCTGTCTCTTCTAGCTTTGGAGGTTACTGGCAATCCTTGACATTCGTTCAGCCTCTGCGTCCGTTGTCACATGGCCTCCTCCCTGTATGTATCTGTCTCGGTGTCTCTTCTTTCTTATAAGGACACCAGTAACATCAGATAAGGAACCCTCATTGATTTACATCCGCAAAGACCCCTATTTCCAAATGAGGTCACATTCCAAGGTATCAGGAATTCAAAGTGTCTTCCAGGGGACACAGGTCAACCCGGCCCAGGCAGGGGGAGAAGGGTGGGAGCAGGCCGGTTATTGACGATGCCACGGATGGCTGTTACAAAGATCCACGTGACCCTGAGTGCTCACGTTACTTTGGAAGGAAGTTGCTTCACTCGCCTAAGCTACAGCCACCCTCGCTCTCCTCCCACAGAAACAGGCATAACCTGCCACTTCTCCCTGCTGTGGCCTCTGGGGCCTCCCTGGGCTGGGAGGAAAGGAAAGTCCGTGAGCGGTGCACAGCTTTCCCGTTGCCTTGACCAAACCTTCAGAGGCTGCCCAGGCAGGTCCCCAGAGGCCACCTGGGTCACCTCCATCCAGCACTGCAACTCGCGGGCTCATTTATTAAACAGGCGTTGCCACCCCCATGATGCCGGCCTGGGCTGGGCTTCAGGGCCACAGACACCAACAAGACCCAGACCCTGTTCTTGAGGGACGCAGCCCAGCCCAGGGAAGACAGACAGCAGGACAGACCACAGACTGTTCTCTCAGCAGCAGGCAGAGGACCAGGCCCTCAGTAGGACAGAGGGGCCTTCCTTAGTGTTTCAGAATGAGACTCAGTCAGGATCCTCTGTCATCGATTCAAGGGTGTCAACCCCCTTGTGGCCCTACTTCCTTCCCCTGGAGGGGGATCCGCAGTCCCAATGGGCTTCTGGGACCATTATGGAGGCCCTGAGACTCTGGGGCGTTATGATAAAGCTAACCAGACACAGGACTGGCCTCACCCACCCCTCCCAATAAGAAAAATGGCCATTTGACCCCATTTTTCAGGTGAGGAAGTGGAGAGTCAGAAGGCAGGTATCACTTGTGCTGATCACACGGAGCGGGGAAGTCCTGGGGTTCAAACCCAGGGCCCCCCGATGTCGGAGACCTCGGATGCCCTCCCACTCAGTCTGTGTCCCTCTCTTCTTGCCGTGCCACAACGCCTGGGCCCCTCACCCCTTCTGTCCTGACCCCAGCTCCTGGCCTCTGTGGCAGGCATGGCCTTGGCTGGGCCCCTTGAGGCTTTCCCAGCCAGAAGTCAGGGGAGTGGCTTCTGATCAGGGGCTTGTGGTTTGAGCGGTGCCACCTCAAGCCACAGTCGGTTGGGGACACAGAATGGAAACTCCTCGTGCGTCACCCAGCCCAGGCTCCTCCACTGTCCCAGCAGTAGGGGCGCCCAGAACAGTGGGAGCCAGAGACGCTGGTGGGAGGAGGTCAGGCAGCAAGGCTGTAACAAGGCAGGGACCAGAACCCAAATGACCTGTTCCCCGTCCTGTACTCCTCCTCCTCAGACTCTGCCCCCCCCCCCAAAATTTTAAGAATAAAATAAAAGGACATCAGTGTCACCATACAGGCAAGCCATCGGGCAGATAGACAATAAAAATTTCCAAGGCGGGGCACCTGGGTGGCTCATGGGGTTAAAGCCTCTGCCTTCAGCTCAGGTCATGATCTGGGGGTCCTGCGATCAAGCCCCGCATTGGGCTCTCTGCTCAGCAGGGAGCCTGCTTCCCTTCCTAAAAAATAAATAAAATCTTTAAAAAAAAAATTCCAAGGCACACAGAATCCCAAGTTTCAACATGTAGGTTTTTTTCCCCCTTTGGTCTCAAAATGTTGTTACAGCCAAGGCTCCCCCTCTCCAGACAGTTCCATCTGAGGGTCCAAACCCAAGGACGCACCATCCAAGGCTGGAGACATAGAAGGTTCTCCAAGGAACTGCTTTTTTGCTGCCCTTCAGAAGAAACATCCAGTGCTGGCTCAGGCCCCCCCAGGGCCTCTCCCCTCTGGATAACTTGTGTCAACAGGGCTGCTGGTAAACCGGTGGGGCTGGAGAGGTCCCAACGCCTGGGGGCTCTGTCCAGGTTCCTGGACCCTCCCTGTAGCTCTCTTGTCCTCCCTCTCTTCCTTTTTTCTTTCCTTCCTCCCTCCCTCTACCTGTTCACCAATATGCACATTCACTCAGCGAACATCCTATGGCAGGTTGCTTGGGGTGTTGGGGGGGACTGCTGTGGGGACAAGGATCTGCGAGGGCCACCATGGAACATTCTAGACCTTTCGGGTCTTCCAGAGCTGCATTTATGGAGCCCTTCGCATGCATCGGGCTCTGTTCTAAGTGCACTGTGTTATTAACTCACTTAATCCTTACAACAACACCATGAGGGCAAAAGGAGGTACTATTCTTACCCCCATTTTGCAGATGAGAAGACGAAGGCCACACAGCTAGAACACCAGCAAGCAAGGATTTGAATCAGGAGGACTTTGGCTCCCACAAGGTCAGTCTTCTCACTGATTTTAAAGCGTGAGCACGCCTAGTATCACACAAACTCTCAGCGATCCTGTAAAACAGGAACGACCGAGATTGTGAGTTCTGTGTCACATGGGAGGACAGAGCTGAACGGGGAGTTCGGGTGGGGGCACTGGAACCCTGGGCACTCACCTCTGCCTCCTGCTGTCTCAGGACCACTGTTGTACTGGGAGGGTACGGTTTAGGGGGGAGGCGGTTGGGTTGTTGATTAAACTTAGCTCAGTCCCAGCGCGTCAGGGCCGGGCCACTGCGACAGCCCCGGGACATCCCCTTGGCGGCCTTGCTCAGAGACAGTTTCCACCACTACGGTAAGACACACTTGACGACGCTCCCATCACAGGGCTGGGGGGGCGGGGGGTGGGTGGTGAAGGGCTGTGGGAAAGCAAGGCCGGAAGTGCTGAGTGGGGAGAGAGATGGAGGTTGGGGGAGGGGTACCCAGTCTACAATTCCTGGAAGCCAGAACGCAGAGGGAGGGAGGAGCTGGTGGGAGACCCATCACCTTCCTCTGAGCACCCGGCCTCATGCCACGCACTGGCCACAGAATCCTTAGCTTGGAGGACACCGATAAGTCATACCCTTCTCTGAGGAGCCCGGACCTTTACCGGAAATACCCTGCCTGGGAGGGTTCTGAAGGGATCTCCTGAACTGGGGAGGGAGAGGGGGCGTGTTACACGGGGCTTTAGCCAGAGAGGCTCGTGACACTTATTTGGGATATATTTGCCCCAAGAGGTGGAAGGATTAGAGGGGTAGGGGGCAAGGGACAGGTGGACCCAGGAGGAGACTGAACAGGGCTCCAAGCTCAAGGCCATGCTGCTGGGTCACAAGGGTGGGGAAGGTTTCAACTACAGTTGCGATCACGGCAAGCGAGCTGCTGTGTTCATCTTTGAACTGGTTGCCGGAAAGCTCAGGATGGAATTTTGCTTATTTTTTCTCCATTCATGTAATTGTCTCCTGTGCAGCCCTGGTGTACGCAGCGGGCCAAAAGCTCTGTGGCCAGATACACGGGAGTTTGAATCCCAGTTCTAGCAACCATCAGCTGCATTTTTAAATTTCCCTGTGCCTCAGTTTCCTAATCTGCAAAATGGGGAAACATGACAGCTGCCTGGCTGGGTCCTTTCAGGTGATAAGGATAACGCTGGGGAAGTAGCTGGCCCAGTGTCTAAATTCATTTCTTGATCTTTTTTGAAGTCATCTAGGGTGCTACTCGTTAAGAGAGATGGAATAGGGCTATTCACCCAAGGAAGGACGGTTTCCACCGTAAATTGCTCAGTGACTGTGGAGCTGGAAGGTGGGAGGAGAGAGCGGGTATACCAGATGACTGGGGAGATGATGAAACTAATAGAGTCCGAACAAATAACCCAGTCAAGAAGAAAATATAATTTTTTTAAATGGAAAGATAAGTGTGTCTGGGTGGCTCAGTCGGTTAAGCAGCTGCCTTCAGCTGGGGTCATTATCCCAGTGTCCTGGGATCAAGGCCACAGCCGGCTCCCTGCTTGGCGAGAAGTCTGCATCTCCCTCTCCCACTTCCACTCCCCCTGCTTGTGTTCCCTCTCTCGCTATGTCTCTCTCTATATCAAATAAATAAATAAAATCTTTAAAAAAAAAAGTGGGCAGAAGACATGAACAGACATTTCTCCAAAGAAGACACACAAATGGCCAACAGACACACGAAAAAATGTTCAACATCACTAAGCGTTAAGGAATCATCAATCAAAACCACAATGAGATCCCACCTCACGCTGGTCAGAATGGCTGAAATTAGTAATAGACGTTTGCAAAATAATAGATGTTGGAGAGGATGGGGAGAAAGGGGAACCTCTTACACTGCTGGTGGGAATGCAAGCTGGTGCAGCCTCTAAAAATAGAGCTCACCTATGACCCAGCAATCGCACTACCGGGTATTTACCCAAAGGATACAAACACAGTGATCCGAAGGGGCACGTGCACCCCAATGTTTATAGCAGCCTGTCTACAATAGCCAAACTATGGAAGGAGCCTGGATGTCCATCAAAAGATGAACGGATAAGGAAGATGTGGTATATGTGTTATATGGTGGACTATTACTCAGCCATTAGAAAAAAAATGAAATCTTGCCATTTGCAACAACGTGGATGGAACTGGAGGGCATTATTCTTAGCGAAATAAGTCAGTCAGAGAAAGAAAAACACCCTATGATTTCACTCTTATGTAGAATTTAAGAAACAAAACAGATGAATGTAGGGGAAAGGAAGGAAAAATAAAATAAGACGAAAACAAGGAGACAAACCATAAGAGATTCTTAACTAGGGGAAACCAACTGAGGGTTGCTGGAGGGGAGGGGGCGGAGGGATGTGGTAATGGGTGATGGGCATTAAGGAGGGCACATGATGTCATGAGCACTGGGTGCTCTGTGCAACTGATGAATCACCAAATGCTATCCTGAAACTAGTAATACACTATATATTAATTAAAATTAACTTAAATAAAAAATTTTTTTAAAAAAGAAATTGGAGACCTGAGAGGCTGGAAAGCCTGGCCACCTCTCCCTCCTTTTCTCTTATCTCTCCTAAGTCTGCCCCAGCTGCCTCCTGCTTCCCACTCTGCATCTGACAGATCTTCCCTGCCCTTGGCTGCCTGGTCCCCAGCTGGTGCTGCTCCCCTCCCTGCAATCTGACCCAGGCAGGACTGTCTCCGCTTCACCCTTTCTGCCCCTCCCAGCTGCTCCTTCTTTGCCCCATCTCCCAAGGCACAAACTCCATCCCACCCTGGACATGTCACACTGTAGCTTCCAGCCCATCAGTCCGCCTGGTGTAAGGTAGCCCCTCATTCTGCTCACCACCAGCTCGAGTCTCTCGTCACACCTGGTGGGGACAGCTGGGTTTCCTGGGCGCAGCGGCTCATAAGACCCCTCTCAGCTTTCCAGCCTCTTAACACTTCAGCTTCAGTTTTCCCTGCCTGGAAAATCAGTCTGGGAAGATAAGACCTTCCGTTGTGGAAGGAACCCGAGGGATGATCTGGTCCAGATAGGTCACCAGGTGCCAGCTAGGATCAATTGGGACCTGCCTGCAGAGTCTCAAACTGTCCTCAAACTTTGCAGGAAGGACAGCCGTGATTAATTAGCAATGTCTGCCATGAGTGGGTGAAATTGATTAGTGATGTCTGCTACGGTGCGGCTTTATGAATGCCCAATATTGCCATCCATAATCTGGTCCAACTATTCAGAGTCAAAGGCAAAGAAGAAAAAAATTTTATATATATATATATATATATATATATATATATATATATATATTTATATATACACACACACATATGTATTTATATGCATATAAATATGTATTTATACATATACATATTATATACATATACATATTATATGTATTTATACATATTTATATGCATGTAAATATATTTATATGCACACATATATAATTTGTATAACATATATTTATATTCTATTTACATATAGTAAAAATTCTATATATTCTATTTGGTTTATATTTATTGTGTATTCTGTTTATAGTATGTTGATTTATATTCTATTAAATATATATATTATATTTTTATGATATTTTACTTGTATTTTCCCATGAGACCATATCAGATGGTGCCCAGACACAGAATAAGATAAACCTGACTCCTATTAGTGAAAAAGATATCCCTTTTACAATCTTTTTGCTTTCTCACCATTTGTGGCTGGCTGGCATGTCTTCAACAGTTTCCCAACACTTGTTAACCTCCCCTTTAACCTAAGAGAGCAGACTTACAGCAGGCAAAGAATTGAGGCTTTTTATTTTATTGTATTTACTTTTTACAGTCACCTTTTATTTATAGTGAATATCAGCTTTTCCGTTTACAGAAGCAATACAAAGATTTTTCTTTTTAAATAAAAGTGAACAAAAAAGTGAAGGATTTGAAGAAAAATAATGAGGTAAACAATAACAGAGATGGCACACACAAGTCATTGAACATCCGTATGGCACAAATGCCCAAGGCTTAAGAACCAGAACTGTCCCAAGAACTCTTCCAAGTGGAAACTGACTCACAGAGGGGTTTCATGGTTTGCGCGGGGACACAGAGCGAGGGTCTGGTCACGGAGCTTGGGTTTGATGCTCAGGCCAGGACTGAGGAACCTCGTGGCCCAGAACACGTGGCATCGTACGTCAGGAGTGACCAAGTGCTCAAGCTCTTCCGTGGTAAGGATCCAAGACTCAGACAACCTCAGGAAAAGGGAGTTTATTTCGGACTTAAGGAAAATGAGACTCTTGAGCGAACCGTCGGTAGCCCTCTGTCAATGGGAGTCTCTGTAGCAGAACCCAGTGCCCTCTGCTAACCGGGCTGAACTCCTCCACCCCAGGCTTCTCCAAGAGCCTTCTGCACAGGCACCTGCTCCCAGGGACCTACCTTCTTAAGACCCTGAGTTGAAATGCTCAAGACTGAGAGAAATCTGATTGGCCAGTTCAGGCCGGGCCTCCCTGACTGGGCGGAGCTTCTGTTCTAAGCCAGCTCATAGGCAGCAAGCTTGTCGGCCTATGGGTGGGCTTGTGTCAGGCACCCAATCAGCTAGGAGCAGGGCCTATAAGTGCTGGCTCAGTGCACTCACATATCAGGGACCTGGGAAGGAGTCCTTTGCTCCTTGGGGTTGCTCCTGTGAGAGGAAGGTTGTGGCAGGCATCACAGGTGTGATCTGTGCCAGGGACAGAAGGAAGAGAAGTGGAGAGGTGATGGGGAGAACCGAGGAGGAAGGGGTCAGCTGTGTGAGTCTGTGTTTGTGCTTTGGGGTGTGAGTCTGTGTTTGTGCTGCGGGGAGGACTGCGGTGAAAGGGGACGAGGCTCTTGCTGGAATGGGCATGCTGGAGCCTAGTGAGCCTGGGGCTTCGCCTCTCTGAGTCTTAACCTCAGAAGAGGACGATGGCCCCTGTGTGAAGGCAGCCGGGCACAGGGAGTCCAAGCAAGGTGGTCCCAGATAGTTCACTACAGGGAATAGGATAGGGGTGCCAAGCAAGTTGCCCGTCTGGACGCAGCGTGCCAGCCCCCTCAGTTGTGGAAGAGATCTCTCCAAGAGAGGTCTAGACTCCCTGTGACAGCCTCAGAACCAGCCACTAGGAGAGGTTTACTTCCTAGCAGCATGATTTATGAATCCATGAAACCACGATGGAAAGATCCAGCCAGTGTCTGCTTTCCTGGGGGATTCGCGTCACAAATTGGGCCACAGTGGCAAGGACACAGTAGCTAAGCATTCTGAGGTCACAAGAGATCCCAAGGGCGAAGTGACTGGGCCACTTTGTCTAGCCACCCCATGACACGGAAGCTTGAAGTCCGGGAGCATTAATGGATGCAGAGTTTCTCTCCAAAGGAAGCAGAAAGGACCCTTGAGGGATAAGGGGATTGGTCACCTGGATGAGGGAGGAGAGAGCACCGCAGGTACAGGGAACAGCATGTGCAAATGTGTGGGGCGTGAGGGAGCTGCTGGTGGCTCAGTAGGACCACTGGGAGGGTTCTAGGAGGTAATGTCCCAACATGACAGCCAGGCCAAGAAGTGGTGCGGAGGGCAGCGGGGAGCCATGGTGGGCTTTAAGCTAGGGCAGCAGAGCCATATGGTTTGTGGTTCGGAGAGAGCGCTCTGGCTGCCCTGTGGAGGATGGGCAGGAGGGGGTGGGACTGGGGCAGGAAGCCCAGTGAGGGGGACACGGTGAAGATCGCTGGAGAACCCCGAGAACTCTCCCTGAAGAGTCCTTGCAGGGCTCCAGAGGAGGGATGCTTTAAAGGCAAAAGCCATGGGACTCCGTGACAGCTGAGGGGAGTCACAGTGTCCCCACCCACTGTAATTCCTGGCTTGGGCCACAGAACCGGGGAGCAGCAGTTGCCATTTGGAAATGAATGCCCGAGGGGGCAAGGCTGGGTGGGGGCCCTCAGGGCAGGGATGTCCAGGGGGCAGCTAGGCACTGGGTGACTCAGCAGCGGACAAGCCTTGAGGACAGAGTCCTCACCTGGGCCTGGCACAACAGTGGGCAGCAGCCTGCCTTGTCTGTCTACACCAAGTGAGCCGGGTCCTGCTCCTGCAGCTCTTGGAGAGACACATAGGCATCGGTGTTCAGGGTCAGGCAGGAGGCAGGGGTTCCAACCTGGCCATACCCGGGGGGTCTAGCCCAGGGGAAGCCGATCCCCTCCGTGGGGCCAGGGGCCGGGACCTCCTCTCTTGCTTCTCCCAGGGCGCGCTCCAGCGGTGGCTGGCTGTCCCCCGGGTCAGACACTCCTGGGTTGGGAGGCACCAGGGCCTGGGGGGCCCAGTCTCGGGGAGCTCCCTCCCACAGAGAGGGGGGCAGCTTCTCTTCACAGGCTCCACTGCCCCCGGCCATGGTGTTGGGGGGGACGGGGCCACCCAGGAGCCCGGGAGAGAAGAGAAGCAGGTCATCCCCAGGGGGGAAGGTGCAGTAGGCATCGTCTTCTGCTGGCAGGGGTGGCGAGGAGAGGGGCGGCAGGGGCGGCAGGGGTGGGAGGAGAGACCCCTCAGGCGCCCCAGCCCCGCCCTCCTCGGACTCTTCTGTGCAGGGGTCATAGCTGAAGTACACCTGGCAGGCCTCGATCTCCAGAGCGTCAGGGAGGTGGAAGAAGAAGTAACCTTGGTTGGTAAAGCAGCTGGTCAGCGAGTGGCCGCTGGTCTCGGCCGAGGGTGAGGGCCCCTTCTGCTGCAGCAGGAGCAGCTGTGTGGCCTTGGTGTCCCGGTCCAGCACCTCCAGCGGGGAGATCTCGGGTGCCTGGGTATTGGGACTGAAGGATGACGAGGGGAAGGGCGAGGAGAGCCACTTCTGCCAGGAGAGAGAACAGATGGAAGGTGAGTAGGATGCCTCCTCCTCCAGAATCTCAGCAACAACTCCTCATTATGGTCTACTCAGGGCTTCCACCTCCAGGAAGGCCTCCCTGACTACACCCCCCCCCCACACACACACACAACACACACCGATTTGCAGAATGCTCTGGGTCAGCCTGGGGAGGGTGATTCCTGTAGGTGCCCACACCCAGCCCAGAGGGGATGTGTTGTTTCAATGAGGGACTGTTTATGGTGCTGTGAGCCTGGCACCACACGAGGCACCAGGCAAAGGGGAAAAGCCTCAGTGCCTCAGGTAGGGGCTAGCCAAGTGTGTGAGTCCACAAACCAGGGTCAAAGCTGAAAGGGCCCCGAATGGAGCCCATCTTGTCCACCTTACAGATGCCCAGAGAGGGGCCGTCCCCTAGCCCTGAACACACAGCCGGCTCTCTGACAAAATCTCTGGTGGGCGCGGATGGTCCTGACATTCTCTGCCCGCCCCCCAATGATATGCAGCCCCCTCCTGCCACACTGTCCCTCCACAGAGAGAAGAAAGTACCCGCCAGAGCCCTTCCCAGTAGCTCCAGAGTCCGGAGAGCCCTGGTCCTCACTGACTGTGTGACCCTGGGCGGGTTACTGCCCCTCTCTGAGCCTCAATCCCGCAACACTTAGCCCCCTCTTTCCTAACTTCCTTATTGTGAGCAGGAGAATGTCAAAATAAGAAACTGAAGGCGGAACTCCCTGGCCCAGGGTAAAAGGCAGACCACCCACAGAAGCAAAAGGGACAGTAGGCCCTCAGGGGGTGTGATGGGGACCCAACAGCCCTCTGTCCTGGGAGCCCTCAGCAGCTGGACTGGCGTCCCTTGAGCACACGGACCAGGCCCATTGGGCTCCTCCTACACTTCTGCGCCCAGTAGGCTGGGAAGAGAGGGAGAGAGCAGGTTCCGGGGAGTGGAGTCGGGAGGGGGGTCCAGCCCTGGAGGAGGCAAGGGAGGAGGGGAAGGGCTGTGCAACCAGATGGAGAGGCCGGGGCTGTGACCAGCCCTGCCTGGTGTGCCGGCCCCTTTCAGAGGGTCAGCTACTTCCTGGGCCTGGGCTTCCATCCTCAGTGCCCTGAAGTTGGGGGGACGGGGCAGGGAGGCAGGTGCAAGGAGGAACACATCCCCCTTCACACACACACACTCACACACTGGCACGCATATCCCCGGGTCCCCTGGACAGAGCAGTGGGCCTTGTGGCCTGGTAGCTAGAGGTCCTGGCGTAGGGAGATAGGAGCAGACCTCCCACCCAGATGCAGAGGAGAGGTTAGGGCCCCCTTGACCCGCCCCAACCCTCACCACATTGCGCATCCCACAGCTTCCTTGGGATCTACCTTCCACACCCCAGGTCTGGAGCAAGCATCTAGACCTGGGGATGACCACGTGGGAAGACAGAGTGGTTGGTACCTCTCTAGGATGGAGCCCACTCCCAGCTCAAAAGGTCCTAGTCCCATAGAATCAGAAAGATTTCACCCGGGAAGAGGACTAAGGATGCATCCAGTCCAGCCTCCAACCAGGTGTACCTTCTGCTATATTTCTGACATACAGTCAGCCAAGACTTGCTAGAATGCCTCTGTTGACAGGGAGCTCACTATCTTTAGGGCTTTAGGAAGAATTTTAAGGAGGTCCATTCCCCCACATCGAGAGAACTGTAGGCAAGCTATCTCCAAATCTTGGGAGTTTTCCAAAGAATTCCAGAATGGGCCCTGATCAGCTGTAATAGGGAATTCCAAAGCCAACTCTTGACATCTCTGGCCCAGTATGGCTTTCCAGCCCTTCCGCACTCCTGCTGATCTCCCTCCACCCCGACCTCATCCTCCGTCAAATCCAGAGAGCTTAGGGAGGGGGGAGTGAGAGAAGCAGCCCACCACAGCCCCTTTCTGCCACAACACTTCCTTCCTGAAGCAAGCGTGGGCTCCAGGAGGGGAGACGACTGAGGTTTAAATGGGGTTCAGTGTTACTACTATCTGGGCCAGCACCTTCCCAGTGACTCTGCTTCGATTGATGAGAAGCAGCTCAAAGAATTGTTACCATGAGGGATAAGGTGTTGGAGCCTGCCCAGCGCTTCCTGCAGAGGGTGAGGAACCGCTGCCCATTAAGAGAGTCGGCACAAGTTGTGTGTGTGGGGGGGTGGCAGAGCAGAGAAGGGGCAGGTCCTGTTCAGTCAACAGACCGGTGACCGAAATTCTAGCTAGGGCCCCTTGAGCACTTACTACATGCCAGCCAGTGATCTTGGGCCCATCCATGTAAGTAACGCTTACGTAAGTTTCCCTCCCTGTTGTACAAGTGGGAAAGCTGAGCACAAGAGACATTCCGTAACGCGCCCGAGGTCACACAGCCAGGAAGGGCTGGAGCCGGGATTAGAACCAGATTGTCTGGCTCGGACAGGAGGTGCCATTCAGCCTGAGAATGCTGGTGCCCAAGCTGGGGAAAGGGACCCACACCCAGCCCAGAGGCTGCTCGCTTCAGTATTTGTCTCCTTTCGCAAAGTGCAAACCCACCACCTCCCCACCCACTCACACCTCTGGCCGCCCCCATGCCAGCCCAAGCCAGATGCCTGCTTCTCTCCGCCAGCTCCAGACTCCTACCTGGAAATCTCCTCCATGCTCTGACTTCAGCTGGGAAAAGAACTCCGACGGGTCTGGGATGTGGCACTTCAGAACCTTCTTCAGCCTGAACAGGGGAAGAGGAGGGAGGGAATGAGGATGAGAAGGGAAAGGGGCCATGGTGTCCCGCTGGCACCCCACTGCCCTGAAGGGAGGGTACAGAGCCATTCCGCATTCATCTGTTGGATCAGTACAAAGTGACTGTCCAGTAAGGGAGGGTGGGGGCCTAGGGACACAAGAATGGCAGACAGAGAAGGTCTCTTTCTGACATTCTGATGGGGAGACAGACACGAACCAAGTGTGCAACATGACCATTCATTCTGTGGACACAAAGCAGAGGTCTGTGCAAAAGAAGGATGTGGGGGTGGGGGACCACAGGAGCCCAAGTGGTCAGGGACTGCACAGAGCCAAATGTTTGGAGTAGAGAGAACAAGGAGCAGGAGGTAGGAAAGAGACCAGATTGTGTGTCTCCATGTCCAGACTATCAAGAATGGTCGTTCAGGTTGTGCACTGCCCAAGGGCTCCCGGTTTTAGGGGGGTACTGAGTGGGTGCTGAATTCCAGCCCATGCTCTGCTTGCCACATTGAGTGCCCCAGTATCTGTGTGCATCAGCCTCAAAAATGTGGTCATAGCCTCAAGGACCCAGAAAGCCTGGCTGCTTTAGATGCTGGTTAGATGTTCAGGCTCAGGTCAGCCCTCTCTTCCACCCCTTCTGGTCTCCAGCCACACTTGCTTCCCTGAACTCTCAGTTGCTGTAATGCTGCTTTGCATTACACATGTAGGGCCTTTGCACACCCTATTTCCTCTGTTTGCCTATGCACTCCCCATCCCCTCCCCATGCCTGGTTAGCTCCTCCTTCAGATTTCAAGGGAATCATCACTTCCTTAGGCATGTTTCTGCTGGCCATCCCCCAGCCAAGTTTCCTCTCCCTGTGGCCTGCTTCCAGTCCATCGAGTACCTTCCTTTACCCTTTTATCATGGTGTGTCATCGTACTTGCGTATGATTTATAAACATCTGCCTTCTTCCATGCGACCATGAGCTCAATGAAGCCGGGACTGCAAGTATGTAGCCTTCCCTTGTATTCCCAGCACTCAGTACCAGTCCTGGCACTGAGCTGGGGCTTGACAAAGGGATCTAGAGAGATCCCTGAGGACACATACACATAGAGACAGCAGGCATTTGCACACACGCATACACACACATGTGCACACACATACTCAGAGTCATGCTCTGGGCGGGGTCTCCGTGGGGCTCTCCCTCCCCGGCTCCCCTCAGGCTGGTTCCCTGGGGTTCCGTCTTTGGGGGTTGGTGCCAGGGAAAAGCTAGGTATCAGGCAGGGAGGACTGTGGGGAGGGCAGAGGGAGCACAGGTGTGTCTGAGCAGGAGTCTGAGCTGAGGGCCTGAGCAGTCAGGGGGTGTGTGTCAGATGAGAGCACGAAGGAGCGGGAAAGGAGGGCTCTTACCACAGTCGGATGTACTGACATTTGGCCAAAAAGTAGACCAAGATGAGAAAGCCGAAGGCACTGCTAATGCCCACGACGACATGGCCAAACCGAGGAAAGGTCAGAGTCCGCTTCCCTGAGGCCACCCAGGGGTGGGAGGAGAAGCGGGGAGAGAGGTTAGAGAAGCGCCCCTGCTCGCCCAGATCCCTCTAGCATCCCCCACCCCCTGCAGCCACCCTGGTGCCTAGGGACAGGCTGGCCTCTGACCCAAGGCCTTGGCAGGTCCCGGCTGGCCCAGGAGACCTGCCGTGGGCCCAGCTGACAAGGGGCATCGTGTGCCTCATCACAGCAGGTCTGCCGGGTAGCACAGTGCCCACTTTACAGATGCAGAAACTGAGGCTTCCAGATGCGAGCAGCCCACCCCGACCACACTGCTCACCCTGCAGGGTCACAATGAGTGGGCTAACCATAGCAGGTGAGCCCGACTCAGGCTGAGCCCTGTACCCCAGTCCCAGGCCTCCCCCACCAGCTGCCCTCCAGGCCACACACCAGCCATCCCCTCCGGTCTGAGCTCCGTCCCACCCCTTCTGTCCCCTGGTACCTGCAGGCCTCGTCCTGAAGGCCAAGGGCTGACTCCAGGGACTCCAAGCCTTGTGACTGCCTAGGTGGGCCCTGACCCGCACTTGAAATTCATACAAGGTGCCCGGAGTAAGTGTCTCAAGGCAAATCCATTGCTGGTTTTGCCTAAGGATCAGCACGGAGGCCTCCTGGGGCAGAGAGAGGAGGGGGGCTGTCAGAGTGGAGGGGGCCCCACAGCCCACCTCACCTCCCATGGCAGGGGCTGGCTGGGAGGCTGAGTGGGCGACACCTGCATTCCTCCCTGCCAGCTCCTCCCCTGCCACTCTCCCCCCGCATCCCTGACTACTCAGCCCCAAACCCCAAGGGCATCCTGAACCCCTCCCTCTCACTCACCATCCATGCACAGAGCTGCACGGACAGGTGGCTTCCCAGGGCCTCTGAAATCTCAGAGGATAGTCACCTGCTTCTTGGCCATGTAAACTCTAGCCCTGACATCTGCCACCAGCTGGAAGCCCTGGGCTGTCGGGGGGCACATAGGGGGCGAAGAGGCCAGAGCAGGCAGGACAGGGGAGCAGCAGGGGCCGCCTGGGGACTACCGTGGCTTTGCTGACATGAAGCCTGGACAGGGTGACCAGGACTGGAGGGAGGAGTCGGGGCAGGTGGGGACCAGGCCATGCACTCACCTCCCAGCTGTGGCCTGGGGACCTTGTCCGGGCCTCAAACTCCAGGTAACTTTCAATGTAATGGGAGGACTGCGGGACTTTCCAGGTTATGTTGCATTTGTGGGTCCCGACATGGGTGATTTGGAGCAAGTCGGGGGCCATCAGGCGAACTGGAGGTGAGAGAGAGGAAGAGACAGTGACCTCAGGGGATGCTGGGTCACCATGGCATGCCAAGAGGATAAAGTTCAGACATGCCCCCATCTCTACCTTTGCACCTGCTCCTTTGCTCCTTCTCCCTCCTGGGCACCCTCCTCACCCCCAGAGATCCTCACCTCCTTGGAGAAGACTTCTTCTACCCCCTAACCTGTTTTATTTTCCTGCCTAGCACTTAACCCCACCTGATACATCAAGTATTTATTTGGGGTTCTTTGTTCATTTTCCATCTCCCCCAGCAGACCATGTGCTCACTGAGGGCAGGGAATGTGTTTTCTGATGTATTCTTGGTGCCTGGAGCATTACCTGATTAAGACACCTGATAATCTGCTGTATGAAAACAAATGAAGGCCTCTGTTCTCTGCCTCCAGAATGGATCTGAGAGCTTTACAGGAATCATTTCATGTCATTTAATTGAATCTCAGGAACCTTATAGGATTATAAGATTTAATAATTCTGAAGTTAAACTGACCTAAGTTTTTCTAAGCCTGGGACTCTTGAACTACACGAATAACACTGAGTGAATGTCTGTTGAGCATGTGTTAAGCAGTCACAGACTCACAGACTCCTTATGGCAACCCGGGGTCACAGACTCCTTATGGCAACCCAGGGTCCAGCCGATAACTGATTCTCCCCATTCTTGATGGGCAAACTGAGGCTCAGACGTGTGAAATGATATTCTGGGCAGACCTCATTCTGTTAAGGCAAGGCTGCATTGAGCACCCTGTCTAGATCTCGCCCTTTCTCCCTTATATGGTCTGGGGATGGGACTGGGCATGCGGTCATTCAAAAACCTTCCCAGAGCACTGCCCAGATAAGGCTTGGTGCTGGGTACTTGGAGTAGAGACTTAGGGAAGATAGACATTCTGCCCTCAGGGAGCTCACAGCCCAGTGAGGGAGACAGTCCCCAAATCAGGCATTAAGGAACCTGAAAAAACATAAACACCCTGAAAGAGGAGGTACGAAGGGCTGGGAGAGTCTGGGAAGGCTTCCTGGTGGAGGTGACTCTTCACTGAGCCTTGAATGGTGAGGGGGAACTTTTCTGATGGGAAGAGCTTTCTGGGCTGTGGCACCCACAAATGCAAAGGCTCAGAGGCATGAATGGGCAAGTTGAATTCAGAGAGCTGGCCTTTGGTTGTGACAGGAATACAGGCCAGGAGAGGAGCAGTGCTCGATTGGGAAGCCCGGGCCAGATGCTGAGTATCGGGGGAAGGAGCCAGAACTACAGCCTGAGGGCAGTGGGCAGTGAGAGGTCACACGTGGGTATGGAAAGAGACTGAATCAGGGAGGGTCCCAGAGGGAAAAACAGGACGGGGTTCCCAGCCCGCCCCAGTCCCCCTACCCTTCCCAATTCATCACTCACGGTTCTCAAAGGGCTTGAAGTCCTGGGTCATCAGTGTCCTCCACCTCCCCCCTTCGTGGCATATCACGCTCATTTTGACAATGTCAGCCGCAGTCAGACTCTGAGCCTGCAAGAGAAGGACATGGTAGGGATGGGGCGCGGGTGGTGGGGACGATAGGAGAGAGGGAAGACCAAGACCACAACAAAAGTGGGGCCCCTCCATGAGCCCCTCCGGCTAAGGCTGGGGTCGGCAGGCTTTTTCCGTGAGGGTACAGAAAGTAAATATTTCTAGCTTTGCAGATCAAACGGTCTCAGTCGCAACTACTCAATTCTGTTGCTGGCCTGTGAAAACCAACCAGAGACACCATAGGAGAATGGCATGGCCGTGTACCAATAAAACTTTATTTACAAAAACAGGCAGCAAGCAGAGTTTGATCCGTGATCTAAAGTGAAGTGAGCTGCCTTGAAAGGGAGGGAGTTCCCCATCCCAAGAGGCATGCAAACAGGATGAGCCCCCAAAAGAAGGCAGGTCTGGAACTGTACCTGTGTAACAGTTCGGAGTGTGAAAGCCTACCTCTCCCCACTCCCACACCCTGGCTTTTGGGGAAGGAAATGGGCACGCGGCAAGCCTCTCCCATTGGCAAGCACTATTCGGGCGCCTTAGGCATTTCTCTGGCTGATTGTCAGAGCAAACCATCCTCATAATGCAGGTGAGTGGCCCAAAGTCATGCATTGGTCAGCAGGGGACTCTGGATTCAAAACCAGGCCTCTGTAACCACTGTCCCCACAGAGACGCAGCCCTAGGCTGTGACACCTGACCGAGGGCTGCGGCTTACGGCAGCCTCCTCCCTGTGCAGAGGAGCGCCTTGTGGGAGGAAAGTCTGATGCATGTCCCCTCCAGAGCTGTGCTCTGGGTTCTGAGGTGGTGTTTTCAGGTCCAGGACCCAGGACACAGTCCCTCTGACCTACCTGCCACAGGGCCCACCATGAGCGAAACTTGAACCTGATCGTATGAGTCCCCAGAGCTGGGAACAATTCCTCCCTCTCCAACCCAAGGACGCTGCCCCTTGCTGTGTCTGGCTGTTGTAGGGGCCTGATGTTTCCAGATAATGATAGTAGTATCGTCATTATTACTATGATCATAGTCCTTACAAAGATGCCAGGAATATATTGTGTTGGGTTCATCCTCTGTCCACGCACTCTTCTGCGTGCTGGACACACATTCTCTCATTTAACTCAACACCCTGTGAGACAAGCCCTATGTCTCTTCTCGTCCTGCAGCCAAGAATGCTGAAGCTCAGAGAGGCTAGGGCCTCGCCTGAGGTCACACAGCGACGAAAAGGTGGGGCCAGGATCCGAAGGCAGACCCTCTGCAGAGCTCACGGGGACAGGCATGGCCGTCTGACTCCAGACGTGTGAGCCTTTCTCCACATTCTCCTGCCCCTTAAGAATGGGTATGACCCAATGACGGCTGGAAGAGGTGGTCTGGGCAACCCTAGTGCCCGCTGCTGTCAAGGACGGCGTGACCAACAGTAATTTGATGCCCATGCATGGATGTGGCCACATGCCCATCTAGAAGGTTCAGTCCCAGCTCTGCCCCTCACTGGCAGGGCCTCTCTGAGCCTCAGGTTTCCTCTCTGGTAAGAAAGGGGCAGTGCTGGAGCCCACCCACAAAGTCCCCAGGATCCACGGACTGCAAAGTCAAGTGCATGCTCTGCTCTGGGCATGGTGTTTAGTGCTTTAACCCCCAGAACAGCTCTACGAGGCAGGTGCCGTCATTCTTGCCACTTCGAGAAGGGAAGCCTAGGACGCAGCAGTTGCCTGATGTCACCCAGTGGGTGTTACAGTGGAGCCGGGACCAGGCACCCAAACCTTCAGCTCCAGGATCCACACTCTGAAGCTCATGCTGCCTTGCACTTGCCAAGACCTTGGAAGACTCAGAGGGGGTGTTGTTACGGGTGGGTACCCCTTCCCCCACCTGATAAAGAGTACAGAAGTGTCGCGGGACCCACAAAGCATGAGGAGAAGAGTGGAGCAGAGGCAGAATGACCGAGCCCCTCGGACCACAGATCTCTCAAGCCTCAGTCAGCCCTGAGTTCTGGCCTTTGGACGCTGCCCTGCTTCCTTCTGCCTCTCTTGCCCTGGGGCAGCCTGCTGTGCCACCGGCTGTAGCCAAAGCCACTGGGCTCTCTGAGCCCTGCTCTGCCCCTGGAAGCTCCCCGCCCCGCACCTGCCCTCCCCTGGGCTCTCTTCCCGGCTCTCAGTACTCACATCTGGGGATCCAAGAATCAGGTGACAGACCCAGAACGCCGGGCTCAGTGGGAGCAGCTCGCAGGACCTGTTCCAAGGCCTTTCAAGGCAAAAGAACCTCCTTAGGACAAAAGGAGGGACCCCCAGAGCCGGCCCTCGGGATGGCCCCACCCTTGCAGCAAGGCCAGTCTGTGCAGGCTCTATGCCAACCTCAGCAGAGACCCCCATCCCCCCACCTGCTCCCCCTCCCATCACGAGCACCTCTTCCTGTCCTCCCCAGCCTGGCCTCACAGTAGCCACAGTGATCTTCTAGAATCAAACAGTGCAGGACACGTCGGCCTCCCCACCTAAAGCCCTCCAGAGTCTTCCCTCAGGGCTGGACTTGCAACCCTGTGGAATCGCCACCCACCCAAGACCACGGCCAAACCAAAAGCTGTTGTCATCAAGATGCATGGATCACGGATCACAGCAGCCCCTTCCCTGACTCCCTCCCAGCCCCCAGAATCCCAACCATGCCCAGGCACCTGTTTCCAGAGCTGCCCTAGATGTCTCTCAGAAAGCTTAGGGAGCCCCCTTTCTTCCCCCGCCCCTTGCTTCTGAAGTCGACTTTAGTCTTGACCCATCAGTCTCACAGCCCAGTGTCCCCAAACTACCCTGTCTAGCTCATCTCCGGCCCCTCCCCTGCAGCCTGGACCCCCACTCCTCACTCCCGCCCTGGTTCCAGGAGTCTAAATATCCAGCCCCTTTGTTTTCCAGACTTCAGGGACACCAAGAGTCTGTGGGTCCTATCAATCCAGATTCTCAAAGTGCAACATCTTGGAGTCCGCCAGGAAGGCGTCCCAAGATTCTAAGATTATAGGAACCACCCCCCCACCCCGCACACCAATCCCGAGATGCTGCCTTCTTGCTGGTCAACCCCACACTCACCGTCTATCTGGCCAAGCATGGATCTTGCAGGACGAGGCCTGTGGGTCCCCATCCCAGCTCCAGGCACAGGAGATGTTGGCTTTTGAGTTGTAGAAGCATGTGAGCTTGGGGGTGTCTGCTAACAAGATGAGGCATGAGTGGCTGGCCGCAGAAGGGCCAAGGGAGAAGGTGGATGCCTGATCTCTGGTCCCGTTGCCCTTGCCTCCCTCCTGCCCCTGCTGAAGGGCCTCTGCCTAGAAGCAGGGCTCCTGAAAGGGGTTCTACAAGGGTTGGCCGCCTTCCCAAGAGAAAGAACAGCTATCCAGATGCCAGGATCCTCACCATCTGCCGCTGTGAATCCCTGAGGGATGGCCAGGGCCAGGAGGAAGACAAGGAGGGACAGATAGCAGGACAGAGCCGGCGCTGCCATCACATCCACGGGTGGGAGCTGGGGAAAAGAGCCCTGGGGGAAAGAAAGGGGGAGAAAGCACAAGTGAACACCTGCTCCAGGTCCCTGGTCGCTGTGAGGCGGGCTGAGCCCTGTCCATCTCAGGGTGGCCCATTCCACTTTCTACCAAGCCAATACCATCCAGTCTCAGGGCCTTTGCACCTGCTGGTCCCTCGGCCCCACACATGCTCCCTTCCTTTGGGGATTCTGGGAACCATACATTGTCAGGGCTCAGAGGGCTCTCTGAGAGAGCCCATGCCCTTGTTCAAAAGCTGGGGAAACTGAGGCCCAGAAAAAGGAAAGATTCACTCGGGTCCACACAGGGAGACCAGCACAGAGCTGGGATTACAGGTCACCTCTTCCCTTCCCTGCTGCCCCCTTAGTCACACCTAAAACCATCATCAGGAGGCTCCTAGAAGCCAGGCTGTGTTCCACCCTTTAAATGAAGCAGCAAAAACTCTACTGGAGATCCTCTCATTATCTGCATTTTCAGATGGGGAAACTGAGGCACGAGGACGTAAAATAAACTGCCCAAGATCACAGAGCTGATCAGAGGCAGGTGTGGAAACCAAGTCAGGGCAGACCCAGAGCCCAGACAGGGGCTCCTATAGCTTCTCTGACTCTGTCTCCCCCCACCACTGAGACGGGCGACATACTCGATACTCACGGACTATGTCACAGCAGTACTTGGGGGTGTACTGAGCACTCCCACTGTGCCCAGCAATTTACGTACACTAGATCATCTTCTATCCCCAGAGGCTTGGGGCTGGGTGCTTGTGTTATCCCCTTACACAGATGAAGAAACTAAGGCTCCGAGTCCTTCACCCGCCAAGGTCATATGTGCATAAGAGGCAGAGCTGGGATCTCATCCCCCCGCTCGTTCGCCCACAGGGCCTGTTCCCTCACATCCTTTGGCCCTGCCCAGACCCTGTCCCAGGCACTGGTCCCAGAGGTAAGGTCACCAGCCCTCCGCCCCTGGAGTTGAGGAGTCAGGGCCCAGCAAGGGCACAGGCCAACTGTCAGGTGTCTGGCTTGAGTTTGAAAAGGAGTCCCCAGCCCAGCATCCCCACAGGATGGGGAGCTCCCCAGTGGGGATAGGGGATGGGGGCTGGTTGCCTTTTTCCTTGGGAATCCCCCCACAGCACAGGGCACAGCGTTGAGACCCTCAAGGGGTCCAGTAAGCCCCCCTGTGCCCCCCTACTCACTCATTCACGGCCTGGGAGCATGGGTACTATCTGCCCCCTGGAGGGTGCCGCCCCTGGCCAGCACCAGCCGGCAAGGCAAGCCCATGCCCAAGGCAGGACCTGGTATAGAGCTTCAGGATGACAGGAGGAGAGTCGGGGCAAAGTCATACAAGATCACAGGAAGGTCAAGGCCAAACCACAGCCCCAGCCGCGGCGAGCCAGCGGAGCAGAAACACCATCTACAACGAGTTCCCCACCACTCATAGCAGAAAGGGCGCAGCGATGTACATCACGATTGCAAAGGGCACAGAGAGGGGAGTGTGGGCTGTTCCTGAGCCGGTCGGAGCAGGGAGGGCTCCAGGACGGCGCCAAGGCTGCACCCTCCGGCCAGGCAGGGAACTGAGGCTCAGGGAGGTTAAGGAACCTGCTCAAGGCCACGGGCCCAGCCTCAGGGAGAGCAAGCAGGACCTCTGAGTCCTAAGCCCCACGAGCCCTGGGTTCGCACGCACACCCACACTCCCTGCCCTTCATGGGGGCACAGCGACACTCACTGACTCATGAGGTCCCCACTGCAACCCTGGAAGGTGGCTGTCGTCACCCCCACCACCCCTGCGACAGATGCCAAGACTGAACTTCGCGCTGCCCCGGGCAGCTGGACTCAAAGCCAGTCATCTGATTTCAAGTGAGGAGATGACAATGGTGATGATGGTGACAGGGATGAGGACGGGAATGGTGACTAATACTCGACTCTCATTCTGTGCCCAGGTCCTTAGCACTCAGCAGATATCACCCCACTTAGTCCCTGCAGCAACCCTGGGAGTAGGTACCGTTATGACTCCTTTTCTCAGATGAGGAGGCTGAGGCCAGTAAGCCTCTCGCCCAGGCCAGAGTGGGGCCGAGCCGGGGGTTGAACTGGGTCAGTACTGCCTGATTTCCCGCCACCGCTGAGGCTGAAACTGTGGGCCATAGGGCGCTGGGGGCAGGAGGCGCGGGGGGAGGGCAGGGGGCGGTGGGGTGAGGACCAGAGGCAGGAGCTCCACAGCCAGACCACCAGCTGTGATGGGCACCATCTCGCCTCATCCTCCTGGCCACCGCCCCCCAACACACAAGGTGGTGGGCGGAGGGGCGGGGAGCTGGCCTCTTGCTGTTTAACTCCAGAAGCATCTCCCCAGCTGGGTTCGGAATCCAGGCTATAGGGCTAGGAGGGGGGACCCTCAGAAATGGCTCTGCCCCCCAGCCACCCCCCGCTGAGGTCTCCAAACACAGTCCAGGACAGGAGGCCTTGTCCCCCCAGGAGAAAGGCCAGCCCCAGAGATGGAATCCTATCCACTCTAGTGGTGCCTGGAGACACTACAGACCTGTCTGCTCACATGGCCAAGGGAGGGACAATCCGGACTCAAACCCGCCAGTCTGTGCCCCCCGCCCCCGCTGCTGCCCAGGGCCCCCAGAGAGGAGACAAGCCCACTTCATGGCTAGGTCTCAGAGGGGCCCCCTCCCTTCCCTCCCACCCCAGAGCCTCTTAAGGAGCACTTTACACGGGGATGCCTCCCCAACATGGTTCCCATTCCACAGCCGCCCGGAGGGAGCTCGCGTGTCTCCCTACCCCACATCCCAGTGTCCTCCATCTGGGGCTCAGCTGGCCTCCCCTCTCCCAGTCCTCCTGCCTCTTTCCTCACCCCTTCTGGGTTAGGACACCCCTTATCCCAGAGCAGCCCCCAGCTTCCCCAGGGATGGCCTGGGAAGGAGGGGTAGCCCGGAACTAGGGACCAGCTTTTTCTTCAAAGCCAAAACCCTGATCAGGACCTGCCTCATCTTGGAGGGATTTCGAGATAAGGTTGGGGGCCAGGAGGGCTGGGAGATGGAAGTTCCAGTGGAACCTCCTGGGGCATCTAGGAGATGAGAGCTGGAAGCTGTCCCATGACCTTCGCTTCCAGCCCCAAGCTGCAGGCAGGGCCGGGAGGGAGACCCCAGGTCGCTGGGAACCAGGCAGCGGCAGGGTGAGGGCAGAGTCACCTGGCTGAGACATGGGGCCGCAGTGTGCTCTCTCGGGATCTCTCCGCTGCTGGGTCCGCAGCCATCTCCCCCGGAGCCCGGCTCTGACTCCCTCCAACTCCGGCAGCCCAGGTAGCAGCTGGCTGAGGAGGCCGGCAAAGACCAAAACCCCAGGGCCAGCCCACTTCCTGTGCAGAGGATGGAGGGGGCAAGGCCTGGGGTGGGGACGGGGAGAGATCAGGCTGGTGAGAAACTCTGAAACTCCTGAAGCACCTAGGGGCCCGATAAAGATCTCCCTCCCCCGCTGGGGGGAGGTGGGACCGTGTGGGTGTCTTGGCAGCCGACACACTCACATATGCTCTCTCGCGCGCTCACACACGCACACGCATACATGCCCGGTCCCTCTCATATGGGTGCCTTGTGGCACGTAGGAGCCTGAGGGGTATAGCCCCTTCTTTTTCCCCCTCCACCACCCCAGCCCATCTCACAGGGGGCCACTTCAAGCCTCTGACACCTTCATCCAGTCACACACACACACACACACACACACAGCCACTAACAAGTCCTTTGAGGTGTCCCCAGTGATACTCACACCTATACCACCACCTCTCAGAGACCTCCCTTTTCACCCAGGCTTCCAGGGAGCCCGCTACTTAATTCAGCTTTCAGAGAAGACCCTGTTCCAGGACTTTGCAAACACTTTGCTGGCGTCTTACTAAGCATTCTAGAACCTTCCTTTTCAAGTCATGGCTCCTAAGCCTTTCCTCCCCATCCACCCCATGCTCAGGACTTTTTTCCAAATGATGAGAAACTGGGGGCCCCTTTTTAGAAAGGTGCACACCTGGTCAGGCGCAGCGTCCCAGGCCCAGGGGCCCGTGAAGTCCTATCCAGCATCCAGAAGCAGGAGCTCTGTGTTCTCTCTTTCTCCTGATTTTAATGACCCTGCTTCAGGGACACTTTCTGATAAGCAGTTCCATGGAAGCTGCCATCTGCATGGAAGGAAGAGCAGCATTGACAGCCTGAGAAGAGAGTCAGTAGGCTCCCTTCTGATTAGAAACAGAAGTAGGAGGCCAGCGTCCCTGAGAAGAGTGGGACCTTCTTCAGAGCCTGCCTGCAGAGTGACCCTCTCTTCCTGGGCATCAGTGTCCACCCGGCGGAAGGAGGCACGATGGTTCCGACCGTCCACCGCACAGAGAGGGCTCCCCAGCCCCTCCTCTCTCCCAGAGCAAGGCTTTCGTAGCAGGAGTGGCTCATCAGCACAACCACCACAAAGACGAAAAGAATAGCCAAGATGTATTAAGCCTAGAATATTTCTGGAAGCTTCTCAAGAAACCGGGAGCGTTGGTTCTCCCCGGAAGGAAAGCCAGGTCAGAAAGGGGGAGGTAGAAAGGATGTTTGTTACTGTAGACCCGTGTGTACCACCCGAACATATTTCCTGCCCCCAAATCAATGCATTCAGTTGAAACTTTTAAAAAACACATAAAGACAGGACGCCTGGGTGACTTAGTCATTAAGCGTCTGCCTTCGGCTCGGATCATGATCCCAGGGTCCTGGGATGGAGTCCCGCATCGGGCTCCCTGCTCATCAAGGAGCTCGCTTCTTCCTCTGCCTGCCGTTCTCCCTGCTTATGCTTGCTCTCTTGTTCTATCTCTCTGACAAATAAATAAGTGAAATCTTAAAAATACACACACACACACACACACACACATAAAGAAAAAATACATCCCCAGGCAAAGCCAGAAGTCAGAAGCCAGAAGTCACAGACCCAGGTTGCCAGCAGCTTTGCCCATGGAGATGACATGAGCCTGCCCTCCACGCCGGCCCCAACCAGTTCCCCTCCTCCAACCTTCTTTCCTTAGTCCCTTCTTTTGTTCACTCAACAACCATTTACTGAGCATCCAAGATGTCCCGAAGGCAGGGGAGAGGAGGCTGAGCAGACTTTCTGAGCAGCAGCAGGCCCTAGGCTAGAGCAGGCCCAGGGGAGGGGGCTCCTGCCAGCCACAGCCCCAGGTGGGGGGATGCAGCAACAGGCCGCCTCCCCCTGCTGGGGCGGCTTGAAACAGGAAGCTTCCCCCACCCAGGCCCAGAGGATCGAGCTTTTTGTTTAGGGGCTCAGGCCAGGCCCCCTGAGGTGGAAAGACAAGTGTGGCTCTGAGGGGCCAGGAAAGCTTCAACCCCACATGGTCTGCACCCTCCACCTAAAATCTAACGGCTATAGGAGGACAAAGGAGGGGACACATCGTGATGGAGAGAGAAGGTGGGCATATGTCCCTCTCGCCCATTGTCCCTGTCCTCCTGGGCGTCTGGGGAGTCCATAGGTCATCCTCTCTCATAGTCCACTGAAGCTGGGGGACTGCGGGGCCAGGGGGTGTGGTGGAAGTGATTTTGTCCTGCTTCTGTCTCCTTCCCCTCTCCTCCTCCCATCCTCTCCTCTCTCTGTGTCTCCCCCTCTCCCTCTCGCCCCTCTTCTTCTCCTGTCTCTTCATATCCTCCCTCCCTCTCTCCCCCCTTTCCCTTTCTTCCCTCCTCTGTCTCCCCCTCCCCCACAAGAATCCCCTAGAAGATGTGAACCCCTAGCGGGTACCTGAGGGCCCCACCTTCGACTCCTCCTCAGACAAACCACACTGAACTATAACGGGAGCGAGAAGGACAGGGCCGGGAGGGGCCCGGGAGGTTCAGAGGCTGGGTTTCAGCGGGCAGTGGTCTTTACCCTGACTGATACACAGAGGGTCGGTGGGGGCCGAGCTCAGTGTTAAAGCCAGATGAGAGCTGAGCAGGCGGCCGGGCTTGCGCACACACCCACCCCCACAGCATGCACAGTGCAGGCGGGGAGCAGGTTGCTCCGTTGAGCCCCCATGCCTGTCCCAGCGACCATCACCTGCCCCCGAGCTGGGTCCCCAGGACCCCCCTTCCTGGCCCCCTGTTTCCACTCCTGACACCCCCCCCAAGTCTGCTCTCCACTCAGCAGCCAGAACCATCTTTCCCAAAGCCAAATCAGATCATTTCTCTGCAGCACCCCCCTTTTAAACCTTCCGGTAGTTCCCAGCACGTTCAGAATTAAATCTGGACCCTTGGTCTTGGCCACAAAGCCCCCCGCAGGAGAAGCCCAGCCGCTGTCTCTGACCTTCTCCTCCAGGTCAGGCATTGGCCACTCCCCACTGCTCCTCCTGCTCTCCCTTCCCATTCTCGGGCAAGGAAACTGAGGCTCGGGGGTCATCTGGCAGAACATGGCAGAGCCAGGATTTGAACCAGGGTGTAGAGGATATCAGAGTGAGGTACCCTGAAGAGGAATCCAGAAGCTTCTCTAATGGCAGAGGCCTGACAGAGCCCACTGAGACCTGCCCAGACCTTCATCTCAGGACTTCTGGGGGTCAGACCTAGCCTCCTCCTCCAGCGGGCCTCCTCCCCGCCCAGCCCCCACAGGACCAGGGGCCTGAAACTCTAGTCCCTGTGACTGCCGGTGCTCAGCACACCCCCACTGTCGCTGTCGCTGCCGCTGGCCTCCTAGGCTCCAGGTGTGATATCCATATTCTCCCATGTTCACCAGCCTTTCCTTCTCCAGCACCTTGAGCAGCTCACGTCTCATGCAAACTGTGCCTTTCACATAGGAAGTCATTCCTGGGATGCCTGGGTGGCTTAGTGGGTTAACTGTCTGCCTTCAGCTCAGGTCATGATCCCAGGGTCCTGGGATTAAGCCCTGCGTCGCTCCCTGCTCAGTGGGAAGTCTGTTTCTCCCTCTTCCTCTGCTTCTCCCCACTGCTTATGCTCCTTCTCTCTCTATCAAATAAATAGATAAAATTTGGAAAGAAAGAAAGTGAGAAAGCAAGCAAGAAAGAAAGGGAGAAAGAGAGAGGGGGAGGAAGGGAGGGAGCAAGGAAGGAAAGAAAGAAAGGCCACCTCCCTGCTTCCTTGCCAGGACTACTCCAGGGGAACTAGCTGTCCCACTTTGCCTGGGCCGGAAGGGGTTTCAGGACATGGCACGTTTGTTGCCAAGGCTGGGAGAAAGTTGGTCACTCCATTCCCACCCTACTCGTCCCTCACGATCTCCGCTCCCCAGTTGAAAGCCAGTCCTGCCTGGCTTTCCCACCCAGCCAGGGCGGATTCTGCGCACACAGCAGTCACTGCTTCTCGGGTCACGGCGGGAACCAGGAACTATGTGGGACTCATCCCGGCAGTTCCAGAGTCTAGAAATCACCTGACACACAGAGTGTGTCAATCTGCAGGGATGGAAGGAAAAAGAAGCCTCAATGTTTTCAAATCTAATACAATGATGATTCCAGAAGATACAAATTAAAAAGAACACAGGGAGTGATGTATTTGGCGTTTCAAAAGGTTTGCCATCAGCGTGGTTTTAAAGCGTGGGTCACTCCGCTGGTGGGTGCTTCAAGGGGCACAGTCTCTCTGGGGGGCGATTTGTCGACCGCCATCAACAGCTCCGGCCCCTGACCTAGCTGTGGCTTGTCTCAAGCCCACACTGCAAAAGGAGGCGGGTGCACGTCGGACACGTGTGCACCAAGCCTGGAAATAGCCAGAACGTGAACCAGCAGAGGATGACTGGTGAGTAAATTAAGCACCACCCGCACAGCAGAAGGTGATTCAGCCGAAGACAAACGAAGTGGCCAGATCTCTGTCCCTGACCCAGAACAGTCCCCAGGGTGCACGGTGGAGGGTCCCAAAGCCAAGTGCAAAACAAAGTGTGTTTTCCCTTAGCCATGTAGATGTGAGTGAGTGTTGCGTGTGTGAATGTGAGACGGGGTGTGCAAGTGTGTGTGGGTGTGGATGTACATGAGGGCGAGCCCGTCCATGTGAGTGTGTGTGCACGGATGGGCGTGTGGACATTTGTAAGAGTGCATGCGAGGATGTGATGGTGAGTAGGCGTGAGCACACATGTTGTGAGTATATGCTGGGTGTGAAGGCACGTCTGTGGGGGGAAGCATGTGGGTATGTGAGTGTGTGCATTTATGAAGATGCTGTTTATGCACGTGTAAGGCTGTGTGTGTGTGCAAATGTGTGTGTGTGAGCATGTCTGTG
The DNA here is from genome assembly GCF_002288905.1 of Enhydra lutris kenyoni. NCBI lineage: Eukaryota > Metazoa > Chordata > Mammalia > Carnivora > Mustelidae > Enhydra > Enhydra lutris. The sequence goes on along the minus strand of NW_019154139.1, from coordinate 10,838,161 downwards.
AACTAGCATGTACGTGCACTAAGTTGCTCTGGAAGGAATTTCTAGAAATGGGTGGCAGTATTTTCCTTTGGGGAGGGGATCTGGGAGACCTGGGAGGGCAGGGAAGGGGAGGAACTTTCCTGAATAACTTTTTGTGCAATTTGAATTCTGTTTCCTGGGGACCTAATATCTACTTAAGAAAATAAATAAAATTTGGAACCAAATACAAAATAAAAAGTAGGGGACACTTTGTGGGGGACAGAGCTCCTCTGAGGGCTCCCCGAATACCAGTCCTCCTACTCCCCCTGATCATTTCTTACCTCTCCCAAGGAACCTAAAAATGTCCTTGAGTCTCCAGGCCTGTGGGACCACCTCCCTAGGCCGAAGGAGACCGGGGAGAGACGCATTCTGTCCACAGCCATCTCTACTCCTAATCCCAGGCTCTGGATAGCCAGGCCAGAGTCCCATTGTGGGGACGGTCAGGAGAACGCCGAGACCTTCTACCAGCACCTACCATGGTCTCCCCCTTTCCCGTGGGAAACAGGTAGAAAAGAATCCTTTCACTTTTTTTTAGCAGGTTTCACCAAGATCTGTGATCTTTCTCAGAAGGCAATCTAGGTGTTACACCGAGGAAAGAGAACGTGTGATGTTTGCAATGTGTCTGTGAGAAGTTCCTCTCAATTGAGACGTTATGCTTGCTTGCTTTTTTTTTTCTTGGTATTTTTCTTAAGGAATCGGAAAAAATTCTTCTATCTGGAGGCCGTGCCTGCACCCCCGCCCCCCTGCCCTGCCACCTACCATATCTGCTGGGAGGAGAGCAGCCAGATGGGGTCCGAAATTGGCCCCAGCTCTGGAATGATGCCCCCACTTAAGCCGGGCTCCAGGGCCGGGAACCCAGGGCCCCCAGACAACAGGGGACCCCCGGGCAGTGAGGAGGGCAGCTTCCAGCAGTGGGCAGGTCCCAGGTGCGCTGACCCCGGCCCTGCATCACATAGAGAGACTGCAAAACCTTCCCTTGGTCCCCGACCCTTGGCATCCTGACATGTCGGTCCCATTGCCACTTTAAGAATCCCAGTGAGGCGGCCCTGAGAGAAAAGGAGCAATTCTACTTCGGCAGATCCCGAAACAGGACACAGGGAGGATACAGAAAACCCATGGGTCTCCTTTCGGGAAGAAAGGGGCCGGGCTGAGCCTGCAGAAGGAACATTCAGGGCAGGTGACAAGCTTCCAGAAGTGCTGGGCCTGTGACAAGGACTCATGGAGAAGGTTCCTGAGGATGGTACTCAGGGGAGGACGGTGGGGCTGCGGCCTCTGTCCTTCTTCCCGGGACACCCTAACCCTAACCATTCCCCACCTGTGTCCTCACACAAGTGTGCCCCCAAGTTGAAAGCAGGATCCCCTGGCAACGTTTCTAAGTATACAGGCTTTGTGGGCACACACCAGGGGCCCCCCCAGTCCCACGGTGAGGACATCATGGACCATTAGCAATTGACTGACACACACCCCACTGTCTTGGCCTCCCAGCCTAGAGGACGGTCACGCGAGGGGGGCATCTCCCTCACGGGGCCTCGGGCAGGAGTCCGCTGCTGACATGCCTGCGGGGCCAGGCAGGAGCGCAGGGGTGAGCCCCCAGACTCCAACTGTCTCACAGAAGGCCGGTGGGCATGCAGGCTCCATCCCGCCCCAAAACGCCCCTTTTCAAGAGAGGCTCGACATAGGGGTTTAAAAACACAACATCGTCTGATTTCAAATACTGGCCATCGGTGCTAAGAAATACACAACACATACCCCCGACTCCCGCCCCCGCTCAGGTCTGCCTCAGAAAACAACACAGGAAGGGGCATTTGTGGGCGGGGAGGCTGAGGCCTGGGGCTGCTGCAGGACCCTCTGTCGGGGGCCGTTTCATCTCAGGTGCTGGCCGGATATTTATCTTCCACCGTGGTCACGGAGTGGCTGTGCAAACCTTTCCTGTGTTTGCAGGTGTTTGCTTCTCTAGGAGCCCTTGTGTCCCAAGCAACCAGCCAAAACGTTACTTTCCCAGCATCCTTTGCAGCAGGGGTGAGCAGGGGACCAGGCTCCTGGGGGGAGGGGGGAGGCGGGAGTCTCCACTGGAGACCTCAGTCTCAGAACCCTCGAGGCCAGCAAGGACGCAGAGGAACCCCGGGGGGGGGGGGGGGGGGGGGGGGCCGCCACTTGGCCCATCTACCCGTGACGCCCCTCCAAGCCCTACTGGTTGGTCCTGCCAGAGACTTCCAAGCTTTAGAAGGTCCTAAATCAATCACTTTTATAATGAAACAAGGCCAGGTCGGGCTCTGTGACTTGGAACAGGTGTTTCGGCCGCTCGTGGAGGGACCGTCGCTTAGCAGATCGATTTAAGATTTGAGGTTGCCTATAATTGTCACCCAACCCCACCACCCGCTTTGGCAATGGCTGACCAGCCTGGAGGACAGCAAGGTGAGAATCTGGTGAGAGGACAAGAGAAATAGGGCTGCCGCACAATTCTGTCTGCCGGGGCACTGGCCGGGGGTCTGAGGTGTGATACCCGCCCTGCAGCCAGGTGTGGGCGCTGGGTCTCAGCAGACAAGTCAGGAGGGCCTAAGACAAAAACCTCTTGCCGCCTAGGGAAGTCAAGGGGTGGGTGACCCTAGGGGGTCACCCCTAAGGGGACCCAAGGGGCTTTGCTGCAGGATGTCTTCCTGGCTGGCTGCATGGTTGAAGGCCTGACTTTCAAGGTCTAGGGAGGCCCAGGCGCACGCGCGCGCGCGCACACACACACACACACACACACACCCCGTTGGCTGGCTGACCTTGAATCTGTCCCACTGAGTGGTTTCCACTTTGGGTGCTGGTTAATAAAGAGACAGGCTGCGCAGCTTTCAGAACTCGCAGGGGCCTCCGTATTTGGTGGGTGGCTGGTTTCGCTTTCACAGAGAGTTAGACATGGCCCGGTTGTGGGTCCTCCCACCACACGGAGTCACAAACCCACCCCGGCTTGTCTGAACCAGGTCAGCACATGCTCTGTTTACCAAATGCTTGTTCCCCAGGAGGCCCCGCAGCCCGCATCCCCAGCCCAGAGCTGAGTTCCTACCCTCTGCCACGGGTGCTGGGCAGGGCCACGATACGTGTCCGTGGTACCAGGAGCCCTGCCGGCTCACCGCACCCTGCAGGGAGCCCCCCGTCCGGTTTCCATGCGCCTCCCCACGCCTTGCTCAGTGGTCAACCCCCCAGCCTCCCACACCCAACTGTACAGACAAGAATATTCATTTCTTCTCTTCGGTTCCCCTTCATTTCGATCCTGCCACTCCCCTTGGCCAGAGGCTCCTCCCAGGGGACATGAGCTCGGGCTGGGAATCTAGACACCTGGGTTCAAGTCCCAGCGGGCTCAGGAGTCACATGTCCCTCCCTGCGGTAATCGCTGTTCAAGGGCTACAGGCCGCAGGAACAGGCCCTGGTTGACTTGAGCCAGACAGAACCAGCCAGAAGAATCTAGAGTGGTTTACAGGTTCTGGAAACAGCCAAAGACCCAGACCTCAGGGCTGGGCTGGGGGGCAGACCCAGACCTCAGGGCTGGGCTGGGGGGCAGACTCCAAACAAGCAGCAAGACCCCTTCAGGGTATCAACTTCCAGGTTTTTCCCAGGTTCATTCCACTAGAATTCCAAGAGTCCCATTGGCTAAATGGGGTTCAACACCCACCCCCCCTCACTAGTGAGGATGAGGTACTTTGATTGACAGCTTGACCGGGACCTCATCTAATGTAGGAAGATAGATTTCCAAAGAGAAATGGGGTGCTGCTCCCAGGAACGGGGGTCAGACAGACGCTGAGCCAGGAAGAGCCTTGAAGGCCAGCCCCACAGGGATGTGATCGGGTCCGATGATCCCGAAAGCTCTTCCAGAAAAGGCATCCTCTACCTGGGGCACTCCGACCTGGGCGCCTTGCCTCCCTCAGGGGAAGTGGGGCTCTATTCAGTTCTCAGGAGCGGCTGCAGGCTTGAGGGTGCTTTGCATGTCCCCCACCCAGCTCCGAGTCCTCCCCCCACCCCACACCCCATCTAGGAGAGACCACGGCAAGGTCAGGGCTGCCCGAGTGGAAAGGTGGGAAGCTCACCTCCATCCCCCATGTGAGGCTTGAACCAGTGACCTTGATCTCAGGGGCCTCCAGGGGCTCATGAACCATCCTGAAAGCAGCAGAGGGTAAAGGGCCCCAGGCCGTGTCGCTCTCTCTCAGGGTGAGGCCTGGGGAGGGCTGTGACTAGCTCAGTTCCTTGGGCCTAGCCCTGAGGCCCCTAGCTGCCCCACCTGGGGGGCCCTTGCTCACTGCTAAGTGATGAATGATTTGTGTTCCCAGAACCCTATTCACCGGTCATCCAGAAGGAGCCCCTGACACCGGCTGGGAGATGGAAGACAGAGACCATGAACGAGGGTGTGCCCGGAGAGACAGCTCCTGCTGGACCCTTGGCTGCTGGACAGGACTCTCCCTCTATACCCCTGCCCACCAGTCCCTGGACTCCGCCACCAGTCCAGAAGTACCTGGGATTGGTACCCAGCTTTACCCCTTCCTGAGCCAGGGCTCGGGGATCACAGTGGGCCTGGGGGCCAGAGGCCAACGGGGTGAGGAGGGGGTTGGGGTCAGGGTGAGGAAAGAGCCTTGGGGCCCTGCCATCAGTAGGATGTGGCTGATGGCTTCAGGTCTGTGGTTCCAGCCCAGAAGAGCTGCTGATGACCTGGCGGAGGTCCCCCATGCCTTTCCCTCAGGAAGCAGGGGTGGCGGGAGTGGAGGTGGCAGAGAGGTGGGGCAGGGCGGGGGGAAGCTGTGAGGTGTGTGGTTTAGGCTGTGAAGTTCACACCAGAGAAAGCCCGGACACTCCGGTGAGTGGGCCAAGAGAGCCGCTGCTCGCCACCGGCCCCTTTTCCTGTTTCTGGTCTCTGGTCTCTCCTCAGATCCTCCTCTGTCTGCTCCCCATCCTCCAACATCTGTCCCTCCTCAGGGCCCAGAGCCCAGACCAGACCCCAGAGGAGGTTCAGAATAGCCCGCTCAAAGATATCAGAAGCTACAGCATCACCAAGTTTCTAGAGAACAGAGCAGCCTCAAGGATGAAGAGGACAGAACCTTCTAGAAGCCATATGAGTCCCTGAGCAACGCCAGTTAATAGCACCTGAAACACTTCTGCCAGCCCTTACTACGGGCTGGACCCTATTCTCAGCATTTTAGACCTCATTTCTGAGTGGTTTGGCTCCCCCAAGAGCTCGTTGGAAATGCAGAATCCCAGGCCCCACCCCAGACTTGCTGAGTCAGAATCTGCTTTTTTAGTCAGATCCTGAGGTGATTCGAGTACACATGGAAGTTTGACAAGCATCTCGTTAATCATTCAATCCCGACAACAACCATTTCAGGTCGGTACTCTTAGGGATGCCATTTCATGGAAGGGGAAACCAAGGCACGAACTTGAGTATCTTGCTCAAGGCCATACAGGGGTCAGTGCCAGGCTACTCTGGCTTTCCAGCACCCTGTCTGGTCCTGCCACCATTTCTCTGACTCCAAGCTCTCTAGGGAGTGTTGGAATTTTTTTTGTGCTTTTCCCAGGCATACTAGGTAAGAACCTGTGCAGTCAGCCGGAGCATTCGTCTGGCCCCTGTATCCGCCTAGGTCTGGGCCGGGACTTACGGAGGCAGCCGAAGGTGCTCAGGGCAGCCTGGCCTCAAGGAGCCCAGGGTCTCATTAGAGACCCAGGAGGCGGGCACACATGTGAATGCAGTGACAGTAATCCAAGTTTGCATGAGGTGTTCGGACACTCCCTGGGCAACGGCTTCTTCAGGGCAAGCCTCATGGAAGAGGCAACTTTGAACCAGGCCCCGAAGGCAGAAAAACGGCTGACACAGAGCAAGGGGCAGAGACCAAGCCTGAGCAAAGGGGCAGAGGTAGGAATGGACACAAGAGGCCTGGGTGGCCAAAGCAGACACTTGGAGCTTTACACACATCCCCAAGCCCAAGTCTCATCCAGGGCTCACAGCATCGCACCCGGAGTGCCCAGGCTCCCTTGAACTCCCCTGTGATGAAAAGATCACTCTTTCCCAGAGGAGCAGGCCCAGTCCAGCTCTGGTGTGCACGGGGAAGGGGAGGGTGGGGGGTGGTTCAGGCACACCTGTGCACAGGCAGGCCTCCTTCAAACAAACCTGAGCCGGGCAGAGCCAGCCCAGCCCAGCCCAGCTGCTAACTGGGGAGCGAGAGATGCCTCACAGGCCCAGGGTATCCCCTCACTGGATACCCCTCACCCCCGGCCCCAGCCTTAGGCCCTTGAAGTCCTGGCTCCTCAGAAATGCTGCTGTCACTCGGTGGTGTGTCTGCTCGCGACCCGCACAGCCCGTCGCCCTACCTGGAGCACTGCAGGGCCGGCATGAGGTAGGGGACCCTCTGCACATGAGCTCCACCTTACCTGGAGAAACCCCAAGGCTGGTGTGTCCACGCTCAACAGGCGCCCCTCTGGACGACTTCTCCTTTGAAGGCACTGAGCACACGTGTTGTAAGTGCAGCCGGGCCGGGAGCAAGAAGCTCACACGTAGCACGAGTCAGCTCAGTCCTAGAGCAACACATACAGAATTCCTCCCCTCTTTAACCTTACTGCCATCCCTTTACACCTGGCTCGGAACATTGCACACAAAAGACACTCAGTAATTGCTTTAAGGACACTTGAGTTGACTCAGGACACAGTGACATGTGATCCCAGAAGTGGCCACCAGAGGGCGATACTTGCTTCTCTCCTGCTTCTACACAGGGTTTGGGCTTCAGGAGGAAGAAGAGGTAAATGCCAGGAGTGGCCCACATGGCACAGTCCCTGATTCCTTCCTGGGAGTTCCGAGGACCCGCCCCCACCTCCCCCTATGCAAGACAAGATGGGGAAACAGGCAGGGCCCCTGGATTCCAGGAAGAAAGTTTGAGGGGAGCCCAAGGAAGGAGAAAGCCAAGATCAATGATCTACAAGGGAATCTGGAGGCTCTCAGGTCCGTCCCCTCCCTGTACTGATGATGAGTCTGAGCTCAGAGAGGGCAGCTATCAACCTTAGATCACACAGCAGAGGAGGCTTGAACTCTGGCCTGCAGCCTCCCAGCTCCCACTCAATCCCACTCAACCCCCAGACAGAGCAGGGAACTTAACCCAGGAGGCCCTTTGTCTTCCTTTACTCAGAAACAGATTCACCTCCCTCTCTAGATCCTGACTGTTAGGGTCCCTGAGACAGCCCTCTACTCCTCCTGCATCACTTTCCCTTAGCCCTGGTGATGGCATCCTCCCACACCTCCGGCCCTGACTGCCCCTGAGCTCCAAGGACTCACAGTCCAGCCTCTGCAGCCCAGACCCCCATCCCCAGCCCCCTTCTCCCTCCCTCCCTCACCCTCCCACTCTCCCTCCCAAGTACCACAGCCCTGCCCTCAGCCCCAGCCAGCAGGCTCTTCAGACAAAAATCAGATAATGTCGTGTCCCTCCTGCCTAAAACCCCTCAAAGGCTTGGGGCCGCACTCCCAGTACAACCTCTCCTCCTCTCCCTGGGAGACCCAGACCTGCAGCCTCTCTGGCTCCTTCTTATCCTGGCCACCCCACTCCTGGTCGCCTGTCCACTCCTGGAAGGCTCAGACCTCTTCCCTGTCTGGGGCTCCAGCTGTGGTCACTCTCTGAGGGAGACCTTCCCTGGCCAGCCCCACCCCATCTACAGTGGACACCAGCCTGTTCCATCCAGGCTCTTGCCTTTGGCCCCCGGGCATCTGCTCTCATTTGTAATTGGTCAGGCGTTGGTGGAGGATTTGCTTGGTGTTTGTCTTCCTGGCTGGACTGTGGCTCCTCAAGGTCCCATGGCTTCTCGTGTGGCACCTAAAGCCAGGTATGGCTCGGATAGACACTCACACTATATTTGTTGCAAGATGGATGGATGGATGGATGGATGGACGGATGGATGGATGGTAGGACATTCTCGGCATCTGATCAAGGAGATGTCTGTTCATACTTCCTTTAATTCAGCAAGGATTTACTAGTTTTTCTGCTGATAGTCCCAGGCCAGGCACTATGGGACTTGCCATCTGTATCATTCAAACCCCCTTCTCTCTGTATAGGGGGCACAATGACACACAAATAGTTGTAACTAAGGGACCACTGGCTTGAAAGGTCCGGACAACCCCAGTATCAAGTGATAAGCGAAAGTTCATGTGATTTCATTCTAAACCTTTTAAGGCTTTATCTAAATGAATGAAAAGACAGAAAAAAAGAATTGTTCAGTTTACAGAGGCAATTTTGGCTTTAGAGAAAGTGGTCATGATGGGTGTAAGAGACAGAGAGTGTGCCCAGTTCAAACAAAACACAGGCAGAAGACAGAGACCAGAGCCGTGCTTGGCTGGGGCAAACAGGGAGAGCCTCTCCCCAGCGCTGCCTTAAGCTCCCCAAGTTCTAAAACTCATATTCACCCAGTAAACAAGTATTTATTGGGAGCCTGCTATGTGCCAAGCTTGATTCTAGGCGCTTGGAACCCAACAGTGAACAAAACAAAGATTTCTGCTCTTCTAGAACTCACCATCCAGCGGTGGGGGTGAGGGAAACACAGACAATAAAGAAAATAACTGAGAAAATGCCACAGGAATTAGAAGAAGACAAACATTAGGAGAAAGGGAAGAGCGGGACATGGGGGACCAGGAGCCCCATTTCAAGTAAGGCGGTTGGAACAGACCTCATGAGAAGGTGATGTGAAAATCTGAAAAAAATAAACCAAAAACACAAAGGTGGGGGGAGCCAAGCAGAACTGGAGGGAGGAGGTGTGAAGAGTATGGACTGTCTCCTGAATGTGGACAGTTGCTGGGCTCCCCTGAATGTGCCCCAGGACCCCCAGCCCGAGCCCTTGCCTGTACCAGCCTGGGAGTTCCGCACGATACAAAGTGACTTGACTTATTCCTGGAAAGTGTTTACGGGATTAATGAGTTGGATCAGACAGAATGGGATGCTACCTGCAAGCTTCTTCTTTGCCTTCCTCCTAGCAAACTCCTACTCATCCTTCAAGACCCAAATACGTATGAACAGAGTTGATTGCTCTCTCCTTTGAGCTACCCACTCTTATTGAAGGCTTGTTCCTTATACAGATTTCTTTGATAGCCCCAATGAACTGTATTTCCCTTATTTTCCTGAAGGTCTGGTCCTTTCCTGCACGAGGAATCTAACCTCTGGATCCCTTGAACCTCCTGGAGATGCTTGGTTAACGGTGGCAGAATTGAATGATCTGTTTTCCCTCCACTCTTCCCTCTCAGGTAAGCAGTTTCCATTTCTGGGGACCTAGGGTACAAGAGTTGAGGTCCTTCGCGTTGTGAGCAAGATAATTCAACATTTATTCTTTTAAAAGTTGGGGGGGGGAACGTGTTGAAGATGGGAGCTTGAGCCCCAACCAAAGCTCAGGGAGGGAAAAAACCAGGGCCCCAGGACTTTGGCACCTGCCATGCCTGGGCTCCCTGACTGGAGCTTTTCCTGAATGTGCCCGTCTCTGTTAGCGCTGGCTGTGGCTCTGTTTCCCTGATCCCAGGAGCAACACTCGGGCTGTTCCAGCTGAGGTTGGGGTCCGCTCTTGGCGCCATCAACCACTCTGGCCACCAGGGGGTGGGGTAAAAAAACTACAGCCTGGGCCCCAGAGTGGGGTGGGAGCTGGTGGGGTGGTGAGGGGTCCCAAGTGAGGAGGTCACTGAGCCTAGGGAGCAAACACCTGGAGAGCCTCCTTCCTGCAGCCCCACCCCACTCCGGCATGCCCATACCCTTCATGTGTGAGGGGCCTGGGGCTCCAGCCTTATTCGAAGGGTAAGTGTGCGGGAGGTCAATGCCCTGGGGAACATCCTTTCATCACGAGGCAGCTACATTTTTTTTCAAAGATTTTATTCATTGATTTTAGAGAAAGAGAGAGAAAATCCCATGCAGACCCCTATCTCCCCCCACCCTCACTGAGCATGGAGCCCAACACAGGGTTCCATTCCAGGACCCTGAAATCATGACCTGAGCCAAAACCAAGAGTCGGACACTCAACCCACTAAGTCACCCAGGTGCCCCAAGGCAGCTGCATTTTTAATGAAAGCTTTATTTTGCAAAAATTAAAATTTCCGGCTAACATCATGATGTCCCTGACCTCAGAGCCAGGAAGAGATAAGCACAGTTGGCCCTGGCCAGCAGATGCCAGCGGGCCCCAGCGCACCACCGGCTGTACCCACTGTGGTCCGACGGCACGAGCTCCTCTGGGACTCCTGCAAGAGGTCCTGCCCTATCACCGGACTGACCAAAAGAGCTCGAGGATCTGTTCCACCTTGTAGCCATTCTCTGAGACATAACAGCCCAGGCCCCAGACAGCTGTCACAAAGGCCTGGGTTGGACTCCTTCAGGTGCCGGCCACCGGCTACATCCCAAATCCCAGGTCCTGCAAAGCTGGCTTCTTCCCACCTTTTTTTCTGTTCCCTGGAAGTGCTGAGCAGTTCCTACCACCAGGCCTTTGCCTGACCACCCCACCCTTTCCAATTATCTTTGCCCCGTGTTCCTGGAGACCGCTTGCCCTCATTTGCAGTCTGTGTGATCCGTGAGGCTCTGTGTAGGTCTGTCCGCCCTATGAGGGCAGAGACCACGTGGGCTTTGTGTTCACTGCTTTGCCCTCTGTGCCCAGCCCAGTGCAGAGCCTGGCCTCAGGAGTCGCTCCCAAACCGCTGAATGAAGTGACACACGGTCCCTGAAGGCATTCATCCAGTCTCAGGCTGTCATGGCTTCTTCTCCCGTAAAGACTTCAGTACCGTGTCTACCTTAACATAATATTCAGCACCTCTAGCAAGCCTATGTGAGCCCGCCTTTCACACATACTTCCTGCCTTTCCTCCCCACGTGGCGCTCTGGGGTGGACGCTGTTTCCATCATTTCCTGGGTGAGGAAACTGAGGCACAGAGTGGTCGGGGGAGTGCCCTCATTTCTGGGTTCCACCTGGGCCCGGGCAGTGTCCCCAGCAGGCTCTGATGTGCTCAGGGAAGCTCAACTCTGCCTGGGAGGGCCGGAGAGGGTTCCAGTCCGGGGTGACCTCAGTGCCTGCAAGCTCAGAGGCCAATCAATGGGCGGGGCTGTAACCAGGGGCACTCAGGGCCAAGGCTGCCCCCCAAGTCTGGGAAGGCTCCCCAGAACCAAGACACCGTGGCTGAGTCAGATGCCCACATCTGGCACATCAGCTGTATTTTAAACCCCTTCTCCCCAACCCGCAACCCTGCCCCAATCCTGCTTGGGGGTTCAGCCCAGACCCTCAGGGTTCAAAGGTAAATCTTGCTTCCCACAATCCTGTTCTTCTGGGGCAGGGTTGGTGTCAGTGTGGTCATGTGACCCGCTCTGGCCAATGAGAAGCAGGGAGAGGCTGCGGGAGGAAAGACTGTTCTTTCTCCCACCCTGAGGCGACACCTACCTGGGGCCGCCATCTTGGGGCCGCCATCTTGTGCCTGCCCTCCTGTGGCCCCAAGGGAGGCTGGCCTAAGAACAAAGCTCCGGCGCTAAGGATGCCAAGTGGACATGGGGGACAAACCACGGTCCTTCATGTTGCCGCACAGCTGCTGGGTTGACCAGCCCTGGAGCTCCCTTATCCTGGGATCAAGGGTTATTTTTCCATTTTGATGCTTTCTGTTCAGTAAGCGTTCCTTGCACCCAAAAGCATCCTAACAGATACAGAGGGGAATCTGTATCACAAAGCGGAGGGAGGAGAGGATTCTTTCTCTGTGTGTTAAAACCCAAAGGAGAGAGCCTGTCTGCCCAGCCGAGAGCTCTGGGACAGGATGCAGTGACCAGACACGTGGTACCCCCCCCATCTCCCAGGACCCAGCACAGCCCTGGGGGGAGGCGGCAGCGGGGAAGCAAGGGCTGCCTCAGTCTTGGGGTTCCTGACTGAAGTGCATCCTGGCCCCTCCTCCCCAGCCGAGCCTGGGAGCTACGCACAGAAGACCCCCGGCAGGTTTGAGACACCGAGGGACCACCCCTCTCTCCCGGGCCAGACACTGGGGAGGCGACTGAGAACCCAGGGAAGAAGCGGCCCCATGGTATATTCGCGCAGAAGAGTCCGGGCTCGGACAGCACTCTGAGGGACACAGAATTTGTGAGGTAAGCACCGCGGAGCAGACCTGGCCCTCCGGAGAGGGGTGAGGACCCAGGAGGCTGCGGGAGCAAGCGTGATTCAGCAGGTGTGCAGGCACCTGAGCAGAACCCAGAGCAGACGGCACGGTGACAGACTAAGCAGGGGTCATGTGGACGCGTGGGGACAGCTGACCTCTCACCGCCCACAGGATGGGGCACTTAGGAGCAGCTCCCCTTGGACATGAGGTCAGAGAGGAGCTCCAGCTGGCCGAAAGCATATTTCTTTGCCTTCAGCAGAATGGAAGTGCCTCATAGAAATTAAGTTTAGGGGCGCCTGGGAGGTTCAGTCGGTTAAGCATCTGCCTTGGGCTCGGGTCATGATCCCAGGGACCCCAGGATCAAGCCCAGCATCAGGCTCTCGGCTCAGCGGGGAGCCTGCATCTCCTTCTTCTGCCTGCCTCTCTGCCTACTTGTGATCCTGCTCTGTGTCCCTCCATGTCAAATGAGTAAATAAAATCTTAAAAAAAGAAAAGAAATTAAGTTTAGTGGGGAAGAAAGCAAGTTCCAGTTTTTGTACATCTGAGCTTGGGGCATCCATTCATTCCTCTCCCTGCCTGTCCCCCATGGTGCACAGCAAGTCAGCCTAGCAGTCAACCAGCTGCAGGACAAGGACGGCCACCCACGCCCTCACCCTCACTCTCACTCTGCTCCCGTCCTGCACTGGGTCCCCTGCTTCCTCCCTGTGCCCAGACCTCAGTTACTACTTCCTCCCTCCCACACTACCACCTTCAGGCCAAGACTTCACACCCCAGCCTGACCCTGCTCTGCACACCCTGCTCCCCCGCATCGCATCCACCGCCCGTGCCCCCTCCTCCTCCCTCCCTCCTGGTTTGCAGCCCAGCTGCTCCCAGGCACGGAGCTCAGGGCTTAGCTGTGCACTCTTGACTCCTGTCCTGGAAATCCCTCCTTCCTCTCTGGCTCCTGCAGCAGCCGCTGGCCGCAGCTGGCCCTGGCTCTCCCCCCACGGGGCCCCACCCATAATGTTCTTGACATCTGTTTCTGGTTGTGTTGAGTTTCTGCCTATTTTCCCCTCCTCCAGAGGTACACGTGGCAGTATGTGGCTCCTGGGTCCAGGCCGGGCATTGGAGCTGGCTGGGGGAGGAGGAAGGGGCAGAGAGAGCTGCAGAGCGCCCTCTCTGTGCCAGCCGCTGCTGATGTACAAAACGGAGACTCAGAGGGACGAGGAGACAAGCCCAGCTCACATGGATAGAGGATAAATAACAGGGCCTGCTCTGAGCCAAGGATTCTTCTAAGAAGATTCGGACCCGGCAATCAGAACCCTCGCCCCGCCAGGCTCCAGAGCCCACACACTCTGACATTTGAGTACTTACCACTTCTCTGAAACTTCTCTGGCCCCTGTCACTTGGCACTTAAATATTTTCTGGGACAATCGGCACTGTTTTCGCAGTCTCCCCCATTGTTAGTCCAGGGGTCCTGATCAAGGGTTCTGAAAATTGTCACCCCATAAAGCCTCAGAGACGCCCCCCCAGGCCTCAGTGAGGCAAGAGAGGAGGGACTTCGAATCCAATGGGACAGAAAAGGATAATGAGGGTCCAAAGAAGCCAAATGAGTTGCCCAGCCACTCAGGGGACTCCCCAGGGCAGAGCTGGCCCAGGAGCCCGCCTCCTGATGCCTAGGCCTGCTCTCTTCTCATTGGTATAGAAAAGTCTGATAGGAACAGCAGAGACTGGTAGACCTTTTGCCCAAGCTGGACCCCCCACCCCAACCTGGCTGCCCTCCTCTTGTCCCTCTGCTATTAAACCTCTTACTTCCTTTGGAGTCGAGTGGGAATATGGCCCTCTCCTGCAGGATGACATCGTCAGTCCACCCCGTGTCCTCTCCTGGACCAGCTGCCTCCAGTCCCACTCCATAGAGTCCATGCTCCACGGGGCCCCCACAGCAGTCTGCCTCTTAAGGTAGCTCTAACCAGTGACCACGCTGCTCAGAACCCTCCAGCAACTCTCCATCACCTACAAGATCAAGCCCCAACTTAGCCAGATGTTCTAGGCCTTTAATGACGTGGTCCCTCCCTAACTTTCTGGCCTCAGAACCCATCCTGGTCTGTCTCTAACACCTTTCCAAACATTTACATCGCTTATGAGCCTCTCCCGTTGCCCAGAACATAGGCTGCACTGTCCCACCTCGTGTCCACCACGGACAGCATGTGAGCCCGTCATGCTGCTGTCTGTTTTCCCCACATCGTATGTCTTTCAAACTCCTATTCATCTCCAAGACCCTGCTCAAATGTCCCCTCCGCTCTGACACTTTCCTAGATCATCCTCTCTAGAATTCTCTACTCTCTTCCCCATGCTCCAATGCAACAGAGGAAGGACCTCCTGGGTGTATTCTTTTCCTAGGAAGGCTGAGGACTCCCAGATACACCCAACCCAAGCCCATAGAAGGATCCAGCCCACCCATCCAGGTACTAAGTCCCCAGGAACACATCCCGGTTCAGCTGCCTGCACCAGCTCTGTCTGATCGAACTTCCCCCTTAATATTCCCTGCATTGTCTCCCTCCCACCCCCGACCAAGCGATGGCAGAGCAGAGCTGAAGTCCCCTGACTCCCAGTGTAGGCTGTTTTCCATTTCGTGGGCTGCTTCTCCTCGTGGCCCATCTCTCTCTCCCCTTCCTTGTTCACTAACACTTCAGAGGGACATACTGTTTTCAAAATATGTAACTGAAGGGGATGGCAGGGGTGGAGAAGATAGCTATATGGGCTCCCTGGGTCCCCAGGACTAAGCATTGTAGATCTCCTGGGGGACCTGGTCCCCACAGATGTGGCCACAGGCTTGGGGGCCTCCAGAGTTCCAGGGCCCTTGCCCGGTCCCCACCGAGACGTCGCCTTCTGGAAGGGTCCCCATCACAAAGATCCAGAGGCTCCTGCCACTCCTTGGAGAGATGCCACCAAGCCGGAAACCGGGCTCCTGTGGGAAAAACCAGCGCAGGCGGACGTCGGAAGCCGCTTGGAACCAGGATGGAAGCTTCTGCTGCAGATCAACCGAGACCATGGAGGAGCTGGTTCTGAGACCCCTGAGCTAATGAGGCCTGGAAATGCCGGCGACCTTTGGCCTCAGCTTGCCAAGGACAAACCAATTCTCCTGAAGGGGCTTGGTGAGAAGTTTCCAAAGCTTTGCTGCCAAAAAAACAAAACAAAACAAACAAACAAAAAAACTTGGCTGCCTTAGCGGATTGGCAAAACCACTTGTCCTCACAGCATCCATGATGAGAGGCTCTGGCACTGGGGGCAGACGGATGACGCGTGAACAGAGCCTGGGCCAAAACTACGCCTTGGGGTCGCTCCCCTGCGTAGCCTCTGACCCATGGGGAGCACTCAGGTGTAGTGGGAAGCCTCTTGCCGTGGCCATGTAGGTTTCAGAGAAACAGAGACTCATGGCTCCCTTGCCTGGGCTGGGCCGAGTCCCAGGGCGGTTCTAGTAGCTTCATTCCTTATAGCTGTATCTTGCACATGGTGCCCAGAACGCCACCAAGCACAGCCATAGGGACACACAAAGGTGCCTTGAGTGTGTCGGGCAAGCCCACAGGGGTCACTGCAAACATAAATAGGTCTACGTGAGCAGTCACCGCGCTAGCTTGGAAAGTCAGAACCCAGTCCGCTGTCAGACGAAGCTGTGTTTTCCTCCAGAGAACAGCCAACTGTTCTCTCGTAAATATTAAACACAAACCATGAGACAGAATCCCCAAGTAGGGCCTGCGGGGCTCGGCACTTACAAGTGATTCACTGGAATGTAGGCTCCACAGCGTTCTCGAAGGCAAGAGGATGGCTTGGGCTCGCCCTGCACCTCCACGCCTAGTGGGGTACCCAGCACACAGCAGGCAGTCAGTGGGTGCGGCTCAAACATCGCTCTTCTCATCCTCATGGCCATCCCCTGGGGTAGATTCTCTGCGTCCCCATTTTACAGACAAGGAAATGGAGGCTCAGGTGTGTGGAGCCTGGCCTGAGGCCACAGACAAGGCACGGCCCAGCCGGCTCCGAGCCTGGCTCCACTCACTCCAAGGCCTACCAGCTGATGAGTGACCGAGGGGCCGCGTGGGATGGGGAGCCCATGGAGGGGAGCCCTGTGGTGGGGCCCCCAGCAGAACTGGGACTGGCCACCCTCCTGAGGAGGGGCACAGGGAGCCGAGCAGAAAGAACCAGCCCGAACTGCCAAAAAGACAGACACACTTTAATCACTCCAGACAAGCAGGACAGGGGCGAAGTCAGGTGAGGAGTGGGGGTATAGCACCAGCGTTCATGGCACGGGGTCAGGTCCTGCTGCCAGCCCCCCATCACTGAGCCGTGAATCCGTCGGCTGCAAGTGAGCACCAGAGACCACTGCTCGGGGCACCTCTGCCCCGCGGTCAGCATCAGCACCAACGGGAAGCAGCCATTTCCCTCTGGAGAGAGGTTCAGGCTACCTGGGATGGGAGACAAGAAGGCCGGAGACTGCCAGACTGCCTCACCCCGGGAGAGGGAGAAAGGACAGAAGGCCTGATGTCCCTTCCTTGGCCTTGGTCACTCCCAGTGCCTGTCTTGGCCTCATGGCTCAGAGGAGGTTCTCCCCGACTGACCTGGGATGTTGCCCGCTTCAGTTCCCTAGACCTGCTGAGGGCTCCAAAGCCCTGCCCATGGCCCGGTGGCATCTGGCCACAGGAGGCTCTGTGCCGGGCACGAGCTGCCCACCGGGGCCTCAGCACCTTAACTAGGCCTGGAAAGCCAGGGACATTGGGCCGGCAAGGAGGGCCAAGGAGGGTCAGAGAGCACCTGGGGACAACATCAGTGTCTGACGGTGGCTGGAAGCCTGGGAGAACCGAGGCCCAGGCGCCTTGGGGATGGGGAAGGGGATGTGTGAGGAGGGGAGGAGTCCTCGCGGGCTGCCATACCTGACATGTGGGGAGATGTGGGTCTGGGCTCCCTTTCCCAAGGGCCCTATTCACCCCCAAATGCCGCAGGCCCCTGGACCCTCCCCTCATAGCACCCTTGCCCTGACCAAGGCCCTTCTGGGGTTTGCTTTAATGAAGGGCATTGGGCAGGAAGGAAAGAAATGGACAAGGATAAGGATCCCCCCTACCTTGGGGACTCTATCCACCTTGGGGACCTGCAGACAAGGACGGTCCACGGTGGCTGAACGCCCAGACACAGACTTCTGTGATGAGAGCCCTGCACATTTTTCTGGGTCTGGTTTCCTGAGCCTGTATCTCCCCACCCTGGCTGGGCTGGGGACTCACCAAGGGCAGGGCCTGTGTCTCACCTCAGCTTCCCCAGAGCCTGACACAGAGTGAGTGCTCAGCGAGCGTTTGATGAATGAATAAGGAAATGGTGGCTGCGCGAGTGGGGTGCACAAGAGAGGGACAGAGAAGGTGGAAGGAGCAAGAGGATGGGGTGGGGGTGGGGGTCCTGGAGAGATGAGAGAAGTGAAGGATTTGGCAAGAGTCTAGAATGTTCGGAGGATTCCAGAATGTTGGGAAAGGTCTAGAATCTGGGGACTCAAGGTGGGTCCCTGGACCAGCAGCACCAACTACATCCAGGAACTTCTTAGACGTGCAGAACCCTGGACGCCGCCCACTTCAGAACCAGAATCAGAATCTGCCGTGTTCGCAGGCTGGGAAAGTTCTAGAATATTCAGGTTAGCATGCTTCTTAAAATATGTCCAAGAGAAGAGAGAGAGATGATGGAGGGAAGGAAAGAAGAGGAAGACTACCCAGAATGCCAGGTCCCGGGACCCACTTTAAGGAGGGGCACACCGAGGCCCTGTTGGAGGACCACCTTGCCCACAGCTCCCCCCACCCCGGGGCCAGGGCTGCCCCACCGGGGGCCACTAATCATCCTCAGGCTTGATGAGGTGGCCGCTGAAGGTGATGTAGGTGTCCACGTCGTCGCTGTAGACGGCGTTCTCCCGCTCGCGCTTGAAGAGACGCACCCAGACGCGGTCCCCGGGCGCCAGCGCCAGCATCACGCTCTGGCTCTGCATGATGCTGCGGTCGCTGGGCTGCGCGTAGAGGATGACGGCCGCCTCCTCGTTGTGCACCACATGCACGTACGTCTCCTTGAAGTTCCAGCTGTGGACGTTGAGGCTGAAGAAGTAGAGGCCACGCAGCGGGGCGATGAAGTGGCCGGTGGCCAGGTCGAAGTGGCCGTCGGGGTTGACGAAGACGGTGTCAAAAAGCAGCGGCTGGAAGCCCTCGCTGCTGTGCAGGGCCGTCTTGCGGCCCACCGAGAAGGCCGAGAAGCGCGTTTGGCACGGGCCCCCGGGGCTGCCCGCCTGCCCCTTGGCGCCCTTGCTGCCCTGCGGGCCGCGCTCCCCCCGGGGACCCTCCCGGCCCAGCTTCCCGGGCGTTCCCAGCAGGCCTCGGTCCCCTTTGTCACCTGTGGGGACAAGAAGGGGAAAGTCAGGGCCGGCACCCTTGCCTCTGCTTGCGGAGGGCTCCGCCTCTGCCTCGAGAAGGAAGGCCAGAGAATAGCCAGCATGTACTAAGCACCTGCTGCATACTGGGCATCACTCTGCTGAACGCCCCTCTAAAGAAGACACCATGACCATCTCTACTCACAGTGAGGTTCAGTGACTCACCTAGGGTCATACAGCTCAGGAGAAGCGGGAGGGGCAAGACCCAAGACGCTCTCTGTCTTCCACCGCCCGTTCCCCACCCCGTGCAGTGAAGGTGTGATCACGTCGTTCCCTGGGAAGCCAGGCCCAAACCCCAAGAGTCACTACACCCAGCCTGACTCCAGCGGAGAGGTAGCTGGTGCAGGACCCACTTGGCATTTCTTTTTCTTTCTTTCTTTCTTTTTAATTTAAATTGATTTTAAGTAACATATAGTGTATTATTCATTTCAGAGGTAGAATTTAGTGATTCATCCATTGCACAGAACACCCAGGGCTCATGACACCCCAAGCCCTCCTGATGCCCATCCCCCAGTGACTCCGTTCCCCCACCCCACCCCCTCCAACCGCCCTCAGTTTGTTCCCTAGAGCAAAGAGTCTCTTATGGTGTGTCTCCCTCTCTGTTTTCTTCTTATTTTATTTTATTTTATTTTTTTCCTTCCCTTCCCCTATGATCACCTGTTTTGTTCCTTAAATTCTGCATATGAGGGAAATCATACGGCATTCGTCTTGCTCCCACTGACTTATTTCGCTCAGCTCTGTATCCGCTGTTCCATCCATGCTGTTGCAAGTGGCAAGAGCTCATTCTCTTTGCTGAGTTGCACTTTGCATTTCTGACCCAGAGAAGAAGCCAAGAAAAAAAGCCTCCGCCTACATGAAGGGAAAGGCCCTGGTTCGGAACCAGGCAGCCCTTGGTTGGTGTTATGTCCCACTGGGGCATTTCACGGTCACGGTCTCGGTTATTTTGTCTCTGTCTTGAAGAGGAATCTGTCCACCTCACAGGGCTGATGTTGGGCCCTTGACAAAATGTCCTATGGGGGAGCGCCCTATAGACTTCCAATATGAGGCAGGAGGGTCCACCCAGCAACGCTCCACCTGTCCCTGACTGCCCGGGGCTCCGGCAACATCCAGCCTCATCCTTAGGCACACACGCTTCTGCCCAGCCTTGGTCCCAGGCTGACCTTGAGCACAGAAGGAGCAGGGGACCCCCTATGTCTTGAGGTACCTGATCCCAAGCATTTCCCTGCCACCTGTCACACGCCAGAACTCCTACCATCAGCCACTTCCTTTGAGAGACCCGCACAGGCCTGGGTCTTCCCAAGGTCTCCTGTGACCTCGGCAGTATCAATGGAAAGAGCGAAACGGAAGGCACAGACCCTCAGGGGAAAAGCTTGGACAGAAGCGGGGAGAAGGGGGTCGCCGGCTCTGCAACGATTTGGCCCCACAGTCTCAGCGGAGAAGGACCTCCTTGTCTGCACCACACTTTACGGTCTGCACCTCCCTGCCCCAGACCCGAGGGAGGGGGGTGAACCGTGGTCCTAGGAAGGGGTTACCTTTACCTTTTTACAAAGGAGGCGGCAAGCCAGGGACAGAGAGACCAGCCTGACCCGCACAGTGAGGGAGCGAGCAGCTGGGACGGGGACCCAGGACTCCTGACGCCAGCCAGGGGCCTCCTGCCACAGCCGAGTGTCCACCCGCGCCGGCAGACAGTGAAGGCTGGCTCAAGGGTGTCCTCCTAATCCTGGGTTTTTAGGAAGACAGTGTGGAGGAAGTACCTCCAGCGGCCAGACAGCTCCTCAGCCTCAGGCAGGGGCTCTATGGGCCTTAGGGAAGATGGGGTGCTGGAGGAAGAGAGGTGTTCTCCCCATGAAACCCGAGGCCCAGAGTTCTCAGAAGCCAGCCGATCCCTGGCTGGAGGGTGGAGTGGCCCAAGTCCTCAGGGACAGATCTCGGCTTTGCGCCTTATAGCTGTTTGCTCCTGGGAAAGCTCCTCCCTGCTTGGAGGCTCCGTTTCCCCCTCTGCAAAATGGGAGCAATGAACAAGGACTGACGTCTTGGGGTGGTTGGCCACACAACCCCAGGTGAAGGGTGTCCAGGACCTGGCCCCAGCCCCAGCTGTTCACAGTCCCCAGCAGCAGAAGCCTCTTCCTGATTTTCGAGGACAGGGAGCCCACTCTCACCTGGATAGCCCTCGTGGCTGCCCATAGATCTCCCTGCTTCTACCCTTGTTCCCTGCTGGCCATTCTCCACGAAATATTAGAGAGATCCATTTGTAGCCCCAGAGGGACCAGGTCTCTCTGCTCGAACCCTCCCCTGCTCCCCATTCCCACTCAGGGAAACCCAAGTCTGACCCTGCCCCTGTTTCATCTCCAACTTCAGCTCCTCCTCTTGCTCTCTGCTCCTTAGACACACCAGGCCCACTCCTACCACAGGACCTTTGCACCTGCTGCTCATGCTCCTTGGACTACTCTTCCTCAGATAGCCACCTGGCTTCTCCCTCACTTCTCAATGAACCGACACCCCATTTAATTTGCAACCTATTCCCTGCACCTACACTCCTGATGCCCCTTACCCTCCTCAACCTTGGCACCGCCATCCCCTTTATCACCATCGAACATTCTGTCTCATTAACTTGGGCAATATATTTCTTGCTCACGTTCTGCCTCTCCCATGAGAACGGCAGTTGGCACTTCTGTCTGGTTTACTCATGCTCCATCCTCAGAACTCAGAACAGTCCTGGCACATAGTAGCTGCTCAATAAATATATGAATGACAGAAAGGGTCTGGGACAATTTTCTATCTGGGTTTTTCCTGTTCCCTCCCCCTCACCGACCCCAGCCCAAGGAGAGGGCTCTACACCCTCCCCATCCCCAGCCAGGCCAGTCTAGCCTGAGCCACTGGGAGGGAGGAGGCTACTCACCCTTCAGGATGGTGATGTTAATGTAGGGCCTGACCTCAGGCAGCAGGTATGGGAGGGCAGATGGAGAGGCCGATGACACTGCTTCATCGGCAGGGGTCAGGGGGTCCTCAGAGTCACAGCACCGTTGACAGTACCCAGGGGCACCCGAGGCCACCGCATCCCCAGAAGAGGGCTCCTCGGTGGGGACCGCAAACACCAAGAGAGGGAGCAGGAGCCCTGCACAGAGGAGGTCCAGGGCAGCTATCCCCATGGTGACCTGCAGCAAGTAAGGAGGGGCAGAGATTCTATTTAAGGGACCGTCCACACCGCGCACTGCGCAGCACGGATGCTGCCCCCATATTATCAGCGCACCTGACGTAACTCAAGGGCAGAGGGTTAGTGTCTCCATTTAACAGATGAGAAGAAAGAGACTGACACAGAGAAGCAATTTCTCCCAGGTCATGAAGAGACCTGTGGCCATGTAGGGCCTGCAGGCCGGGTCCCCTGGAACCCAGTCCATGGGGATTTCTGGCACACGTGGGCCTGGGAAGCAAACCCGTCTAAAGAGAGCCACAGCCAGGGAAACAGACAAGGTCCCGGGATGCCTTTGCTGGGGTGGGCGAGGAAGGTGCTCCAGCCACCCACGTGTCCTACCCAGTAAGACTGTGAAATGCTCCCCACCCTAGCCCGCCCTGCCCACCTCCCTTTGGCTTGTTTTCTTGCAACCGACCCAGCCTCCTCCAGCAAGCACAGGCTACTGGCCCAGCATGAGGGATGTTAGTGAGCCCCTGGGACCAAGGCAAATGATTCTGCAGGCTCACGCTTCAGGAGAGGGGATGAGTGGCCGAGCCCAGGATCTGGCACCTGAGCATCATGGTCCTGACCAAGATCTAGGAAAGTTCATTTATTGTAGCAGTCGGGAAGCAACATCCAGAGAAAACGCACAGTGTTATGCCCAGTGATGCTGTCACGGCATCTTTAAGAATTCAGGAGTAGGTATGCAGAATTTTAGACCGTAGACCAGTGCTGGCCTGCCTAGAGGTGCCTGTGCACAAGGCAGATGCAGGTACCTCTCTGCGCGACAAATTAGAAACAAAAATAGAAGTCATTTTTTGGAAAAATACAACACTGAGGGTTTGTAGGTTGGCAAGGGCTGTTGTCAACCCACCTCCCCCTCAGCACCTTTGTGCAGTCAACAACCCACACAGCTCAGCCTTACACAGAAGCCCCAAGGCTCTGGAGTTAATTCATTGGAAGAGAGTTGTGTCAATCATCATAGACCTACCAATCCACTGCCAACGGGGGTAAATTGGAATTAAGGAGCAGGACTAGAAGGTCTGGAAAATTCAAAAACGATGGGAGAAGTCCAGGGGTTTATGAAGATGTCTATGGCCCTGGCCAAGGGAGGTTCCAGAGTTCCAGGAGGGGGGCAGGAAGTGGCCAGGACAGCAGACACTGGGGACAGGCTGGGGCTGGGTGGGCAGGAAACCCGGCAAAGAGCCTTTGAGGTGGTAGCAGTGTTTGGGGGCTGGCATATTATCGCAGGATCAGAAACTTGGCTCTTGAAACCAGACTGGTTTTTACACTTCTGGCGTTTCTTTGTTTATTTCCTTTTTGTTCCTTTAACATTTGGTACAGTTCAAAAATATTTTTTCTGCGGTTAATACATATAGAGAAGTTAAAATTATTATTTTTTTTAAAAATGCTATTCTATCTCCACTGAGTACTGAGGTAAGGGATGGGTTTTAAAGGGCAGGAGTCCCCCCTCTATACACACACACACACACACACACACACACACACACACACACACGCACACACACTCCACCATGCTGGGGGCTGAGTAGTAGCTAGAAGGGCGGTGGCGGGCAGGTCGTCCCCAGAGATACCACCCCTCTCTTAGAGGTGACCATTCCCCAGCTCTGCCCTGGCCTGTTTTCCTGGTTCTGCTCTATAAGGCAGATAAACTTCTCAGAGATCAACATCCTCTCTGTTCAAGATTATAACCCCCACCCTGTGTTTGTAAATGCCACATCTCGGTGATTTTTGAGAAGAACAAAAATCCCCTTTTTCCTGGCCATAGATGTGACTTTATGGGAAAGGGTGAGGCCTTAGGGTTGGACCTAAGATCCCATGATAGCTTACAAGCTGTGTGACCTCGGGCTAGTAGCTTAACCTCTCTAGTCTTCCATGCTGCTCCTTGACACTTACAAGGAGTTGAAACCACTGCCTACCTCCCAGGTTGTTCAGGAGGATCCAAATGCAGGGTAAGTACCTGACTTGTAAGACTCTTAATACAAAGGAAGGCAGAGGGAATAGTCAATAACATTGTAATAACATTGTATAGTGACGACCCTCATCAGTGGTAAGCGCTGAGTAATGCACAGGATGGCTGAATGACAATGTTGCAAGCCTGAAAGCAAGATAATGTCAAATACACTTCAGTAATAAATAAGATTTGACACATGTTCCTTCCTGTGACAGACAAGGCCTCTACCCAGTGCCCACTCGGGATGGGAAGAGCAGAATTTCGCCCGGAGAACTGGCATGGCTGGGGATGTTTCTGTTGGCCAATCTGAGGCCAGATTGGAGTCAAAAGCTCTGAGACACAGAACTGTGCCCTGGGGAGAGCAGGAAGCAGGAAGCAGAGCAGTCTTTGAACAAGAGTAATAATAACCACAGCCATGATCAGGGACTGGCCCTGGGGGAGGGGGGGCCACGCAGGGATTCAGGGTGGGGGACTGTGCCATCTGGGGTGATTTGGGGTGGGGGGTTTTCCTGCTGCCTTTACTTAGGAGCTGGGAGCTCTCTGGGATGGGAGGAAGCTGGGCCTGCTGAGCTGAGCTGGTGAGTGTCCCGGCAGGGACAAGCTCCCGCTGGAGGAACATGGCAGCCCTTCACCAGGGCTAGAGGGGCTGAGAGGGTCAGAGGGAGAGAGCAGAACCCAGGACGTGTCTAGGAAGAGAGGAGGGAGGAAGGGAATTCCGGGCTCTGACCCCAGCCCCCGGGGCCCTGCTGGAAGAAGTTACAGGAACATTCATCACTCACCCCGTGTCCAGTGGCCTCCACGGCAGCTCACAGACCCCCGGCCTCAGGGCAGTCTCTGGCTCCTTGGCCCATGTCTGTTTGTTGCTGGCCCAGACCCCCAGGCTGAGCCGAAGAGGGAGGGAGAGAAGGAGGGAGAGAGGCGGAGGGAAGGCGGAGGGAGCGGGCTGAGCGGGCTTCCCACTTCCCCTCCTCCCTGCTCCCTTCTCTCCAGCCTCTGGGATCTGTGAGAGATAAAAGGAGCCTAGGGAGCTGGGGTTTTCTTTTGCTTAACTCTTTGGTTGTCCAGTGGGGTCTGGTTTGATTCAGAAGCCCAAGAGAGTCAGAATGGGAAGGGGTCTGAAGCCCCTTGAGGTGCAGGCTGGAAAATAGAGGGAAAGGAAGGGGCAGGAGCCCCCCAGATTGCTCAGGAATGAGGAGGCAGCACTGGAATCGGGGTGAGAGGTGGGCTTGACCTATTTGCTCTGGGTCACAGGGGCAGGGTGCTGAGGGGAGAGGGTGCGGGCGCCCACTAGCTCAGGACTTGGGCCAATTCATTGACCTGTCCGTCCCTAGGAATCTGCAGAGCTCCAGTCCCCAGTCTCCTTGTGCTGGGCACAGGGGAGGCTCAGCACATGTCCAAGTCAATGAGCAGGTATGACCCCCTCAGGTACTAGGTAAGGGCAACAGCCAGGTCAACACCCCCTCTCCAATGGACATGGAAGTCCCCCGCCTCAGCCTGGAAATCTCCCCTGAACAGTCCATCCCTCGCGTCTTATGGAGCCAGCCCCTCTGTGGAAATGACCCCCCAGAGACAGGTCCTGTTGGCAAGAGGGGCAGCCTGTGTAGTATGCCTCTGGGCCTGGGCGGAGTCCTGCCCAGCTTCCTTCCAGTTGAGCTGCCGAGGTTTTTCATGCATCCCTGGGACTCTGGGGTGCCCAGACGGTCTCCAGTGTCCCTCCCACTCCAGCCCCCTCTCATTCCACACTGGTTGAGTGCTTACTGCCTGGGCTGGGCCTCATCTTTGCAGGGGTTTTTGGAACCTGAAAGGTGTTCCCATCCATTATTTCAACTCAGCTGACCCCAGCCTTGTGCTTTCCCAGGGTCCCATGGCTGGGAGGAGTGAAGAGGAGCCACAACCCCACAGAAAGGAAGTGGTCCCCAGCCCACTGGAGTCCTAGGAACATGCCTGGGTGGGGGGAATGGGTAGGGTTGGGGGGGACAAAGGCTCTAGTTCCCAGTCTGTCCTGTGGGAAGAGGGAGGCAGTGACATTACTGCCCTCAGTACAGAAATGTCGAGATCTGAGGGGGATGGAATTCAGTCTGGGGTTTAGGGCATGAAAACCTAACCCCCACTCAATGGGCCAAGTGTGGAGGATAGAACGGCCCGTGGCCTGTGTATCTTTGACATCTCATGTCCAGACTTCGGTTTTTCTAGCAGTTTTGGGGATAATCAGACAGCAGAACTTCAGGCCTGGAAAGACCCTGAGAGATGGCCTGACCCAATTACTTAATGTGACCAGCAGAGACTCCGTGACCCAGGATAGACCTGTCTTTGGCTCAAGGTCACAGCTGACCGGAACCGAAGCTGGAATGAAAGTCAGACTCTCGCAGCTCTCAGCTTTGTGCTGCTTTCACCTCTCAAGCCCACTTAGAGTCCTCCCCCCTACCCTGGCCTACTTAGGGGACCCCAGGGGGTCCCCCCAAAAGCAGACTGAGGTTCTACAGCATTGAGAAAACACCAAGACCACACGGGCCATGCCCTCTATGTGGCCCTGCCTCAGACAGCATTCCCAGGGCCCTGAGCCAGGGCTGCAGAGGGTGGGAGCCACCCTCCCCACCCTCCTCCTGCTGCTGTCACCAGGAAAAGGGCTGAGTCAGCAGCACCAGAGTGGAAGACAACTCCTGGCCGCCTCTGAGTCCTTTGGCTTAGAAAGCCTTGGAGGGAAGGGAGAAGGGAAGGGAAGACAGATGGGGGATGGGGTGCGCAGCCTGGGGACACAAGAAGTTTATCCCACGCTGTGCCAGCCCTCTGCTCCAGGCCACACTCAAAAGCCGCTCTGCCAAAGGCCACTCAGCCCATTTAACAGATGAGGAGACTGAGGCCAGGAAAGGGACTTGATTTGCCAGATTCTAGGGCTGGCTCCTTTGGCTCCCAGCCAGGCCGATGCCCCAGAAAAGGGCTCCTTGTTCTCTTTGCCAGCTGGAGGCAGGGTGGACAAGAGAGCAAGACTCAGATATATTACACTTCAATATTTTTCCTCTCACTCTCACTCTGCCTAAAATACCTTCATTTGTGCAGCATCCGTGGTCTCTCAGCCATTCGGAGAATCTCCCCAGCTGGCCAGGTAGCTTGGAGACAGAGGCCCAGCCCTGGGGCAGACAAAACTGGGTTATGTTCCAGCTCTAGCTCCTTCTAGCTGTGTGACCTTGGGCACACTCCCTACTTCTGAGCCTTGGTGTTCCTGGGCCAGAGGGACATAAGGAAGCCAAGAGCACCTGAGCGGTCTGGTGGGATACCCGATAGGGGTCCCCTCTACTGGCCACCCACCAGTGCTTCTCCGTGGTCACACTCTGAATAGGGTAAGGGTATCAGCCCCTTCTCATGCACACCTGAGTCGGAAGCCCTGGGACCCAGGTATAAAAATAGTGAGTGAGTGCTTACAGAGTGCCAGGACCCCTCATGTATTTTAAAAAGATAAAATGTGTGCCTGTCAAAAGGTGAGACAGAAAACATGATTCCTGGAGTCAGCATTGCAAGTTGTGAATGCCAAGTCGCAGATCTAACTGCTCAGGGTCACTAGCCGATTAAGAAACTAAACAAAGGCAACCGCGAGCGCCATCTGCTGGGGAGAGCCATGGGGCCCCGCGGTGGGTGTGACCCAGCCCACTGGGCACCCACCTCATGCAACCGGCGACTTGTGATGCTCCCGTCTCATCCCCTTCGTCGGGAGCTAAGGGGGTAGCAGAGAGCTAGGAGAAGGATGAAAGGCCACTGCGACGCGCTAGGGGCTGGCTGGGGCGCCCAAGCACTTTTTTCCAAACCCCCTCCCCACAAAGTTGGGGAGAGGTTGGCCAGAGGTTCCAAGGGACCCTCCCTCTCCCAAGCAGTTCGTCCCGCTTCCTCTTGCGCGGAGAACCCCAGACTCGGTTCTACTACGGAGGCCTTCCACTGATTAGCCAGGGTGGGTGGGTGAACATCCACCTCCGGACTCAGTTTCTCCACCCTGGGCTTTCAACACCCCATGTCTGATCCCGAGTTGGGCGAGTTTAAGACCATTTTACAGAAGGGGACACTGAATCCGCAAGAGGCCCAGGGAAAGAAAGAGCCAGCAGGTCGCGGGGAGTCTGTCGGCCGCCTCCACCCCCACCCCGCCCCAGAAGAATCCTGCTAACTGTTGGGGGGAAAACTGAGGCTAAGGAACAGGTGCAGCAAGTGGCTCCCTCCCCGACGGCCGACCAAACCAGAACGATGAGGCAACAGCCAACCTCCCCGCTCCGCTCGGCAGAAGTAAGGACAGACTCCCCGACCCCCGGCCCACCGGCTTCGGCTTGGACCCCTGGGTAAAGGCAGTCGCCGGCCTCGAGCCCGCCCCTTTGGCTGCCAGCCGATGCCCTGGAAAAGCACGGCCCAGGGCTCAGGCAAACCGGACCCTGTCGCGCGGACACTCGCGGCCGCGACCCTCAGGCCAGCTCTGCTCCGGCCTCTGGGCCTCCACCCGAGAAGCCCAACCCGAGGCGGCTCCTCGGCGCCAGGGAGGGGCCCCAGCGCGTCCAGCCGCGAGCTGAGGCCGGCCAGGAGCCAGCCAGGCCGGACTTCGCGGAGCATAGGCGAATCCCGCCAAGTGCAGCCAAGGACAATCGGGCAGAGCCGACTTTGGCCGAGCCTGGCGGTGGCGGCCGAACATGGCCGAGTCTAACCGAGTGGAGCCGAGCGTGGCCGAAGAGAGCCGAGTCCGGCCGAGCGGAGCGGCGACCAAGCGGACGTCCCGCGGCGCCCCCTGCCGGGCACAGAGCACAGCGCGGGCCTCGGCCGAGCCAGTCCTCGGCCTCCAGGTCTCGCGACAGTCCTGTGAGGTGAGGTTATGAATAAAGCCCATTTTATGGATGAGGAAACTGAGGCTCCAAGCGCTTCCGAGGCCAGCCCGGAGGCCCGCAGAGCTAAGCAGTAGGGCCGCTGGGGTTGGATCCCGATTGCGTGGCTGACAGCTCAGCGGACTGCCGCCCACGTAAACAGGCATGTGAGTTTGCTTTGTTCTTCCTGTAATTGCTGCTGTTCTGTTCACGGAGAGCAGGAGAGACCAGCGCTGTCTGATGAGTGGCGGGAAGCTGAGCCTCAGAGACAACCCCTCCTTACAGATGGAGAAACGAAGCAGGCTCTGGGTCGTGTTGAGCAAACGCAGGACTGGCCATTCGGTGTGCCAATATTGACATATTTCCAGGTAATTAAAGCGGATAGCAGGACGAGGAGGGCCCCTGGCCTCCTTTTCCCCACCTGTAACAAGCCAGCCACAGGGGACGTGGGCTCCTGGCTGCCTCTGGGCTGTGTTCCTGGGATGTGTGAACCAGGACCTGAGGTGTCTGGGACCCTGGAGATGCCTTCGAGTGTGGCCGAGACATTTTCTTTGAAAAGGTACCTTCTGCACACACAACGTGCACAAGTGTTTGCCCTTCGTTCACACCTCTGGGCTGCAGGGCTCCCTGGAGGGTGGCAGAGCCTCCTGGAGGCCATGGAGTCCCCACGGGGCCTGGGCTGCCCTCACACCTGTCTGGTCTTCCCCAAGGACATCATCTGCCAACACCCAGTGGCCACCAAGGAGCTGGCATCAGTGGCCTCAGAGCTCTCTCCACGTGCCGCATTGCTCCTGCCACCTTGCCCCCCAGTTTCATAGTTTAAAAAACAAAACAAAACTGTAGACACTGGACTGGGGGCTGGGAAAACAGCTTCTTGGTCCCGCTTCTGGTACTATGACCCTGAGCCAGGTGTTTGACCATCCCTGGTCTGACCGTCCTGTGCTATAAACGGGTATTGGAGCTGTCCTAGGTCCAATAGTGCTAGGTCGTCAGTACCTAGACCGTCCTGCATAATTCCTCCCTGGTGCATGCACTCCAGTGTCCTCTCTACACTCAGCTGGGCCATCGCGCCTCCTGGGGAGACTTCCCTACCCCCCCCCACCCGTGGAGAGATTCTTCCTTCTGGGAAAGCACTTCTTGCATTCATTGAACACAGCACCTAACACATCAGGCACAGTGCTTAACTGTGGAGAAATATTAACTCATTTAAACCTCCCAACAATAGGGACATCTGCTCTCAACCCCATCTCAGAGACAAGGGGTTGCGGGGAGAAGCACAGGAAGGTTGATTAACTGCTTCAAGGCCAAACAGCTAGTGAACGGATGAGCCGGGATTCAAGCCCAGGCAGTTCCAGGGGCCATGTGCTTCAGAACTGGCTAGTTTATCTATTCTCTTCCCTGTGACTTCCTTTGCTCCTAAGACTGCCAGGCCTTGAAACTTCTCTGCCTTCAGCTTTTTGCAATTGGCAGTTGCTCCCCAAAATACTTGCTAAATGAAAGAGTGAGCGGGACAGGAATTATGCAAGCCCCGGAGGTCTTGGGAGAGGAGGGACCATAAGTTCTGTTTTGCAGGCAGGGAACTGTGTTCGCTCCCTGGGCCTGCCATGACTAAGTACTACGAACTAGGTGGCTTGCAACAGAAATTCATTTGCTCCTGGTTCTGGAGGCTGGGCGTCTGAGATCAAAAAGTCAGCACAGTTGCTTCCTTCTGGAGGGCTCTGAGGACCTCCCACCCAGCTTCTGGCACTTGGCTGACAACCTTTGGTGTCCTGGGACTTGTAGAAGCCTCACGCTGCATCTTCCTTGCACTCTTGTCTGTCCGAATCTCCCCTTGGCTTAAGAACACCAGTCACACTGGATTGGCGGCTGACCCTACCCCAGTATGACCTCATCTTAGCTACTTATGCCTGAAAGGACCGTACTTCCAAATAAGGTCCCATCCAGAGGTACCCAAGGTTAGGACTTGAACATGAATTTGGCAAGGAGACTCAACACAACGTACAACAGGAATTAACCCCCTATGAGGTCCTGTCTGACACAGCTTCTGCCCCTCACCTGGGCCCGATCTCTGCCTTTCCTCTTTTTCTTGACAGCATTGCTTCGGGCTCAAGGCCTTAGCACACACGGGTCCCTCTTCCAGGCAGTCAGGTGTCCGCGCCACATGCACCCCTCCCCTATCACACTTCTCTCCCAACTAGATTCTGTGGCTCTCCGGGAACAACAAGGGCACAGAGACGGCATCTATCTTCCCCCACCGCACCTTCAGTCCAGGGTCAGAGCCTTGCCTACTGTCTGTGCTCAGGAAAATCTTTGTTAACTTAATGAGCTACGTGCAGAGAGATGAAGTAAATGGCCCAGGGCTGCACAGTAGGTTTGTGACAGAGTGGGCCTCCTGATTCGGGTCCCATAGCTTTTAGGGGATGCATTTCCCCCACAGCCTTCCAGTGGTCTCACCAAGAAGGTCACCAGGGCCTGCCAGTGACCGGGGCAGTGCAAGGCCGTGGCGGGACTGTGACCTTGCGTTATCCCGGGGAATGCCCCTCACATTCCTGCCTGGGGTTCTTCCCACCTGTAGAGTTTCCATCTGTGTTTGGCATCCTGTGGAGCCCAGCTGTCACCTCCCCATGGGTCAGTAGCCTCTGTCTCCCCCACATCTTTTCGGTGAGGACAACCTGAAGCCTGGGGCCTCAGGCCCTGCGGTCTCCCAGCTCCTCCCCACTGATGCGGATGCTGACGCATGAAGTCCTGGTCCAGAGCCTAGTGGCCATGGGCTGTTGCCTGGCAACCGCCTCTGAGAGACAAGTTCAAGGTAAGGCCTTGGGTGTGAGTAAGTTGAAGATCTGGAGAGGGGGAATCAGGCAGGGAAGGTCATCACCACCCTTCCTGCCTGTCCTGGCTCACAACCCCAGGCCTCACCTCCCCCTGAGGCGCCTGCTTTTCCAATAACCCACAGATTCCAGGCCCAAACCCCTACACAGGTTCCTTCCATCCCCCTGGCCCTCCCCACATTGATTCAGGATTACTGCAGGGCACAGAGCCAAAGGAGGCCAGAGTCACCGCGTGAACACTGCCCCTGAAGTTTGTGAAATGGAATTCCCCTATTCACTCATTTATTGCAAATATTCATAGTTACCTGACTTGGGAACACAGTCCCTGCCTGCAGAGGCAAGGCTGGCGGTGGGGCACCCACACGCATGAATGTGAGCGGGCACAGGCAGTGACACATGGCATGGTGGGGAAGCTTGGGGGCTGTGGGATCCAGAGGGGAACCCTGGCCCGGAAACCTCTCCCCTGCGACCCTTCACCACTAGCAGTCCCTCTGCTCTCACCACAGGCACACCTGCCTCGGGCACTGTAGACCCCTCGTGTTCACGCGTGGATGTGGCTGAGATGCCCCGGCCCCTCCTAGGCACCCCGTGCTCGCAAATGCACAGTCTCCTGTTGCTGCCTGGGGCACACACCGGCTTTGGGGTCAGGCCAGCCTGTCAGTCACAGCGTCCCATTGTCTCCCAGGTGAGAAGGATGAGCACGTGACCCACACCTGACCAATCGTCGCACTCCATCACTTTATCTTTGGTAATTGGCCCAAGGAGCTATCACGTGACCCAGTCGAGCCAATCAGCTTCCTGCCACGAGTCTTGCTGTTCGGGCACAGGAAAAGACTCTTATCTACGGCTTTGGGACCAAGATCTGTAAGGATGTTGGCTGAGGCTTATCGGGGCCTCTTCCATGCGCCCTGGAGACCCGGACTCTGGGAAGCCATACACAGAGACCTGTGCACGCAGAGCTGAGAGATGAAGAGAGGGAGAGGCGGCGTGCGCACACACACACACACACAGGCCCACCAAGACAGATGAACTGGCCCAGGTCACAGCTAGTGTCGTGTGTCACTGTCTTTATTGACAAGAGCAAGGGGCAGGAGCAGCGAAGGGTCCCCCTCAGGGGCTTTCCAGCCACCCGTGCTGGACAGGCTCACCTGTCCCAGGAGTCAGGAAGGCAGGGTTGGCCAGGAAATGCTGAAATGCCGGGTGCCCTTCTTCACTCAGACCCCCACATCCTTCTCAGAGGAACCCCAGACTGAGGGCTGGGCCTCCAGCTCCAACATCCATACAAGGTCTTGTTTGGGGAACTTCTGAGCCGGCCAACTCCCCAAGCCCCACCTTCTTATCTTTGGCCTCTGCCTCCTCCCCTTCCCCCAATCCTGGGTCCCGCACTGCTCTTACCCCCAAAGGCCAGAGACAGAGAGGCCGCCTGATGAAGGAGCAGGTGTGGACCAAGCCTGGTTGGGGGCTTTATAATCTGATACTTTACTTTAAAATCGGATACACCCACCCCTACCCATTGTAGTATGGGGGGCAATTTGTCCAACATAATTCATTCCACCCCCAATTCTGAGCAGGTGGGCAGACTGGGACAACCTACTATTTTATGATGGGAAAACTGAACCCCAGAGAGGTCAAGGCTAGCCAGGATCCTGAGTTGAGTTGAAAATTTAGGTCTCCCAATCTGTGGTTCACGTGCTTTCCCTGAGGACCCCCTTGCCCTTTGCTGGGGTGGGGGATGGAGGGAGTTAGCCTGAGGTGCCGCCCTCCCCCGGGGCCAATCTCACGATGGCCCCAAGGGCTTATCTCTGGGAGAGAATTCTTGCACAGTGGCCTCTCCTGTGGTTCCCCTCCAGCCCCCCTTGTCTTGTCTTCCTTGGGGTGCCCCATATTCTCCCCCTTGGGAGAATATAGAGAATGGGGAGGACTGCTCCCTGACCTGTGGGGTCCTGAGTCTCAGCAATAGCCCTAGGCCACCATCAAGGCGCAGCCCCTCTTACCAGCCTAGGCAGGCCCTCAAGGGAGCCAGTGTTATACCTTCCAGAGCATTTGCTTTCCCACCCTGACTGCGTGCTTTCCTCGAGATTGATCGGGCCGGGCACCCACAACATGCCTTCAGCAGTGCTGCCACGGAGCTCCACCCAGAGGGGCCAAGGATGGCGGCATGGTCCTGGAGCAGATCTGTCCTCCTCCCTCCTCCTCCCTCTCTTCTTCCTCCACCCTCTTCCTCCTTCCTCTCCTCCTCTCCCTCCTTATCCACACCATGCTGTTAGGACACTGCCTTTCCCCACCAGTCTGCCTGACCCGGGCCCTGTCTTGGTCTCTGGGAGGGGAGGAGCGCCAATGGGTGCTGCTATAAGGGGTGCTCCTGGAGCCCTCAGAAACCCAGAGACACCCCCCCTTCTAGCCACAACCTCACGACATGAGCTGCTATGGGAATTGGTCAGCTGCCCTCAACAGGGGCCAAGTAGGGCCTTGGGTGGTCTAAACTTAACGCAGATTGGAGACCCTCTTTATGAAAAAGAATATAAAATTCCAAATACAAAATGAGATACGGGGCCTTGGGTGGGCCCAAGCGGTAAGGGACCCTGAAGCTGGCCTGAGTGACTTTCCTAGAAAATCCACTGCCTCTCAGGGCCGGGAACACGGAGTCCCAGCACTAACATCTGGCCAAGAGGGCCTGGAGGTTATTGGGTTGTTCAGCAGGTGAGGTCTGAGGCCCAGAGAAGAGGAAGAGCTGGCCGAGGCCTTGCAGCATGTCGGGGGAGCTGATGTGGGGCCTGAACAGGTTTGGACCTCTCCCTGCCCTGGGTAGAACTTCCTTCTACTTGGGGCCCAGTCCCTCCCCTGTGATCCTAGCTCTGAGCCTAGGAAATCCAGACCTTAGTGTTGTTCTGAGGGCCAACCTTCAGGCTGGTCCCCCAGGATGCTCTGTCTTTGAAGGGGAAAGCCAGTCTGACCTTGTCCCCTGAACCTGGACCCCCCTCCGGAAGGCCAGCCAGCCAGGGGTGATGCCCCTCCAGACTTCTCATCCAGCAGAGCTTGTCCTGGCTGATTACTCCCATCCCTGAGTCACAGAAAAGAACGCAAGGCCCAGAGAAGGAAAGGGACCTAGGCAAGGTCACACAGCGAGTCTCAGCGGCTATGGGATCAGAGCCCAGGCCTCCCAACATCCCATCGTAGGCCTCTGGCACCATGGATAGCATGCCCTTGGCACACCCACAGCCTCTGTCCTGTCCTGGGGCCACGCTAGCCCTCCACAGAACCCCTACAGATAGCTGATGTGCAGTGTGCCTGGCTTGTCTCCCGCCGAGGCCTCTTGGGGGAGGAACTGCTTGTCCTTGTTGACCTTGCCGCTGGGCGGTCGCTCCTGCCTGCTGGTGCCAGGCTGCGCAATGAGGCTGACCCGGCCATTCATCTTCCCCTCCCCCTGCTTCCCTGCCCCCTCCTCCTCATCCTCCTCCTCCTCCTCTTCCTCTACCGTCTTCTCTGGAGGTCCTCCGGCAGGAGGCTCCTGGCTGCGCACACGGCGGGAGGGTCGCAGCAGGACCCTGCGGAAACCCTGCTTGAAGCGGTAGGAGAGGAAGCCGTAGAGGATGGGGTTGGCACAACTGTTGGCATAGGGCAGCGCCACCACCAGGAAGTAGAGGCCGAAGAAGGCGGGCTCCTCGGGCAGCGGGCACACCACGTTGACGATGTTGAGCACGTAGAAAGGCATCCAGCAAAGGACGAAGAGCGCCACCACGGCCACCACCATGCGCGTGACTCTGCGCTCCGAGCGCCGCCGCCGCTGGCACGAGGGTGCCCACACCCGCCGCCCCGCCGAGCGCACCTTGACCACGATGAGCAAGTAGCAGAGACAGATGACCAGCAGCGGCCCGAAGAAGCCCAGTGCGGCCGTGTAGATGATGAAGCCAGCGCGCCAGGCCGCCGCAGGCTCGGGCCACTGCATGTGGCAGGTGCTCATGCCATGGGGTACCCCCGAGAAGACCACCACGGGCAGCACCACCACGGCCGAGGCCACCCACACGGCCACGCTCACCGTGCGGGCCACCGGAGCTGTGCGCCAGCGGGCAGAGCGGGTGGGGTGCACCACGGCTAGGTATCGGTCCACACTCATGACGGTGAGGCAGAAGATGCTGGTGAACTGGTTGATGCCGTCCACGGCCATGACCAGGCGGCACATGAGGGAGCCAAAGGGCCAGTAGGATAGGGCGTTCTGGGCCGCCAGGAAGGGCAGTCCCAGCATGAAGAGCTCATCGGCCAAGGCCAGGTTGAGGATGTAGACATTAGTGACCGACGGGCTAGCCGTGTGCCTCAGGACCACGTAGATGACCAGGGAGTTGCCCAGCAGGCCCACCACACACACCGCCAGGTAGACCAGCGGGATCAGGACACCGCTGACAGCCAGCCCTGCTGCACTTGGGTCCGCCGACCCATTTCCCAGGGTGGCGTCTGGGAGCCAGGCTGAGGAGGTGTTCCCAGGTTCCAAGGTTGTGGGCGCTGAGGCAGGGTAGCCAGGGGTGTCCATGGCCAAGGGGGTGAGGGTGGTCAGCAGTCAGCTATGGGCCTGGAGGAGGAAGGACACAGCCATGTTATGGTGAATGATGGCTTTGTCAGCGCTGCCCTCTCCCCGCCATCACACTGACCTTGGAGGCCTGTAGTGCACCCAGCCAGACTTTGACACACACCTTTTACTCAGCATAGGCCCACAAGCTGTCCCCACTTCTCAGAGGAGGAGGCTGAGTCTCAGAAAGGTGAAGTGGATCTCGCCCCCAGGGTGTGGTGCGCAGCGTGGGCTTGCCTGGCTCCGGAGGGCAGGGACCTTCGCTGGCCTGGGCACCACGGTGTCCCCTTCGCCTTTGCACCTGTGTGCCTGTGCATTCTCCTCATATGTCTGATAGAGGAGCGGATGGATCATTCAATCAGCCCATGGCGACAGAGGCCCTTCCTTCCGTTAGTCAAGCATCTTTGACGCCAATGCGTTCTACGTACGATGTGACTCAACGAAATCTTAAAACAATACGTATCCTTTCTACAGAGGATGCTCTGACTGGCAGAACCCCAAGGGGATCACCCACTGCGATAGACTGAATGTGTTCCCTCACACTCCAAATTTGTATGTTAAAATCCTAACCCCCCCAGAGATGGCATTGGAGGGCGGGGGCTTCTGGAGGTGCATAGGTCTTCAAGATGGAGCCCCCCCTGCCTTATAAATGGCCCCAGAGGGCTCCCTCACTCCTACCATATAAGGACACAGCAAGATGACTGACTATGAACGAGGAAGCAGGTATCACCAGACACCGAATCTGTTGGCACCTTGATCTTGGACTTCCAGCCTCCAGAACTATGAGAAATAAATACTGTTTATAAGCTTCCCGTCCCCCCCACCCCCACCCAGGCTGTGGGATTCTGTTATAGCAGCCCCAGAATGGATTAAGCCACCAGCAGGTCTCGGTCCTCACATTTGAAAACCAGTGCTGCGTATCCCAGGTCTTTAACCTTGAACCTGGGTCTCTAGATGAACTGCGGTGGGGAAGGGGTGGTCCGTGAACCCCCTAAACTCTGGTGCAAGTGAATGCGTCCATGTCTTTTCTCTGGGCGGAGTCCAGAGTTTTGATCATGTTCCTCAGATTCTGAATGGAGTTAAGAACTACAGGCACACGGGACACCTGGGTGGCTCAGTGGATTAAAGCCTCTTCCTTCGGCTCAGATCACGATCCCAGGGTCCTGGGATCAAGCCCCACATCAGGCTCTCTGCTTGGCGGGGAGCCTGCTTCCCCCTCTCTCTCTGCCTGCCTCTCTGCCTACTTGTGATCTCTGTCTGTCAAATGAATAAATAAATAAATAAATCTTTAGGGGCTCCTGGGTGGCTCAGTGGGTTAAAGCCTCTGCCTTCGGCTCAGGTCATGATCTCAGGGTCCTGGGATCAAGCCCCACATCGGGCTCTCTGCTTGGCAGGGGGCCTGCTTCCCTCCTCTCTCTCTGCCTGCCTCTCTGCCTACTTGTGGTCTCTGTCTGTTAAATAAATAAATAAAATCTTTAAAAAAAAAAAAGAACTACAGGCACAGTGATGTCCCCTGTCCTGGGAATCGGAATGCTTGGGGACCTCCCATGCCAAGCCCAACCCCCAGTGCCCCCGAAAGGCCCTGCCTGGGGTGGCTAGCTGTGATCTTGCCAGGTGGGCACATGGCACCCCATGGTGGAAAATCTCACAGCACACTGGGGGTATTTACAAGAAGAGCCACCCCCCCAACCCTGCATCCACGGGGAAGGCTTCCCAGAGAAGACGGCATTTCAGATGGGTCTTGAAGCATGAATAAGAGTTTGCCCAGTGACACAGTGGGAACAGGCATGCCCACTCACGTCATTAGTCCCTTTCTTATCACGCGTCCCATGTATTATAAGGAGCTAGAACTGACTCTTCCCTGTTCCCCGCTAGACCGGCTTTCCTTAAATGTAGAGACACCCTCTCAGCTTTGAACTGTCTCCTCGTCCCTTCACATAGCACAGGCTCTGCGTCAGTGTTTGAGGCGTTGAATGAATCAGAGGAGCCCGGAGGGGCCAATTCTCAATGCAAAGGGGGGTAAATTGCTGATAGCAGAAATTCAAGCCACTCTCGCTCAGAAAGACCGCTCACCTCCGAACCTGTGAGCCTCTCTCGGGAGGCCCAGTTAGAGGCCAAACCTCTTCTGCGGCTTGGACCTCTCCCTGCCCTTTCTTCCTGATGACCTCCCCCCATCCCTTGGTTCCTGTCTATCCCTGCCTCTCCCTACAGAAAACCCTGAGAGTAAAAGAAAGCCTCCGATATCCTCACTCTGAGCCCACACTGAGCCTGGATCATCTTCCGTGGGACCTGCCATCTGCCTGCCCTAGCCAGACACTACCTTTAAAATGCAAAGCTTCTGGAAAGGAAAGGCACCCCAACTTGGAGCAAACACCCCTGGGTGGGTGAGCCTGCCAGTTTGCCCCTGCCCGAGGACCTTGGATTCCTAAAGGCTCTGAGCACCAGGCCTGGCAATGATGTGGAGAATGGCAAAGATCCCCTTGGCATTGGCTCCTCCCAAGGATACCCCAGGCTCATTGGGCTCAGAGCAGCCCTCCCTGATCCTCCAGCCCCAACCTGTCATCACCCCAGGACCTCATCAGCCCTCCTGAGCCTGGGACACTGGCACTAGGAAGAAGCTCTCTGGACGCTGGGCTCATAGGATCCTACAAGTTCCTCCAGCTCCTTGTTATTTACCCCAGCTGCCAGGTTCCAGGCAAAGCCAGTGACACACAGCATCCTATGGGGTCTTATGGGAGAGGGACTAGTGTTGTCCCCACCATTAGACAGGGTGCAAAGAAGAGGCCACACAGTCCTGGTCACACACCTAGAAAGGGGCAGTCCTGGGAGGACCTGAAGGTCCTCCTCAACAACAGACACACACACACACACACACACACACACACACACACACACACTCCTCCATTTCACAGGCCGGCAGACTGAGGCTGGGCCTTGGGAAGGCCCCCAGCTGGCATCCCATTTTCCCCACCAGCCTATGCAGAGCTCCCCTCCCTGTTCCTCGGGTTCTTGAACTATTAAGATCATGGGCTCAAACCCCTGGAATCTAAGGATCCTAAAAATAGAACGTAATTTCTTAGAACGGAGTTATGGAGGCCGAGATCTTTAGACTCCGTGTCCTTGAATCGGAATGTCAGAATTCCTGAATGCCAGAATCGGCCCTCTTCCACCTGGAATTGTGCACTCTGAGACCTTGGAGTTCTTTCTGGCTTCCTCAGCCTGGGAGCCCTACGTCACCCATCGGTCCACCTTGCCGCCCTATGCGTGCATCCTCCTACTGCATCCCTGTGGGGCAGCCAATCACAGCCCGGGGCCGGAGGAGGCAGGAAAGTGCCAGGCTCCTGAGAGAGGAGCAGGGAGCTGGGCAAACCTAATATCCAGGATGCGGGGACAGATGCCCCCAGGGAAGCCCAGAGGGAGCTCTGAGGATGGGCCTCCCCCCTGCTCAGACACACGCATGTACACTGCACGCACACACACGTGCTAACACACAGGGTCCCGGGAACACAGCATACCCAGCCAGGCCCTGCCTTTGTACTGGGCGGAGGATGCCACAGACCCTCCCAAAACCGCCTGCTACCCCAGAAGACTATGCCTCTACCCTCATCTGGTCTCATCTTTCTTGTCAAAGTTGAACAGGCTGGGCGCCAGAAGGAGGAAAATTACAGCTTCCCGTGGGCATAAGCCAACCTACAATTTAGGTGCCGTCCTTTCTTTAAGGAGCTGGAGTCCTGTGCATGATCTAGTTCATGCTGGGGGAGGAGGGACTTTTCCTCCCTGTCTGGTTTATCTTTGGCACAAGCTTGCCTGAAAGCTGGGGGCGGACTCCTCGGAGGACTGTTCGAGAGGCGACAAAGGCCCAGAGACAGCAAGTGGCTGTCCTGAGCCACACAGCAATTCAGGACAGCCCCTCAGAGATGCCAGACACCCCAACCACTTTCCGTTCGTCTGCCCCCATCCGCTTACCCTCTTGAGCGCTGGCTCAGGGGTGCGGGAACCCTGAGCTACTTAGTTCTTCAGCCTTAGCACCTGGCGCGGTGCCCAGCAGTGGGAAATGAGGGCAGACCAGCAGGTCAGCAAGTAGAACTCGGAGCGAGGTGAGGCATTGCTCCCGGGCACCGGGCTCAGACCCACATCAAGAGATCCTCACAAAGCCCAGGACAGAGGATTTTTAGAGAGGAGGACGCTGAGTCTCAGAGAAGTTCGGTAACTTGTCCAAGGTCACTAGCTGGTGAGTGCGAGACCAGAATTCAAACCCGGTTCTGTCTGTTCCTCAACCATCAGTACCTCCTGGCCCTGCTGGCTTCCCTTGAAGGCCCCCGGCTGAGAGGAATCTAGGACCGGGACCTGGGATGGCCCTGAAGCCTGCAGGCTGATGCTCCCCAGCCAACCGAGTTCTGCTTTACCTCTGCAACCCCAGGCCTTCCCCCCAAAGATCTAGATTGTGCTAATCAGTGCCAACAGACTCACTCCCATTCCAGGCCTGGGTGTGACCCCCAGGAACACACCCCGCAAGCCCTGGACTGGGGGTTTGGGCTCTGCCACGGAACGATAATCCCTAATTACTGTGCGACCTTGGGCAAATCGCTTCCTGTCTCTGGACCTCAGTTTCCACCTGTTCCAATGAAGACAGGTAGATCCACCTCCCAGGGTTTCTGTAAAGATTAAATGGGAGTGTGCTGAGCATGGTGCCCAGCACAGAGGGGGAGCTCAGGGAAGCTGGCCCCGGGGCCGAGGCCCAGGGTTTCTTCCAGAGCTCGGACACTCGGCTGCTGTGTGATTCCAGTATTCTAGAATCATGGCACGAGAATCTGAGATGAACTTGTCCCTACCCCCCACAGCCCACCAAGAGGTCACAGGGAGGCCTTCTTCCTCCCTGGGCCTGCCCACTCTCTCCCAGTCCCCAGCCGCAGCTTCCCAAGCTCATCCCGGGCAGAGGATGGGCTCCAGCACCCCACCCTCAGGGACCCCCCCCCCAGGCCCCAGCCTCCTTACCTGCCCATGGGGTTGCCGCCAGGCTGGTTACCATTCTGCTGCCCCCTCTCCCTGCCCAGTCCCCAAGTGCCCAGAGCACCCTTAGCTGGGGTCCCCACACACTGCCCACTTCTGGACAGCTTACGGCCCGAGCCCCTTCCTAGGCTTGCAGCGGCCACGGCTGCCCACAGAGACTCTCCCATCTGGTCTCCGGCCCTGACTTTCCACGGGCGCCTGGTGCGTCACCCCCCATCTCCAGGACACGTCCTGGAGAAGGGGGGGTTAGAGGCACAGAGGGGGGGTCTGTGGGCAGGAGCTCAGTGTGGGGGCGGACAGAGAAACTCCCAAGGAAAAGAAAAGGGGAGCAGGGACTGTCGGAAGCCAATAGAAATAGAGGGGAAAGGGGGGTCGGTCGGTGGTGGAGAGAGAGGCAGAGGGAGAAGAGGGTGAGTGGGTGGAAAGCCAGAATGAGGGGGAGTGATAAGAAATGCGTGGCAGGAAGAAGAGAAACAGGAGCAAAGAGGAGAGAAGGGGCGAGAGGGAGATGCAGAGAGAGGCAGGGATGGAGAGCGGAGAAGGAGGAAGGAGAAGGAGGGGGTGGCAGGCAGAGTGACAGAGAGGGATTGTGCCACAGATGGTGACATGGAGAGCCAGGGAAGGAGGGAGCAGGAGTGGGGGGAGGGTGCGGGAGGGGCCGGAGAGCAGGTGCAGGGAGGGGGGAGGGGTGGCAGGTTAGGGAAGGAGTGAGGGGGATGGAGGCAGACCCTGTTACCGAGGAGATTTGGCCACCCACGCTGGCCCTGGCTCGGGCAGGGGGGGGGGGGGGGGGGGGGGAAGAGGAGAGTGTGGTGCTCAGAAAAGCTGGGTGCTCCCCTAGGCCACCGTGGCACATATCCCCCAGGGCGACAGCTCAGTCCCGAGGCCAGACAGGTGAAGGGATTGGGCAGTGCTGGGAGGGCAGGGGGCGAGCACTGGGCTGTGAGTCCACGGTCCTGGGAACAGGCTGGACACCAGCCAGAGGAAGGGTGGGTGAGGCAGCCTGGAGAGCCCAGGGCGTTGGGGGGGGGGGGGAAGGGGGGTTGTGGAAAGACAGGGTAAAGAATACATATTTCAGGCTTTTGGGGGCCAAGGGCAGAATCAAAGATATTACACAGGAGAAAACAAATGTCCACTGTTTATAAATTGACACAGTTCAAAATGTAGTAATAATTGAGGGCAACATTGTATGACCCAGGTCTGCTACTGAGAAGGGTGGAATTCTCTGGGCCAGGGGACGCCATGCTAATTAGAGTTCAGGTTAGTATTTCCTATCCTCAGATCGGTTGCAAATGCTTATCTATGCTGACTCTCCATTAGGAGTCAGCAGTCTGGACAAAGGCAGGTGGCGGGCAGACTTGGCCAACACGTGGTCTAGGTACTCTGCCCGGGGCCTGAGTGGCCCCTGGATGTGTACTCCGGCTCCGTTGACCCAACTTGAGACCACCAGTGTGAGTCGACCCTCCTCTGGGCCTGTTTCCTCATCGGGATCGTTGGGAGATTGGACTGGATCATTCTTCAACTCCTCTTTCGATGGGACCATTATAAATGTCTGGGGGTCAATTAGCAGTGGCAGCTTTGAATGAACCCCCACCCCCCGCTTC
The DNA here is from genome assembly GCF_002288905.1 of Enhydra lutris kenyoni. NCBI lineage: Eukaryota > Metazoa > Chordata > Mammalia > Carnivora > Mustelidae > Enhydra > Enhydra lutris. The sequence continues at coordinate 10,795,647 of NW_019154139.1, read as the reverse complement.
ACAGGCATTGGCCACGGCGGCGGGGAGCAGAGCAGGGTATCCGGTTTACAGATGGGAAGCTGGGTCCCAGAGAGGGAAAGCGATCACACAGCCAGCGAGTGGAGAGAGAAGGGCCCCATGTTAACGGTGTGTTGCTAAGCACCTTCCCCGCAGAGCAGCCTTGCCCCTGCTCAGAGGGCGAGGGGGGACCAGTCAGAGAAGGGAGGAAGGAAGGGCAGTGAGTCTTGCTTGAGCACCTGCGGTGTGCCAGGCACCATCCAGACCGCTTCCCATGGCGCTCCATTCCTCACGACTGGGGCAGGGTACACTTTGTCACGAGGCACCCAGGGCTGGGAAGGAGTAGGTCCTCAGACAGGCCAGCATCAGATTTTTCCAGAAGAGCTGCTCTGGCTGCCGCAGCGCACAATAGGACTAGGAACACATCTACTTTCAGAGGCTTCTGGAGGCCCCGTTCCTCTATGCTGTCCTTCCACCTGCGAGGGGTCGAGGGGTCGTAGGCAAGCCAGCCCCTCCCTCCAGCCCCACTGTTCTGTCTGTGCAAGTTCCTGAAGAGTAGGGGGGCTCCAGAGAGCTTCTGGGAGGGAGGGAGGGGTTTCCAGGGCTCTGTCCCTCTCCTCCCCGAAGCCCAGCTAGGGCTTCCCATCCCCCTCAGAATTAGGCCCACCCTGTGCAGCCCTCCAGGCTTTATAGCCCGTTAGCCTTGCCTCGGGCCCCGGCCTTCTCCTCTGCTCATTTCCTTCTTCCCTGAGCTCCAGGCACACCCAACCTCGCCCATTCATTCATTCATTGACTCTAGATGGGCAGTTCAGGCCTCTGGGATAGTGAGAGGGACAGAGCAGTATTTAGGGAGAGGGCCCAGGTGGAAAGCAGAGTGGCTGCAGGGGAGGGAGGCAGGGGAGGCAGCGGAGGGCCCTGTCTCAGTCCGCATGGGTCAAGAGCTTCACAGGTGGGAGCAGAGGAACTTCTTGACCTAATTTCTGTTCTTCGAAGGCTCACCAGTCAGGTACTGGTGACAGTGTTGGTCTCCGCAGGGCCTTTGCACAGGCTGCGCCCCCACCCTGGCCACACTCCTCACGTAACCCCACTATGTGGGAGATAAAGTCCTTCCTGAGGTGGACTCCTCCTGGAGGCTTCCCCGTCCTAGATTAGCTAGACCTCTCCTCTAGACTTCCCAGCGACCCCAGCCTCACCATGTCCCCAGGCCTGGCACCAGCTGGCACAGAGTAGGTGTTCACTGTGTGTCTATGGAAGAGAAGAAGATGGGTGGACATCAAGCAGCAGGGTGTGGAGGAGGGGAGACTGTAATCCATCAAATGTCTGCTGGGGGCTGAGGGGTGGTAAGGGGTCCTGGGCAGCAGGTTGGGGCAGGTGTGGCCTGAGTCAGACAGCGTCCCCCAGCCAGGGGCCTTACCCAAGCTGATGTAACCCAGGGATCCCTGATCAATCTCTCCTCCTGAGGTGGCAGGGCAGAAAGAGGATGTGCGACTCCATGCCTGTGAGCCCTGGGAGGCTGGGGATGCTAGGTGTCAGAGCCGGGAGGTGGCCCCACCTGGCCTGGCATCGAGGTCCTGGAGCATGAGAACCTCTGACCTCAGGTCAGTGCTGTCGTATCTGCCTAGTATCCTGGAGGGACTGCCTGGACTGCCTCTCAAAACCAGGACAGTGCTATGTCTGCCCCATCACACCCTGACCTCCCCTAGATCATGTCTAGGGCCGTGTCTCCACCCTCAGACTAGAGGGCTTCACCCTTAGGCTAGAGACCAGGGACTGCATCTCTGCCATCAGACAGGTGGTTTCCCAGAATTTGGGGCCCAGGTTCCTCCCATTCCTGAGAGCCCAGATGGTGCTGTCTCCTCGCCCTTTTCCCCTACAATGACTAGGCCAGAGCCAACCGTGGTGTAGGCTGGGGGCCTGAGCTACTGATGCTCCACTCACTGGCTGTGTGACCTCGGATATGTGACTTAGCCTCTCTGAGCCTCTGTCCCTCAGCTTCAACACCTGCTGCGCAGGGGTGGTGAGATAATAAAATTAGTTAATCCCTATATACTGCAGCAGTTCCCAGGGACGCTGAGAAGCTGCAGGCAGCGTGAACCCCCCTGTCCTCCTCTGTGGTGGGGACAGAAGGGCTAGCCGTCTGCACCGGTGCGCCTCAGCCCCTGCTCTGGCCCAGTCAAGCAGCGTGACTCTGTGAAACCCCTCTGCTAACTTCCTCCTTCGGTAGAATGTGTCCACCTTCCTGTCTGGCCCTGGGTTCTTATGATGGTCAAAAGAGGAAATACCTGCGGGCTCCTGGCCCCCAGCACCACGCTTCATGGCTTCTACCTCGGACTCTCTGCTTTCTGACCTGATCACTGCTCTCCATCCTCCAAGTCTCCCTTCTGGGCCAAGCAACCATGGCCTCATCCGTCCCCCTCCTTCTGCCCTTGCCCCACCTCCTCAGTGGGGAGAGTGAGTCCTTTAAAAAATAAGTCATGCTGGTTCCTTCCTCCTTGAGACCCTCTAGGGCCATGGGCTGGCTGCTGTAGAATGAAATCCTCTATCCTTTCCGTGGCCTGAGGGGCCCACAGAACCTGCCTCTGCCTGCTTCCTTCTCACTCGCCCCTAGGACTTGGCTAAAAATAAAGGCAAATAAAAAGTAATTGCATTACAGATTAAAAAAGAAGACAGAGGAGGGAGCGTCAGAGAATGGGAAGGCAAAGTACTGTTTGCAAGTAAATTTTAAAAACCAAAGTGATAAAAAGACTTCTAAGAGCAGAAAATAGCTGTCCTCCCGTGGCCTTGACCCTTCCCGATCCTGAAGGCAATTCTACCCTCCGAGCTCTTCCTCCTCATATTTTCTCCATCTTGCCAAATATTGGATTTATTTTTCTAGCTCCCAATCCCCCAATTTTGTCCATTATCTACTGACTTCCTACTACGGTAGATGAGGATTGTAGATTTCTTACACACTCTGGTCCCTTCTCTCCACCATCTCCATGAAACGACATTTTCAGTTAAGGGTGTGTTCAGTGGTTTCATTAGGAATGGACTGTAAACATTATTTTCCGCCCAGCCTGGAGTTCATAATTGTTTCACTTTTTTCATTTACTTCATTGTTGTTGTTGTTGTTTTTAATATCTCAGTTTTGTAGGACTCTGTACTTGCAAACACTCCTCTGCTTTTTAAAAAGCTAACAGGGGAGTTTCCAGGGTCTGAGCCAGGTGAGGATTTCTGCCTGGATGCATCTAAACTGCTCCCCTCTGTCCTGGTTGTCCTCTGTGCCTGTGCGAGGGTGCTGCCCTGAGAGTCTCCCTTTAACGCTCTATCAGCAATTCCCTTCAGCATTTTCCTGTGTTAGATCCCATTTCTTGAATCTTCCTCCTTAGTAGTTTACTCCCTGATTTTGTGGGTGCACGTCTTCTGGTAATTTCCTGAGCAAGTGCATATGTTTGAGAAGAGTTCATTCTCCTCACACATCATATGATAGCTGGGCTGGGTATAGAAATCTAGGTTGAGAATTATGTGAACTCGAAGGATGGAAGGCATCTGTCCATATGTCGAGCTCCCAGTACCACTCTTTTTTAAATTTAATTTTAATTTTTTAAAAAAATTTATTAAACATTTTAATTTTAAAATTTTTATTTTAATTTTTTAAATTTTTAAATGTTTAAAATTTTTATTTAAATTTCACTTAGTTGACATACAGTGCCATATTGGTTTCTGGAGTAGAATTCAGTGACTCATCATTTACATACAACACCCAGTGCTTATCACAAGAAGTGTCCTCCTTAATACCCTTCACCATCTATCCCATCCCCACACCCACCTCCCTCGTCAAGCCTCAGTTTGTTCTCTATTGTTAACAGTCTCTAATGGTTTATTTTCCTTTCTCCTTTCCCTCCCACCCTTTCCCATATGTTCATTTGTTTCTTTCTTAAATTCCGCATATGAGTGAGATCATATGGTATTTGGTCTTTCTCTGACTGACCTATTTCACTTAGTATAATACATTCCAGCCCCATCTGTGTAATTGCAAATGGCAGAATTTCATTCTTTTTTGATGGCTGAGTAATATTCCATCATATATATATAATCTCTTCTTTATCCATTTGTCCATCACTGGAGATTTGGACTCTCTACGGTTTGTCTTCTCAGTACCGTTCTTATTTTCAAACCATTGTGTGTAAACTGAGGTTGTTTTCCCTTTATTCTGGAAACTTCTAGGATCTTTGCTTTATCCCTAAATTTCTGCAATTTGGAAATGCTTGTGTTGTGCCTCCCCCACTACAACCCCTCACAACATGGTCCCCCCCACCAAGAGTTTGGGGGCACTTAGTGAACTCTTTCAATCTGAAAATTTGTGTTCTTCAGTTCTGGACAAGATTTTTTTTCCTTTCTTTTTTTTAGAGATTTTATTTGCTTATTTATTCATTTGAGAGAGAGAGAGAGAGAGAGAGAGGAGAAGCAGAGGGAGATGGACAAGCAGACTCCAAGCTAAGCACAGAGCCCAGTATGGGGCTCAATCCCACGAACCCAAGACCATGACCCAAGCCAAAATCAAGAGTCAGACCCTCTGCTGACTGAGCCCCCCGAGGCGACCCTGGACAAGATTTTTCTATTATTTTCTTTTGAACCTCCTATTATCCACCTATTGGCCTCCTGGAGTAACCCTGTGATTTTCTTTTTGTTCACTTTTAACATCTTATTCTCCCTTCTAGGAGTTGTTTTTATTATTGTTGTTGCTCAGTCTGTTTTAGCTTCCAAAACTTCTATTTAAAAAAATTTTAATAAACACATTTCTAATTTCTTTTTTTTTTTTTAATTTTATTTTTTAGGGTGCCTGAGTGGCTCAGTTGATTAAGCGACTGCCTTTGGCTTAGGTCATGATCCTGGAGTCCCAGGATCGAGCCCTGTATCAGGCTCCCAGCTCCACAGGGAGTCTGCTTCTCCCTCTGACATTTTTCCCTCTTATGTTCTCTCTCACTCACTCTCTCTCTCTCAAATGGATAAATAAAATCGTTTTTTAAAAAAAGGATTTTATTTTTTATTTCTCAGAGAGAGAGAGCACAAGCAGGGGGAGCAGCAGGCAGAGGGAGAAGCAGGCTCCCTGCTGAGCAAGGAGCCCAATATGTGACTCAATCCCAGGGTCCTGGGATCATGACCCAAGCCAAAGGCAGATGCTTAACCAAATGAGCCACCCTGGCATCCCACGTTTCTAATTTCTAAGAACTCTTCTCTGTTTTCTGATTGTTCTCTTGTTATGGTCTTCTGTATTTATTGTGGGTGTGACAGGTGTCCTTCTCTCCCCAAGGATAACAGTGATGATTTCTTTTAATTTTTCTTCTGCTCACTGCCTTGTCTCTATTTCTTGCTAGTTCCTTTTCCCCGGTTTGTTTGATTGGGTCTCTTTCACAACAGAGTTTCCCTCAATTGTCCCTTCATCTTTGTTACCCATTCATTTTTCAGAATGAAACATTAAAGCTCGGATCGGGAGCTCCGTGTCAAAGGGTAGAGCTTGCAAAATAGCGAACATCTCTGAAGGGACAGCTGGCTCTTTTGTCAAGGATACCTACCTGTTACTGAATATCAGCCTCTGTAAGACTTTTCTCTAGGGGGGTCAGATCCTGGCCACAGATTCCCATCTGGGATAAGTACATGCCTGGGTTCTAGCGTTCCTGAACTCAGCCAGGGAAGGGGCTAGGGTCTCCCTTTTGAGTATTCAGACTTCCACTGAATTCCCCTGCATCAGTCTGCTATTGCTGTGTAACAGACAACCACACAGACCTCTACAGTGCCCAACAATAAGCATTTCTTTTACTTCACACCTTCAGGTCAGCTGGGATGGGTTGATCTAGGCGGGGCTAAGCTAAGCAGATCTGCTTTGAGCAGCAAGTCAGCTGGATACCTCTGCCCTTATGTTCCTGGCACCAGTGGGCTTACCAAGGCATGTTCTTTCATCAGGGCAAGAGAGCATGCCCAAGGGTACAAGCACAACTAGGCTCACTTATGATGCACAGGCTAACATCCCACTGGCAAAAGAGCAAGTCACAAGGTCAAAGCTAGCATCCAGTGGAATGGGCAAGTAGCTCCGCCCCTGGAGGTGGGCGTTGAAGGAGTGATATCTGCCAAGCATAACCAAACCACTACATCCCGAATAATCAGTCTGGGGCCTCACCCCCAACCTGCCCTGTAGCTGGCATCCTTGGGTCCAGAAATCTCTGGTTGGATCTTCGCACCGAGCCTAAGGACGGGTGGTTGCCCGGCTGCATAATGTAGTGGGGAGGCCCTGCAGGTCTGATTGCTCCTTAAACAAACTTACAGATAACCCACCAGTTTTCAGCCTCCCGCCTTGCCATCTGTGGTGTCTGGATCCCCTACTTCAGGGCCTCCCAGGGGTTCTGCGAGGTCAGTCAGTTTGCATCTCTCCCACCTCCAACCCCCCCCCACCCTGCCCCAAAACAGCAGGCACTTAAGTTTGCCTTCCCTGGGCTCTGTTAAATCATTTACCACCCCTCCATCTGCTCTCCAGACTTGTATGCTGTGGTTCAGGGTCACAGGTGTCTCCTGGTTTCTTTGAAGATGAGAGTTTATGTTTCTGTTTCATGTTCTCCTTATTGTCATGGCTCTTTTTCAGCAAGGGGGAGGGGGCTGAAACATCTCTACCCCGGCACCTTGAAACCAAAATCTCGTCCTTGCTCTGTTGTATTCGCTTCTGCGGTATGTGGATCAACCACATGGCGGGGGTTGATTTGCTCATCTGTCTGTCTCATTAGCCCCTGAGCCCCCAGGGAGCAGAGGGCGAGATCTCACCATCTCTGTACCTCCAGCCCCCACACAGCTTGGCATGGAGCCCAGGGTTAGTACATGAACTGAACTTCAAATTACATGGATGACTGCTCATCATCTCACCTACCTTAGGGCCTTCAGAAGTCTTCTAGAACCATCTTAGATCCCTGTCTCCCTCCCCAGAGCCTATCCTACCTTCCCTCTTACAGCCCATGAGACCCAGGTGGAGTCAGATGTCCCCAGAGGTGGCTATGTCTCTGTTGGGGAGTTAAGAGGATAGGAAGGAGAGGGAAAAAAAAATCAAAGGAAGAGATAACAGGGACCTCAGCCCCGGAAAAGTCACTGTTTTAGTATACCATGGTATTGTTTCTCGTGATTTTACAAGTTCGCTGAACTCAGTTGGAAGTTCTTCTGCCTCATGTGATTTTGGCTGGGACCATCATCATCCGGGAACTTGACTGATTTCTGATGCGCGTGACAGGTCCCTTGGCAAGGACGGCTGGAAGGCTGGGCTCAGCTGGGTCACTGGACGAGCTGGGTCTCTCTCTCCATTAAAGTCTATTCTTCCATCTGCTTACTCATTTACATAAACAACATGCACTTATCCAGCATCTACGACGTGTCAGCTACTTGCTAAGTTCATGGTGAGCCATCCAAGCAGGTCATTTCTCAGGGCTCTCTGCTGGCTCTGAAGGGCTCCCCTACCTGGGCTGCGAGCTCCTAGGAACAAGCCCATGTTTGACCCACCCTCAAACCCTGTGTTTGCTGCACAGTCCCCATAATGATTCGCTAAATGAGTAGATGACTGAATGAAACCATGGTCATACAAGCATTTGTTAAGGCAAGAGGCGCACACCGTGGCATCTGAGAGGCACAGCTGTTTGTAAATGAGAAGGAGCCCCTGAGCTGCGCCTGGCAGGGACAGTGGATGCAGGGAGGCCCATGAGGTGGTCATGGCTACCGTCCAGAGAAGAGACACAAAAAGCCCGGAACAGGGAGCAGAAGCGGGGCCAGATAAAGGGGTGGAGTTAACATACAACGAGATGCCAGATTTTCCAGTTTTGGTGACCACTGGATGCTGGGCGAGGGAATTAGGTGAGCCAGGGGGACCCCCAGGCCTCTGCTTTGGAGGAAGGAGCAAGGAGCAGCCAGGCTCTGAGACCGGAAGCCCCAAATGAAGTAGCTCATCCGGCAGGTGCTTTCCACGCCCACCAGGAAATGATGTCATGGCAAGGCTCCCAGTCTGATGCCCTGATGCCTATCCCGGGCCTAGTCCTGCTAGGTGGGTGTTCAGGGATGGTTGCCTTTGGAGTGAAGAATTACCAAGTTGTCAGCTTCTGCCCGCAACCAGCAGCTCTTCCTGTTTCAAAACCAGCTCCTCACCTACTCCCCTGGAGGTTTCTCTTTCCTATCAAAAGGGCCTCTGGTGCTCAGCCACTTCGCAAAACAGAAGTGAGTGACTCACCCCAATGTCCAGTGATCGCTGGACACAATGATACAGTGGAAAGAGTACGGGGTTAAGAAACCTAAAATCTCAGTTATAATGCTGTCAGCTAACAGTAACGGAGGCCTGACCCACCACGGTGTATACCATCCGTGGTTTCATTTTCCTTTTGTTCCTATAACAAGGCAGATTTTGACATTGGCTCAGCTGCCGACCAAAGGTGTCAAGGATCCAGGCTCTTTTAATTTTTCTGCTCCTCCATTCTGAACATGTTAGCGTGTATCTTCATGTTTGTGGTTTCAAGTGAGTACGATGGCTGCTGCAGCTCCAGACATCACATCAGTATTCATCAGGGAAGGGGATGGGACAAAGGGCAGTGTCCATTATTTGGTGGTAGAGAACAAACACTGTTGCAGAAGTCACCTCTCCAGCTGACTTACCCTTGCCTTTTGGGCCAGCGCTGTGTACCCTTGGGACCCCAGCTGCAAAGCAGGCTAGGAAAACAAGAGTTTTAGTCTGGGGCTGGACACCATACTGTTCTGCACAGAACTAGGTGTCTGTTAGCAAGAAGGATGGGGGTAGTGGAAGAAGGTGGGAGAGTAGAGTGTCTGCCGGGGTGAATTGAGCTCTAGCTCTGGCTCCCATTCCCTCCTGGGCCTCAGCAAAACCCAGTGGCTAGAACCTCCTTTGGAAGGCTCCTAGGGATTAAATGAGATAATTTGTGCTAGGTGAGAACACACAGAGGCAAGAGAATTTATTTACTGACGTTACTGGCATAAAGCAAGGACTGTGCCCACTGGGATGGGCTCCCAGGAAGAGATGTAGGGCAGAGCCCCGGCCCCTACCCTCCCCCACCCTCTGCTTGCCCTCTACATGCAGGGAAGTTCGAGGAGCAGAGGAAATCATTCGAGGAAAAGAGGACCAGACCAGGGTGTGGAAGGGCGTGGATGAAAGAGGTCTCAAAATGGTTTTGAGGAAATGAGAGTTCAGTCCCAGGGTGGAGGGGAGGAGAGAGGGAGGGGAGTGTGACCCGCCCCCGGGGCCCACCAGAAAGGGGCCCAGATTTATCAGAGGACCCAGGAGGGCTGGGAGCAAAAAAGGCTCTCCTCCAACTTTGGCCGACTGGAGGGGGCGCCCCAGGGCTTCTAAACAACAAACGTATTCGGTGTGGGGTCTGTGTGTGCGTCATGTATGTGTGGGTTTTTCACGGGGGTGGTTGGTTTCCAAGGAGAAGTAACCTTAAAAACATAAAGGCCTTGTCTGAGCTGAAACTGAGAAGCGCCACGGGGTACCCCCACCCCCGCAACCCAAGCCCTTCCAGGAGGCCAGTGAGCTGGCGGGCCGCCTCCCGAACCTCAGGACATAGGGGGCAGCCCTGGGGGATCAGAAGGTAGAAACCCAAAGCATCTCGCTGGCTGGGAGTTGGGCGACTCCTGTGCTGTCAGGGGTGGGGGCTTAGATCTCTCTTTTTATTCCTTCCCTGCAGCTTCTCTAGAGAGTCAGCCCACAAGGGCAGGGACTCGTGTGCACCGCTGGACCCCGCACCTAGAACAGAGTGAGAAGGTGCTCAAAAAATGTGCATTGAATGCACGGGTGCCTCTGGGGTAGGGAGGAGTAATCATTCCCCGGCGCAAAAGGCCGGCACTTGCAAAGGAGCAAACACTACGGTGGGACCTGCTCCACACCAGGTGCCGTCGGACTTGACAGATGAACTTAACTCCTTTCAACAGCTCCTCCTTCTCTCGTAAAGAAACTCGCCTTGGCTTAATGCCTGCCGGACAGGCATTGCTTCCTTACACCACCGAGACACTTCCATGAGCTCCAGCAGTGGAGGCTGGGGAGTTCTGACTGCCTGACACCCACAGCCCCACATTCCAGCAAAGTCTCACTCTTCATTTAGAAACAAACCCCTCCATCCTAAAACGCAAGGATTATGCCCGGTTGCCTCCACTCCTTGCTCCAGCAGGGCGAGAGGTCAGGCCTGGCCAATCACAGCTCAGCAGCCCCCCCCCCCCGCCCTGACAAATATGATTGGTTGAGGTGGGGTCCAAGACGTGGGCTGGTCCAATCAGAGTAAACCTTAATTAGAACTTCACCTGGGGCGGAAACTCGACTTTTTTTTTTTTTTTTTTTTTTTTTTAACTAACTTTGAACCTGCAAGAATGCTCTGAGTGTCACCTGCCAGAGAATGAACCAGATGGCGCAAGGCAGAGCAAAGAGGTACAGGAAAGCAAGCCCTAATGACATGCTTTGAGCCCCCTTGATCGAACTGCTCCTGAAGTCATGATATTTCCAAGTTTCATAGGATCAATAGGTTTATTTTCTGCTTAAGCAGGTTGAATTAGGTTTTCCATTTGCAGTAGCAAGAGTCCTTGACTCGCAGGGTCTGAAAGTTTCAAGACTCCTACAGGCAAATGTAGCTCTGTGAATGACGGAGAAAGACTTGAGCGACCAGAGGAGTCAGTGGGATCCCGGTTTTTGACTGGCTGTTGCAAGGACCCACTGACATGCAAAGAATTTGATTTGATGTTGTCCAGAAAAGGAGGGCTAAGGCCGCAGGAGCAAAGTTCTGAGACACCCATTTTAGCTCAGTAGAAGGAGAACGTTCAGACAAGCAAGACCATCAATACTGGAGTAGCTACCTCAGGAGGGAGTGAGAGACCCATCCCTGAAGGTATTCGAGTGGTGGCTGGCCACCATCCTGCCCGAAATTTCCAGAGGGGATTCGGGCATTGGGTGGGACTGGGGTCAAGGGGTAGATGCTGCCACGTGCGGCAGCTGGCGCTGACCACACTAATGGCTCCCTTCTGGCCCCTGCAAAGGCGGGAGAATGAAGGGATCAGAGCGGAGCCTGCAAGTTCACAGCCTTCCAGCCCCCAGGGGCTTCCAGCCTGGAGAAGACAAACAACCAATCTGCAGCCATCTGCTAAGAAACACCACAGGGAGGGGACAGCAGGGCCAGCCGGGGTGCCACTGGGCTTTGGGTGAGGACCCCGGAGGTCACAGCCATCTGGCTGGGAGGGCTGGGCGCCACCTGGAAAGGAGATATGCAGGGGGTAAGGACCTGGGGACAAGCAGAATCGCGTGCCCCCTCATAGCTTTCCCCATTCAAGGCTCATGGCCACCTCCCATCTTTTTGTTCAGGTTGGCCCTCCCTGCTCGGCCCACCCTGCTCGTCCACCACACCGAGGGCCCTCCATCCTTCTTGTCCCAGCTCTCCAGGCTGCCTCCGACCCACACGGGTCCCTTCTCCGCCCAAAGAGCCTCAGCTCTGTCTGCCCTGCCTCCACCCTTATGGATGGGTGTTAGGTCTCCTGGGGTCAGGGGCCAAAGGCATCTTTCCATCCCTCTTCCCTCCTGCAGGGCTGGCAGAGTAGAAGCCTCATGGGACCCCTGCCGTGGCTCTGGCTTTTTCTGACACACCTTCCTTCTGAGACCGAGGCTCCCCGCAGAGGAAGCTCAGGCAAATAGGGAAACTGAGGCCGCTTTGATACTCCCCCTTCTGTCTTGGCCTAAATGCCATCCCCCTGTGAAACAGAAGGCCACAGAGCCATGGCAGGACGCCCCTTCCTGGTGGGAACATGTTGTGTTCAGGTGGGGACGGTCACGGAGCAGGGAAGGAAGCCCTCTTACCCTACAGGATGCTGCAGGGACGCTTCTGTGGCCGCGCGGGCTGGGGGCACAGGACGGCCCGGATCGCCTCGTCAAAGACGGTCTTCAGGCCTCGCTGGGTGAGGGCCGAGCACTCCAGGTATTTTACAGAGTCTAGTTGTGGGGGGGGGAGCAGGGGGAGCATCAGGAAGGCAGAAGCCGAGGTCAGGGACGGCCCTGGGCAGAAACCTCTCCCGAGCCACACACTGTGCCAGGCCGTGGGGCCACGGGACCACCGCCCCGCGCCTCCGCTTCCTCGTGCCTGGAATAGGAAGCTGGACCTCAAAAGGAGAGGCCAAGACCCACAGGGGCAGGTCTGAAGTTTTCTTAGACACGGCAGCCCTTAATTTGTGGAAGGCAGGCAGGAGTTTGGATACATTCCTGTGGGGAAAGGGGGCTCAAGTGACAGTGACTGAATCTCTCTCTGCCTCTGTTTCTTCTAGAAACTTCCCCAGGAGGCCCGAGGTGCTCGCCAGGACCTTCCAAATGTCATCTGACCATTCCTTAGCGTCACCTCATTTTACAAATGAGGACACCGAGGTTCATAGGTGGGGAGTCGTCTGTCCAAAGTCCCATGCTGGATGTTTCTCCTCCCCTGAGGGGTGGCTGGGGGCTGTCGGTGAACGGGATGAGAGTGCTTTCCCTCCCCCACCTGAGGGACTGGCCTTCTCCCAGGTGACAGCTCAGGGCAGGAGCTGGGGGCCCAGACAGCCAGAAAGGCAGGCTGAGCCCCCACTCCAGGGGTAGCATTCCCTGACCTTCTGGAAGGAACCTCTGTGAGTTCCCATGAGCACTACAACACAGTTTCCCTGAAGTAAGGAACCGCAAAACCCCTTCTTTGAGAGGGCTGGGGGCTGATTTCAGGAACAAGAGGAAAGAGAGGGGCAGGAAGGGGAACTTTGCCCCCATGCTGGGGTCTGCTCTTCTCTGGGGAAGAAGCAGACAGACTCTGATGGGCACCTGTTCCCTGCCAAGCACTGGCCTGGGTGCTTCCAAAAAACCATGTGAAGAAATACTTCCCCACTTACAGATGATTCCCCACTTACAGATCAACAAACAGGCCAAGAGAGGGGAAGCCTGGGTCCCAATGACACGCAGCTGGGGAGAGGGGAGCCAGGACTTCCAGAGAGGGCAGCCCCTGGAAGGAGGAAGCCCACGGAGGACCTGGGGTTGGGAAGAAAGCAAAAGTGGGGCAGGGACAAAGAAGCTGAGGTTCAGAGAGCATGTCCCTCGCACAAAGTCACGTGCTGGATGTCTCCCCTCTACTCGGGAGCACTCTCCCACCAGGCAGCGTGGGCAGTGGTCCCAGGGCCTGGCTGGGGGGACAGAGTGCCCTTGCTTCGGGTCTGGAAGCCTCATCACCTTATAACATTCTGTGCCTAGAAGGGTGTCCCGGGCATCCGGCTACTGTCTCCCTGCAAGGACCATAGCCTGTGTCCACTTCTTCCACACCTACCAAATGCCTCCTCCCTAGAACCAGCCACCCTCTTGCTCTTCTTGGCCCAGTGGCATCCAGAACAAGGGTCCTGAGTGGGGATGCTGGGCTCACTTTGACTCTGCCTCTGACCACCCGACGACTCCCGTCAGTCTGTTTGTGCCTGAGTCTCCCATCTGTCTAAGACATGGTGACCTAGGACAGCTTGTCAAGCTGAGACAGGCAGAGCCAAGCAGCTGCAGAGGATGTGGTGGGGGGCAGGCTAGGAGGCAGCTGCTGTTCCCCCCTCCCCCATCAGACCTGCAGCTCTCCTGGGCCTCCCCTTGGGCCCAGACTGGTCCGAGTCAAGTTCCAAAGTCACTGCCCCTGCCCTACCACTTGGGATCAGCTCCAGGAGGGATCATCCAGGGACCAAGGCAGGACCCCGAGCCACCTCCTTACAGAGGAGAAAGCACCTTCGGGGATCACGCAGGCCAGCTGGTGCAAATGGAGAAACTGAGGCCCAGAGGGGGGACCCACTTTCCCAAGGTCACACACACTATCAGTGCTAGAGCCAGGACCAACATCCAGGCTTCCAGGCCCCTTCTCCTTGCCCCAAAGCACATGCTTTAGAAGGGGATGGGTCACATGAAGGCTAGAGAGTCAGACCCCCGGGGCAAAAGGAGTTGGGGGATGGGCTGGTCAGAGAACAAGAGAAGGCAAGGGTACAACCCCCGCAGGGCTGAGGAGCCAAGGACCCCAGGGTGGGGCTCAGGATCCAAGGCTTAAGAGGCAGCCCACGACCCCTTGAGGGAGATGGCCATGTCGCAGGACTAGTCACAGGAAGGGGGAGGTGACAGCTGCGGTTTCTCTTCCTGTAGAGATGTGAGTCCCCAAAGCCCTCCCACTTCCGGCGGAAGGAAGAGCGGTGGGGCTGAGGCAGTGCTGGGGCGGGGAGACCCTACCTACTCAGGGGCCAAACCCTGGACCCGCAGGACCCTGTGGCGAGGCAGAGTGCCCCAGGCCGGGGTAGGGGGTGTCACTGCTCATGGGGGTCAAACCCGGCTGGGGACACCAGGTTCTAGGGCAGGTGTCCCATCCCCAGGCTTCAGGTAGGTCAGGACTGGACCTGGGACAGCAGGCACAGGTGCCGGGAGAGAGGCCAGACCCCCCAGTCACAGCCTCCCTGGGGCGGGCAGCTCCAAGTCCCCACGAGGAAGCCCCCAGACCAGCAATTTGCTATCTTGCATTCAAATTCCAGTTCTGCCACCCCCTGTCTGTGTGACCTGGAGAAGTCACTTTACTTCTCTGGCCCAGGGATCAGGAGGCAAAGAGCAGCTGCGCTGAGGAGGGGGGCTGGGGAAAGGGAGGTGAGAAGGAGGCAGCAGGGAAGTCATCCTTCAAATCTAAGGCAGAGGCACGTCCTCCAGGAAGCCTTCCTGGATAACCCGAGCTTGACTTGGCTGCTCGTGCTCAGAGCAGCCACCGCACATGTCACTCTGTGCCTGCTTCTGTCAGCTCTAAGGCACTTCTCCCAGCCAGCCAGCTCCCCTCTCCGAGCCCGAGCCCCGTACCGATCTCCTTGGCCAGGGCCAGACCCTGCGGGTAGGTGATGGGCGCCAGTTTCTTCTCCTTCAGCCTCTCAATGGTGTCCTTGTCGTCCCGCAGATCCAGCTTGGTGCCCACCAGGATGATGGGTGTGCTGGGGCAATGGTGTCGCACCTCGGGGAACCACTGGGCAGGCGGTTGGTGGGGGGGAGGCCGAGGGGGCATGGGCGGGGGGACAAGAGGGGCGCCAAGTGTGAGAAGAGATGAGGGGGCATGAAGGGGTGAGGAGAGGAGGCATGAGGTGGTCCAGGGTGGGGGGGATGTGGTTACAGGAAAAGAAGAAGCAAGATTCACGAGAGATAAAAGGCAGGCAGAGGTTGTATGCAGAGGAGAGAGGGGACATGGTTATAGAGTGTGGGGAGGAAAGCGAATGACCCCAGCCCCCTCTGAACGCCCTCTGAGTCTCACCACCAGAGTCCCCAGTGCCACCACCCAGCCCTGGTTGGCCCTGGGAACGCTCTCTGCCGACGCCCCCTGCAGCCCCTCCCTCCCTCAGGGTCACCTGCCCCAGGCCCCCAAGGTCCCGCTCTGTGCTGCTCACCTTGGCCCGGACGTTCTCATAGGAGGCCGGGCTGACAAGGGAGAAGCAGATGAGGAAGACGTCCTGGGGACAGAGCAGGCAACGGTCACCCAGAGAGGAGGCCTGGAGGCATCCCAGCCCGGCCCTTCCATACCTGGGCATCCCCTGAGCTATTTATCCAACCCTTCCGAAACGCCTGTCCCAAGTGGTGAATCCTCAGGGGACCCTCTACAGGCAGTGTGGCTACGGCCCCATTCTATAGATGGGGAAAGTGAGATCAAGGGCTTGCCTCCAGAACCCGTACTCCTCACCAGGCACTCACTACCTGTCAGCTGGTCGCCAGTCTGGAAGGAACACCAAGGATGCCAGGGCCTAGCAGCCACAGAGCCGCCTGCAAGCTTGCCCCCCATCTCTCCTCCCCTCCCCAGAGCCCCTGGGACTCAGAGTCCTGGGATCCCTATGGAGGCCCCATCCAGGGTCTGCCTGGGGAGCCAGGAGGTGCCAGAGCCCATAGAGGCAGAGGGGCTGGAGAGACGGGCACAGTGAGAGCAGGGGTACTGAAGGAGGGCAGGGAGGGGCACGGGGAGGAGGCCCTGGCTCCACCCAGGAGGGCACTGCTGCGATGGGCAGGGCTCCCCAGCCACTGGCCCCAGGGCATCGTCCCCAGCCAGAGCAGGCTGAGCTCAGGGCAGCTCACCGTCTGTGGGTAGGAGAGTGGCCGGAGGCGATCGTAGTCCTCCTGCCCGGCCGTGTCCCACAGTCCTAGGTTCACGGGCTTGCTGTCCACCATCACATTGGCTGAATAGTTGTCAAACCTGTGGGGGGACAGAAGAGTCAGTCTCCACGCCCAGAGCGCAGGCCTGCGGTCAGCCTCGCATCGCTCCGTGTGGAGGCCAAGACCCAGGCAGGGGCGGCCAGAGGCAGTCGCACAGTGCTGGGCACTTGGCTTTTCTTTCCTTTTTTTTTCCTTACTGATTCATTATATTAAAAAAAAATTTTTTTTAAGATTTTATTTATTTATTTGACAGACAGAGATCACAAGCAGGCAGAAAGGCAGGCAGAGAGAGAATTGGGGGAAGTAGGCTCCCTGCTGAGCAGAAAGCCCAATTCAGGGCTCCATCCCAGGACCCTGGGATCACAACCCGAGCAGAAGGCGGAGGCTTTAACCCACTGAGCCATCCAGGTGCCCCTACATTAAAAAAATTTTTAATACAGGTAAGCATCAAGAGGAAAACATTGTCTCCAATCACCTTTCTGCCCCTGCCTATCCTTTGAGAGGTGATTTTTTTTAGGCCATAGGCCATTTCCTCTAAGGCTTGATCCGACTTTCCCAACCTACTACGCTGGCCTGAGGTTGGTCACCCCCATGGCAGGAAGGGTCCCCCTCAAAGCAAACCCTGAGACGAGGAGGCAACACAGTGGCAGCCTTGGGAGGGGAGTGGGGAAGAGACAAGGAAGGGCCAGCCAGTGAGCTGTTACTGTTGGGGCCCCTGGAGACAGGGTGCCTCTAAGGGGCATGACTTGGGGTCTCTATCCAGCCCTCTCTTTCATTGGCAGAAGGATGTCCTGGGGAGCTAAATTCCTGGTCTTCCAGCCCACCCCCGAGTGCACACCGAAAGCCATCAGTCACAGACAATTTCAAGAAATGCCACCAACACACACAGATAAGACATGCGCCAAAGGGATGGTGGGGCAGGGTACTGACAGGAACAGCCAAAATCCCCTGCCAGCACCAGCGAGACCACCTGGGCATCAAACAAGCTTCTAGATTTTCTTTTTATTCAACCCAACAGTATTTCTCACTAGAGGAAGGTGCTGGTTTCTCAGCCTGTGGGAAAGAAGACTGGGATCAGAGAGGTATAGTGGCCTCCCCAAGGCCACACAGCCAGTGAGTGACCAAACTAAGTGGGAAATCAGTTGTGTGTGATTCTAGCATTCACTGCCCTGTGCCTTCTGGAGATGCCCTCACCTCCTGTCCATGAGATCCAAGGATCATCATTTTGTCTCTCCTCACTGAGGCCACCCATGCAGGCTCTGCTTTGCATCCCTGGACCTGGCCCACTGAGACCTCAGGCTCCTCTGCCTTCTCTTCCCCTCATACGCCAGCCAAGCTGTTTCTTGGGCAAAGCCTACACTGCCTACCTCCCTGGACTTGCTCCTGCCCAGAATGCCCTTCCCCACCTCTCTTTGTCCAAATGTTCCCACTTATCCTGACCACACAGTCCTACCCACTCTCCAGGACTTTTCTCCCATCTGTGCCTCTGTCTAGAATAAACTTTTATACCCTTTCACCCTTGTCTCCTATTTGTGCTTCAAAATCCTGCCTGGGCAGTTCCTCCTCTCTGGGGAAACCTCCAGGCCACTTCCTTCTCTATCCCTCACCTGGAAAGAGCTCATTGTTCCCTCCTTCTTTATCTTGACTGAAAGAGGCTGTTAGAGTGTCTCTGTCTTGCCAGGGGCCCTGGGCTCCAGGAGGGCAGGGCCTGTGCCTTCTTCCTCTCTAGTCTCAGGCCTGGCACTTAGTGAGTGGATCGAAATTAAAGCGAACCGAACGAAGCCCTTGGAATGCCACCTCCTTCAGGAAGCCCTCCCAGAATGCCGCTCAGTGACAGGCGGAAGAAGCCCTAATGTTTCAGAGTGACTCCAAAGACACCTGTTCTGAGAAAGACACACACACATATCCAGAAGTGAGCAGCCTGGCATTTTAACACACCATGCTTATTCATCCGTGGAGCGTTCCAGTCACCTCTCAGTTCCGCAGATGACCGGTTCCCCACTGCCTGGAAGTTCTTACAGACACTCCTCCTCTGACTTCCCACTCTTCTTCCTCCCTCACTCCTCCTCCCCGTGCCCGGCTGACTCTTACTCACCCACCTCTAGCCCCATCTCCAGGTCACCTCCTCCAGAAAGCTTTTCCTGGCCCCCAGCCAGCCAAGCCAGCAATCTTTGCGCCAAAAGCAGGCGCCGTGCCTGGCTTGCTCCTCACGGCTCCCTGAGGCCAGCACAGTATAAGGCACATAGTAAGTGCTCCGTGTACCAGCTCTGGATATCACCCACACTGCTGGGGGATGTCAGGAAGAAACCGCTGTCCAGAGAGACACCACAGGGCACGATGGGAAAAGAAGGGCCTGGGTTGTCCTTGGCTTCGGTCAGCAACATCCCTTCGGGACACACTTACAGGGTTGGGACACTCTTCTCTCTAATGTCCAGCCTGAAATTCTGGTGCCCAAAATCCGCCTAAGATTCTTTGAGCCAAAGGCCTGTGTCCTTTCGGAACCATCCCCACGGTCTCAGGGTCCATGGCAGTGGGGAAAGAGCGGGGTCCTGGAATCTTGGAGCAGCCCCAAGTACCAGATCTGGGGCCTGGCAGAAAGTTAGGGACCTTTCTATGTTAGGTCTTGAAGTCCCAGGTAACCGAAGACAAAAGAACCTCAAGTTACTCCCATCAGACAGATGGGGAAACTGAGGCCTCAAGATGTCAAGTAACTTTTCCAAGGCCAACCATCTCATAAGCATAGGAGCTGGGATTCGAGCCTTGCTACTTCTGTGACCTCAGTTAGTGAGCAAGGGGCCGGGGCGGGGGGTGGGGTGGGGAGACAGCCACCAGAACTAGGAGGGACCAGAGTTCCTTGTGAAGCCTCGTGCTGGCTGTGTGACCCTGGGTGAGTCACCTACCTTCTCTGAGCCTCACTTTTTTCAATGTGAAAAAAAAGTCCTTTCTCTTAGGGCCATTAGGAGGATCCGAAGAGACAGAGGACAGTCAGGTCACCCCGAGGGGAGATGCTAAGCTGCTGAGATCACATTTCCAATGTCCTCACACATACCCGCTTGTCCCTCCCCAGAGGCCTGGCCGCCAGGGCCCAGGGGATCGCTACAGGCACGCAGCAGGGGTCCACGGCCCCCCAGGATCCCCCTTATTTGAGACTCAGGGGCAGCCGGGACCAGAGGAACCGTACACCACCACTCTGGCCAGCCCCCACCGCTTTTTCCAGATAAGGAAACAGGCCCACAGACAGGAAGGCACTTGCCCAAGATCTCACAGTCAGTTGGCGGTGGCCAGGACTAAGTAAGTCCTGTTCCCCAATTCAGAAAATCCCACAGGGTAAACATGGGGGCTGTTTTGTGGCTGGAGAGGCGGAGGTTCGAGCCTGGGCGTGGGGCTTCCCTGAGCTGTGGGAAGACAGAGAACTCACATTTGCTGAACACCCAGGGGTGTCAATGACCGTTCCAGGCCCTTCCTACTTAGACCATCTCAGTGGGCCCAGGGAGCGGTTACCACCCTTGTTCCCATGCTACCCATGAGGGCACAGACTCAGGAATAGGAAGAGACCTGCCCAAGGTGACACAGATGGCGTGTGTTCACCCCAAGTCCGTGCGGCCTCCCTCTGCATTCTCAGGGCTGCAGGCCCAGCCCTGACCCTGGAATGGAGTGGAGCAGGGGATTGGGGAGGTGGGAGAAGGGAGCTCAGCACACAGCATCCATCACCTGACCCCCACCCAAGCCCATCCCCAGAAAGGAAGAAGGTGTACTCAAGGAACCCAGAGATCAGAGGGCATGCATGGCTGGTAACATGGGGACCAGAGAGGAGTGACCAGGTCAGGCAGGGCGTGGGCCCCTCTTGGGACTCAAGTCTCGGTCCTCAGGCCAACAGGTCACGGCGGAGACGCTTGGCCAGGCGTGGCTGCGGGGGTGGATGATGTGTGATCACATCTGCATTTAGAAAAGGCTCCTCTTGGGGCGCCTGGGTGGCTCAGTTGGTTAAGCGACTGCCTTTGGCTCAGGTCATGATCCCAGAGTCCTGGGATCGAGTCCCACATCAGGCTCCCAGCTCCATGGGGAGTCTGCTTCTCCCTCTGACCTCCTCTCTCATGCTCTTTCACTCTGTCTCTCTCTCTCAAATAAATAAATAAAATCTAAAATAAAATCTTTAAAAAAAAATAAAAGGCTCCTCTTGGCCACTGGGTGGAGAAGCCTGGAAGGAGGGTCAGAGGGGAAGCTGGGGGGCCAGTGGGAGGCTTATAGAGCTGGCAATGAGAGAGGAGAGAGGAGGGTGGCTGGGGGAGGTGGAGGGTGTCCCAGGCGGGGCACAAGGGGCTGCCCGTGGTGGCAGGACGAGGGGCGAGGGGCAGTGAGCGCCCAGCGGAAGACTCTGGATGTCCACATCCATGGAATTCCAGGCTTGACTTGTCAGGAGGTGAAATGAAGGTGAAAATCAAGTACTGGCCAATGGGACCTAGATTAACTATGTGGTTTTCCTTCCCACCAGCCGAACTGTCCGCTGGTGGCTGAGTTCTGGCACCTTCTCAAAGCAGACCAGAGCTCCCAGTCACTCCAGAGTGCCAGTGACACGTTCGCTCTGTTCTAGAAGCTGGTATGATAGCCATGGACTGGACGGACCAGGGCCCTGCCCTCCCGGAGCCATCAGGGGAAGTCAGATCAGGAAGGGCCATAAAGAACATCAAGCAGGGGGGTGGTGGCGCCTGGGTGGAGGGAGGGACCCCTTGAGACAGGGGGTCAGGGAGCTGATCCCTGAGCAGGGAACTGAGTGACGGCAAGGAGGAGGACGGGGTGTGGGGGAGGCTGATGGGATCCACAAGGAAGCCCAAGGGTCTGGAGTGAGTGGGTAAGGGTAGTGGCTACGGTAGGAGATGAGGCTGGGGGTGGGGGGCAGGTGCCATTCAGGGACTCACACGGCAGGAGAGGAGACGGTATCAAATGTGAAGGGGGGCCGTGGGGGGGGTGGTTTAGGTCTGGGCACAGCTGCATCTAATTTTTACTTTTGAAAATTCATCTGGGCTTCCTTTTGAGAATGGTTGTAAGGGGGAGACGTGGGTGGGGGAGAGCCCCTATGTCACAGGCAGGCAAGCGCAGGGTCCTCCTGCCATGTTCTGGTATCCCCAGTACCCTGCACAAGACCGGCTTCTGTCTCCCCCTCTGTGGCATGAGGGTTTGACCCTGAGCTATTAACCCCCCACCCCTGGCAAGGAGCTGAGCACAGTTCACCTGCTTATCTGATCGTGAGCTGGCCTACGTGCCTCCCAGGCCCAGCAAACCCTCCCAGCCCCAGCAAACTCTTCAGGCCCCAGCAAACCCTCCCAACACCAGCAAACCCTCCTGGGCCCCAGCAAACCCTCCCGGCCCCAGCAAACCCTCCTGGCCCCAGCAAACTCTCCAGCCCCAGACCCCCCCCCCCAGCCCCAGAAAACCCCCCCAGCCCAGACAACCCTCCCTAGAAAACCCTCCGGGCCCCGAGCCCCAGCAGCTCTCCCCATCTTATCTCTGTGCCAGAGATTTCCTGTTTTCCCCAACTCCGCTCTCACCAGCGGCCCCCACCTCCCAATGTCAAGAGTTCTGCGTGACTTATCTCCCTTTCCCTGTACCAGGGGTACAGGCACTATAGCTGGAACCCCTTGGAGGGCTCGTCCAGAGCTGAGCAACTCTGTCCAGGACCACATAGGAAGGGGACAAGCAGGACTGACACATCTTTGCAGAAGCCGAGGCAAAACGAAAATGCAAGATCCCTTGTGCAAAGGCCAAGAATTTCAAGATGGCCCTAAGTGTCTGACCCAACTCCCCAGAGTCCTGAAAGGCAAACCTTGCCTGGCTCATTCTGTCCGGTCTGCAAGGGTGGTGTCCTGAGGCCACCAGGGGCCACCAAGGGCCAGGGCTCTCCAAGATGTTAGGAACAATTGGGTCCAGCCTGCCCTCTGCTCCTCTCCCTGTCTTGCACCAGAGAACACGCCCTTCATCTCCCTGCCCAGGGGAGATGCCCCAGCAGTGAGCCTGGGGTTACCCAGCCCAGTCTTGCCCCCATAAAAAGGGAAACTGAGGCTCTAAGAGGGGAAGTGACTGGTCTAAGGTCCTTCAGCAAACAGGCCCCCAGCCCAGCTGGGACAGGCAGAGGCAGGACAGCAGGCAGCCAGTGCACGGTCGATGACAGTGACCTTGTGCAGAAGCTGCCTTTCCTCTGGCCTAGAGCCAGCCCTCTGTCAGCATTAGGAGGTGACTGACGGCCCAGGGGCAAATACGGTAGGTACGGAGTGGAACGAGCGCCATCACCAGGCCATCTGGGGACCTGGGAGCCACGCTGGGGCAGAAATTGGTTTTCCAGGCTCCCTTCCCCGGTGTCTTTGCCCTGTCCTGGCTGCCTGCCTCCCTCTGGCCCAGGCCGGGGTGCCGGTCAGGGTCCTGGGGGTCAGGAGGCCGCCTGGCTGCCGTGAGCCTCAGTTTCCCCCATGGGCGGCCTGGGTGGAATGCCATCTCTTATGGGGCTCAAGTAAAGGCACACATGTGACGTTCCCTGCAGGGGCCAGCACACGGCCGGCCCTCAGCGGCTGGAGGCTAGCTCCGATGGACCGTCTCAGGGCCTCTCCATGAATTCGAGTCAACTCAAACACGTCCAGTGTGTATAAGACAGTGCGTAGATCACGGCGTGCCTGAGACACCGAACTGAGCTGATGGGGTGACCCAAGGGAACTGGCTGAGCCTTCCCACCCACAGAGACTCCTGGTCACGAGAAAGATCAGATCAAGTCCCTCTGGGGAGTGAGAGGGCTGTGGGGCTGGGTGAGAAAGTCTCCCGGGGGAGGGGCCCTGCAGCTGGCCTGGAGGTCTGAGACGCATGTGAAGGAAAGGCACTCCAGGCAGAGCAAACCGCTTGAGCAAAGGCCCTGAGGTGGAAATGCCCAAGGAGTGTTTGGCGGGGACAAGCAGATGCTGGAAGGGAAGGTTGGGAGAAGCCGGGATACATGAATGTCGAGTTGGGGGTGGGGACGCTGTCCTGTGAGCAAGGGGGCTGCCGAGGGCCGAGGGCCGGTGCTTTCCCACGTACATCCCTCCCGAGGCTGCCACCCACATGGCATCCAATAGCAGCCTTGCCTCCACCCTCAACAAGAGGGCAGGGCCTCCCACTGGCCTCCAGATGGCACTGCCCTCTCCCGTAAGTCCCGCTGTCTGCTCCGTGGTGGTGTCGAGGCCAGGGACAGCCTCCTCCTCCTCCACCAGCCCACGCTCCCCTCCACTTCTCAGCCCTGCATCCCCCCCTTTGCCCACACCACACCCAGCTGGGAGGCTGCCCATCCCGCCTCACCAGCCCCGTCTCTCCCGCTCTGACAGCCTTGCCACTGGTCCGTCCGCACTGCCCCCCTCAACATTGCTCACTGCCTCCGATGGGTCATCAGGCAGCTCTGCCAGGTGGGGACACCCCTCCAAGGCCCCACCCAGGGCCCAGCCCACAGGAAGCGCCTGACAAGGGGGTGGGCTTGGTGATGCGTGTCTCCCCATCCTCCCTGCTCCCGCCCCCTGCGGACTCACACGGTGGGGATGTACTCTCCGGGGAAAGCGTTGGTGGTGTAGCTGATGAGAAGGCAGGTCTTGCCCACGGCTCTGAAAGACAGGAGGTTCGAGGAGACGGTGGTCATGGCCCCTGCCCAGGACACTGGGAGGTTCCCGGGTCCCCTAGCCCAGCCCTCAGGGAAGACCCAGCCCCACCTCTCTGGGCCTCAGTCTCCCCACCTGAGAATGCCAAGATCAGTGGTCCCAAGCCTGAGTCACAAGGGTCATCCAGGCTATTTGTTAAAGGGCGGACTTCAGGGTCCTGTCTCAGAGATTCTGAGCCGTGGTGCGGAACAGGACTGGGAATCTGTATTTTTAACAAGCTTTCCCAGGTGACACCGACGTGGGACAGTTAAGAACTGGGGGTACCTGGGAGCCCACTGAACTGGACAATGCCTTGGGGCCCCTGGTGCCTGACCAGCCCTCTGCCGTCACATGCCTGGGTTCCAGATCCCAGCTCCACCACCTCCCAGGGGCATGGCCTTGGGCAAGGCACTTAATCTCCCTTCTAAGTTTCCCCATCTTGAACATAGGGATATGAGGCGTTTCTCCTCCTAGGAGTGTGCTGAATCGTAAATCAGGTGAAGCCCATGGAAGAAGCCAGCACCATATCTAGCAGAGCGTAACAGCTAGTCAACATCAGGGAAAGCCTGTCCCTCCCTCCTCTTTCCCTCCCACCTCACCAGAGAGAGCAGCCATTAAGAGCACAGAGTTTTGAAGTCAGAGAGGCTTGGCCTCACATCCCATGAGGTCTTGGGCAAGTTACTTAACTTCTCTGAGCCTCAGTTTTCCCATCTGGAAAATGGGCTTCATATTAGGTTGGTGGGAAAACCAGATAGAGGGGGTGTGACTGAGTCTAGTGCCTGATGAATAGTAAGTACTAGGGACTGCTCGCTGGCTTCCTGGGGTGGGGGGGTCTGCAGGTCGCTGGGGCTGGGAGGGGGCACAGGGAGTGCAGGGCAAGTCTAGCAACCAAAGGGGCAGCCCTGGGCCTTCCAGACCTGCTCCTGTGTTGGTCATTTCCTGTTCTGAGGAGGCCGGCCACCTTCTCCCCGCCACTGCCCTGCCCAGAGCTTGCCACCAAGGTGACTTTGAACGACTGGGACGTTGGCTTCTGCCCTCCCCTCTTCGGATCAGATACAAAGCGGAAGTGAGCAGGGCCTGGCCTGCGGGCAGATAAGGCCAGGCGGGTGCTTCGGAATCAGCTGAGGGCTGATAAAGGGACCCACTCTCAGGAGACCTATCAGAGCCGAACCAAGTTTGTCTGTCATGTCAGGGCCACTTGACCCAGGCCAGGAAAGATCTGAGTCTCTCCAAGCCTCAGGTTGCCCCTCTGTAGAATGGGAGTGTTGGAATGAAGGTCTACCAGCTCGAGATGCTGAGGTTTGCTGGACTGGACTCCCAGGAAACCCCAGGAGGCATCTGTGGGCTGGGGCCTGAGTCACTGTGGAAGGCTAGCACCGGAGACCGGCAGATCAGGCAGCTTAGACCTTGTTAGAAAGAGGCCCACGGGGACATGACAACCTGAGGTCACTGTGCTCCCACAGCCCAGAAGACCCCTCAGCCCAGCATAGCCCTCACCGACCCTCCCAATCACCCTCCCATTGCTTCTTTCCTCCACTTTCCCTTTATGCCCCCTCCCCCTCCTGCTTCTCACCCACATCCCCCACACATCCTCCCCAGCCAGGCAGGCTGCAGGTGGGGAGGGGAGAGCCAGGCAGGGAGGAGGGGAGGAGGTTAATAGTTATTGAGCACACTATGCCCAGCACAGCCACTCAAAATAGGTCAGGTGACCCCACATCAATCCCAGGGGTGTGGTCTCTTCCCAGATGGATGAACAGAGGTTCAGAGAGGCTCTGTGACTTGCCCAAAGGCACACAGCCATGCAAGCCAGATACTAGAGCCCAGATCAGCCTGAGGACAAAGGCCAGAATCTTGGCTCTCCACCCCTGCACCTGCATCCTCAGAGTTAAAGACCAGTCCCGTAAGAGACGTGCTCCAGGTCTCGGGGTGCAGAGGAGGGGCCCCAGGCACCTCCACCCTCCGTCCTGTGCCCTCCACCCACCTCCACCCAAGCAGCTTCCGGAGTGAAGCAGGCAAAGAGGGTGAAGCTGTCCTCTGCCCATCTCAGGGAGCTCTCTCTGGGTCCCGGGACAAGAAGGGAGCAGCTCCTCCCGCTGCCTCCCAGGGACTCCTATTTGGGCAGGACAGGCGGATCTCAGGGTACCCCAGTCGAGAGCCTCAGCCAAGTGAGGAAGATCAGCCAGGTACCTACCCATCTCCCACCACCACACACTTGATGGCCTGCATCGTGTCCGGGGCCTGGGAGGCAGCGCTGGTGACAGCTCAGGGCACAGAGGGTTTCTGCGGGCTCCAGGGGTTGGGAGAGTTTGGCAAGGCGCCCCGGCAGAGGAGCAGCCGTAGCAGGACAGGAGGCAGGAGGAAGCGGAAGTGGAACTTACCCAAGCTGCTGCCCCAACAACCGTTTGCAGAAGGCGGAGCGTGCGGTCTGGCAGAACAGCTCGGGGCCCCTCAGGTGCTGGGCTGGGGGGAGACCTGGGTACCCTCTGGGCTGGGGTGTCACTTCTTGCCCCTGGGGCCAGGCCAGAGCTGTTCTCCAAAGACTTCAGGCTTCCAGGAATTCAATGGATCGCAATTCTAAGTGTTAAGCATTTAATGAGTGCCTACTGTATGCCGGGCATAGTATCAGGCGCTGGTGAGTTCAGCCTTGCAAAAGGTACAGCTGATCCCTGGGAAAGATGCCAGCTGACACATGTGTCCGTAAAACAAGGCAGGAAGCGATGGGGTCACAGGGGATCTCCAGGGAGGGGACCTCAGAGCTACACAGAGGGAGAGCTGGGGCCCATGAGCATTTGAGCTAGCACCCAAAAGCTGGTGCCAGAGAGAGGGCACTCCAGGTGAGGGGATTGCATGAACAAGACACAAGGCTCCCCCCAAGCAGGTGCAAGGATGGGGATCCCAGAGTGTGGAAGGATGGGAGAGGCAGGGAGGTGGGGGGCAGGTGGGGGGCAGGTAGGGGGCAGGGGCCTGCAGAGGGAGAAGGGGAAATAAAAGGGAAGTGATGGGCAGTGCTCCGCATGAGCCAGTCCTGTGCTGGAGGCAGCCTGGGGGGACCAGGCGCCCCGGGCTGAGGCCCCGCGGCGCATCTTAACGATGGACAAATGGAGGGTCCAAGAAGGCAGCGGACTCTCTAGGTCTACCCAGCCTGAAATCAAACCCAGGGCCAGGTGACTCCAAGTTCTTCTGGCACCTCAGCTGCTGAGGGGACAAAGCCTCAGTTCTGCAGCTCATGGGAGGGTGAGTGCCCCCCCCCACCCTTAGCCATGAGTCGACTTGGGATCTGAGCAGCACAGCCTCTCCCCGTGGCCTCTGAGTTCACCTGGTTCCTACCGTTCCTTTTGCCACTGCTCCCACACCCAAGCGAAGAAAGAAGCAGAGCCAGTGGTCAGCCAGGTTGGACTGTCACTTAGGACGAACCAGGAAACCCTGGGACAGTGGCCAGCTCCAATAGGTGGCCAGTCAGTGATCAAAACCAGCCAACAAACTTGGGTATCTTTCCCCTCTCCTTTGCATAAACTGAGCTGAGACGGTGGGAAACACTTCACGGTGCTTAGACCGGGTCAGGAAGGCCAGTGGCCCCACCCCCCTCCAGGACCCACCCTGGGCTTCCTCCCTAAGGACTTTCTTCTGGGTGTCCCGCTGTTCCGACCTTCTTTGTCCCATCCACTGCTCGTCCCTAGAGCAACCCCCGTTGACCTAAACAACAACAGCAAAACCTAAATGCGATGTGATATCCTGGCTTGGATCCTGCAACAGAGAAAGAACGTTAGTGGGAAAAGTGGGAAAATCCAAATAAAGTCTGAAATTGAGTTGACAGTATTGTCTCAATGTTCATTTCTTAGTTTTGACAAAGGTACTGTGGTTACGTAAGTGAGGTTGATGTAAGGGGAAACTGGGTGAAGGTTAGAGGCGAATTCTCTTACTATCTTTTTGACTTTTCTGTAAATCTAAAATTGTTCCAGAACAAAATGTTTATTTATTTAAAAAGAAAAGAAAAAAAAGAAGAAGAAGAATGCACCTCTTTGGGGAGACATGGTATGACTTGGGAAGCATAATATGTATGGGTTTTATCCCCTGTTCTCCCCTCTAGGGCGGGACTCCCTTTTGCAGTGAACAGTCTGCCCGACCATACAGGGCCCCAGTGGTCCTCCAGACTGAGAAAGCCACTTCTCCAGACAACCCAAGCAAAATCCTCCCTGACTTAAGGCCATCAGACTCCCTCCTTCATTCTGCATGCCTCCGATGATACACCACTTGAATACCTAGCACTGGGCTTGCTACTTCAGGGAACAAAAACACAGATTAGAAAGCTGGCCCCGAAGAACTTACGCTTCACTGTGAGTGACCCAGATGCCCTGAAACCGCTCTCTTGGAATGTCCCCATCTGCAGGCAGCCCGCAGGCTGTGTGGACGGGCCAGGGTTGGCAGAGGAACAAGATGGGAAGTGAGCAGCCTGGACGGCAGCATCCGCGTGGCTGTAGGACTGGAAGGACAGTGGCCACAGCTGTGTGCCTCCAGCATGAGATTCGCGGCTCTGAGTACATGACTGGAGGGGGCGCTCTTCCCCCACTTTATAGATGAGGAAACCAAGACACAGAGAGGCTCCCTGACTTGCCCAGGAGGACACACTTGTGGCCACTACACTGGAGATGAATTTAAGTTCTCCTTATATAGGTTCTCCCTCCTTTCACAGATAGGGAAACTGAGGCCCAGTCCTTGTGACCAAGACAATGATGCCGCAGTCCCAGCCTCCGTGCCAATCCTCCCCACTTTATCTTTTTTCTTCTTTTTGAAGGGTCCATCTTGAGATGTAGTTTACATTCGATAAACAGATCCATTTAAAGTGTACGGTTCCATTCATTTTGATGGATCTATACACCCATGAACCCTTCGCCATGATCAAGATACAAAACATCATGGACACTTCCATCACTGTGAGAAGCTCCTTCCCTCCCCTCACCACACACAGAAGCTCTGATGTGCTTTCTGTCATTTTACATTACTTGGCATTTTCTAGAATTTCACAGAAAGGGAATCACCCAGTATGGACCCTCTGCAGAAGGCTGCTTCCATTCAGCATGTTTTGGAGATACAGCCGCGTTGCTGCCTGAGCTGGGCCCGTCCCTTCTCCCCAGCGGGCTGGCTCCCGAACGGGAATGTGTCACCGGTGGTTACTCATTCGGTCCTGTCCTCTTTTAACCACACTGAATCACAGAACCGCGGGGCCTCTGGGCATGCGTGCAGAGATCACCAAGGCCATGTTTACCCAACCCCGCCCTTGCACCACGGGTATCCAGCGCTTGGTTCCACAGAGCAGCCGTCCAGGCCCTGCTCACATACCTCCAGTGACGGGGAGCTCATTGCCTTAGGAGATAGTCTCTTCTATCCTCCGGCACCTGGAACTGTTACAAAACCCTTGTTCATTTCAGCCCCAATCCACCTCCCTAGACTGTCCTCCCAGAGGTCCCCTTACTCAGGCCACTCAGATCTGGGCACTCCCTCCTCCTTATCACAAGCCTGAGGATTTGTGTTGGTAAATGTTTAAACTTCTACTTCTAGTTGGGTTATTTTTGCTGGGATGTAACCTAGCATGATGTGAATGTGTCAGAATGTACTTATCCCATCTCCTATGGATGGATGGATAGGAGTGAGGTTTGCAAAACTTGCTTTACAAACAGCTCTGCTATGATACATGCAGACCCCCCGGGGTAGTGGGTGAGGTTTCTCTAAAACAGAGCCCCAGAGCTGAAGGCCCTGTATATCTTTTCTTTCAATAGAGTGAGCAGTCATGCTTCAGGAGCGCTTGGGGTCCACATTCTCGGCCACACTTGGCCTTGTAGGCTTTACATTTTGGTCAACCTCATGGATGTGAACCACCATCTCATTGTGGGGTTTTCTTTGGGGGGGGGGGTTAGATTTATTTATTTAATTTTTAAATATATCTTTTATTTATTTATTTGACCCAGAGAGAGAGAGAGAGAGAGAGAGCACAAGCAGGGAGAGCAGCAGGCAGAGGGAGGGAGAGACACAGACTCCTTACTGAGCAGGGAGCCAGATGCAGGACTCCGTCCCAGGACCCTGGGATCATGACCTGAGCCAAAGGCAGATGCTTAACCAACTGAGCCACCCAGGCGCCCCTCTCATTGTGGTTTTAATTTATATTCACTTACTTCTGGTCCCATTGAGCATTTTTGCAAGTGTTTACTGGCTGTGTGTGTTTCCTGTTCCCTAAATTGCCTCTTCATATTTTTTTGGTCCATTCTTTTATATTTATTTGGGGAAGTTCTTTGTATACTCTGATTTCCAAATTTTGGAAACATTGCTATATGCATTACATGTCTTTTTCCTAGTGTTTGGGGTGTCATCTCATCAATTGTGGCTTTTAATAGTTTTTATTTGAATGTAGCCTCATATAAACTTCTTCCCTGGTGGTGATGTTTTTGAACTGAGTCATAAGAAATCCTACCCTACACCCCCCGTTTCATAAAGATGTTCTCCTATGTTTTCTTCTAAAGCTTTTAAAGTTTTGGGGCACTTGGGTGGCTCAGTCATTAGGTGTCTGCCTTTGGCTCAGGTCATGATCTCAGGGTCCTGGGATTGAGCCCCACGCCAGGCTCCCTGCTCAGCAGGGAGCCTCCACTTCCCTCTGCCCCTCTCCCATCGTTCTCTCTCTCTCTCATTCTCAAATTTTAAAAGATTTTATTTATCTGTTTGACAGAGAAAGACACAGCAAGAGAGGGAACACAAGCAGGGGGACTAGGAAAGGGAAAGCAAGCTTCCCACGGAGCTGGGAGCCTGATGCACCGGGCTCGATGCAGGGCTTGATGTGGGGCTCGATCCCAGGACGCTGGGATCATGACCTGAGCCAAAGGCAGACGCTTAACACCTGAGCCACCCAGGCGCCCTCAAATAAATGAAATCTTGAAAAAATATAAAGCTTTTAAAGTTTTCTTTTCATGTTAAGGCTTTACACACTTGGGGTGGATTTTAGGATATGGTGAGATACGGAGTTAATTTTGTCTTTTCCATCAACTGCTCTGGCACGATTCACTGAGGCATCCTGCCTGCCTTTCCCCAGTGAGCCACAGCCCGCCCACCTGTCCCCTAGCAGGTGTCTTCCCGGGTGTGAGTCCACTCCGAGCTCCTCTGCCTGTTAGTCTACTCTCATCTTCCCTGAAGCCGACACAACATTGCTTTAATTACCGAAATCCTCTGCCAGGTCTCTGTATCTGGCAGGGTAAAAATTCTCTTCTCTTGAACTTCTTCAAAATGGTTATCACTGACCATTTGCTCTTTCATATGAATTTGAGAATAAGCTTGTCATGTTCCAAGAAGAACCATGTCAGGATTCTAATTAGAATCTGGTTCAATTTATAGAGGAATTTGGGGAGAATTGACATCTTTGTGATATTCAGTCTTCCTACCCATTAACATGTCATATTTCCTCTTTATATCTTTCAATAAAGTTTTATAACATCCCCCCAGAAAGGTCATGCACATTTTCCCACCAGTTTTATTCCTTGATAACTTGTTACTTTCTGTGTCATCATAACGAACACCTTTTGAAATTGCATTTTCTGTTTGTTGCTTCTATGCCGGAAAAATGTCAAATTTTGCATATTGGACTTATATTATACTTATAGCCATACGGATGAAATTCTTGTTATAATTTATCTAGAGATTTTGCTACTAACAAGTCTAAGACTGTCTTCGTAGATAGCCTTCATTGGTGGAAAATGACAGCTTTACTTCTTCCATCCCAAGCTTCATAATATTAATGTCTTGGGTTGTCTGGAGACTTTACCATGGTGTTGAACAGAACCCGTGATCCTCTCTGTTTTATTTCTGATTTTTGGAAGAGTGCTTCAAGGGTTTCACCATTAAAGACGACGTAGGCTCTTGGCAGGTATTCTTAGCCATTAAAGAAGTTTCCCTGTTATTGTTAGTAACGGCAATTCTGTTCCGTTTTTATCACAAGTGTTTAATTTTATCGAATGCTTTTTTCTGTGTCTATGGAGATGTGAATAACACTAATCCATTTTGCTGGTGTTCAACTACCCATGCACTCTCGCATAAACCCAACTTAGCCACTCTGGGGAATGCTGCTGGACGTCCCTCATTAGCCACTGTCTGCTTCTTCTTTCTTCTTTTCAGTTACAATTGACGGGTGGACAGAGCAGCTCCTTCTGGTTCCTGCGCAGGCGTAACCCACCGCTCCACTCCATTTACCCGCTCCTAGGACGCTGTCTTGGCTTTTCTCTTCACACCCTCGGGACCATCCCAGCCACTCCAGGGTTCCCACCGCCATCCCCAGACCTACAGAAGATGCTCTCACCTGATTCCAGACATCCATCGGCCCGTCCAACTCAACATCCCCCCTTTCCTCCCCTCCCAGTACAACACAACCATCCCACTCCCCTAACCTGGGACCGAGACAGCAAACATTTTTTTTTAAGTTTTGTGGTTCTATTTTAATATTTTCACATTACTCTTGAATGAGTAATACATTCACCTGATCCCATGCAAAAGAGCTTATCATGATAAGTCAGCCTTCTGAACCACGACCAAGCCACCCAGTCCTTCCTAGGAGGCCACCTCCATTGCCAGTTTCTTGTGTGTCCTTCCAGGGATCTTCCAGCAGGAAAAAAAAAAAAAAAAAAAGCATTCTTCACTTCCTTTCTCTGACCCCAAAAAGAATCCCACGCTGCCCAGTGTCCTACACTTTGCTGCTTTTCCTTTACTGTTTACCTTGAAGTTTGTTCCGTGTCCGTTCAGAAAGAGCTTCCTTCTTCATTTTTGCAGCTGAATGCCATTGCTTAGGCGTGCCGGAATTATTCTGATTAGTTCCTATGAAAGGGCAGGTAGGTTCCCTCCCTACCGGCCTTTGACTTCTCCCACAGCGAGGCCCAAGTACCACAGTGCGCCTGCGCAGTTCCACCAGGTGTGAGTATCTGAAGGCCCCGCCCCCTTGGGAGGGCTGGTGGGTGACGGGGGCATCCTTTGAGCCAAATACCTTGGGGGGGTGGGGGTTGGGGGGTAGTACCTATTCATTCTCCCCCCAGCAGAGCTTGAAAGCTCATCTCCCACGTTCTCACCAAGTCTTTCAGAAGACTTTCTTATTCCCGATGCTCCTGGAGGCAGTGATAGTCCAATGTCGATTTGCGTTCCTTTTAGTACGAGTGAGAGTTTTTCCAGGGGGTTAAAAGCCATTTTCAATTTCCCTTTTCTGTGAACTGTGTTTTTATACCCTTTGCTCATTTTCTTGCTTGGCGTCCGGGCTTCTCATTGATTTCCATATTAGGGAAGTGAGCTCTCCGTCCGTCCCATGAGTCGTGTTTCCCCCCTTCCGTCGCTGGCTTCGCTCATGGCGGTTGGAGCCGTGAAGACATTTTCATATCGATATTGTTCAGTTCATTGACGATTCTCAGAAAGACCTCTGCCACTCTGAAATCACATTTAAAAAACTTTTTCCCGCAGCGTATCTGCTTGCAGTGTTAAGGTTTAACTTTTTACATTTGGGCTACACCGCACAGAGCAGATGCAATTTGTTTTCCAGGTGGCTGCCCGGCGACCAGCGCCGTTTACCTTGACAGTGTATTTTCTCACGGCTCCCTGAAAAGCTGCCTTTAGCTTCTACACATTCATTCACGTGTTTGACTATTCCTGGATGGGTCATTGTTCCCTCAGCTCAGTCTCTGGCCCCAGGCCCCCCTCAGGGCCCCCATGGTCGAGGGACTACTATTTGTCCACTTAAGCTCCCACTTCCAGCCCTCAGCTTTAGCTGAGAAGGCAGGTAGGGGAGTGTCAGTGCTGGGGGCTGTGGGAGGAGGGCTGGGACCTTTCCAACTGTGAATGGGATCCTGTTCGCCCTGGCCCTCAGTGAGGCTCACTCTCGTTCAGGGAGGGAGGGTCCCCATCCTGGTCCTCACCCCCACACTTCTGTCCATCTATCACGCCCTGGGCAGACCCCTGGAAGCTTCAGAGCCACATTCAGCCTGGCCCTGCCCCTGCCATTCCCTCTGCCCCAAATCCCTGTCCTCCCCATCTACCTGACTGGATCTTATTTCTCCCCCAAGACTCAGCATTGGGTGTCCCCCCACCCCGGGCCCCAGCACCCTCTGCTTACCTCCCCATTCCTTAGCCTTCTCATGGAAGCGTAGGAACAGAGACCCCAACCCCAGCCTGTCTGGCAGCCTTCAGGCACGCACACCAACGGCACAGGACAAGCCAAGGTATGGACGCACCTTTGCTCTAGACAGAGCGAGGCAAGGAGTCTTGGGAGTGCTTCTCCACTCCATGCATGGTATCCTCCCCATCTTATCCAATGGGTGAGTCTTGGGTTTTGACTCTCAAAGTCCCCTTCCTCCTCCTTGGACCCAGGCCATTTGACCCCTTCGCTCCTGCCTTTCTGCCAGCTTCACTGCTGGGCGGCCCAGGGGACTCTGATGCTGAGCGGGGAGGGGAAGACACTTTCAATTCTGCGGAGGGGGTAGGGAGAGGATGGCCACCTGCCGGCAAGTCCCCTGGGCCGGATTAGGTTGACACGCACAGCGTATCACACCGCACATATGTAACAAGCCAGTCCTGGGTGCGAGGCCCCTGTGGACTTGGCAGTGGTCAAAGCCAAGTGCCTGCCCCAGGGAGATCACGGGTTGCTAGGGACACAGACAATACACAAGTTAATACATATAATGAGAATACAGGTGGCGAAAAGTGCCACGAAAAGCTAACAAGAGAGACGAGAAAGAAGAGAAAGAGAAGGGGAAAAGTCAACGTGATTAGAAGCCAGACTGAGCTCTGCAAGGATGGGGAAAGGGTTCCGCCCAGAAGGACCCTCCGAGGGCAAAGGCGGGAAGGAGTTCGAAGTGTTTTCAAGGGCGGCAAGAAGGCGGGTGGGGCTCAGTGAAGGGCACACGCAGACCGCTGGAAGGGCCTCGAAGCACCAGTGACCATCTCGCCTTCCTTCCGTGAGCGGGAAACGGATCCGCATCGCGAAGCCGCCCCCTGGCGGCCGAGTGAGGAAGAGCCCCTAGCGGGACAAGGGCAGAAGCTGGGAGTTTGCTCTCACCTAGACGCCCAGGCGAGAGGGCCAAAGGCGGGGACCAGGGGGGTGATGGCAGAGGACAGGAGAAGTGGCAGAACCCAGGATGTATTCTGTGAGGTCTATAGGATTAGCTGATGCAGTCAGCAGGATGGCACCAGTTTCATTGCGAAGATGGACGTGCCCTTTAACCAGAAAGCAGTGCCTGGGAGGAGAGGGTTTGCAGGGTCAGCAGTCAAGGTTTCCATTCTGGATATTTTGGTCGAGAAGCTTGTCAGACAAAGACAGGTCGAGTGCATTGCCTGATGAGTCTGGAGCAAGGGGAAAGATCCAGGGTAGCCATGAGCATGGAGTTGTCCCCATGTAGAGATACTCAAAGCTGCAGGAGGTCTCCCAGGGGAGAAGTCCCGCTCAAAACAGGCAGGGCCACCTGCATGACCAGAAGCTCCCTTCCATTGCCAGCCTCCCCATACCAAACAGAGGAACTGGGAGGGGTAGGAGGCAGGAAAATCCCTTCTACCATACATGCCCATCTGGGGCATATCTGTGTCCGTTCCAGGTTTCCCGGCCCCGCCCTCAGCCCCTCCCTCGCCAGCTGCCCTGTCCTCTCTTTGGCCACTTGCCCAGACCCCCATCCCCCTGCACTCCCAGCCAGCAGCCCATTCTTAGATCTCTCGCCCTACACAAGACCCTTAACGTCCTCCTTCTTTGTCCTTCCCACCACATACCTGGCTGGTCCCCTCCCAGTAGCCTAGACGTCCTGACCCACCCCGTCTACCCCTGTGGATGCCACTTCAGGCTCAGCAAGATCCCATGGGCTCGACCAACCTCTTGCTGAGCCCCGAGTGCTTTCCTACACACACACACACACACACACACACACCTCCCCTGACCACATTCTGGAACCACCAACCTCTCCTTTGGATGATCTCAGCTTCCACCCACCAAACCCGTCCTGAGACAGCCCTTGTCCCCCTGCACCTTCCGTTTCCCACTGGAGGCACCTGTGTGTTCACGGCCGCCTCTGCTACAACCGCTCCTCAATGCGCAGCTGCCAAGAGCGGCAGGTGGACAACCCCCTTCCCGACCTCAGGCCGCAGAGTCAAAGGCACAGCCATAACCACAGCTGGAAGGGACCCGGGAGAAATGGCGTTCTGAGCTTTCTAGGCCCTACAGTTCAAGGTAGCACAGCAGAGGGGGAAGAGCAGAAGGCAAAGTGAGCCGACCCACAGCTTCATCTCAGGCCCCATTCTCCCAGATTCTCGGCCGCCTGGGGGCTACGGACCCCCTTTTAAGTACTTTCCAAACGCTCATCTTGCATTGCTTTGGGTCCCTTTGCCCGGCTCTGGGTATCCGCTGACTCTCTCATGGCAGAATCCTGGCAGCAGAGGCCTGAACACGCACTGGGTCATTGTCTCGTTCAGCAAAATGTCAGGAGCAGGCAGCCCAGCCTGGAGCCGCAGCCCTGTGATGCCATCAGGAGCCCAGGCTCACCCTGTTTTTTGGCCCCAGCATTCCTAGCGTTTGTCCTGCCTCTCACGCTTGCTGTCTTTGCTGCAAGATGGCGGCTGCGCCTCCCGGCCTCCCACCCACGTGCTGAGTGGCAAGAAAGGGGAGGGGAAGGGGGCCCAAATGGCCTTCTCCTGAGAGAATTCCCTTCTGTTCAGGAAGGGATGCCTTCCCCAGGGACCTCCTCCTTAGCCAGAATCACATGGCCACCTTGGCCACAAAGGACGCTGGGAAATGATGTGGCTTTCCAGACTCTGTCACAGAGGAAGGAAATTGGGAGACTTGAGGGAGTCAATCTTTAATATTTGTCACAGCCATAAAGGGAATTCATTGGCTTATGTAATCAAGGTGTCCAGGCTTTAGGCCTTGGTGGATCCAGAAGCTCATCCAGACTCCATCTTCTGCTCTCCATCTGCCCACTCACGTCCTGTCAGGATCCCTCTGGTGGCACCAGGAACCCCAGATTTGCATGATCCTCCCCGCTGGAAGTCGCAGCTGAAAAGGAATCTCATTTTACTAGTTGTTCCAGAAAAAACCCCATGGTTGAATCGCATTGGCCCTACCTTTGTCCCTGGTCCCCTCTTGAACCAATCACCACAGTCAGGAGATGGAATGTTACGAGCTGGACATCCGTCATGCCTTCCCCATCCCGTTCCTGGATCTAGGGATGGAGTCGACCTCATATATCCTGTGGGCTGGAAGCGGAGGGGTGGCGGTCCCAAAAGACCTACCTCTGAATAAGGTAGAGCAGATGCCCCAATAAGCATCAATGACCAAGACCTCGAGCTCCCACCCTTGCCTTCCCCGACTAGTCTCCTCCTATCCTTCTACCTCTCCGACCTCATCTTCAGTTCTGGGTCCTTCTCACAGCTTGGACCCCAAAAGGCTGGTTTCTGTGGGGATCTGAACTTGCCCATCCAAAGCTTCCATGAACAAGCACTTGCAGTCCTGTGACCTCACGGTCACCCTCACATTGATGACCCCCAGATACATTTTCCCAACCTAGATCTTGCCATGGAGCTCCAGATCTGCTGAAGGAGCTAATTTTTACTATTTGCTGCAGCCATAAAATCACATGACATCAAAGTTCCCATCCTACCCATGTTACATGGACAGTTCTGCAGTATTCGATAGAGTCATAATATCATATAACCGGCACCGCCCTCCGTCCCCAAAGCCCTCGCCATCTTGTCAGACTGGAACTCTGTCATGACACACTAACTTCTCACTCCCTCTTTCCCCAGCCCCTGGCACCCACCTTCCTATTTTCTGCCTCTGTGATTTTGACTAGTCTAAATACGTCATGTCATGTAAGTAGAATCATAAGGTGTTGGTCATTTTGTGGCTTCCTTCACTGAGCACCAAGATCTCAAGGTCCATCCATGTTGTAGCGTACGGCAGGATCTCCTTCCTTTTTAAGCCTGAATAATATTCCAACGTGAGGAGGCTGCACATTTGCTTATCCATTCGTTCATCTGTCAGGGGCACAGGGGTGGTTGGCACATTTTAACTACCTTGGATATTGCTGTGGTGAACATGGGTGTACAGATATCTCTCCAAGACCCCGCTTTTCATTCTTTAGGGTGTAGCCCCAGAAATGGAGTTGCCAAACCACCTGGTGATTCTATTTTCCATTATTGGAGGAGCTGCCATACTGTTTCCCACAGCAGCTCCGCCATTTTACCTTCCTGCCAACAGTGCCCACAGGTTGCAATTTCTCCACATCCTTGCCAACACTTGTTTTTGGTTTGTTTGTTTAATAAAAGTCATCCTAATGGGTGTGAGGTGGTATCTCATTGGAGTTTGGATCGGCCTCTCCCTATAGTGAGCGATGTTGAGCATCTCTGCATGTCCTCGTTGGCCATTTGTAAGTCTTCTCTGGAGAAACCTCTATTCAAGTCCTTTGCCCATTTTTTAATCAGGCTGGGTTTTTGTTTGTTTTGTTTTGTTTGAGTAGGCTCTATGCTGGGAGCCCAACATGGGGAATGAACTCACGACCCTGAGATCAACCTTGAGATCAAGATCTGAACTGAGATCAAGAGTCAGACACTTAACCAACTGAGCTACCCAGGTGCCCCTGTTGTTTTTTTTTTTAATTTTAGAAGTTTTGGGGGTTCTCTGTATGTTCTGGGTGTTAATCTCTTATCAGATATAGGATTTGTAAATATTTTCTGACATGTGGGCTGCCCTTTTACTCTGTTGATGCTGGGTTTTGATGCAGAAAATTTTTAATTTTCAGAGCTCCCCCAGGATGGGCAGCCAGAATGCAAACTCAGGCCACGTGAATGCAGAATGCAAGTTCTTAACTACGGACAGATAGACAGATGGACAGGTGACGAAGGGATGGATGGTGGATGATGGAGGGAAGCTGGGAGGGGGAACAAAGGAATAGTCAGGGGGATTCCATGAGAGCCTTCTGGAACTCCAGCTACGATCCAGCCACACCCCACCTGCCCCCTCCCCCCAGCACTCCTGAGTGAGGGTGAGGTGTGGAACCCCATCACCTCAGGCACAGAATCAAAGGGGAACTCAAAACTTCACAAATCAAGTTAAATAATATTTTGTGTTATTTTTATAAATCAGTCAAAGCAATAAATCATGGTGGACAAAATACCCACCACTTAAATAAAGATAGGATCTAAACCAGCCTTTGTGCGACCTCACCTACCTCCCCTTGGTCAGGGCCCTACCTACCAACCCTCCCCCTCCCCACCACTTCACCTCCACTCCTGCCCTGAGGTCAGCAACGGAGGGTCATGAGGGCAGAGTGGAGAGGGAAAGGGAAGACAGGGTCAGGGTTACTGGGCTCTGCTCAGCCTCCAGTCCCGGCCACAGTCACTACCCAAAGACACCCCCCACCACCACCATCCATCCACTCCCCACTCCCAACCCCCAAGGCCCAGGCTGTGGCTTCTCTGGGTGTCATCCCTGAAGCCACCACAGGGAGGAACCCGCGAGCTGCCTTTGGTCTCTGGGTTTCCCAGGAAACCTGAGGAAGGGGGCAACCAAAGGGACACCTACCATGCCACCTTAGGCCCCCTACCACACCCCCCCAGCTGACTCCCAGAAGCTAAGGATCCAAGCCAGGCGCTCCCAGTGCCCCACGGCTGGCCCAATGCCAGCTGCCTTTAGTGTATTCCTCCATGAAACCCCTCACACCCATCCCCATAGGAAATGTCATTTCCTCCAGTTTTGTGGAAAAGGAAACCGAAGCCCAGAGAAGGAGAGGACAAGCATTCTGGACATGTCTAAGGGCTAAGGGAGCAAAAGTCCCATCTTGCAGAGTTGGAGATCAAGGCTGAGCATGGCCAAGTGACCCAGCTCCCATCACATGGCCAGACTGGACAGAGCCAATGAGGGAAGGCTGGCTAGTGTTCTTTCTGTGCCCTCAAGCCCCCCACTGGGACCCCCACCTGCGAGGCCCCAAGTGTTGGCCTCAAAACTCAGGTCCAAATAGAAGGCTCTAGCAAGTGGGAGTCAGGAGTCCTTTCTCTCCCCTCCCTCCACGTGCTGACACTGGGCAAGGTGCGTTCCCTATCTGTGCCAGGCCTGTCTCAGGACCCCCATAGACTTGGGGCCACACGGAGAAACCAGATGTGGCCTCCTCCCCAGCACACGGAGCCTGAGGAGCTGCTGAGGGGATAGAAAAGGCAGTAGGAAAAAAGAATGAAAACAACCCTCGGAGTGCTCGGGCTCCCAGCCTCCTGCCCCCCGCCACGGTTTTCTCTTCATTGGGGGAGAGACCTCAGACACCCCTGAGGACCTTCCAGCAGAATGTTCGGGGACTCGGGGGTCACGAGCTCACAAGCTGGGCTATTTCACCCAGCTTCTGGATAACTAACAGTTCCGATGAACAGAGTTGCCCTGCCCATATGGGGAGGGCCGACCTCAGAGCAAAGGTGAGGGCCCCAGCTCAACGCTGGAAACTGCTGGAAACTGCTAGAAACGGCTGGAAACTGCTGATAGACTCCGCTCTCACTTTTTCCCAGAGCTGCTCTGGGAGGGAGCGTTACCACCTGACACGGGTCAGCAGTGGGGAAGACACTCTGACCCCAGCCTGCTGGGCAGCTGACTGCCTTAGTTAGACGGCACTTGACTGCCGCTGGACATTGTCAGTCAGGGATCCACAGGCCCTTAGAGCTGATGTGAGATATCCCTGGCCCTCCACCCCTGCTATTATTCATTCAACAATGGCACCACAGGCCAATCAGACAGACCCAGCCTCATCCTTCAGGGCGTTCATGCTCCAGTGATGAAAAGCAATTTTGAGCAAGCAGTTAGGGTGCAGGGTTCTAGGATTCTGGCAGAGTATACAGGAGCCAGGAGCATTTGGTTAGGACACAATGCCCAGAGAAAGCACAGTTTAAGCCAAAACCTAAAGCGTGGGTAGGAGTTGGCCAGAGATAGGGAGGAGAAAGGGTAAGTCAGGTGGAAGGAGTAGCATATACAAAGGTCCTGGGGCATGAGAACATGGACTGATCAAGACAAAGGAGGATGGTCCCTAGTGCTGCAGCACAGGGCAGCGGGCAGCAATCGACTTCCAGTGGGTCTTGCCGGTCGTGTTGTGGGGTCTCAATGCCATCTGAAGGGCAGCAGGAAACCCCTGATGGTCTTTAAGCAGAAAAATAATGTGACCAGTTGGCTTCCAAAGCAGGATGTCCCAGGGAGCCCCAGCACCACCCAGAGATGACACCAAAGTGGCAGGGAGTGTCAACAGATCATTTTGTTAAAGTCTATAATCACACTTTCGAGCAAAAAAAAAAAAATGAGCCTCTGAGGTAGACTGAACCTGCCGTAAGTTTAAATCCTCAAGTATCAGATTCCAATCTTTGAAGGACTGACAAAAACTCTAGAGAAATGGCTTCCCAAGTAACTCGAATTGCTGTCCCAGAAATAGGACTCAGCCGTAACCACGAGAACACACAAGTCAGAACCAAGACTGGGCCGGCTGGCACAGCTGCGTGTTGGCACAGCCCCTCTGACCTTCTGCGTCTAAGTCTGTAAAGTAGACACTGGAGATGCCCTTGGACCAGGAGAATCTTCTGGCCTTTCCTGTTGGGCTGACCACCTCCCGCCCCAGGCCCTCCACCCTTCCTGCCAGCGGCCCTTGACTCCAGTAGAGTTGCTCCTTCTTAAAAACACCCTGCCCACTGCCACCCCCGCTCCTGGGGACCCCACCTTTTGATCTGTTCTCAACACCACAGCTCTCTGCCTCCACTTCCTCAGCTCCCCCTGCCTCACCACCTCCCACCCCGAGCTGCTAACGCACCCGATGCCCAGAGACCTTCACTTCCCCAACACCCACCGGAGGCACGACTGACCACTTCTTCAAAAGCCCTCACCTCGGGGTCTCAGACCTGCTTGGTTTCCTCCTGGGCCTCCACCTGCTCCCTTCTCCCCACCCCCATCCCCCGACCCTGTCCCTGTGGTAGCGTTTCCCTCCGGGGCCCCCGTAGGCTAACACCTTGGTTACCACCAGCCGCCCCCTCCATCCCGCCTCCCTGGCTGGGGAAGCCCGCCTCCCACCTGCAGCTGCAAATGCCAGATGCTCCATTTCCCAGGATCCCTGACCTCCAGGTGTCAGCGGGGACCTGCCTGGGCCAAAGGGGATGAGCAGCAGAGCCCTGGTGGGTGTTGCCATCTGGCAACCGGGAGGGAAGCCCAGTGCAGGGAGACGCTGCCCCCTGCTTGCCCAGACCTTGGCCCCATCCCACCCCACAGCACAGACACCGAGGTGCACTGGAGCCTTCTGCTTCTTCCAGGCCCCACTCCAGTGAGCTTTCGAGGAGGTAGAGCCCGGGGCCACCTCCTGTGTGCACGTGACATGCACGTGTACATATGCTTGATGTGCAAATGCGTATTCCTGTCCCCAGCAGAAACTACAGTCCAAGCCCCAAACCCCTGCCTCCTGTGTTGGAAAGGGGAAGTGGGAGTCAGGGAGCCCTTAAGTGGAGGGTAGAGTTGGGGGAGGGGGAGACCTGAGGCAGAACTAGGGCCTGGTATCTGGATTCCTCCCAATCCCACCCTTCTCCCTATCTCAAGCCTCTGAGCCTTTGTTCATGCTGTTCCTTCAACCTGGAACCCTTCCCACCTCCCACCTCCCCTGAAGCACATGCTCCGGCTTGACCTTCCATAGGATTCTTTCCTTTCTTTAACAGATATCCAAGACTCTGCACGGGCATCCCTGCTCCGGGAGGCCTCACTGAATGGGTCGGAGCCCCTGCAGCCCCAGGTTTGCCACTGAGGTTTGGCGGTGGCTGTTGAGTTTTCCATCCCCAACACCCAGCGCTCAGGGTCACACTCGGGAAATCCTGGCCTCCTACTCTGTGTGAAAGGATGACTCTCACCTAACATCTCCCCTCCCCTCGAAATTCCACCCCACGAGTCCCAGGCTCAGACTCAAACATTTGGGGAGGGCCCACGTTCTCAGACAGCTGAGCTGGGGGGCACCGCTAGATACAGGCGGGTGCTTTATCCCAAATACACCTGTACTCTGAATCCTGCCCCACGACCCTTACACGTTTTGCTTTTGCAGCCTCCTCCGCCGCCCAGAAGGAGGAGATGTTCTTATCTTCCCTTTGCCTGTAAGGAAGCCGACTCGCAGGGTCAGGTCACGTGCCCCGGGCCACCTGGCTAGAGCTGGGATCTGAGTTCAAGCCTCAGACGAACACAGAAAATGCACAGAAAGTTCAAACCACCTTAAATCCCACAACCCAGAAGCAATCTATCTGTTAACGTTTTGGTGAATATCTCCATCACGTATTGGCAGCCAAGGCATCAAACAGGTAAGCCATGAGTCAGAGACACCCGTTGGGTTGGCTTTCACCTTGCTCTCCAGCTCAGTATTTTGTAAATTTTTTTTAAAGATTTTTTATTTATTTACTTGACAGAGATCACAAGTAGGCAGAGAGGCAGGCAGAGAGAGAGGGAGAAGCAGGCTCTCTGCTGAGCAGAGAGTCCAATGCGGGGCCCTATCCCAGGACCCTGGGATCATGACCTGAGCAGAAGGCAGAGGCTTTAACCCACTGAGCCACCCAGGTGCCCCTTGTAAACTTTTTTAAAAACTAATTGTTTATTAATATCACACCCAAATTTATAAATCCAGTGATCCTTGAAAAACAGAGATCTGGTCATCCCAGTCTCTTATCTTTTCAAGGCAACAGTTGGCTGGTCCTAAGGACCAGCTGCCCACTTCATATGGGACAAATCTCTCCATTTTGCCACAAGCCCCACCATTCCCTGTTGTGCCCTCATTCAGCTTACCATCCTGCCCCATGTCAGGCTGACAACCTCTCTCTAGGCATCTACAACAGCTAACATTTATCAAAAACCTACAACAGGCCAACCCACCTCTCAAACGCACTTGACATGGGTTAACTTCTTTCATTCTCAAAGTAATGATATGAAGTAGGCATTATTATTATGCCCATTTTGCAGATGAGGCAACTGGGGATGAATTGCCCAAGACCACGGTGAGAGCCAGGCAGCCTGGCTCCAGAGTCTGCCGCTGACCCCCGTTCTATCTGTAAACACTCCCACACTCAGCCCTAGGTTGTTCCATAGCAATCCGTATAGTCTAGGATCATCTGTATCATAAAAACAAGAGAAACTAAAAAGTCAAAACTTACCCCAGAAAGTAGCAAGAGGGGACATTTGTTGCCTTTTCTATCCAGTTTTTCTTCCTTCAAGGAACTGCCCTTCTTCTGGCAGTTCTGGTGGGACTACCCCTCCCCCTCTCACTTCCCTCCTTACTGGGAGGCTGGGCATGTGACCCAGTCCTGACCAATCATGGCATTCCTCCTATGATATTACAGGGATTGGTAATCCCTCTCTGGAGATGGGCACGTGACCCAGGTCTAGCCAATCAGAGACTTTCCCTGGGATTTTTTTTTTTTTTTTTTTTTTTTTTTGTAAGATGTCTTTCCAAAGTCAAAGGTGATCCGGTGTGAGGAGCCTGGCACTGTTTGTGGCTGGGCTGGCTGCCCTATGGACAAAACCCATCTTAGAAGGAAATAGCTCAGACAGACTGAAAGAATGGGCAAGAGAATGAGAGAGAGAGAGAGAGACATCTTAAGTCTCTGATGTCTATATCT
This sequence comes from Enhydra lutris kenyoni, assembly GCF_002288905.1. Classification (NCBI taxonomy): domain Eukaryota; kingdom Metazoa; phylum Chordata; class Mammalia; order Carnivora; family Mustelidae; genus Enhydra; species Enhydra lutris. Next base: position 10,751,187 of record NW_019154139.1, on the reverse strand, counting down.
GCAAGGTCATCCATATCCCTGACTCTCCAGAAACTGAACCAGTAAATCCCAGTTTAAGCTAGACTGAGTTACATTTACTGAAAACCAAAAGATGCTTGAATTCTACATCCTTATTATTCTCTCCAATGACTCACACAGGCGCATCATCTGGACTCAGCACAATTTATTAACCATTCAGTCCCTGATGAGTGCTTGACTCTTCCCAAATTTCCCTGTCACCAATGGGTTGCTGGGAAGAGCCTTCATGGGCTCATCCTCTTCCACGTGTGTGCAATTATCTCACTAGGGGCAACTTCTAGACATGAACTTGGACATCAAAGTGTGTTCTGCTGCCCTTGACCTCCACCCCTGCCTTTGACATACTGAGCTATGGACCATTCCCCAGATCCAGCTTCCTCCTGTCCCTCTGTGCTACAGGCTCCCCGTAAGTCTTGCGGCCAAACCTGGACAAGGAATGACAGGTCAGGGGGATATCAGGCATGTTTGGAAAGCTCCCTCCAAAGCCCCACATGCAGTTGGGGTCTCACAGCCCAGAGCCTCAATAGTCCCAAGATTCAGGGGTGCTCCATCTGCCAGGCAGAGGCTCCCTCTGGTTCCAAGTCACGAGAAAGAATGAGAAATCAGAGAAAATTAAGAAAGGGAGGGACTTGAGAGATGATTCATCCCAGACACACACCCTACCCTCTACCTGCCACATCCCACCCAGCCCAGATGACTTAACCATGTGCCCCATGTGGCCCAAGATTTTTGTCTGTCTTGTGCCAATACCAAGAACAGCATGTGGCACGTAGTGGATATATATACATCTACTGAATGGATGGATGGATGATGGGATCGATGGAAGGTTTACTCCAACTGTGCAGCCAGTTGTGGGTTCAAGGGCAGGTTCTGCCCCTTACTCACTCTGTTAAGATCCTCTCTCTGCAGATCTCTTAACCCACATGTAAAGGAGGTCATTGATTTAGACCACCCCTAAGCTCTTTCCAGCTCTCTTGTCCTCAAGTCAGCTATGTCCCACAGGTGAGGAATTTTGAGCTTTGGGGCCACAGAAAGCAACACCTATGCGGTTTTACTACAGTTGGATCCAAGTCCTGGACCCTTCCTACTTTTTGCCCAAAGGCAGGGCAGGTCATTAAACTTCTTTCCAAATGTTTGAAATGATGCTTGCCTAAGTTTAGAGTGAGAATGAAGTCAGACAATGCAGAATCTGAGCTTGCCTCTTCCTGGCTGTGTGATCTTGAGCAAGTAACTTAACCCCTCTGAACTCAGCTTCCACATCTGTAAAACAGAGATAGTAATACACTTCGTGGGGCTATGGAAAAGGTTCAATGAAAGGATGTGCAAGCACTTAGCACAGTGCCTGGCATGTAGTGAGCACTCCACAAATGCTGGTGGTGGAGGTTGTCTAAAGACCTCCCAGATCCCATGTCTGGAGACTGCTGAGTGTTGTCCCATAACCAACTATGGACTCCACATAGTTCACATGGAAGAAGCAGAGATCCGTTTCAGGGAAAAGGACTGACCTCAGGCCAGAAAGAGCCTCAGGGAGAAGACTTTTAAAGAAGCTCTTCCCATCTTCATCCTTCTTCCTACCCGAAATTCAGGCACAATAGCTGTAGATCACGCAGCCACTTTGGGCCATGGGGAGACCTTGAGGATAGAAGCAAAAAGTTAGAGGGAGCCTGGATCCCTGATTCCCAGGCTTCTATGAAAACAGTCCTGTATTACCTACCCCAGGCTTCTTTCTCATAAGAGATAAATACACCTCTAATTTCTTTTTTTTTTTAAAGATTTTATTTATTTATTTGACAGAGAGAAATCACAAGCAGGCAGAGAGGCAGGCAGAGAGAGAGGAGGAAGCAGGCTCCCTGCTGAGCAGAAAGCCCGATGCGGGGCTTGAACCCAGGACCTGGGATCATGACCTGAGCCGAAGGCAGCGGCTTAACCCACTGAGCCACCCAGGCGCCCCACCTCTAATTTCTTTAAACCACTGTTAATTGGGTTTTCTCTTTCATATGAAGAAATACAATTTTATCTGTCCCCATTTTGCAGATGACCAAAAAAATTAAAAAAACAAAACAAAAACAAAACAAAACAAAACAAAAACACCAGGCTCAGATGGGAGAAATTCACAGAGTTAGCCAGGGCTGACTTGGGATTTGAATCCAGGGCCTCATGGTTCCTCTCCTATTAAATCTACCAAACCCATTGCCACCCACAATGAGAGGGTCCTTCCTTCCCAGGCTACTTGTATAGAAGCTGTTAGACATGAACAGGGCTGGAGGGGCAGAGGTTGGAGAGATGCAGTCACAGAAGACTTCACAGAGAAAGTAGTGTTTGAGTTGAGTCTTAGAGAATGAGTCAGTCATAATAACTGAACCATTCGGCCAGCCCTTCAGACAGAACGGGAAGCCCCAGATGCCAGCCTGTGTCCCAAGGAAAGGTACATCCACTGGGGCTGGCTGCATCATTAGGACACATTTCAGGGGTCCCCAAGACCACCCTCAGTTTCAGTGATTCACCTGGAGGACTCAGAGAACTCCGCACAAAGTCTTACCTACAACTATGATCTATGACACCAAAAGGGTAGAAAGCAAACCCAGCAAAAGTGCCTGGGGTGAGGTCCGCAGGAAGCTAGCACGAGGGTCCAAGAAACCTCTCCCAATGGAGTCACACAGGAGACACTAAATCTCCAGTAGCAAAGCGTGCAAATACATGGGGGGTGCCATCAACCCGGGAGGCTCAGAAGAAACTCAGCCTCCCAGGTTTTTACTGGGAGCTGGTCATGTAGGCACCCTCTGCCCAACATATACCCAACTTGCAGACTCCCAGAAGGAAAGCAGGTGTTCGCCATAACCCACGGTGTTTGCACAGTTTAGGTTCAGCGAGCCTCTCTCCTCAGGGAACAGCAGGAACCCTCCAGAAACCCAAGTTCCCAGACAGCAACCAAAGGCCAAACTTGCAAGTGGGCCTTGTAATGGATCATAGTCCCAGTCCTGCTGTGTTAACACTTCTACATGGGGAATGACACCTTCCTTCCCATTTCTGTTTTTGAAGTGACCCAGGAAATGGGTTTTCATGTCTCAGACCCAGACGTGGAGAGAAAAATCTAGTTTCCTATGGAGACTGTTTCAACAAGTTTCTTTGAGAATGACCTTGAGTTAGGCACGAGCCCAAGGGCAGGAGGGGGATTGGTTCCAAGAGTCTTGAGAGCACAGGACTGGCGGGTCTGGTCCTGAGCAGACCACTAATTCAAGTTCCAACTTGGTCAAGCATATCCAAAAATGAGCCTCGGTTTCCACCTCAATGAAATGAAGGCGTTGGATCTCACCTGTATCAGTGAGCTTTTGCTGCATAACAAACCAACCCAAGAGTTGGCGGCTCAGAACAGCAAACGATTGTTATTTCTCACAGTGGTACAGGACAACCCTGAGGGCTGGGCTCCACTCAGTGGTCCTTCTCCCAGTGTTGGCCAGCCTTGCTCATGAGGCTGCAACCAGACAGCCGTCAGGACAGCTGGGCCATTCTCCGCCCGGCCTCCCGGCCTCCAGGAGCTAGCCCACGCTGGTTCCCATGGCAGCCAGGCAGGCAGGTGGCCAGAAAGAGACACAGCCCAGATTCAAGGGAAAGAGAAACAGACCCCACCCCATGACAGGAGGCGTGTCACATGCGAAGTAGCCATGCAGAGGGGGGTGCACACAGGGAAGGGTAGAAAGGGTAGCCAACTTTGGCATCAACCACACTGTCTCCCCCATGTTCTTTTCATTCATTCATTCATCTGTTCCTTCATTGCTCTTACCAGACACAGAGACATAGAGGTGACCTTGTCCTCATGGGGCCTCCAGCCTCATAGGGAAACAGATGAATGAATCTATGGGTGCCACAAAGTTACACCATGTGAGCATTTATTTTATAGAAAATTTCTTCACACAAACTTTGTTCCATCAAGAAATTGGATCCACCTGCCAGAAAAGGCACAAGAAATAAAGTTGGGAATTTTAACCAGAAAGGAAAAGAAAACCAAAAGGGAAAGGAGACCATGCTCATGGAGTACCCACTCTGTCCCAAGTGTCTTATGCACAGTCTCTCCCACCATCTTTTCTATAACCCCGAGGTGAGGATTTTTATTCCCCCTTTACAGGGAAGTAAACTGAGGCTCATGGCAGATAAGTAACCTTGCCCAAGTCCTCACCGGTCCCAAGTGGCCAAGCTGAGAGTCACACAGCTGAGTCTGGCCCCAAAGTCCATATGCTACAGTCGAACAGCTGTAAAGGAGCCTCAGATTTGACTTTGAGTTTCCTATCAGCCTGAGGGAAGAGGGAAAGTAAACCTACAGCCAGCTGGTCACTAGACAGGAAAAAGCCAGACGTGTCCTTGAGGGGAAGCAAAGCCCTTCCTAGCTCTGAATCCATTTTCCTTTTCCCAAGGGAGAGGAGACAAAAGAGAGCCTGTAGAATAGAATCTGGGGGGCTCAGCTGTCCAAAGTGACCCTTCAGCTTCTGTCTGGGGAGGTTGCTAAGTAAACGGCCCATTGTTCCCCTGGAGAAGACTGTGTCCCCCAACAGTCAGCAGCCACGATGTGCGCATGTGTGCGCATGCGTGTATATGTGTGTGTGTGTGTGTGTGTGTGTGTGTGTGTGTGTGTGTGTGTCGTCTGTCTCTCTCACTTTCTCTTTTTATCCCCCAACCCCTCCCTTTGTTTGTCTCTGCTGTCTCTAAATCTCCCTTGCCCACACCCAAAAATGCAAAGAGTCCCAGCAACCCGAAACTCGGCTGGTTTTAGGAAGTGCTGCTGCGTCAAGAGCCTACAGACCAGATCCTAGCAGACAGGACTGACTTCCTCCCCACACGGCGCTGGGCGGGGCCTCCCGGAAGGGGCATGCTGTTAGCTGAGGTGACACATCTCTGCCCGGCCAGCTCCAACGGCAGCTGGGTCAGCAGGCAGCGGCAGCACGGGCCACCCCCTCCCCAGGGCCTCAGAATGGACCTGTGCCACCCAGGTAAGCACCTGGGGCCAACCTCTCTGGGCCTCAGTTTCCTCCTCTGTAAGACGGGGACAATCGTGCCTGCTTTCACAGGATCCTGGAAGGAATCGATATAGAAATAGATCTAAGACAGGTGGGAAATTCAGAAGCAAGCCACAAATGTTTATGAGCTCAGGCTGGCTGCCTAGCTGTGCTCCAGGAGCTGGGGATCGGGTGAACAAAGCGGGCCGGGTCCCTGCTTGCCTGAGCTCACGCTGTAGGGGGGGCGTACTGTAGGACAGACAGTAAAGGTATTTATGGAATATGTCAGGAGGTGACAAGAGAAGGAAGAGCCAAGTAGGGGAAGGACGATGGGAGAAGGTGGTCGAGAAGGACAGGAGGACATAGCATTTGGGCAGAGACCTGGAGGAAGGAAGGAGTGACCCATATGGGTTTCTGGGGAAGGAATATTCCAGGGGGAAGGAACCGTCAGTGCAAGAAAGATTGCTCAAGTTGCAGATGATGGCGTTGGTGACAATGGCTTTCTGGGCAGCACAAGGGCCTTGAAGCTCCTGTTTGGCCTTTAGGGGTTGGGGGTAAGGACAGCCTTTGGGGAGGCTGAGACCACCGCATAGAACGCTGCTGAAGGGGGCCTGAGGAGGAGCCGCAGAGAACCCTGGCTGAGACCCTCCCCAGTGAGCAGGACCATGCATCGGGGGGGAAGAGAAGAGGCACAGTCTGCACAGTCAGTGGGGGAGACGACAAGTGGTGCTGGGTTTCTGCAAGGCAGGGAGAAGGAACGGAACAAAGTGTCCATGCCCTGTACTCAGAATACCCCAGCCCCAGCACTGCCTGGAAGTCCGGAGGATGAGGGCTGCCAGGAGCTGTCCAGTCCCTGGGTTCAGAGGACATCTACCCTGTGAGCAATAGAACCATTTTTCTTCAAACAAAACCTAACAGAGCGGGGCCTGACCCCGCCCACTGGGCCTCCCGCGGGCTCTGGGGAACACAGTGAGAGAACCACACATCCCTTTCAACAGTCCTTGGGCTTTGGGTGGCATATGGCTCACAGACTGGACAGGCTCCTGGGCATACGTCTTAGGTCACGCCTAGAAGATAAGCGGGGACACAGGGAGAAGGCGTGGGGCTCCAGGTCACTCAGCAGATAGGAGGCCATCAGAGGCAGGGAGGTCACGCCCGCACACCCAACCCGTCTTCCCACCATTAACACTTTGTTCTTTTGGGGCTTCACAGACTGAGATCCTTCAGAACGGGGATGGCTGTCTCTCTAAGGGGAAACGGAGGCTCCCGGACATGAACTGGAGGGGAGGGCTGACTTGCTCGAAGTCAGGCGGCCAGAGCAGGGACAGGACCCTGAGAGGAGACAGAGCCACCATTTAGCCTGGGCTGTGAGAAGCAGGAGGCCAGAAGCTGCTCTCTTGAGGCTGGCCCTGGGTGGGGAGTGGATTGAGTAAAGTCAGTGAAGGTGGCGTGCTGACGGTTTGAGATCTCCGTGGACTCTTCGTTCATTCACTCATTCACGCTATCAGCAGTCCTCCCGTGTGCAGGGCCTGTGCTGGGCAGTGCTAGGGACAGTGACCGGCCGTGGGGAAGCCGCTGATCCAGGATCTGGGAGAAGAGGGGGACAGATCCTGCAGTTCAATGACCCAGGGCAGATGAGGAAGCGATTCCTTCCACCTGGGAGTGGGTATATCTGGGAAAACTTCCTGGAGGAGTCAGAGGGAGGGAAGGAAGGTCATCCTCCCTTACCCAGAGTGGGTCTTAATCAATGCCCCTCCACAACCAGATGACTTCCCCTCTCTGAGCTCAGATTCATAATCTGTCAGTGGACACCGTCGCCACCCCGGCCTGAGCTGGGAAAGTGAATAAGTAGGGATTGGGGGTCAGCCCCACCCAGCTTGGGTCCAGCTCTGCACCCACTTGCCGGTGGTTGTGATGGCCTTTTCCTTCTGTGGGCTCCAGTTTCCTGTCTGCACCATTGACAGGATGGTGGCCAAGGTCCCCCAGGACAGCTTCCCCCCCTGCCCTGTGTTCTGCCCAGAAGCAGATCAGTCCCCCTCCCCCAGGACCTGCTGGGAAGGCGAGAGGTCCAGGCAGCCAAAGCCTCTACGTGACCAAAGACAGCACCTTTGGGCTGGTGCAGGGAGGCCGGGTGCAATTAAAAATAGACACAGCTTGGCTCTGGGGGTGGGGAGGAAGCCACATGACACCCACAAAGCCTTGGGGGCTGGGCTGGGGAGCAGCGCCACCGGACACCCCCTTCTGCCCCAGTGCCCCTCACGCCGAGACTCTGAGAAGCCTCTGCCCTTGGGGGCCCCAGGATCGCACCCTTCTCTTGCCCTGGAAAGGGGAAGCAAGGCCAGCTGTCCTGGAAGCGGGTCTGCAAGCAGAACGATTTCTAAAAATATGATGGGAAAGAGGAAGGACAAAGGGGAAGTCGGGAGGAGCTGGGGAGCGGGTCGGGGTGGGCACCGGGGCACCCCCAGCTGGCCTAGGTGTGGGCGCAGAGGGCGGCCCCAGCCTGCAGCATGGGTGAGGCCCATCGTCCACGGGCAGCCCTTGGGAGGTATGAAACTCAGAGCCAAGGGAGGAGCCAACAGAGGTCACAGTGATGGCTATGGTCCTCCTTTTATTATCTGTTTGTTTTATTACTACTGTTAGCAAATTGCACCTCCCATGAGCTGCTCCGGTGTTTGAAACTACAGCATCAGGGCTCTCGTTCTGTGTCCTTGTCACCCTCCCTGAAATATCTGTGCCCTCAGCTCTGAAATGCAGAGACGTCCCCGCTTTGAAACACAGAGCTGAAGGGTTGGAAGGTCGGGTGCTTCCCGTGGCCGTTGGGACAGCACAGGCATCAGAATCCTGTTGGGGTCAGAATCCTGCCAGGAGGGGATAGGGGACAGAGAGAATCCAGGAGCTTGCCTGTCAAACCACAGAAGAGGCTCTGTGAGGAAAAAATGCAAAACACCCCCCCTCAGGCCATCCCACCATCCCGAGAACTTTCCACCCACACCTGTGCCTCAGTCTCCCCAGCTCGAGGAAGTTGGCTGGCCTTCTGTCTCAGCCCTCCCAGAAGGGGAAAGAGGAACAAAGTGTGGGCATCTCTGAGCATCTGGCCTTCATTCTCGAACAAGTCGTCATGGTCAGCATTTCCAAGTCGGAACCCCTGGGGCTGGGGTCAGCTGGGGTTTTGATGATTTGCATGAAAATATCTGGCGTCAGAGGACCCAGATCAAGGCGGTGGCCTCGAAGTCCCAGCCGGGCCTGGGTGTGACCATCTTCCAGCTGTGTCTCCTCGAGCGGGTCACTGGACCTCTCTGAGCCCCAGGCGTCTCATCTATAGAGTGAGAGCAGACAGACCTTCCTCCAGAGCTGTCATGGGGACCCAGTGGGATAGAGGATAGTGAGAGCCCAGAGCCCACAGGGCCTGGCACGTAGTAGGTGCCCCCGCAGTGTGCCACCCCCCAACAGACGGCTCCGCTTGTTTATTGAGCAAGACCTCAGAGCGGTCCACACAGATCCCGGAACTGCTGTGGGGACAGGAGGAACAGACACCACACAGGAGGGCACCTGAGAGGGGAGAGGATGAGTGGGAGCTGCCAGGCAGAGGGGAGAAGGAAAGGCATTGCTGGTGTGGGGAAAAGCCGGCACACAGGTCCGTGGGGAAGGCGCACGTGGAAGCAAGCCAAGGACATCCGGGTCAGGGACAGCGCAGTGTGAGCCGGGGACTGGGGGCATGTGTGTGGGACTGGTGGGCCTGGGCCAGATTCCAAGTCTTCTCTCCAGGACACGGGGATGCTGTAGGAGACTGGATTGCAGGTGCAGAGTGGAGGCAGGGAGACACAGGGAGGTCCTACCGTTATCCAGGGCAGAGCCTATGGTCTGCGTGGGGTGGGGTGGGGCTGTGGGAACAAAGGAGATGCACAGGGCATGGGGGTGGGGAAACTTGAGGGCCAGAGAAGGAGCTGTGTGTCAACGTGCCTCCTGGGGTCCTGGCCTCTTCCAGGGGTTCTAAGGATTGAAAGGCATAATTTATACAGAGCTGCTGGCCTACAGTAGTTGTTTTGAGCTGAAGTTTAATGGGACGCTTGCTTTGTCCCCTGGTCTAAGGGCCACCTCCCCCCTCCTCTCTGGAAACCAGGGTCTCTAGGCCTGTGGAGCTCAGAGTAGCAAGGCTGGAAAGGAAGACTCCCCGTGGGGGTCACCAGGAGGAGGGTACATGGAGTCACTCCTCCTCCTTGGGCCTGGATCCGTGTCGGTGACTTGTTGGGGACAGAGCACCTTCTAACGGCGCATCCAGGTGGACAGTACCTATCCAAGCAGGATGTAGGCTCCGGGCTGACACCTCAGCTGCACCTTCGAGAAGCCGCGCCATTGTCCCATCAGGCCGGCAGCTGCTGGTGGCGAAGTGGTGGAGAGGACCAGCGGGCTCCAGGCCATACGCACCTCCCACACCTGCTTCACTGTAAAGAGAGTCCCTTGGTCCAGTGTGATGTTGGGCAGTACTCAGAGTGAGTGGGCCGATCAAGCAGTCTGGAAGCCTCCAGAAAGGGGCCCAGACAGAGCATCCGTGGGAAGGAAGGGCCACTGTGTGACCAGGGCATGTGTGGCTTTCGGTCAAGACAGATCGCAGGCCTTTGAGAGTAGAAAGGATCCGACATTATCAACTTGTCGCCAAGTTGCTGGTTGGCCTTCCCGGGAAACCATCGGGACATGCAGCAGTGGCAGGAGCTGGGGAAGCCTGGGTCAGAGGCTCTAGACGCAGCTTCTGCCCGGGCCCCATGACAGTGTCACCCACGGACAGTTGTACCAGCATGGGGTTGGCCTGTCAGAGACGAGCTGATGTCACTGGCCGATCATGCTGTCTGCTTGGTGGTGCAGGCTTTCTCCTGTGCTGGATGGTTGCCAGGGAGCATTAGTGTGTCTCGCAAAAGTCCTCACCCTCGGGGCACCTGGTTGGCTCAGTCCGGTGGCTCAGGTCATGATCTCAGGATTGGAGGATCAAGCCCCACATTAGGCTCATACTCTGTGGGGAGTCTACTTGATGTTCCGTCTCCCTCTCTCTGCTCTTCCATCCCCTACTTGCATTCTTTCACTCTCTCTCTCTAATAAATAAATAAAATCTTAAAAAAAAAAAAATCTTCACCCTCTGTGTCCACTCCTAGGGGACCATCTACTTATCTTCCTCAGACCTCTCTGTTCCCAATCTTCCAGTCTTCCCTCTTTCCAGCCTCAGACCAAGCCATCCTCTCCTGGTCATTGTTAACCTTAAGAAATAAAACTGCCAGTTACTTAACCAGCAAAGATGAATTTATTCCAGAATAGTATAGAACTACAATCCAGGACAAATGAGCTAGGGCCAAACCCTGGGCGAGTCTGCAGAACAAAGGACAGGAGGCTCTTTTATAGAGGAGAGGGGAGTCGGAAAATTAATCCCCAGTTACCTGGGAGCTCAAGAGAAGGTAGCTTTTCATCACTGAGTTGTAACTTTCTCATCCACTGGGCTGTTGCTAAGGGAAGAGAAAAGCCTCCTTCCTCCTGCTGGGAGAGTAAAGGAGGAGCTAAAATCTTTCCCACTTTCAAGGTGTGTCTCCTCCAGTGGGGTCTGCAATTGAGGAGGGGGTGAGAGCTCCCCCTGCTGGCCTCCTGACTCCAGTCTAGATTTCCTCTTGGGAATTTTCACACCCTATATGCACGTGTATTCCTGCTTCACGCTCCTGCTCTTTGCCCATGAAACCAATAACCAGGAGCCCTTCCACAGTTCTGCCCGCTGGGAGGACTTCTCACACTGTCTCTCTGGGACACCTTTGAGCAGGGCTATATAGTTCAACAGCTATTTAGTTTTTACGGGTTCCCAAACACTAAGCCACCCATTCTGGAACCAAGTTCAGGTGTTTTGCTCCATTGCCAGAAAGATCACAAGGGACCCACCCAAGCAGACATAGTGTGAGCTGAGGGACCTGGTGCAACCACAGTGGGTGACACAGGGACCTGGGTGACCTGTCCATGGAGCTTACTGGAGCCCTCTGTTCACTGAAGGAACCACTTATGAAGGGCAATCATTATCAATGTATTATTATCATATGTAATTGGCCCAGCATTGTAGGACCCTTTCTTCTGGGGACCTTCTCCTCAGTCAGCAGAGTCTAGGTCTGAATACCGGTTCAGGTCCAGAAACTAGGCAAAAGGTCTTGGCTTTTTATGCAGTGGCTGTCCCTTGGGAGGGGCAGCTCCATTCGGCTGAGTTGGGCTCCTGGAGAGGAACTCAGCTAGGACAGCAACAGGCTATGCCCCCACCCCACCCCCAGCCACTGAGAAAATGGGTGCCTTCGTCCTGCAGGGGGGAGCAGATGGCACAATGTAGCACCCATTATACATGTGTTGGACACTTGTCCTATATTGACTACTTGCTTGGTGCCTCCCCATCCCAGTACCCAGTTGCCATCTCAAAGTTCAAGATGGCTGCTCAGTCAATGGGAGGGAGAGATAAGGAAAGGGAGCCCTTAATATTCTCTCTGCTTGCCAAACTATGGAGAGAGCCCAGATGTCCTTTGATAGATGAATGGATAAAGATGTGGGATATATATACAATGGAATATTACTCAGCCATTAAAAAAATGAAATCTTGCCATTTGCAATGATGTGGACAGAACTAGAGGGTGTTATGCTCGGCAAAATAAGTCCATCAGAAAAAGACAATTCTCATATGATTTCACTCGTATGTGGAATTTAAGAAACAAAACAGAGGAGCACAGAGGAAGGGAGGGAAAAATAGAACAAGGTGAAACTAGAAAGGGAGATAAACCATAAGAAACTCTGAACCATAGGAAACAGACTGAGGGTTGCTGGAGGGGAGGGGGTTGGGAGATGGGGTAACTGGGTGATGGGCATTAAGAAGGGCACGTGATGTAATGAGTGCTGGGTGTTCTATGCAACTGATGAATCACTGAGCTCTACCTCTGAAACTAATCATACACAATATGTTCATTGAATGTTTAAAAAATTTTAAAATATTCTCTCTGCTTTCATTTGGGAGATATAATAACTATCCTTGCAAAACCTTGAAGAAAGGTGACCCCCCAAAAAAAATAGAAAGAAAGAAAAGAAAAGAATAGAAAAGAAAAGAAAAGAAAAGAAGAAAAGAAAAGAAAAGAAAGTGACCAGTTTCCCTAAAAGAGTCCGGGAGCGTATGGGCAGGAGGACAAGAAATGGCAACCTAGGGTGGAGGAGCTTCATGGGCAAAAGTGGGGAAGTAAGACTGAGAGACAGGTTGGGGACAGTGAGGAGCTGGCAGGCGGGACTGCCAGACTCTTACTGAGAATAGTGGGAAGTAAGGCTGGCGGGAGAGGCCAGGACCAGGATGAGAACTTTTCTCTCTGAGTAATGAGGAGCCTGTGGAGATTTTGACAAGGCAAGTGCTGTGGATGGAACAGGACACACAACGTATTGGGGGGACCGCTGATGCTGATGCGGCACCTGGCACAGAATACCAGCACACACGCGTCTCCCTTCATTCATTTCCAGGTGAGGGGGAAGGAACTCAGGCTTTGTAGCCAGCCCAATCCAAGTCCCACTCTGGCTCAGCGGCTTGTCCCCATGGAATTGTGGCCAGGTCACCTCATCTCTCTGAGCCTTGGTGTCTAGAGCAAGGACTGTGAATTGTCCCCCAAAACCCAGTCACCCCATCTTACATAGCAAGGGCATCAGGACTGCCACACTAAAGACTCATTTCCCAGCTTCCCTTGTGGCTAGGTGTGGTCATGTGACTGCTTCTGGCCAATAGCATGTGAGGCAAAAGGATACACCACTTCCTGGTTGCACAAATAAGTAAGGGGTTGAGTGATAAGCCCGGGATACGGGAAAGGAGTAAATGAAAGTTCCGAGGAAGGACAAAGGTATTCGGCAAGTGTTCTGAGTACCTGCTACGTGTCAAGCTCTTTCTAGGGGCCGAGGATGCAACAGTGAGCAAAATTCTTGACGTGTCTGCTCTCCCGGTGCTGGGAGTATGAGTAGAACAGAAAACATGCAGATCAACAAAATGACTTCAGGGAGTCTGTACAAAGAGGGTACAAAGCTGGGTCGGAAGGGAAGGTGGAGTGTGTAGTCACTGCTTTAGAGTGTGTAGTCAGGGAAGGCCTCCTGGAGGAGGTGACATCAGGGCTAAAGCCCTGAGTGACAAGGGCAAGCAAGCCAAGGGTTTCTGGAAGAAAGAGGGCCCTGGGGAAGCAAGAGCTAGCCTGTGTGGCTGAGCAGAGTGATGGAGGGGATGGTGGTGAATGGGCCAGTGACCGCAGGTTCTTCTCTGTCCAGACCCAGCAGAGTTGAGCAGCGGGGAGACCCAGGAGCTGCAGCAGATCAAGTGGCACCGAAAGCAGCTTCTGGAAGACATCCAGGTGTGTGCACACTCACACTCACACACGTGCATGCACACGTCCACACACATGCTCGTGCTGACACACCCTCCAAGCCCACTCGCCCACAAGCAAACCCTCGCACACACTCACACGCCTCCCCACTCACACCTGACCTCAGCCTGGTCAGAAGGCGGGGCTGGACTCCAGCCCACGCATGGCCTTGGCCCTGGCCCCCAGGAGTGGGGTGGCCAGAATCCCAGAGGGACTCCCCACTGCCAGTCCCCAGCTGCCAGGACCCAGAGGGAGCCAGGAGCGTGGGGGAGGAAAGAGGGGACAATCAGCAAAGCACTTGCTGTGTGCCGTGCCCCGACCAGTGCTCTCCTATACTTCATGGGACGGCAGGCTCCACTCCCATCCATGTGGCTCCCAGCAGGCCTCATCTCCACGCTGAGCCTCAATTTCAGCCCCTCTAAAACTTAGACCATTTCATCAAGGTAACACCAGTGTGTGCCCGGCACTCGCCAATGAACAAGTTGCTCAGCCGTTCACTCGTCTGATTTTAGGCTACTTCTGAGGCAGGCCCTGGTTCTGTTCCTGGAATGTGCCAGGCTCCGTCCTGCCCCTGGGCCTTTGCACTCACAGTTCCCACAGCCTGGGACTCTCCCAAGCTCTCCTCGTGGCACCTCCTTCTCATTACATTAATTAGGGGGGTCCTCTACCCCCGGGTTCCTCCTGCAGGAACAAGATGAAAAAGGCCAGAGGGGAGTGGGGAAAGCACAGACTTGGAATCAGGACTTAGACAGGTCACATCACTTCTCTGCACCTCAGTGTCCTCTTCTATAAATTCCACTAGGATTACTAGGTCCTTGAGAAGAGGGCCTGCACTTTCTGGTACCCTGGTGTACCCATAACTCCTGGCCCATAGTAGGCACAGAGTCAAGGGCGAATGACAAAGTCAATGGACGGGTGATGGAAGCCAGAGAGGACTCGGGGCCTGGTCCTAGGGTGGGAATTCACGCTTCGTGGCTGGGAGGCAGTAGGGAGCCACAAAAGGTGTTGGGGAAAGCTAGGTGCCAAGTTGTCCTTCAGGAAGCTGGCAGCTGGGTGGAGGAGGGCTTGTCGGGTAAGCTTGGCTAAAAGGCAGGAGATGCCACAGCTGCAGAGGGGAGATGGGAAGGCCGGAAATAGAACAGGGTGAAGGGTGGGAACTTGGGGACTGCCTCCCCCAAGACAGGAGCCCTTGGGGAATTGGGCATCAACAGGAAATAGGTTGGCTTGGGATTGTGAGGATAAGAAGCATCTGGGAAAGAGATCTGGTCAGGGGTAGGGACCCTCTGTGGCAGCTCAGTGGAGTCAGGGGTCATACCCGGGGTGAAAGTGGTTGTGGGGGGAGGGGGTTCAGGAATCTTTTTCCATCCCAGCCTCCGTCCCTGACTTTGCACCCTGTCACACCTCCTGCCACCCCACAGAAACTGAAAGATGAGATCGCAGATGTGTTTGCCCAGATTGACTGCTTCGAGACCGCGGAGGAGAGGTGAGGGGCCGGGCCAGGGGACACTGAGAAGCTGCCAGGGTGGCTTCCCAAGGATGTCACTCCCCAGGAATGAGCATGAGGGAGCAGGGGCCATGCCTGGGTCTGGGGTCCTTGTGAAATCAGGGCATCTGCATGGAGGAAGAGACAGTGGAGGTGAGATAGGAACAGGGAGGACCCTAGACTCCATCGTGTGGTGTGGTCTGGTCCTAACTCCTAGCTGACCTCTCTTGAGAGACACCCTTACCCTCAACCCCTCCACCCAAAGTCTCCCAACCTACCCTGACCCAGCCCCTGATCTGTCGCTGGCCAGGAGCATCATGGGATGGGCCGGGAGAAGGAGAGTTCAGCCCCAAGGAGGAGGACCAGGAACCAAGGACCTCACAAGTACCAGAGCCTGGACAGGGCAAGGCCAAGGCTGGCCCACCTCACCCCTCCCACAGGGTGTCATCCACCTGTACCTCCTATGGGAAGACCACCCCTCCCCCGGCTCTGTGACCTGGGGCTGGTCCCTGCCCCTCCCTGGGCCTCAGTTTCGCCACTTGTGGCGAATAAGAATCTTGGTTCCAGGGCGCCTGGGTGGCTCAGTCTGTTAAGCGTCTGCCTTCAGCTCAGGACATGATCCCAGAATCCAGGGATCGAGCCCCAGTTTGGGGCTCCCTGCTCAGTGGGGAGTTTGCATCTCCCTCTCCCTCTGCCCATTCTGCCCCCACCCCCACTGTTCATGCTCTCTCTGAGAGAGAGAGAGAGAGATTGAGAGTGTTGGTCCTATATAATCCCCTAAGGCCTCAGGCAGGGACTCCGACATCTGTGTCCCAGGAAATCCCCACCCTGCCCTCGCCACCCCTTGGTCTCTGATGCCTCTAGTCACCGTTCTAGACCCACGCACAAGTCACACGGACAAGCATGGACACACACAGGCACCCTGTTCCAGCTCCAACAATAGCATCCCATTCACAGAGCACCTACCACTGAGCTATTTTGAACATTTCCCCCTCTCCACAGTGCTGGGAGGCAGGTGATGGTGTCATCCCCATTTTACAGATGAGAAAACTGAGTCCCAGAGAGATAAAGTGATTCAGCTTCTGTGGCTCAGCCAACAAAACAGAGGTGGGATTTGCACCAGGAGTCTGGCTCCAGCCTGTGCCCTCACCTTCAGCCTCCCTGCTGTCCTGCCCCCACTTTGAGCACAGCCCCCGCACCCGCCGCCAACGCTCTCCCTGGAGCAACTCTGGGCTCCCAAGGCCATGGCTCCAGAGCTGGTTAAAATGCTGATGCTGGGCCCATCAGAAGAATCTCCTTTAGCAGCTCTGAAAGGGGCCCAGACCCTGCGTTTCTCTCGCTCTCCCAGGTGACTCCAGGCAGGGTGTGAGAACCCCACTGGAGGCTCTTGGGGAATATAGGCTCTAGTGAGCAAAGCATCCTTGGGGCTTGGAAGGGCGGCCCTGGGGGCCCGGGGTGGTCCCGACTGACATCCTTTGTGTCTACAGCCGGTTGGCCCAGAAAGAGAAGGAGCTATGCATCGGGCGTAAGAAGTTCAACATGGACCCGGTGAAGGTAGGCATTTGTGGGGGGCTCAGGGGGTCACAGGGCCGGGGGAGCTGTACACCAGACACCTTCGCAACGTCCTCTTGTTCCCCTCAACTGACAATTACCCACCGTACAGAGGAGGAAACTGAGGCCCAGCAGAGCTCAGCACCTTGCCCAGCATCCCACGGCCCATCGAGGCTGAAGGGGTCTGTCACCCCACAGCATAGCATGAGGGGGTAGCCATGGCGGAGGATGTGGGGACCGTGCATGAGGTCCGCGGACTTGGACCCTGCTGCTTCCTCCTTTGTGAAACGGGCTTTGGACAGTGGGGCCCTTAGATCTCGGGGCTCAGTTTCTAGAAGTGTCTTCCAGCCTCTCGGTCTGGGGGCACTGGCACGGAGAAACCCAGGGCTCAGGGACCAGCCACGTTCTCGCCCTTTCCCCCCTCCATTCCCCACTCCGCCACCCAACCTCCAAGCAACCTCAGCCCCACCTCTCACCCAGCTAGGTGGCAGAGGGTTCCCTTCCTGCTTGAACAAAGGAGGGAGGAAGCCACAGGCTGACAGGCAGAGGTGGGGTCAGGGCAGCCCAGGCGTCCCTGGAAATTTCCTGCTCACCCTGAGGAGGCTGCCTCTTCCCCATCACAGGGACACAGGCTCACAGTGTCACACACCCGTGCGCCTTCTGCAGCCACAGGAATCTGACCCCAGCCCCGTCCACACGGAACACACACACACACACACACACACACACACACGTACACGCGCACACAAGCGCACTAACTCATCCTCCCACCAGAGCACAGGGAGGGGCCCCCGAGGGAATCCCATGACCCTCTGCCGGTCAGTGAGAGCCTCCCCCAAACCTGCTCCCCCATCTTCCAGCAAATTCTTCTCCAACAGGAACAGGGACATGGAGGAGCCCTCCTGGAAAACCAAAGACGGACCCTTTAAACTCCCCAAATTAGAAGGACAGATTCTGAGTGCTGGGGGATGGGGGAAGAGGTGTGTGTGACATCGTCAGATCAGAAAAAGCAGTTTCATGTAGGAAGGGAAGGAAAGGCACCACAATGGACACTGTCTCCCTCTGAGTGGTGGGACTTGGCAATTTCTTCTTCTTTTGATTTAGCTGGTTTTTTCTAATTTTTATACAATGAACATAAATTACTTGTGAGGAAAAAAATGAAACACTATTTTTAAATAAATGGGTTTTAAGGGGACAAAAGGAAAGTCTGAATCATGGAATCTTAAAAGTTATAAATTCACAGAATCATTGAAGACTATAATCCAAGTGTTCAGACTGAAGGGAACCTGAGGAGCCCATGGCATGAACCTGGTTCATTGCAGGAATGCTATCTCTCTTTGTATGCCTCCAGGGATGGCAGACTCACCACCTGCTAAAGACAGCTTCCCTTAAGGAAGGACAGAACTTCCCAGAACAGTCTGTGCCTACGGCAGAATGCCAGGCCCCAATGCGCCACCACCTGTCTTGCAGTCTGGCCTCAGGCCACCCCCTTCCCTTCCTCCTCTCCCACTGGCGACTGTGTCGGGGCTGATCATGGGTTCTGTGTACCCCCTTTAGGGCATCCAGTATCTCACTGAGCACAAATTGCTGACCCCCAATGTCCAGGACATCGCCCAGTTCCTGTACAAGGGCGAGGGCCTCAACAAGACGGCCATTGGCACCTACCTGGGGGAGAGGTAAGGTGGGGTGTGGACTTAGGGAGATAGGGAATGTGGGTGTGCAGGTGTGCATAGGTGTGTGCGTATGTGGGCAGGTAAACGAGCGAGTGAATTATGTTAGGGAAGTCATGACTCTTGGGCTTGAAAGGGCTAACTGATCACTTCTCTCCAACTTCTGAACCCAAGCCTGGTTTCCTTCCTTCCTTCATTCACTCATTTGTTCAATAAATAGATGTGTTTTAGTATTTACCGTGTGCCAGGCAGTGTCAAATTGCTGGATTTAGCCTAGTGAACAAGACAAACAAAAATCCTGTCCTTAGGGAGATACATTCTTGCACAAAAGACAGATCCCAAAATACGTAAAATATGTTAGAAAATTATAAGTTCTTTGGAATGCAAATAAAGCAGGGAAGGGAGATGAGAACCACTGAGAACCACAGGTCAAGGGCTGTGACGTCAGATACTGTGGATGGCAAGAGTCTTGTGAAGGAAGTGTCTCATGGAGAAATTGATGCTTGACACTTAAAGGGGGTGAGCAGTGAAGACCTCTGGGGGAGGAGCATTCCAGACAAAGGGAAGAGCACGTGTCAAGGTCCTGGGGCAGAAGCATGTTCAAGGAACAGCAGGCTGGTGACATTAGAAGAGACCAAGGGAGAAAAGAAGTAGGAGGTGACAAGGCGGAGCTCCGTGGGAGGGTTCAGGGCAGAGGAGTGGTGAGAAAGGACCCCTCTGGCTGTTGGGGGTGGCAGGTGGGCTATAAGTGACAAGGGGGGTAGCTAGACCAGCAACGCTTCTCCCAGGTTCCCCGGTGAACACGTTCCTTCTCCTAAGAGAGCAGAGGATGCAGATGGCAAAAAGGGCAGAGCTTCCAGTTTTGAGCTAGGAAGAGGGAAGAAATAAGAGTAGGCATGGTTCTCTCTATTTTACAGATGGGGACACTGGGGCTTGGGAAGCCCAGTGGCTTAAGTAGGGTCATCCAGGCAGGAAGTGGCAGAGGAAGGACTTGACCCAGAGCAGGCTGTTCTGAAGCCGGAGCTCCCCTCCCAGGTGAACACCCCATGAGGGTGTGGGGGGAATGATGTGGGCTTAGACAGAGGTGAGCAGAGCAGAAGGTGGCTGGATCTGGAAGGAGGACACGGCTCCCCTCCTCTCCCTCCCCCACCTCAACCCCCTCCGGGAGGTGGGTGCCCACAAGTTCCCAAGTGCGTGTGCCCTCCTTTCTGCCCTCTCCAGGGATCCCTTCAACCTGCAGGTCCTCCAGGCCTTTGTGGACTGCCACGAGTTTGCCAACCTTAACCTCGTGCAGGCCCTCAGGTGAGTTGTCCGGGGAGCGGGGCTCAGACCCTGGGGGTGGCCCAGCCTGGGGGGCGGGGAGGGGGTCCAGGAGCCACACTAATGGCACAAACACAGCCTCACCCTTGGTCTCTGATGCCTCTGATCACCTTCTTGTGCCTCCACGACTCCTCATGCTTGCACATTACATTATTACAGCCGTATTTCAATATCATGATGACTGTTACCGTTACTTCTGCCATCCCCGCTACCTTTGAGATTAGTGTTTCTTTCATTTGTTTTATTAATACAGCATAGTAGGTATTCCCTCTTTCATATATATGAAACTCTGGAGCCAGACTTCCCGGTTCATATCCCAGCTCTGCCACTCACCCCCAGGGCAAGTCTCTGTGCCTCAGTTTCTTTGTCTACAAAATGGGAATAATAATAATACCCATTAGGGGTGACTGGGTGGCGCCATTGGTTGGGCATCCAACTCTTGGTGTCAACTCAGGTCATGATCTCAGGGTCCTGGGATGGAGCCCCACGTCAGGTTCAGTGCTCAGAAGGAAACTGGCTTGAGATTTTTTTCCCTCCCTTTTTCTGTCCCACCACCCACTCGCTCCCTCTGTCAAATAAACAAATAAATCTTTAGAAAAATGATAATAATGGGGCATCTAGGAGGCTCAGTCCATTAAGGCTCTGTCTTCGGCTAAGGTCATGATCCCAGCGTCCTGGAATCAGGACCCATGTCCGGCTCCCGGCGCAGCAGGGAGTCTGCTTCTCCCTCTGCCTCTGCCCACCCCCTCCTGCTTGTGCTCTCTCTCGCTCTCTTTCTTGCTCTCTCTCAAATTAACTCATTATTTAATTAGTTATTTAAAAATAAATAAATATAATAATAACAGTACCAAATTCATAGGGCTGTAACAACTAAACAGAAAGTACTTAGAATTGGCTTAGTAAGTCTTGCTGCTATGGGTAATGCTGGGAATGCTGGGAAAATCAGCTCCTGAATGGGGGGATTTGATCTGGACTTTGAAGGATGATGAGGAGTTTGCGAGGCAGAAAAGGAAGAAGCCACTAACATCCAAGCAATGTGGCCTTCCCTTCGATTCCCATGCTCTTTAAGGGGGAGGGGTAGGTGGTTGGGAGTCTCAATATTCATTCCTTCCTTCTTTTATTCATTACTGAGCAGTCCCTGGGCACTCAGGCCAAGGTGAGGCCCAGGGGGAGGTGTGAGAGGAGCTACACAGACAACCCTTGACCTTGGGGAACTAACTTTGAAGCTCTGGAAGGACTTAGGTTCAAAGAACAGGAAAACCTAGCCAAGAGAATGCACCTACCCAGGGGTCTCCTGTCCAATCCCAGGGCAGACAGAGCACCCCACCCCGGGCTGAGGCGGAGGAGGCCACAAAGGGTTCTGAGACCAGAGGAGCAGAGAGGAGCACAAATTTTGCTCCTGTACTTTGAGAGAAAAGCCACCTCCCCCTGAGCCTAAAGGACGGAGGCAGACACTCCCATTTACAGGATAAAGACTTAGGCAAGACAGGCAGAGCAGCTTCTCTGGGGTCCCCAGCCACCCCCACCCACCCACCCACAGCCCCATTCCTCCCCCAGACAGTTCCTGTGGAGCTTC
Source organism: Enhydra lutris kenyoni (assembly GCF_002288905.1). Classification (NCBI taxonomy): domain Eukaryota; kingdom Metazoa; phylum Chordata; class Mammalia; order Carnivora; family Mustelidae; genus Enhydra; species Enhydra lutris. The sequence goes on along the minus strand of NW_019154139.1, from coordinate 10,730,197 downwards.
CGGCTACCAGGCGAGGCCCAGAAGATCGACAGGATGATGGAGACGTTTGCCACCCGATACTGTCTCTGCAACCCAGGCGTCTTCCAGTCCACAGGTGCCTGTGTGAGAGGGGACCTGGGGCTGTGGGAACCCTCCATGACCGCAGGCGCATGGCCACCCCACCCCCTGAGCTCCCCCCTGCCCCAAGCATCGGGGCCCTGGGAGCCCAGACTTCTTCGCTGAGTGCCAACTCTGGGCCAGGCCCTCTGCTGGGCGCTTGTCATTCGGAGCTGCCTCGGGGCCCAGTCCTTGGGAGAGGACACAGGAAATAATGCACAGTTCCCCTGGCTGAGGGCAGCAATGGCAGAGTCAGCCTATCCAGGAGGGCTTCCCAGAGGCAATGAGGTCTGAAAAGGGCTTTAAAGGATGAGTAAGAGTTCTCCAGGAGGTCAAGGTGGAGAAAGGACTTTTCAGGCAGGAGTTTTCATCAGAGCAAAGGCCGGTGGCAAGAAACACGCTGGGCAGGAGGCCGGGGGCACGGGGGTCTAGAAAGATCTCAGCAAAGATCAGTACTGCAGCCTACCATCCCGCCCCTAGCAGGGCAGACAAGAAGTCTCCACGGCAGGCTTGTCCTGGCTTCTTCTCTGTACCTGAAGTTCCCCCAACAACAACAACACGTTCCATTTCTTGAGCCTTACCTGGGCAACATCAGGTGATCCTGGCGTCCGCTCTCTGAGGTCAGCAGTGTTCTCCTCTCTGCATCAAATACAGATACAGTCTGTCCTCTGTCACCTCCACTAGTCTAAATATCTCATGAGGCGGGGGGGCATGTCAGATTTATTCACCAGCAAATCCCCCATCCACAGCACTGGTGGGTACACACTACATACTTGCAGAAAGGATGGAATTTTAAAGCCCCAGACTTGAATCTAATAGTCTAACCGCTTCATTTTGTGACGGTGCATGTAACTGGCCCCCCCTTGTGCCTCAGTTTCCTGCTCTGTGCAGTGGGGTTAGTAAGTGTACTTGCCTCACAGGGCTGTCATGGGGACGGGCGGCCACTAGGTGGTTCTGCTGGGTGCGGCTGTTTTCAGAGGTGAAATCCTCAGTGTTCCAGAGCATGAAGACACTTTGGTTTAAAACTCCCAATGTCACAGATGTGGAAGCGGAGGAGGTCAGGCACATCCCTAAGGTCCACCAGGATGCTGGGGACGCAGCTGGACTGCCCTGGCTCAGGACCTGGGGCTTCAAAACGCCCCAGAGGAGCAAACACCTCCCTCCCAAATGCTTAGCCCCTGAAAGTCTGAAGAATGGAACAGCAGCTAGGGCCCCAGGAGCCCCGCAGTGCCAGCAAGTCGGCCAAGCAGCACATGACTAAGCCTTGAACAGTGTAGCCAACAATAAGTGTTCTCCGAGTTCTGAGGAGGCAGAGAACAGAGTGGGCAGGGGGCTGGAAGGGCTCGGGGAGAGGCTGGAGCTGGAGCTGAAAGGGGAGGGTTGAAATGGGTAGCAAAGGGAAGGGGAGGGCATGCCCAGCAGGGCCTCCACCCTCCCACCCTGCAGGAGCCCAGGTGCAGGGGTGGGAAAGTGTGGGAGGGACTCAGCCGCTGAAGTTTGTTTGGAGCAGGGAGGCCCACAAAAGTGGGGAGGAAGCCGGGCCTCGAATGCCAAGCTAGGACAGCATGGGCCTTGGGGCGTTGAGACGGGTGATGCTTGGCCCCTCGAAGTGGTCAGGGCAGAGGAGGGGAGAGTGATCGGGGCCAGGACTGTGACCACTGTCCCATCTCGCAGATACCTGCTATGTCCTGTCCTTCTCCATCATCATGCTCAACACCAGCCTCCACAACCCCAATGTCCGGGACAGGCCACCCTTCGAGCGCTTCGTGTCCATGAACCGTGGCATCAATGACGGTGGTGACTTGCCTGAGGAGCAGCTGCGGGTAAGAGGGGCATGGCCCACCCCACCTGGTCCCCAGGAACCCAAGAAGGGCCCACCCTTGGATGGATAGCCCAAGAGGGGGCTCCTCTGAGATGGACCCCCCAGCTTGGCATCTGTCTTGAGATGGGCCACCACGAAAGGGGTCAGTCCTGAGATGGGCACGTCCAAGGGGCCCCCATCTTAAGGAGGATGTCTGCTGTAGACCACCTAGGAGGTCCTCCCAGACTCCATCCTTTGGGGGACCCTGGGCACCCATCATTCATTCGCACCTTCTAGAAAGGGTGCTTCACACAACGTAGCTATATTGCTTAGAATCCCAGATTCTTAGACTCTCAGCATGTCAGAGCTGAAAATTCTCAGTCTCTGCTCAAAGCCTTCCCTCCTCCAGAGAGGGGGAAACTGAGGCCTTCCATAAGGCAGCTTGCAAGCCAAGCAGAATGCGGGCCTCCTGTCTCTTCCTCAAACAGAACCCACCCCAGCCACACTGCACCAGGCCCTGTGCCCAGCACGGGGCACCCAGGGATGAATCAGCCACAGACCAAGCCTAGGCCAAGTTCAGGGTCTGGTGGGAAGATGATGCATATATGAATTATAGCCCTGTGAATTATTATTCATGCTTTACTAGCTACAGGAACATAGAGACACAGAGGACACTACTGTCCCTCTCCTGGGGGCAGAGGAAGGGGGTCATCCTAGAAGACTTCACAGAGGAGGTGACTTTTGAACTGGGCCTTGAAGGTTGAATGGGAGTTTTCACAGAGGAAAACAGAGAAAGAACAGTCCAGAAAGGGGAAACTGCCAGAACCCAGGCCTCACCTGGCTAGGAATGGGAGAAGGGTCCAGAGGGGCTGGCTGGGGTTGTGGGTATGAATGCACAGGGACAGGTGGCAAGGTGGGGCCGGAGCCCCTCGGAAGGAGGCTTCGAGTGGCAGCCTCAGGGGTTTGCCAGGGAACTATGGGCAACATGGTGCTGGGAACAACGATGCCGTAAACACAGAAGTGAGCTTCAGAGCCTGCTGCAGCAAAAATGAACTGACAGCTAATTTCCAGAACCAAGGATGCCCCAGAGCTTAATAAAGTTCCTGTCGCCTCCCGGTGACAGCCTGGCAGGAGGGGAGGAGAAGGTGCGACTCCCCCCTCCCAGCTTAGCACCCTGCCAAGTCTGGGGCGAAGCCTGGGTCTGGAAGGACTCGGTGCCCCTCCCTGTTTGAGAACTACCATGCCCTTAGCCCACCACTGTCCTCGGTCCTCAAAGGGGAAAGTTTATCAGGAGGGCAAGGGTAGGGGGGACCCCAACCAGGATGAGGCCTTGAGAGCTGGTTTGAGCTCAAGTCAAATCCCGTCCCCCCCCCCCCCCCCCCCCCCCGCCCGCCCGCCACCGTTTGCTGGTCTGTGACCTTGGGGAATGACTCACCACCAACCCCCTCCAAGCCACTATTCTTTCAACCAGGATAATGACGCCTGCGTCACCCAGCTACTGGGAGTAGCAATTTGTAAAGATGTAAAGGCCAGAGCCCCTGCCAGGTACAGAGCATAGGTTCTAAATGATGGCTTAGGTCACGATGAAGAAGAATTAATAATAACTTTAAAACCCCAGCACTTAGTAAAATGCCCGAAATCTCAAAGGCATTTGGGAATCGACAAGTCATCTCATTGTGGTACCAGTGGCAGGAGGCTGGGCACACCTGGTCTGGCAGATAATGAGTTAATGACATGCAAGCATTATTGCCTCAGCCCCCCAACCGCCCCCCCTAGAGCCTTCTTGAGCACCTCCTTCAGCATTTTTCCCAATTCAAGCCTTTTGTTAATAACAATGCGCTACATTTGTACAGAGCTTGTAACTTTCTCCGCCTAGGGCTTAAGGATCTAGTACCTCAATTTAGCTTCACACTCTGCCTGGGAGGTCTGGAAGGGTTTATTAACCTCCTGGGCAGCCAAGAGGCGAGCACAGAGGGGAGGGGGGAGGAAGAGAGCGTTGGAGTCACAGCCTCATCCAGGTCCCTGCTCCCCCACTCTCTGGTTGTGCGACATTTGGTAAGTGGCTTGACCTCTCTGAGCTCCCAGCTCGTGGGATTTGTGTAGAAATGTAAGGTATTTAGCCCAAGTGCCTGAGTCGTTCCAGTTGCTAATGAATCCAGAGGCTTCCCTGGATTAAAAAAGGGAAACCACACAAGGGAATCCACACAAAGGGAGCCACGCAAAGGGAACCACAAAAGCCCGGTCCTCCCTGTTCAAGGGTTTTTACTGCAAAATTCCGGGGCGGGGGGGGGGGGGAACCTGGGTGCGGTGTGGTTCGGGGGCATTTGCCTGCCTTCTCTCTGGGTCTCATCTTCCCTACGTGTAAAAGCAAGAACTCACCTTTAATCACCGTCAAATAGTCAAAGTCTGCCACTTTGTGGAAGGAGTACCCCATCATGGTCCAGGAGTTTGGGCCCTGCTGAAGACACAGAATGCTTTTAAGCTGGGCCAGGCTTCAGAGGGGTGCACTATGGGAGGCGGGGGACAGGCGACAGGGGCACGTCTTGCCCTGGCTATCCTGATAGGGTTGAAGCAGAATGCCTGAGAGACTCAGGGTGTGGACTCAGAGGATAGGAGATCACATGCCAGCTCTGCCTTTTATGGCTATGTGACTATGTAAGCCTCAGTTTTTTCGTCTGCAAAGTGGGCAGATGGTGGTGCCCTCAGGTGGCTCTCCTGAGAAGCAGGGTTAATACACTTCAAGCTCCTGGCCCTCGGCAGGTACCCAAGAAATGCCAAGAAGGGGGCCACTCCCCTGAGAGAGCTGTCCAGGGAGGGAGCTTAAGTGGGAGAGGGGGAGAAGGAGAGAGGCCAAGAAGGAGGGTTCTCCAACTTCTGGTGTTATAGGTGGAGAAACTGAGGCTCAGGCTGGGGAACAATCTCCCAGTTCAGGGCATCTTCTGCTGTGGGCAGCCCTGGACCTCCTGGGTCCTTGTCCAAACATCTCCATCTCCTTTAGAACTGACCATATACCAGGCCTAGTTCTGGTCCCTCTATGTTCTCATTAACTTCTCCTGACACCCTTAAGCAGTGAGCACCCTTCCCAGTTTACAGCAAAGAAAACCGACCTCCAAGAGTGGTAGCTGGCCGGGGGTCTCATAGTTTGTGAGGACATCAGATTCGAACCCATGTCTGTCTGACTCCAGGGCCCTTCCTTCTGCAGAAACCAGAAGGCAGGATTTGGGGATGAAGGACTTGGCTGTGCTACCCAGCTACCAGTTGCTTCCTGGCTAAAGGAATCTCAGTTCATGTAATGCAAAAGATCGGGGATCGATTTGGCTTCAGATCTGTCAGCTTCAGGCTCGGCTGGATCCAGGTGCTCAGTGAGGTCAGGACTCAGTCTGGTCTCTCCATCTCTCAGCAGCCTTCTCCTCTATGTTAGCTTCCCTCCTAAACAGCTTCTCTTCAATTTGCGGCAGAGTTGGCAGAGATGGCCCAGGCAGCTTCAGTGTTCCTTCTGGCTTAGCAGTTAAAACTAAAGTCCCAGAATTAAGGGTTATTGACTGGCTTGGGTCACATGTCCTCCCTAAAAACCAGTCACTGTGGCCAGATCGGAGTCAGTCCCTCCTTCCTGGAGCCTGGGGCGGGAGAAGGGTATCAACCCCCGCTCAGCAACCTGGACAGAGTGTGTCTGGGCAGGGGAGGCCCCAGAGGAAAGCCAGGGGGCAGAGAGAGAAGAGACAAGACCAGCAGAGCCTCTGGAAGGTGGCAGTTGTCTTTCGAATCAGGTCTATCCAGCCAGGTCTGGTGGCCGCCCCCGCCTCCGCGCAGGGGTGTTTACTTATGGGGGAGGGCTGGTGTTTACAAGGTGCTTCAAGAGTAGATTAACCGAGCGTTTCCTCTGCGGAGGCAGAATGTGCAAGCTGACAGGCCACCCGCAGAGGCTGCCAGGGGCCCCTTGTGGGTATCACACAAGGAGGATGAGGCCCCTCTGTCTGGCCCCCTGCTTGGTCCTGGGCCTCCCAAATGTTTGTCTGTGCTGACAGCTTTGCTGAAAAGGCCTTTTCTGCCACTGGCCTTTGTTCGATCAGCCAGCACCGCTCAAATTCCCAGGGCTGGGCCTGGGCAGGAGGGGCGACAGGGCTGCCCAGCTGCTCCAGGGGTACGGAGGTCGGTTCCAAAAAAGGGCAGATGGTCCCTGCTTCTCCCTACACCCACCAGCACAGCCAGGCTGAGCCAAGGACTCTGGGGACAGTCCAAAGCCACCTCCATCAAGCCTAGGAAAAGCTGTTTCTGGCAGGATTATAACCCCAGAACTATCAGGTCAGCAAAGAGCTTTTAAAAACCAGAAAACACCATTTCTAAGACTTTGGGGGAATCAGACAGTACTTATGAAATTTTTCATTTAAAATCTCAAGGAAACCATCAGAACAGCAGCATACACAAAGGCAACAGAAGGAAGTGATTTAATTATCTTCGAGATGGAGCTCCAGCTCTGTGTCTGGTTTTTTTTGTTTGTTTGTTTGTTTGTTTGTTTGTTTAAGATTTTATTTATTTATTTGACAGACGGAGATCACAAGTAGGCAGAGAGGCAGGCAGAGAGAGAGGAGGAAGCAGGCTCCCTGCCGAGCAGAGAGCCCGATGCGGGGCTCGATCCCAGGACCCCGGGATCATGACCTGAGCCGAAGGCAGAGGCTTTAACCCACTGAGCCACCCAGGCGCCCCTGTGTCTGGTTTTAATAAGCAGAAACAGTCAAGAATGTTTTTCCAAACACTTAGAAATAAGGGCAGGTTGATCATAGAACACAAGTTCAAAACACACTGAGAAGATCCACTGCAGACATCCACAACTCCCCCACAGGGAGGTCTCAGCCCTGGCTTGCATACCTCCAGTGACGAGGAACTCATTACTGTACCAGGTTGCTCCATCCATATTCCAGCAGCTCTAGCTGCTGGAAGGTGTACCTTGGTTAGAGGGACACAGAGGAGCAACCAAAGGGTTGGAGTTTGACTGCCCCCTGGAGAACTGAAATCTGTTTTCGGGGAACTCCCACCAGGTCCCTGCCCTTAAGAGCCAAGTTGGGCATCCCACCTTAAGTGTGTCCTTGGTCCGAGCCTCCCGACAGGGGCAGTCAAACTCCAACCCTTTGGTTGCTCCTCTGTGTCCCTCTAACCAAGGTACACCTGGAAGTCTCCGCTATAGCAGCTAAGCAAAAAGGGGGCCCTCTCCCCTCGTGGATGTTACCTAAGGAGGCCCTGCCCCTGGCTGCTGTCCCCTCAGTCGTATGCGAGTATGTCTGAGCACTTATATGTGTGCGCACACAGGTGAACATGTGGGGGTCTACAGGTCCCAGCTGAGTGTCCTTGTCTGCAATGGGGGCCAGGGTGGGGATGCTGGGGGAGTGGGGGGAGGGGACCATTAACCGCCTGGTTGGTAAAGAATGGCCAAGTGGCTTGAGGCCAGGCCCTGGGGAAGTCCTGGGGGTTGTGACACCCAGGTGTGCCCTGGCGGAGCACCCCACCCAGCGGGGGAGACCCGGCCCAGCAAGCAGACAGGCACGGGCAAGGCGGCTGGGCCCGATCTCTCTGAGGAGCAGCCTCCACGCGTGCTGCTCTGGCCCCAGAGCCCTGGGCGGGGGGACCTGGCGGGCAGTGGCGTTTGGGGGCCCCAGCCACCTGGGGGAAGCGGGGAGCGTTTCCAGGCCACAGGGACCCGGCACGGTCCAGGCTCTGGACTGGGGTGGACATCACAGCCTGCTCTTTGCCTCCCTTCTCTGGGGACAGAACCTCTTCGACAGCATCAAGAGCGAACCCTTCTCCATCCCTGAGGACGACGGCAACGACCTCACTCATACCTTCTTCAACCCCGACCGCGAGGGCTGGCTGCTCAAACTGGGTGAGGCGCACACCCGGGCACGCTAGGGCACACTCGGGCACGTGGCAGGCACACTCAGGCACACACCAGACACATGCACACATTGACATGAAGCCTCGGAGGTATAGTCAGGGAACCCAGCCCTCCAGCCATCCACCTGCCCCATCCCTCCATCTGTCGGTCCTGGGACAGTGGGGGCGGGGGAGGACGAGCAGGAAGAGGAGGCGAGAGGCCAACAGACCCCTAGACACTTCAACTACACGCCTGTCTCTCTTCCTGGAGGGCTTCTGAGGAAGCCACACCCAGAGAGGTTAGGGGACCTGTCTGAGGCCACACAGCCAACAAGTGGGTGCACAGAGGGTTGGGTGTCCCTGAAGGATGGGGGAGGAAGTGGGACAGGATGTGGCTCGGGGGAGCTTCCCTTCAGCATGACGAGGAGGCTGGGAGGACCTCCAGCCCGCAGAGAGGAGCCACAGGTGAGGGTTGGGGGCCGGCTGTAGCCCAGACAGGCTGTTAAACCTGGCAGGGCCCAGCCCCTGGCCCCGGGCACACTCCCGGACGCGTCCCCAGCAGAGACAGCCCAGCCAGGGACAGTGGCGTTTGGAGGCAGGTAAGGACAGACACCTCATGTTGGAGCAGAGACCTGGGCTGGGGGGTGCCTGCCCAAGCCCTTCATGTCCCCATACCCAAATTCCAGCCCTTCTGCAGACCACAGGGAATCTCTCCTGCCCAGCAGACCCCTCCCAGCCCTAGGGAGACTCAGTCACAGATCCCAGCTCCTCCACGCATGTGCCGGTGGTCAGGTTCCTCAGTCTCGGTTTCCACCACTGTGAAATGGGGGTCACAGTCACTAAGAGGGTTCAATGTGTGGCAAAATGGCCAAGCACTTGGGCTCTGGAGCTAGGACACCGGGCTTGAATCTGAGCTCTGCTGCAGGACTTTGAGCCCACGACTGAGCCTCCCTGTGCCTTGGCCTCTTCATCTGTAAAATGGCTTAATTACAGGTCCTCCCGATAGGTGGTTCTAGGGATTAATAAGCAAATATTTTCTAAAAACATCTAGGACATTGTCTGGCAAGCGAAAGATGAAATGCTTAGCCCGGTGCCAGTCAGGGAGTAGGCCAAGGGATGAACTGAGGGCGAAGGGTGACCGCTGGTCCTGGGGCCTGATCATGGAGGAGCCTTGAATGCCAAGTCAAGTGGCCAGGGCTAGCCTGGAGTGATGAGTGCCACTAGGGTATTTGAGAAACAAAGCGATGGGTCTGGGGGAACGTGTGGTGAGCTGGGGTTTGGGAGGTTTGAGGGGACGGGACAGAGGAAAGCTCTCCAGGCCCCGCTCCCATGGAAGGACATATCCGTGGAAGAGAACAGGGAGAGGAAGTCCAGCTGACTGTGCCATTGCCTTCTTGCAGGAGGCCGCGTGAAGACATGGAAACGGCGATGGTTCATCCTGACAGACAACTGTCTCTACTACTTCGAGTTCACCACGGTGAGCGGGGGTCTCCTGAGCCTGCCCCTGCCCCTCCTCCCAAACTCCCACTAAGCGGTCCTCTCACAGAGCTTGGGGCCCCTTTGAGATCATTCACCCCTCTCTGCACGCATTTCACAGAGGGCGAAACTGAGCCAAGGCCAGACCAAGCTTACAGTCCAGCCTCCTAACTCCCAGCCCAGGCTTTCCATGCGTTGCTCCCCCGACCCCCACCCCAGGGCTGGACAGAATCTGGGAAGATGAGTGCGTTCCTCTATGAGTTTGCGGAGCCTCACAAGTTCACTCCCTGCCCTGGGTGTCAAGGCTGCATTTGCTGATCCTGGCCTTCCCCCGCCCCTCCTGTAGGATAAGGAGCCCCGGGGAATCATACCTCTTGAGAACCTCTCCGTGCAGAAGGTGGACGACCCCAAGAAGCCAGTAGGTGGCGCAGCGGGGTCCTGAGAGCCCCAGGCGCTGGGGAAATTTCTGAACCCCAGGTGGGAGGAGAGGGCGGCTGGCCTGGGCCCTCCAGGAAGCCCTCAGTGGGGTTTGGGGTTGCCTCAGGTTCCCTCCTGAGGCCGTGGATCCTGGGGGCAGGTCAATGGCATCAAAAAGGCATGGTTTCATTGTCTCTCGGAGCCCGCTTCTGACACTAGCTGATGACCTCGAGTAAGTCTCTGCTCCTTCCTGAGCCTCAGTTTCCCGGGCACTGAGCTGGGGGTTTTAGGGGAAATGGTGGACTTAGGTCGAGCCTGGCACATAGTAAGTTCTCAACGTGAGAAGGAGCAGCTCTGGCCCCCTGGCCTGGCACGGGAAGCCAGCCCCGGGTGGCGTGTATCCCGCTGTCTGTCCAAGCCCCAAGTGGCTGGTCCTCTCTGAACGCCCCAGAAAGCCTGGCCCAAACGCCCTCTCCTCCCAGCCCTCCCTGGCCCTCACCCAGCCACCTCCCCGCAGTTCTGCCTGGAGCTGTACAACCCCAGCTGCCGGGGCCAGAAGATCAAGGCTTGTAAGACGGACGGCGAGGGCAAGGTGGTAGAGGGCAAGCACGAGTCATATCGAATCTCGGCCTCCAGCGCAGAGGAGCGTGACCAATGGATCGAGGCCATCCGGTAAAGGGCTGTCTGGGCCTCCTGTCCCTTCCGGAGGCCCCTGCTTCTCTCTGGGCTTTGTCTCCTTGTCTGTAAAAGGGCCTAATCCGGAATCTCCCTCCTGTCTCTGGCATACAAGATCTTCCGCCCAGATTCCGCAGCCAGGCCCTGGGGCCACAGGGGAGGGAGGTCATGGAATAGGGGGACAATCCCGCAAGACGTTGCACGAAAATCTCTTTGCCGGGTGCCTGGCACGTGGTCAGTGCTCTTGAATGGTTCTCTCGTTAGCACCAGGATCCAGAGGGAGCCTGGAAAGACCTGGTGGAGACGGAGGGAAGGGCTCTGTAGGGGAAAGGACCAGTGCTGGTGAAGACAGAGGGCAGGTCAATGAGTGGCCTCCTGGACAGCAGCCCAGAGTCCTGGGGGTGCTGGTGCCAGGCAGTATGGGGGATGGGGCACGTGGCTCTGCGGGGACCGGGCAGTGGGAGACCAGGCTGCGTGGAATAGCAAGACCTTGGTTGCCATGGCAACTGGTGTGGGTTTCTCCTGGGGGCACCGGAAACAGAGAAGGGGTGTGGCCAGGTGAAGAAGGCATGGAGTAGGGGCTGATTTCGAGGTTCCAAGATGGACAGTGGAGGGACAGGTGGAAGGGAGGCAGGTGAGAGGCAGGAGCTAATGGGGAGACATGGGAGACGGTGGGTCCCATCAGCCAGAGGAAGACACCAGAGTGGTCGCTGGGCTGGGGGCTGCGTCCCAGAGACTTGTGGGGTCTATGCCCTCGAGCCATGCTGTAGTCCTGTGAAACAGCCCAGCAGGACCCACTTGGACCTCCATTTCACAGATGAGGCCCTGAACACCTCCCCCAGTCCCCTCAGGGGAGGGACCTGCTCTGCCACACAGCCAGTGCGGGGGGTGGGGGGCAACAGGTCTGCTGGCCCCACTTGGGCTCCTTCCACCTCCTCTGGGAGTCTGAAAAGGGGTCCAAAGAACTTGGGGGGGGGGCAGAATTCCTGAGGCTGTCCACTGTCAGCCTGACCCTCTCCCGCCTTGCCCGTGGGACTCCGGGCAGGGCTGACTCACTAGGGCCTGGTCCTTGGTGGGGCCATCGGGCCCTTCTCCCGCAGCAGGGCAGGCCATCCTGTCCTTGGGAGACCCACCCCCTGCTACGAGCCTGGGGAGCTGAGAGCATGCTGGCAGCCAGCTCAGCCCTGCCATCCTCTCACCTGCTCTCATTTCAGAGCCAGCATCACCCGAGTCCCCTTCTATGACCTGGTCTCTGCTCGGAAGAAGAAGATTGCCAGCAAGCACTGAGTGACCCAGGAGGTGGTGCAGGGGGGCAGGCGTCGCGGTAACCCCGTGACCTGTGGTTCCTGGAGACATACGTCCCTCCACAGGGCACCCTTTCCTGGCCCACAGACTTCACCCCCGCCCCCATGACTTTGACCTACCAGGAGCAGGGTAGGGGGCAAGGCTCAGGAGGATGGGTGGGAAACCCCAAAAGGCCCCCACCCCCTGCCCCACGTCACTGCAGCAAGGAGTGAGGATAGCAGCTAACGAGGCACCTGCCCCAGAACCCAGCACCCTGTCCTCCCTTTGGGCCTCAATTTCCTCTTCTGTGAAACATCTCCTGTACTCTGAAATGCTGTCGGCCCTCGGGGGAGGAGGAGCCGTGGGGGTCCTGAGGGCTTCCTGCCCTTGGCCATGGCAATGCCTCCTTCTGCTCAAGGGGGTTCTCAGCCAGCCCCTCCCCTGTCTTCAACTGGGGCTTGGCCGTCCCTGCCTGAGGGACACACACAGAGCTCAGACCCACAGACAGACAGGACCGCCGGGAGTTGCCAGGAGCACTGGACCAGGAGCATTGGACCCAGCACCCGCAGTCTCCGTCCCAGCTCTGTCTCCAGCTTGCCATGTGTCCTCTGCCAAGTCACAGTCCTCTGGTTCTCGAGACACTGGGGGTTTGGATAGAAACTTCTCAGCCCCTTCTGTGTCTGTACCCCCCCCACCCCAGTGATGGTAACAGCCATGGGGCAGGTCCCGGCAGTGCCCCAGCTGCCACCTCCCTCCTCAGGGACCACTTCCTTCAGGTAGACGGACAAGATTGTAGTGGATCCGCCCAAGGATCTGGCTGGACATGGCTGTTCTTGTTGCTTGAGTTGGAGGGACTCTGACCGAAGGCTGCTGGGAAGCCAAGAGCAGAGGGGACTCCAATCGCAAAGATGTCCATTTTGGAGGAGGGACAAGTGGGACTCCTCAAGAAAATGGCAGAGAGCACTCCAGACAGATGTCTTCAAACAGGGCTGGTGATACAGCCAAGAAGCTAAGAAGAGAGAGCTTTGTGAACTGTGGTTACCAGGAGGGCTGCCTGGAGGCAGCGCCCACGCCGCTGAGGGACATAGAAGCTTGGGGCAGAGTCCCAGCCCTGAGCAGGGATCCTGTGAGGGGCTGCCCCAGCGGGGTCCTGGCATCTGAGACCCACGGTAGCGCCACCAAGAGTGGAGCTGACTTCCCCGCACATAGGCAGGCAGCTCCGCCTCCAGGGAGGCCCAGTCTGAAGGAGGATTCCGTGAACGGGCTCCTTCTCAGAAGCTCTTCTCACCCCCTCGCACTGGCCCCAGGGGAGTCTCGGGAGGGAAGTTCCCTGGCAGGAAAGCAGGAGATGCCATTGCCTCTGCCCCACCACCAGCCTAAGTGGGTGAGCCAGAGCAAGGCACATTCCCCAGGGGAGGGAAGACAGTCTCTCCTCCCCTCCGCCCCCACTGGCACGCGCAACCTTTCGTGGAGTCAGGAGAGAGGAGCTGTCTTGTGAGTAGTGAGATCCCCATCTCTGGAGGTGTGCGAGTGCCTGGTAATGACACGGTGCTGAAGAGGGTCTGAGTTGGGCATCTGCAGGGGGCCTTGGCGGACATCTGAGGATTTCCACAGACCCCATGGCAGCCTGGGAACTGGATAGTAATGCTGCCACCTCCTTTTACCCCTGAAGGGGCAGTGAGAGGTCAGGGAAGGAGGACTGGGCTGTGAGGAGCATGGGCTCCAAGGTCCTCTCCTGCCACTGGCACGCGCTGGCTGTGTGGCCTCTGCCACCCCTTTCCCTCTCTGGTCTTCACCTGCCTCTGTCATCATTGAGAGGGCAGAAGCCGTGATTTCCCAGGCTTGCGTGGCTGTCCTGGGACTCATTCTGAAGACAGAATAAAGCTCATGATCCATCTGGGGAGGGGGTCCGTCCTCTCTGTGACCACACCTGCCGTCCTTGATGCCCCTCGTTCCTTTCCCAGCTGAAGGCAGGAGGGCCAGACAGGGAAAAGTCAGCCCTCAGAGGGCCCTAGACCCTCATCCTCAGGGCAGCACGGCTGCCACCCAGACAGATGTCCCCAGAGGCTGGATTTGTGACAGAGGTCCCCTCAGAGCAGAGCAGGGGTGCAGGGGCCCTGCCAAGGCCAGGAAAAGGCAAAAGAACTTCCCAACAGGCAGTGCTGGCCAAAGAGAGTGAGCGATGGCATCGGGAAGCAGATGTCCAGCCTGCCTCAGCACAGGGTGACACCAGCAGTCACTGCAGAGGGAGTTCCTGAGCTGGAATTCAGTAACCTTCACTTATCGGTACTTTCCACAATGTTTAAGTAACGATAGTGTTCCAGGCACGGGGGGGACAAGCCTACGTGGGGTTTACAATCGGGTGATCCTGAATTCCGGGGTTCTAGGCAGCCCCTCTGGATGTGTTGGGCACTGAAGTGGCTCCCACGCCCTTCCCACCCACCCCCTGCCTGAGATTCCACCATCGAGTTGCTCCTTAAAGAGGGAAGGTGCTGAACTGATCAATTTCTCCCTACATTCTTTGCTCCGCCCCCAGCACCTACCGTGTACCAGGGTCCATGCCTGCAACTGGGCATCCAAAGATGATGGAGATAAAGCCATGGCTCTCAGAAGAAGCTGGGTGCTGCTGGGGGGGACCCAGTGTGGAGGGGCAGGGACAACCTAGATCAACCCGTGCTGCTATGGCCAGGGACACAGGGACCAGTGGGGGGCTGGGCTGGGCAGAGAGGCCTCTCAGAGGAGCTGTGCGTGAGTGTTCGTTGCCAGCTGGGTCAGGGGAAAGACACACATCTGACCTTGCAGTAAGCTCACCCCGTGTCTGCTGCACCCCCACACACACACATACCGACTGTGAACTCCTCCCAGGCCAGACTGTCCCTGCTCGGTGCCGGGCACACAGCAGGTGCACAATAATTCCTGCTTAGAATGAAACCGTCTCCAAAGGCCCTCTGGGCCTCAGCCTTGGCAGGTGCAGGTGTGTAGAGACACAGGGAACTGGGAGAAAGCTGGCGCTGCTGTGGGTGGGGGGTTTGGCCGGAGAGGCGGACAGGCAGGGGAGGGCCACATCACAATCGAGAAGGACCAGTGGGCTGGGACTTGCTGACCCAGGCCCCTCGAGCTTCTCCCAGGTGGTCTCTGCTCACCTCCCTGCCGGCCCGCCACTTCTCGATGTGGGCAGCAGGGGGCTCCCGCCACACGGGAATGAGAGGTTTTGCTGTGCAGCCTCGGGGCAGTGGGAGACCAGAGCTGCCCTTTTGCCAGAGGGGAAGCTGCCCTGAGTAGAACTTGGGTCTGGGCATCCCAGAAGGGGAAGCAAGTGGGTCTGCAGGCTCGAGCAGCCCTCAGAGGCACCGATGAGCACGGGCCTGCACTCTCCCCTGCTGCGGGACCCAGGCGCTCCTGCTGAGCCCAGGAGTCAGACACCTTGGCTCTCTCCCTCTCTGGCTCTGGGACCCTACACCACTGGCCTTGCCCGTCTAGATGCCATCTTCCTCCTTGAAGGGTTGAGCCACGTGAGTTCCATGACACAGACCTTTAATAAGGACGTCCCTGCTCAAGGGGGTCTCAGACATGGGCACAACGCAGCCCTGGCCCTGGGGTAAATTGGGAGAGTTTGGGAGGAGTGCCGGGGGCGGGGAGTGGATGAGAAGGTTCCCGGAAAGCCACTCACTGTGAAGAACCACAGGGGGGCAGTAGTGAGAGCTACCCAGAGGGCCCAGGTTCAAGGCTTAACTCTACCCAGTGCCTTAAGCAAGTTCCTAAGCGATCCGAGTCTCAGTTTCCCATCTATAAAATGGGAATAATTCAATATGTTCAAAACACTTAGAAGAGTGTTGGGTACCTACTCGGAGTTAAGTGCTATCATTATTACAAAGCAAACCATGCACGTGCTTTCTTTTTTTTTTTAAGTTTTTATTTTAATTCCCATTAATTAATATACAGTGTTATATTAGTTTCAGGTGTACAATATAGTGGTTCAACATTTCCATACAACACTTATCATGCACGTGCTTTCATGGTACAAAAGAGGCTGGGGCCACTGGAATAGGAAAGATTCATGGGGGCAAGAGAGTTGAAGATCTGGGAAGCCTTCTTGGAAGAGGCTCCCAAGAAAGATAAGCTAAGTGGAGGCCAGAAGGAACTAGGACATGGAGGTGTGACAAGGCCAGGTACATCTGGGATTCCCTTGGGCCCCAAACACAAGCCCCAGCGGGCCAAGAAGATACAAGTCTGAGGGAGGCTGGGCCCTAGCAGGGGCCGAGGAGCAGACACAAGACACCCTCGAGTCTCTGAGACCATAGTGCCCTCGTCATGAAGCTCTGACTGGGGATCCGGAGACGTGGCTGCAGAACAGAGGCCATCCCTGAGCAAGGGGGGACAGGCTTGGCACAGGACGCCCCGGGATGGAGTGGGAAAGAGCACGGGGGCTCTGGGAAGTAAGCAGGGGTGGGGAGGTCTGCCCTGTGCCTGGGGAGTGGGAGCCCTTCTGGCCTGGTAGCCCGGAATTGGCCCTGGGGGCCTAGGCCCGGATGCCAGCAGGCAGGAGATGGGGGGCAGGTAGCCAGGAGTGCAGCGGCAGGTGTGAGAGACCTGGAGAAATTGATTTATTAGGGACAACTAGAGAAGCTAAATATGTTTGCTAGCTCAGCGATGACTCAGGCATTCCCCAGGGGTCCGCAGAGTGTGAGCATCAGAGAATCACAGAGAGGCCTCCTCCCACCCTGGCTGCCAGCTTCGAGCCCCTGCTTCCCCTCCATGAAAGCCCCACCCCCCACCCCAATGCCCCAAGGGCCTGGCCTCCGAGGGGCAACAGACACCCCACCATTCCACCCAGCCTGCTTCCCCCCCCACACCCTGTCAGACCTCCCCAGGATGGCTGAAGAAGTAAGACACATCTAGGTCAAAGTCCCCGCCTTGCCCCAAATTTCTGCATGATCTTGGACAAGAGGCTGACCCTCTCTGGGGCACACAGTCACCAGAGAAGACCGATCCCCAGCAACAGCCCTTCCCCCTCACCCTGTCCTGCACTGTCGGTACCACCCCATCCAGCTTCTTCTAGGCAGCTGTGCTCACGGCCTCCTCTTCCTAAAATCCAACTTCCCTCCAGGAGAAGAGCCAGATTCCACAGAGGCTCCTTGGGGGAGAACATGCTCTTCCGGTACCTGGTTCCAGGCCAGCCCTGGGCTCTGGGAGAAACATGGATGCGTCAGAGGCTGAGGCCAGAGGCCAGGAAGAGAGAGGAGGGACAAATGACCTCCCTGAGGGGCAAAGCACTGGGAGCTGCAGGGAGGAACAGGGGAGAAGGGCCGGTAGGGGTAGGGAGGAACACCTGCTAGACAGGTGGGGAGGGGGCAGTCCTGATGAGTTTCCCCAAGTCCGGCCCCAGTGCTAGTGTGCGGGCTGATCACAAGGACAGTGAGCCCAGTCCAACATGTCCCCTCCACAGATGTTAGCTGCCACTCTTAGATTCTTGGTGGAGGCTTCCTTATAAGGCTGAGAGCAAGGGTACCCTTACAGGTGCCAGGAGCTGCCCATGCCCTCCTTGCAAGACCAGCTAAAGCCCTCCTCCTACAGGAAGTCCTCCCTGACCACCCCAGCCCCTTTAAGACTCCAGAGATGTCAGAAAACAGGTGTGCTAGCCCCAAGCCTCCGAAGGAGACCCAGCACCTGCTTTTGTCCTGATCTTAAGTGCTCACAGTTTTGGCTTTTGGCGTGCAGGTCTTGTGGTTTGGGGCTGCAAATCTCAAGGTGGGCGGTGGGGGGGTGGGGTCTGCTGCTGGACTCCAAGGTCCCCAAGCCCTCTCCTCCTTCCCATCTTCAGCTTCTGCCCAGGGACTTCCAGCCTCGTCAAGGGGATGCCTGGGCCTGTAAAACCATCTTTCTCCTTCCTCGTGAGGAAACTGAGGCTCACGGAGCTTATAAGACATGGCCAAGGGGTGCCCCACCGTGGACGCTGCACGAGGAAGACAGAGGCAGAAGGTACCAACACATGCTGAACAGGCCTCCTCTCACTTGCTTCTCTCTGTAACCCGCGAGGTCGGCAAGGTCGTTCCCATCCAACGGATGAGAATGTGGAGGCTCAGCGAGGTTGTGACTTGCCCAGAGTCACGTGGTCCAAAAGTACCATCTGCTCCACTTGTTCCCACTGGGCTATTGAGGCTAGGAGGACCAGTGATCTAGCAGGGAATTTGCGGCTGCCCAAGAGGATTAACTCCTTGACCTTAACAGTCCCTTTGATCCTCTGAAGCGAAAGCTTAATTCCCTTCTCTTCCTCCTCCGGATTTTCATTTAATGAATAAGAGCCCAGAGAGGACCCCCGCTTTGACCCCAAGAAAGTATTTTTTAATAAAATGTCCCCTATTTAAAAAATACTAAAACAAACTCATTATAGAAAAGTTGGATAATGCGATGATCAGGAAGAAAATAACTTAGCTCAAAAATTCCTCCCTGTGATCAGTCTAAACACTTGCGATTATTGCTAGCACACCTGCAAGGTTTGTGTGTTACATCTGTGCAATGCCGCGGCAATTATAAGTCTGTAACATGTGTCCTCCTAACACCGCGGGCTTCACATTCCCCCACGTGTAGCAGTCAGGGCAGGCTAGGTTATGCCATGTAACAGATAACCCCAAAATGTCAGTGGGTTCGCATGCAAGAGTTTATGCCTTGTTTGCACGGTCTGCCCAGTGTGGGGAGGTGGGTGGCCGGGGACCTCTGCTTCTCAGTCACACAGGAACCAGGCTGAAGTAGTCCCATCCCCACCCAAGCTTCCAGGAGCATCACCTGGTTATGACACATCAATTTGGCTCACATTTCATGGGCCAAAGCAAGTCATATAACCACCTAACTTCAAAGGGGATGAGAAGGGGACCATTGTGGGGACTGAGTTCAGCTAACATTCGCAGAGCTCTGAAAGGCGTGACACTAGAGTTCGGTTTAAGAGAGTTTGATTCGGTGGGGGATTCAATAACTTCATGTTTCAAAATATTGGTGAATTTGAATGGAATTGCACTTATTAAAGTTTGCATGCCTCTCATGTCTCTGAGTGGGAATGGATTTCTTTCCATGCAATGGTTAAGCACCTGTGTTTCTTTCGGGTATGAATTGTCTGCTCCTGCCCTTTGCCTGTGTACCTGTGGGTTTCTCAGCCTCATTACAGAGCGAGACAGCAGACGCCATAGCTGTTCTTCTTTGCTACAACGATTTTTCCAAGGCTGCTGCCTGCTTTTCTACAGGGGTCATTTTTCAGGCTTACAGAGTGGACAAATCCATCTGACTTTCCTAGTTTTATTTCTCCGTCAATTTTAAGCCGAGATGGTCTCCCTTCTCCAGAATGTGAAACATATAAAGGAATTGGATTTTGAGTGATGGGAGGAGGATGTCCTCCGGCTCACCTCAAACCCTCTGCTCACCGCACAGGGCATAGGCAGGAACTGGGGGTCTCAGCACTACCTATCCGCCCCCCAGCCTCAGCCCTGCCCCATAGACATAGGCAGAGTGTCTGTCTCCCCATCCGCAGAGGCCCCCACTGGAGGCGCATAGGGAGTTCAGGATGGCAAGGGGTCCCTGGAAGTTCAAGTGGCCCATCCCCACCCCGCCCTCCACCCTGCTGGAGACAGAAGAAGGAAGGGCGTGAGAACCGGCCCCAGGCGTTAGTAGCTTCAGGTTCAGATTTCTCAGGTGTTTGCCCTGTGGGCTTTGCCTTCTCAGGTCTCTATCTTCTCATCTATAAAATGGGAGTGATGAGGGCCACTTCAATGGAAATTTTTAAATAGATCAAGAACCTCAGTGCGCTGAGCAGAGTGCTGGGTGCCAGATGCACACTGAATAAAAGAACCTGTGGTTATGCCCCGTCCTACTCCCACAGGCAGGCCATGGGCCCCCAACCTTTTCCTCCCTTGGGACTGAAATAACCCGCACTGCGGCCCCCAGTCCCCAGCACCGCAAAGCGCAGACCCTCCAGCTGCAGCTCCGCCCGTCAGCTCAGGCTCCCTGGAACCTCTCCCCCTCCCCGCCCGCCCCGCGGACTCGGCGAGGATAGGGCGCGCTTACGTTTGGGGCAGCAGTGCGGGAGGGACTGGACACCCCAGCCTACCTCCCCCACACGGGGCCCAAGAGCCCAGCCAGCAGCAGGCGCTCACCCCGGGCTCCCGGCTCCCGCGCCACCGGGGCTCCCGGCTCCCGCGCCACCCGGCCTGCCGCTGGGGCCTGATTTCCATAATAATCAGCCACAGATCTTCCCTGCCAAAGGCCTGGAGGCTCCCCCCCCAACCCCGCCGCTGCCGCCCGCCCCCCATCAGGGAAGCTCCCCCGGGCGGCGCCCACGCTCCGGACCACCCCCGCCGCCCCGGAGGGAGCCTCATTTTTAAAAGCTTTCCAGAAACCAAGAAACCGAGAAACCGTTGGCGCTGGTGGCAGCTGGGAGACACCCGCGTGAAGGAGGGGGGCTGAGGATGCGGGAGGCACAGAGGCAGAGGCGTGGAGCAGTGGAGACCAGGCTCGGAGACCCCGGGTGGAGAAGGGAAACTGAGGCCGCCAAGGGAGGAGGCGCCTTTCCAGGCCTGCTCTCAGGGTAGCCTCCCTGTGACCCTAACAATGGAATATTTTACTCTACAGATAGGGAAACTGAGGCCCGGAGAGGTTTAAGGCCTTCCCACCTGGTGAGGGGCTGGGCAGGGACCCCCTTCCAGAATGGCCGATCCAGAGTTCATGGCCTACCCGCCCTGCCTCCTCCCCCAAGACTAGCCGCCTGGAGCGGAGTGCATCCTGGAGGACTGGACCACGGGACAGACTGAGCAGAGCCCGAGGGAGGGAGGCGGAGGAGGGGGCGCAGCACGTGGAGCTGGAGGTCCCCAGACTTGCAGATCCAGATTGAAAACCAGGCTCTACCACCTCCCAACCACTGTGGCCTAACTAAGCCCCCAAGCCAACAACTGTTTTGGGACAACATGGAACCCAGCATGGTTTTTACATTTTTGAATATTAAACAAATTGCTTACTAAAATCGTCTCCAAAATGAATATTAAGTAAATATATATGTATATATCAATATATATTTATAATATTTATAATAAATAAATATTCAAAAATATTCCAAATTAATGTTCAAAATAAATATTCATCATTTGAATATTTTAAAAATCAAAAGAATATTTCCTGACACATGAAAGTTATATGAAATTCAAATCCCAACGCTCATACAGCTTTATTAGAACACCAGCCGTACTCATTCATTTTTGCTCCTGAATTCAGCTGCCTTTTCCACCACAAGGGCAGGCTTGAGTCTGGTTGACAGAGAGGTATGGCCCCCAAAGCTGGAAAAAATTTCCTACTTAGCACCTTCCAGAAAATGTTCGCCCACCTCTATACTTAGGGAACAAGTGATAAAGTCTCTGAGGTTCCGTTTCCTCATCCGAAAAAGTGGGAACGATATTAAATGAAAATTAAATGAGAAGACCAGCAAAGCACCATGCATGCCATTAGTCCTTTCTACTCCCCCATTGGAAATACCTTTTATTTTCTCCTAGCCCTGCTCCTTACCGCCTCCCCCATCCCCAGTCACAGCGCCTGGATGGACGCTCCTTGAGCTCAAAGTGTCCCTCCCCACCCCCTAATTCTACGCTTGCTTCATTCCAAGCTCACCAAGCTGAGCCCCCAGCTGCCTAGCCAGTCAGTGAGCAAGCCTGCTGGTTCCATGTCCGGTGCCCAGCACAGTCCCAGGCACACAGCAGGTGCTCAGCAAACATTTTCTAGACGGATGGATGGGTGGATACCTCGAAGTCTTCTTTCTCCCATCCCCTCCGCTCTGACCTTCATCATCACCTGCCAGGTCTCTCTGTCCCCTTGGAGTTCTCTCCATTTTATCTCCTACCCTGCAGACAGGGTGACCTGCCTCTGTCATGCCTCTCCACCCCCCTGCTCCTTGCTCCTCTCACAACCCTCTCCATTCAGGCCACGCTCCTCCCTGCAGTCTTACCGGAAACCCAAACCACTAGCAATCGCCTGAATCCAAGATCAAGCCTCCCTCCAGGCGGGGGCTCAGGCTGTTCCCTCTTGCCTAGAATTTTCTTTTTTATCTCCAGTCCAGGGGGCCTCTGGCATCCTCTACTGGACCCTCCCAAGACCCGTTCAGACCCTGACTCTATGAAACGTTTCCAGATCTCTCACCCACCTCTACTGCCCCCAGTATACCAAAGCTCTCCTCGCACCAGTGGGCCTTCAGGGCGATGCATTAGGAATATGCATGAGCATGATTCCATGAATATGCATTCTCCTGGTGAGCCCTGGAGCCTCTAGAGAACAGAGAGTGTGACTGGTATTTCTGTATCACCAGTCCCAGCAAAGGCACAGCCAGAGAAGGCACTAAGGACGTGTTTTATAAATGAACCAAGGAAGGAAGGAATCGGTACAGACGGCATCCAGCCGGTTGTCCCTTGCTCAACAACCAGTGGCTCTCCAGTTCTCTATAAGGCATGGAGGCCCGGTCTCCAAGTCCCCAAGACCTATATAAAGTGCCTCTGATCCATTGCCTGGCCTTGTCCCAAGCTGCATCCCCCAGGCCTATCCTCCCTAAAGTGTCCCAGTCTCCAAGCACTTGCTCATGCATTTCCTTCCCTTTTCCCTCCCCCTCTTCATTCACCCCCTTTTGTGCCTATGGGAACCCTGACCATCCTTGGAGATCTCACAGAGCTCGGGGACCAGGAGCGCCTGAAGTAGGGGGCCAATGACTCTCGTGTTCCCCAACCCCACAGCAAAAGACAGTGCACAGGGGCTCTGGCAGGAGGACTTGGGTCCAGGGTGAATGAAGCCCGTTAATGTCTGCCACAGACACACCGGCTCACCTCTCCAAGTCAAATGGAGAATAACACCCGCCCCAGCGGGCCACCAGGGAGGTTAGAGACGCTGCTATCTAAGGTTTCCAGCCCCCAGTAGGTGTTTGATTAAAAAAAAAAGCAGCTATGTCCAGTCCTGCTTGGAGCCCTGCTGCCCAGAGAGGAGGTGCAGGGGGCAGACCTAGACCTCCCCCCAACCTGCAGCCCCGACCTCTGTCTTTCTCGTTCTCTCCCTCACCCCGACAGCGCCTGCAGCCAGCGACGGGTGCGGCTGTGGACAGAATGCCAATGAGGCCCGAACCTAAGCAAGCCCATCGGAGAAGCTGAGGCTGGGACAAGGCTCCCAATGAAGGCAGGGCTGGACAGGGACAGGGGCAGGCAGGATGGAGGCAGAGACAGGAGAGGGGCAGTGGCTGGGGTAAGAGTCCTGGGGGAAGATGAGGCGGCTAAATAGGAGAGGCGCTGGGGCTGCGCAGGGTGTGGGGTAGGCACTGGGGAGGAGCCAGGCTGGGGCAGGAATCTTCGACTAGAGCAGGAGGGCTGGGTTTAGGATAGAGATAGGGCTGTGGCAGGGATCAGTACAAAATCACCTCCAATCACCTCTGGGGGCAGGAGAGGACTCTGTGAGAGAGTAAAGGGTCCTCCCAGGCCAGGGGACAGAAGGAGGCGGTTTAAGGAGGAGTTGGGGAGGAAGAAGGAGTACAAGAGGGGAGCCACCGACCTTGGGTCATGGGGACAGCCCCACCTGTGCCAACCTCCTCCTTTTGGCAGGTGGCACCAGTGTGGCACAGGGTGGGGGTCGTGCAGACCAAGGAAGCATCCAGACCCCAGCAAAGGGAGCAGTCAGAGTCCAACCAGCCTATCTCCTGACCCACAGAGGACGCAGGGGAGAGGGGAGTGAGAAGGGGTAAGATGGGGGGCAGGGTTTGGGGGCTGACAAACCAGACAGCCCACTGCCACGGAAGGAGAATCAGACCCCAGCCACATACCCTGTTCATTCCACACCCTCCTTTTGTGAAGGCCAGAGCCCCCCCTCCCCGGGATGCTTTTATTTCCCCATTCTAAGCCCAAGGCCTCTCAGCCCCAACTCATCCTGCATGTCCATGTTCAAGGACCCTCAAAGCCCTCATCCACTCCAGCCCTGACTTCCCCCAGCAGCAACCAGTCTCTCCCTCGCCCTCAGGGCTCAACACCGCCAGTTCCCTTCTGGTGGTCCAAGGTCCAAGGGTGCATGCTGGGGTGCCTACCCCCATCGATGAGCTGAGTCCTCACCAACATCACGGGGAACTGTCATAGCCTGGTGGTTAAGCTCCTGAGCTTGGGACTCTACTGGACCCAGGTTTGAGTCCCAGGAGGTCCGTTCTCATAGGGTAGGTGCTTCCTAGCCCCGCCCCCACCCCGCCCCTTCCCATTGCACTGTAGCTCAGGACACACACAGAGCAGGGACCCAACCATGGCCCCCCGGGGCGGAGCTGAGGGGCCCTCCTGTTCCCTGCGGGGCCCCTCAGGTCTGAGAGGAGTCCTAGGTATCTACCCTGCCTGGGCTTCCCAGCCCAAACCCGGACCTGTCCAGCTTGGGAGAAAGGCCCATTGCTCATTCCCCTTGAGTCTCTGCGAGTCGGGCAATCAATCGGTCACCATGGAAACCAGCCCTCCAATCAGAGGCAGGCGCTTCCAGAACGCGCCAGCGCCACCCACCCACCCATTCAGGCCAGGCTGTGCCGATCTCTCACCTAGGACCGCTCTGGGGGGGATAAGGGGAGACCTGGCATAATCTGCGGGCACCTGCCTGCATCCCGACCATTCTGGGGTCCCAAAGAAAGAACATTTTCTTGGAGGTGGGGAGATGGACCACTCTAGCTGACCTCCTGATTTTTACAAGCTTCACTCCCATACCTGACTGCCCTCCATGCTCAGAGCAGACCTGTTCTGAGCAGGGGATCATTAGCTAGATCTGGCGGGGATCATTAGCCCACTGGGCAGAAGGGAAAGCTGAGGGAAGCCCTGAAGGGCAGCTGGGCATACACCTCCTCTCCGAGCCCCACATCTCCACCACCCCTTCCTTCCAGGCCAGAGAAGCGGGAGCAGGAAAGGGGCGGGCAGAACTCCTGGCCCCATTACGGCCAGAGCCGGCTTTCCCACCAGATCCGAGCCTGCACTCACAGTGTCCATTAGTGCCAGGCCCACCTGGAACCATTAGCCAGGATCTATAGGTGTGCTCACCCACGCCCAGCTGCAGCCTCCAGCCCCAGGACCTCCTCCTGCGGTGTCTGCCAGCTTGGACAGAGCCCAGACTCTGAGTCAGAGAGCCCCAAGGCCGACAACTGGCCCATCGCTAGTGAGCCTGTGCATGCCAGGTCAGCTCTCTGAGCCTCAGTTTCTGTTTGGAGAATGGGAATGGTTACCTCTGTCTTGTAGGGGAGCGGTAGGGTCAAACCAAGGACCTAGAAACCTTAGCACAAGGCATGGTGTGTGGCTCATACTCAGTAAATGGAGAGCGGCCCCTGTCTCCACCCCTGTTGTCCCCTCTGGGTGCCCCAAACCATCCCTTGATGTTGAGCTAAGGCTTCCCAGGGGCCCCCTTGCTAAGAAGAAGAAGGAGGCAAATATTACAATCATTAATAACCAGCCCAGGCAAATGGAAGTTACAGGTGAGATTTGCAGAAGGCAAACACGTGTCCCCCAGACACAGCGAGGAAGAGGCAGGATTTGAACCTGGGTCTGGCTGACTCAGTCCTGAGTCCTGTCTGTGGTCACACACACCCTCCTGGCCAGGCCAGCCGCAACCAGAGCCCGTCACCCTGTGCCACTGTTGCCCAGCTCCCCCCAGTGCTCCCCGGGGCTTAAAAACTGGCTGTGTTCCTGGCACCCGAGGCACCTGCCCCCACATCCGGCCGCGAGGGGTGCTTGCAGAGCTACAAGGGGCAACGAGGAGATGTTGAGATGCAAGGGGGCACCTGAGCTGGTAGCATGATGGGAAGGGTTCTGGAAGGAAGGAAGAGGTTATTTTCCCTCTTCAGGCTGAGGTCCTGACACCACACAGTCACTCCGGCTGCCCACTGTTTGGAGTTTTCGCCGCTTTACTGTGCCCTGTCTGCTAACACCCAGGGATGCTGTACTGAGAGCCCTCTGGCCCAGCGTCCCAGGCTTGGCTCTGGGAGGCCACTGTTTCAGTTTCATTTCCTCCCTCCCAAACCCAGTGTTCTCTCTCCCGTCACTTTCACTGAGCACCTACTATGTGCCAGACATGGCAGGACACACATCTACTAATGGCCCAGCCCCCCTGCTGGATTGTGTCTCTCTTAGAGACCAGGAAGGAGATAGAGGCACAGAGAGGTTAAGCAGATTTCTCAAGGTCACCCACCTGATAAATGCTAGAATCAGGATTTGAACTCAGATCTTCAAGTCTTCAAAGGCCATGATATCAGTGTGCTACCTGAAGGAAGGACGTGGGACCTCCTTGATGGCATCTGTCTCTTTTCCCTGCACGCCTTCCTAATGATTCCTGTAGGACAGGATGGAGCAACTTGATTCCGGCTATTATCATATTTCTGCTTCCCTTTTCCCTCTTCCCTCCTCCAGAAAACAAATTGATTCATCAAATTATACCTTTAATCTGTCCTGGGGAAGGGGCAGGATGAGCCTCAGTCCCCCCAAGGAGGAAGCAGGGCTGATAATCAGCCCACCCAGCCATGCACTGGGAACGTTTCCCTATGCTCTACCCTCCCATGATTAAACACTAATTGCCACCATGCTCTCAAATTGAGGACTTTAATTTCCCGAAACGAAAAGTACATTTCAATCAGTTCCTCTCCGAAACCGTCCCTCCTAAGAGGAGCCAGGACCAGAACACAAGCTCTTGGAGAAGGAAGACAGATGAGCCTACTTCCTGCATGCCTGCCACCACCCACCAGCACCTCCACATCTGTCCTTCCCAGGTGTCCCTGAAGGAGGGGGGCCCGAAGTGTTCAAGGAACACCCAAGAGATTCTTAGAATTGTGGGCTCAGAAAAACGAGGCAGGGCCCCTGGCCCCGGGGTCAGAACGAGGATGGCCCAAGAGGGCACAAGGATGGTCGGCCACAGGCAGGGTGGCAGCTGCCCTCCTCCCCTCCCCCACAGCCCCCCCAGGTCATTCTGGTCCTTGATGCTCCATCTCAGCTCAAGAGAGTGTGTGGAGGCTGGTTAGGAGCTCAGTAGGAGAAGAGACTGAGAGGGGAGACAGATGGCCTCCCCTTTCTGGGTCTCTGTGTCCTTATCCGTCCCAGAAGGAGCTGCAGAGGGGCTCAGAGTCAGGAGCTCAAAAACCCTTTAGTCTGTGCCTCCCAGGACCAGGACTAGACCGGGTGCAGATTCCCCAGTTCAGACCCTGGAGGAGCTGGCTTACCGGGTCTGCAAAGGGGTTCTAGCTGCTGACAGTTTATTAAGAGCTCTCTAAATGACTCTAGTGCACGACTGGGGGTTGGGAACTGCTAGCTAGCCCAACCTCCTCAGTTACCAGGTATGAAAGCGGGCCCAGAGAAGGTGACTGTCTAGCTCAAGGTCACAGAGTGAGCCAGAGGGCTAGGCCAGATGACCCAACTGCCCTTCCAGTTAAAATATTTAAAGGAAGGAAGTAAAGACAAAGAGTGAAGGGGGGCTCAGGTGCGGCATCCACTGTCAGGAGAGGAAGTGTGACTGCACAGTGGGAGGCCAAGAACCCTCAAATTTCCCTTTGGGAACCACATTCCCTCAGCAGTGTTGGTTTTAGACTTAAGCAAGTTACTCCTTTATTCCTGAATGTAGAGGGGCTGGGAATTTGCACACGGTCTCTCTATGGTCCATTCTGGCTCCAGAATCCTCCAGCCAGGCCATGGGGAATCACCATCGCCATCACCATCATCATCCTGCCACACGTTTATTGGGCATTCACTAAGTCAGGCGCTGAGCAAAGCAATTGCCATGGCTTGCTCTTTTCTACTCTCTCAAACATCCTAAGATCTTATCCTCCTTCCCCACCGCACCCCCAGCCCTTCCAGAGGAGCCAAGTGAGGCTCAGGGACAATCAAGCAGAGATAGGGTGCTGGGGACTCGAACTCCACTGCGTGGCCCTGGAGGCAACGCTCCAGGACCTGGCGGTGCACGGGAGACCCAGGGGAGGCGGCGCACCCTGGGCTCAGCAGGCAGCAGCCACCGCCGCAGGGGGCCTTCACAAAAGCACAGCGAGGCCGAGGCTGCCCATGGCCACCCAGCCTGGGTACTCCCCCACCGACCTGCAGCGTCAGGCATAGATCCACTGGGAAGCAGGGGGAGGGCTGCAGGGTCCCCAGCTTTCGTGGACCACCTCTCCTCTGAGCTTGAGGAATGGGGGAAAGGGGCGCGAGTGCACTGGGACAGGGAGGCATGGGGACACCAAATAGGAGACAGGCGGGACCCCTAAGGAGAGTAGCTCCAGAACATCCAAGGGGAAAAGGCTAGTTCGTCACCTGGTCCACTTCCCGTATTCCCTTGCTTGCGTCCCTGGACACAAGCACCCCCCCCACCCCGCCGCACCCCATGTCGCAGGCGGCTGGTCCTAGGTCGGACAGCCGGAACAGGACCAGAACCAGGTTGCTCTCCAGCGGGTTCCCAGCACTAATCCAGAGGCTGGGAAGGGGTGGGGAGCAGGGGACGGCGGGGACCTGACGGCCCCTAGCGCAGGATTTGGAAGGGGGCAGAGGAGGACATCCAGGACGGCGCCCCTCCCGCCCCGCTTTCCCCGCTCCCCCCCGCCCCCGCTTTCCCCGCTCCCCCCAGCTCCACCCGCACCACCCGCAGCGGAGGCGGCAGGAGACGGAGCCTCGCCCGCTCCAGCGCGCCTCCTCCGCCTCCCCCGCCTGCCCTGGCTGGCGCCTCCGTGCTCCGCTGTCCCCCCTCGCTCCTGTCGCGTCTCCGCTGGCTGCCCGCTCCGGGACAGCTCCCCCCTCCCCTACCCCACCCCAAACCGATCCTCTCCCCTTTCCCACTAGTTTTTGGCGTTCGCTGCCCACCTCTCCAACCCTGCTGTGCGACCCTAGACGACTGCCTTAACCTCCCTGAGCCTTAGTACTGGCCTCGTGTATAAAATAGATGGAAGTGGGGAAAAAGATCAGAAGAGCCTGGTGATGGAATGGGTTAAAAGGTGGGGGGGAGGATGTCTGTGCACATATTTCCTTTCCTATGCATGTGTTTGCATGTCTCTGCACAGATCCCCTCGCGGAGAATCGAAGTGCAAGCGAAGCTGTCTGCCTCCCCGGAAGGGAGCCTGTTCCCCGGAGGAAGAGACCAGGAGATGGAGACCTGGTATTGCACGATTGTCTTTTAAATATTGAAATATATGAATGCATTAGCAATTCCAGTGACTAGATTAAATAAAACGCAAACATTTACAAAACTAAACTTTGGGAATACCCGTATCTGGAGGTGTTGGGATTAAATGAGATAATGTGTGTGAAGCAGACAGACACGCAGGACTCAGGCAGCCGCCCCTATTTTGTCACTGCTGGTTTGCTAGCTCTCTCTTGCTGGCTCTCCATCTCTGTCCCCTCTCCTTACCTCCCCCACCTTCTCCCAGCCTCTTCTCTGCTCCCTGCCTCTTCGGTCTCCCTCCCATCCTCTTCTGCTCCCTGCAGCCCCTCCCGGAGCTGGAGACAAGCACCGTGCCGCCCACCTCCAGCCCATCTCCAGGGAGGGAGGTGAGGAAGTGTGATGGTGGAGCTGGGCTGTGGTAGCCCCGGGAAGGAAGAGGGGCCGCTGGGCTGCCCGTCAGCCCACAGGATTCCCCTTGGCTAGGGATGCCCAGCCCGACTTCAGGGATAGCCCCCTCTTGGAGCTTGGAGTGGTGGCGGGGTCCCTATTTAACCTTGATGGTTCATGAAAGGGTGGGAGGGGGAAAGTCAAAACAGCGGGCATAGACCCCAGGGGACTGCTAGAATGCCCCGTGCACTCCCTTCCAAGACCTCAAGCCCCAGCTACACACACAGCCTGTCACAACATCGGGAGGACTCCATCACACTGCACACTGCAGAGCGTCACCCCCCACTGCCCTCCCTCTTCTCATTGACAGGCTCCTCCCCGCCTCTCCTCCCTGGCTTCTTCCAGCTCTCCCCTTCCTGATCTAGGCAAGAATGAACCAAGCTGGCAAAAAGTAATCCATCCTGGAGCCCAGTCTCGGATGGGGCATTATGGCCTCAATGCAGGGCACGGGGTGGGGCTGGCTTTCCAGAATCCAGGCAACAGCATCTCCCAGGGCTCTGGGGCACAGGAGAGGGATCACCCTGGCATCCCCAGAAAACCAGGGCAATGGGGTAGGGCTGGCCTGGAACTCAGGGCCTCGATCTTGGGACTCCCTAGAAAGACCCTCCTCACTCCCTCCAGGCCACCACCCACAGTGCAGGTCTCAAGGGACCTGATGCTGGGCTAAATCGTAATGGGTCTTTCCCAGTGGACGGCTCCCCAGCCTGTCTCTGTCTGTCTGTCTCTGTCTTTCTCTCATCGTTGGTGACTCCACAGCCTTGAGGATCAAATTAAACGATTCCATTTGGGGTTCAAGGCCCATCAGACCCAGCACCATTGGGCTCCCTTGCATCATCAGCGGTACCGTCTATCAGGTCCCTATGCCAACCAGCTTATTCCTGCTTTCTGGAATGTGCTATGCACTTTCTCTGCCTGAGATGTGCCCCCTGGCCTTCAAGGCACAGCCTCCTACCTCAGGGAGGTCTTCCAGAAGGTGCAACCCCACCATCACACCCCCATTTGGGAAGCTGACGGTGCTCACCTTCACCTGTGGGAGGAACCCCGTGCAGTCTGCAACCATGGGTCTGTCCTGAGCTGGGGGCGTAGGGGCCGGGGTCTGACCCAGCTCGGAGGCTCCAGGAGCACAGGGACACGGTGACCGCAGATGGATCAGAGGAATGACGGGCAGCAGGGTCTGCCCAAACTTTGGCCAAGCAGGGTCCCAGCTGTACTCAGTGCCATCAGTGCCCAACAGAGAAACAGCCCCCCTTGCCTTTACCTCCAGCCTTTACCAGAGACCAGCAAGGCCCATGGGATGGGTCCCTTTACCAGGTGAAAGAACTGAGGCTCAGAGAGGTAAAGAGACTTGTCCAAGACCACACAGGCCACCGTTCCTGAGCTTCCAGATCGCCTGCCTTGCGGCTGTAGTCAACTCCCAAGCCAGTTCCACAGTCCTTTGACCCTGATAACAACCCTGCCTGACTCTGTCCCTCTGGCCCAGAGGATCTCTCCTCCCTGTCCCCTACGAATTCTTCTGATCACCCTGTGTATGCAATCCAGGTCCCAGCCCCACAGCCCCTACCTTCCTCTCACTCAACAAGCCTGCTGCTCTCGCCTCCTTGGTGTTCCCCAAGCTCACCCCTGAGCCCTTTCATGTGCTGGTCCCTCTGCCTGGGACACCCTTCCTAAAGCTCTTTGCCTGGCTGGTCCATCGGTCCCTCCTCCCCACAGCCTCTTAGGGAAGCCTTCCTTGAGCTCCCATTCTGAGTCCAGCTTGCTCGCAGGTCCCTCACGAGGCCCTGGCACTCCCTGCACACAATCATCTGATTGTTTATTTCATGTCAGGCATTGCTGTTGGATCACAAGCTCAGGAATGCCAGACAAACAGCACATGTTTGTCTCCGGCACAGCTGTGGCTGTGGAATCCCAGCATCGGACACTGTGCCTGGGCATAGCCATCCTCGGTCAAAATTTGCTGAATGGATGAATGAATCCATGGAATTTGCAGATGGACATGTGGGCTGGGCCAGATCACATAAGGCTTTAAGTGTTGGACTAAGAAGGTGAGTAGGGCATGGGGGATCTCTTTCTACCTTCCTTTCCCTCACCAGACACCTGACTTATGTCCCCCCCCCCAATACACACACACACACTGGGAGCAGAATCAACATGTTTCCCAGTAACTGTAAGGTTCCCAGCCATTCTGGCCCTCCCCAAACACACACAGACACACACTGAACCTGGAAGGCGTAGGAAGAGGACATGGGGACTGTGTCAGGAAGTGTGGGTCACCACAAGGCCAGAGCCCCGGCCAGAGGCCCGGATCAGGCTCTTCTTTGCCTCAGGCAGCCCTTCGGGCCATGTTGCTAGCTGCTAGCCTATCCCTTCTTTCCCCATAGAGCCCTGGGGAAGGCTGATGTCAGCACAGCCAGCGACGATCTGCAAGGTCTGTCTGGTCACCAGGTCAGCATCAGAAGAGAGACACTGGGACCTCCAAGGGGCCTGGCATTCTCTGGCATGTTCCCAACAAGCCTGAGACAGCCAGGCCTCCCCCAGGCAGAGCTGAATGGCCCCCTAAAGGTGTGGGCTCCACATTTAGAGTTTTCAACCCAGGACCTCTTAGCTCTTCCTCCAGGGGATGGGGGTATGGAGGTGTGACAGGTGAACTGGGACCCTCATAGGTATGTGGAAACAGAAGAGATAAGACGAAGGGATGGAGGGCTAGGACCTGCAGCTTGGGCAAGCCCCATAGTCTCTCTGGGCCTCAGTTTACTTATATGTTGAAAGAGGTGATCCAAATACACAAAGATGATTCTTTAATTCCACTTTTGTGAGATGCCCAGCATTGGCAAATTCAGGGAGACAGAAAGTAGAAGGGAGTTCCTGGGGCTGATTTGGGGTGGGGAGAGAAGGGAATGGGGAGTTACCGTCTAGTGGGCAGAGTTTCTCTTTGGAAGATGAGAAAGTTCTGGAGTTGGCCGGTGGTGATGGTTGTACAACAGTGTGAATGCGCTTAGAGCTTAAAACTGGTTAAAGATGGTGCATTTCATGTTATGTTACTGTAGTTAAAAACTACACACACACACACACACACCCCAAGTGGCTGGGCTCTACCCAGCAAGGCTGGCTGAGGCTCATCCAGGGAAGGTGGGGAGCAGGAGGAGCCCCAGCCCCAGAGATGAGCCAGGAGGACCCTGGGGGCTTTCTGGCCAGCCCCATCGCCCAGCCTATCGCCTGGCCTGTCCCTCCATCTGCAGTTCGCGAAAGCTCTTCCTTTCCTTAGGATGCCCCAGCGTAGACCACCAGATCCATTCCGGGCCCCAGTAGGCTCAGACACCCCCACAGTCCAATAACCTGGGCTAGGGAAGGGAAACCCGCCACACGATCCTCTCCTGCTCACACTTAAACCCAGCCCGGCACCTGGGGACTGTTCCGGAAACAGGCACTGCCTGGAGCCGAATCCTGTCCAGACAGGGCCCCCTCTGTAGGCAAACGCCTCCCCTCCTTCCCTTCTCCACTGAGACCAGCCTGAGAATATCCTCCCAGCGAAGAAAGAGGCAGAGGACACTCCGGGAAAAAGCCAACTATCCCCGTGAGAAGCTGCTATTAACCTCCTGGGAGGCTGGAGAGGAGAAATAGCAGGGAGTGGGGCGCTTTCCCGGCCTCCCCCGCTGTGATGGAGAGCCGGAAGGCGGCCGTCAGGTGGCAAGTGGGCGGTGAGGCGCTTGGAGTCCAATGATTTCTGCCACAAATCCCCATCACCGTCTGGCGGCTGCCACAGAGGGAGCACCTGCTGGGTGCTCGGGGGCCTCTGTGGACACGGCAACCCTCGAGAGGCCGGGGCCATGGGCACTAGCCCCATTGTACAGATGAGAAAGGTGAGGCCCCGGGCAAATGGAGGCAGATCCACAAAGGTCCCACAGCTGAGAGATGCCTGCCTCCCAGACCACTTCTGTCTGAAGCTGAAGTCCGAGAGACATCAAGACAGGTGGAGGGAGAGCGTGAACAAGAGGGATGATGAGGAAGGAGACCTGCTCACTGTCCTCACCAGCGGCCACAGGGCAATGATGGCAATGGGAGTTCGGGGCTGAGTGGGTCCAAAGGGAGGCAGAGATGGAGGGCAGGAGTGAGCCTGCCTCTCAGGGTTCTGGCTGCCACGGGGGGGCCCCCTAGCAGCTGGAGGAGGCTCAGCCTCTTCCCCCCTCACTACATGGCACTGTGGCCAGTGGCCATGGCCCTCGCCCTCTCTCCCTGCCCATCCTGGGCCCAGCTTCGGAGCCAGGGAGTGCTGGCCACAGTTGGGCAGCTCCCACACTTCCTGCCCAGCTCAGGGCTGAGTCCACAGTGCCCACCAGCTGGGCCTAGGGTTGGGGAGCAAGTCTGAGGGACCTGGGTCTTGGTCCTGGCTCTGTCACGGTGTGGCCTCAGGCGAATCACTTTCCCTCTCTGAGCTACGTTTCCAAGATGGTTGAACATTTCCCAGAAGGTTCTATTTCTGGGGTTGTCATGCTCTCTGACAATAGCACTGGCTCAGAGAAAGCTCTTTGGAACCATCTGGAAAGCACTGATTCTGGAGTCCAAAGAGCTGGAGGGTCAAATCCTGGCTCCCAGCCATTCATTAAGCACCTTCTGGACCCACACACGGTTCTGGAAGCCAGAAATATGGGCTTGTTTGATGGCTGGTAACCCCTGACAATTCTGAAACCCTTGGTTTTCTGATCTGTAAAATGGGTCTGTGAGGACAGCACCCCCCCCCTCACAAGGGAGGAAGAAGAGGCACAAATGAGACCATTTAGGAGAACTCGCCTCACAGACAGATCACTGACAGGGTCCCCTTCTTGCGGGCGCTCTGTGGTCAAAACCACTTACAGCTTGCGTTGCCTTCAAGGGAGCTCTGAGATAATTGGTCACAAAGACGGTGCTACGTCTGTGTTAAGTGGATACTTCCCCCAGCCTCTCGCCCTCGGCCCTACCACGCCATGCACTCCCCACCCTCCCCCAAGAGAGGATATGGGCTTGGGTCCCTGGAGGCTGACAGGTGGCACAGAACAGATCAGGTGGCACAGTTCCATCTCCTGCTCCCAAACCTTCCATGGCTCCCAATGTCCTCCAAGGGAACTCCACTTCTCCTGGGCTTTCAGGCCCTTGGGACCAGAACCCCTCCCTCTGTCCAGCTTCCTCTCCCATCTTCTTCTGTCCTCCCCTCAAGCAGGGCCTGCATCCCCACTCCCACCCCCCCCCCCCCCCCCCACCCCCCCCACCCCTCCCGCCCTGCACTTCCTCAGAGCAAGCCCGCTATAACCCCCTGGCTTACTCAGGCTGTTTCTCCTGCCCAAAAGCCTGGCCCACCTCCTTGTGGGAGCTGGGGAGAGGAAGGGTCGCCCTGAGCAGAGGTTCCAAATGCGATGAGAAAGGCAGCCCCTCCCTTCGTGGCGCCAGCGCAGCCCAGTCCTGGCAGCGCACCGCACAGTAGAGTGTGGCTGTCCCTCCCTGTTCCTCTCCTCCCCAGCCCCCAGATCCCACAGCTGCCCCTGGGTTTTTTCCACCCTGCTCCTCCGGAAATCCACTCAAATTTCTCCGGGGCCCAGGGAGCCGCTGGGCTTCACTGTTGATTTTTCATAAGTGATTATTGGCGGCAGAATTTGTCACCTGCACAATGAAAGGAAAATGAACCTTTCATCAGAGCCAGCCTTCGGAGGCTTCAAGAGCTGGGGAAGCTAGGTGTGGGGAGGGGAGGGGAGAGGGGAGGCATCCATCCTGCGGCTCTGCACCAGGCCTGGGCAGACAGATCCATTTCAAGCCCCTCCATCCCGTTAGAGCAGGGAGAAACTGAGGCACAGACAGCTGGAGAGAGGGCTCCCACAGCAGCTAAGGGACAGTCCTGGGCAGAGAACTCAGCCCAGTCCATCAGCTCCCTGTGAATGCCAGTAAGGTGGGTCTCTCGGAGTTAGAGTCACAGAAGCTGAAAGAAATATGGCAGATAATCCACTTCACAGACAGAGAGACCGAGGCCCACCATGGGCCAGTGACTGGCCAAGGACACACAGTAAGGTGTCACAAGGTGGGAGACTAGATCTCAGGGCTCCTGCCCTCAGGCCAGGCCCCTCCCTCTGTCCAGGAATCCTCAGGCATGAGGGAGGCCCAGCCCAAAGATCTAGAACACACATTCCCCTCCCTACCTCCCGCTCCCCCTTCTCTCCCCACAAAACCCTGGGCTCTGGGATCCCACCCCCTGGATACTTTGGGACCACTTGAGCCTCAGTTTTCCTCAGGGGAACGGAATTCCCACCAGCCCACTATTCGGTCTGCTGTGACTACTAGCTGTCCAGGGCCTGGCACAGACGACGCGAGCCTCCAAGCCCAGCCAGGCTGCCTCCAGCCTGAGGTTTCTGTCCATCTCTCAGCCCAATGGCTCTGGGCCCGTGGTTTTTCCTCCTCTTCTCCTTCCCCCACGTTGGCCAACTTCCCCCTGCTGCTAAGCCACCCTAACCCCTCCCCAGTGCTCCTGCTAACTCCAGCTGCCAGCCAGGGAGGGAGGAAGCTTCTCTTCCAGGGAACCCCAATCTGCCCCGCTCCCCCAAACCTCCAAGCCCCACCCTCTGCTGCCCCCCACCCCCGCAATCTCCTCAACCCCCCTCCCCCAGCTCTTTCGGGCCTTAGCCTCCTCCCTCAAGCCAGTCAACCAGAGGGTGGGCAGAGCTGTGCAGGGGAAGGGGCGAGCACCGGGAGCACCTGCCATGGGGACGGGCCAGGGTCTGAGAGCCACACTGAGCTCCCACCCCCACTGCATGGCAGCCCAGCCACCAGGCCCCATGGCTGTCTCCTAGACTGAGTGACAGGCACCTTCCTGCACTGGGCCGGCAGCAGCTGCCTCCGCCATCAC
Source organism: Enhydra lutris kenyoni (assembly GCF_002288905.1). Classification (NCBI taxonomy): domain Eukaryota; kingdom Metazoa; phylum Chordata; class Mammalia; order Carnivora; family Mustelidae; genus Enhydra; species Enhydra lutris. The sequence goes on along the minus strand of NW_019154139.1, from coordinate 10,694,138 downwards.
CACCACCACAAGACACACGCACACAAACCCAGCAGACACCTCACACACTCATGCCAATCTACACACCCTCACTCGCACACGTCCATCGCTCCCCCTGGAGCGCTACAGCCGCCACAGAAGCCCCTGGCACTGTTGGCTCTCCAGGGCCCAGGAGGGACAGTGTCAGGAGCAGACAGACAGACAGACTGGCTCAGGGTGCCTTCTGTCACAGCCCAGTAAACTCTGCCTCCGCCTTTCCCCAGCGGGCTGCCTTTCTCTCCTGCTCCTCAAGCTGGTGCCTGGGGGGTGGGCGGGAGGGGAGTGTAGCAGGGGAGGAGGGCAGGGAGACCCTGGTCACATCACCACCCCCACTGCACCCCTGGAAAACTCCCCAGGCCCTCACATTCAGGGGAGGCCCCAACTCCTTAGCATGGCCTTCGAGGGGCCTCCTGAGCCGAACCCTGCTGCCCATCTCCTGGGGCCTCACCCAGCCCAGCTGCTCCAACAGCGGGCCCCCCCCAACCTCCCTCCTGCTCCCCTCTTCTCCCCAGCGGAGCAGCAGGGGTTTAGGGGCGAGCCTGAGTGGGAGTCCCAGCGCTACCACTCCTGAGCTCTGACTCAACCTCTCGGATCTCTGTGGTCCCTTCTATAAGGTGAGACCGTCATGGTACCTGCCTCCCTGGGCCGTGGGATTTGTTCATGTGAGACCCTTAGACCCTTAGGCACCTAGCACCTAGTAAGCACTCGGTGTGGGCCACCATCACCTCCCCTGCCACCCCCACTGTACCCTCTGCCAGGAGCCCCTCTCCCTGCCCCCTCACCGAGGTTGAACTGGCCTGTTACCCGTCCACACCACCTCCCAGCTCCACCAGACTATGACGCGCAGCCTAGCCATCCCCACTCTTTGCACCCTCTTTGCCTGTCACTGTGCAGTTTTCCCTGCCAGGAAACCCACTCGGCTCTTCCCTCTCTATCACCTTCACTAGCCACCTCCTCCGGGAAGCCCTCCCGAGATGCTCTTTGTGGTGGCCCTGGGTGGTGCACAGGCTGGGGACCCAGGATGATCTGGGTTTGCTCCCTGAGTGTGTGGACTTGGACAAGTTGCTCCACCTCCCTGAGCTCAGTTCCTCATGTGGAAAATGGACCAATAAATGCCAAAGTCCCCGGCACACAGCAGGTACGTAGACAAACTCTGAGGCACACACCTCTTCCCCCATGAAGGGCCCCCCAGTCCCTCCTTGACTCCTGGACTCAGCTGTGGCTCGCCTGTGGCATGGAGCTGCCCACCCACCCCCTTGCCCCTGCACTGCCCCTGGTGCAGCACTGAGCATTTCACATCTAGAACCCTCTACAGGCAAACACGACAACCCATCCTTCCTGGGCTTACTGTGGAGCCCTGTTTCTACTCAGGAAAGATCTCAGGCTGTGCATGAGGTGGGCACTTGCCAGGGCTCCCATTCCAGGCCGCTGGGCCCTCCATGCAGGGTCAGGACCACAGGCTGGCAGGGGTGGGAGCAGGGAGACTGTCCAGGCTGCGTCTGGAGGCAGGGGTGGGGGGGGCACCAGTCTGGCCAGGGCACCCCCTCAGGCCTTCAGAGGCCCTGGCAGCTGCTCTGTCCCTGCCCCTCTCCACCTCCCACCTTCCTCCTCTTATTTCTCTCCGGAATCGCTTATCCAAAAGTTCATTTTGAAAGAAATCGATTTCCAAGCTGCTTGGAGATGCAATTTGATTTTTCATCTGGAAGAAATGATGGTTAAGGAAAAGTTTGGAGACTTAATCACCGTGGAAGGCCATGGAAATAAAGAATTCCTCTGCCCTTGGCCAGAGACCGTGGGGCCCATGGGCAGCTCTCCCTGCGACAGTGGAAAACAGGTGTGTCCAGGAAGGCGTGGGCACGGCCCCACGTGTGCACACAGCATACGCACACGCTAGGCACGCGCACATGTGTGTGCACACTGCCCACATACACACAGCCCCCACTCGGTGAACAGCCCGCACCCACCCCTCAGGGGGCCTTGGCCACCTCTCTGCAGCCCCCTCAGCTGTGCGGGCCAGCAGTGAGTACAGTCAAACTCCCTCTACCCCTGGGGTCTCTCTGCCTCTACCCACCCCAAAACCTCCGGCATGCTGCTCCGGGACCAACCTCACCTTCGTTGTTTCTGGAAGGGGCTGACTTCCACACTTATTGCAAAGGTGCAGACGTTCACTGTCAGACAGCTCGGTGCCATTCCGCAGCCTCCATGGGCTTCCGATCGCCTGGCTGGACGAAGATCACAACCTAAACCACAGACACAACAACCTCACCTCCGGCCGCTGGAGCCCAGCTGTGCTCGGTATCCATCTGCCCCCGTGGCCCCCGACAGACCGGGCAGCTCCTGGGCCTGAGCCTGGACCAGCACCCTCCATGTCATCAGGGAACACATGGAGTTCAGAGAGGCTGAGGGACTCACCCAGTGCTGCACAGCTGGTAGGTGGCCATAGACAGCCACGTACACACGCACATATGCACGTACATACGCTAGTCACCAGGCCTACGACCTACCATCATCCATTCTTTTGCCTCTGGACGATTCCTCTTTGAAGATACAGGTTTCCTCGGAAAAGGCATGATGTCTGATACTCTAAGGCAGAGAACCTCCAAATTCCTTGAATCTGGGGCCAGAAAAACTCTAAATCCAATGTCTCTACTATTTGAAGCCCCTTTATGACATTCTTGCCTGGGGTTATTGGGCCTAGAGAGCTTACCTGCCGTCTCCCATCTCCTCTGAAGGTCACAGCAGTGTGACGGCCTAGAAAAGACTAAGCCCTACCATCAAGGAGGCCAGGGTCCAGATCCCAGCCCCACCACGTAGCTGTCCTGGGGTTGGCCATGGACTAATATACTTCCTGGGGACTTGGATCCTTAGGATAGAACCAGGGCCAGCGAAGGGCTATGCCCTCGTGAGGGCAGGGGACTAGGCAGCGGGAGGATAGACGGCCCTGCCCCGGACTGCCCCAGCAGGGGCGGGCAGCAGAGAGGTGCCCGTGCACGAGGCACAGCCCTGGGGACCAACCAGGCCCTCGGCCCAGATTCCTGGCTCCTGCCCCAGTTTGGCAGACCGGCCTACTTCTGCTCAAGGATACTGGGAGGTTCTGGAGAAGCTCCCTATGGACCCTGCCCATCTCTACCTCCGGCCTCAACCCGGTCCTATACCCACACGCCTGACTCCCAGCTTTGCACAGGGTAAGCCCGGTCAGGGGAGACCCCTTCACGGACCTTCCTCCCTCCCAGGTACATCGGATCCCTTGGTCCCCTCCCCCTCTCCCTCATCCACCAGAGAATTACCTGGCATTTATGCCCAGGGGGTGGGGTGGGAGGGTTGTCACCGACGCCATGTGAGGCTCTGCATGGGAACATGTGTGAACCCATGCTGGGCTTACATCCCCCCTCACCACTACCGACTTGTGCTAGCGGCTTTCTCCAGCCCGGAACATTCCAGACTCACCACCTTCAGGGTGTGATTATACCCACAGAAGTTAAGGCTCAGCTTTTGAGTTTCTAAATAAAAGTCTGAAGCGTGTGTCTGCGCGCAGCCCAGGGAGGAAGGAGATGCTCGCCCAGTCGGTGGGCACAGAGGAAGCCCGCGCTTCCTGAGACGCCAGATCGGGTGGGGGAGGACAGGCAGTTGAGAGTTAAGTAGCCATGGGGCTCCTGTGGGGTTCCCCTAGCTCCTCCGGGGGTTCCCCTAGCTCTGCCCCCCAGGGTCAGCAGCCAGCAGTCAAAAGCACCCCTGGTGGAAGAACACAGCGCCCGGAGGGCATGGCAGCGCACACCCGCCACATCCCTGCCAGAGGCTGCTGTCCCACTGTCCCTGCCAGAGCCCAGCGGCCCAGACACACCCCAGGAGAGCAGGCAAAAGGAGAACTCAATGCACCAGCATGATCCCTTGTCTAGAAGGGACCAAGCAGCAGAAGCGTAGAAAAAGCAGGAACGGAGTAGAGGCAAGAAATAAGAAGACGTTTAGTTCCTGTAAACGTCACGTGAAGTCGTGGCCTGAAGAAGTTTGCTGCCCAGAAGGTGACCTCAGCGGGGGATGAGGGGAGCGTGGACACCCTGGGCCCAGCAGCTGAGTGAGTGAATGCCCACAACCCACCCAGCGTGGGCTGGGGGAGCATCCTGAGGCCAGCCCAGGTCACCTGAGGGGCTGCAGGGGCTGGGCGGTCCCTCCCCTCCTCACTCTCCTCTCCCTTCTCACCACCTGCCAGCCCCTCTGGTGATGACATGCCCCAAGGGCTGAGGGGTGTGACACCCAAGCCCCTAATCCTGTCATTAGTGATAATTACTCCAGTCAGCACCAGGGGAGCCCGAGGGGACGGCCTTGGCACACACCCCAGGCATCTACCCATCTGCCCACTGTGTCAGAATGCTAGGGATCCCTGTTAGGCCCTCCTGCCATCGCCAGGCACAAGGCCCATGGGAGGTGGGGCAGGAGGCATGCAGCTGCTGCCCAAGCATTTCCCCAGGGCCACCCCCCTCCACCCTGTCTCCTGGGAATTCATCCCTTCCACCTGCCCCAGAAGCCTCTCCCTCTCATCTCAGGGTTCTCCTGTGGCCCAAGTCTGGAAACCTGCCTCTGCCCCTTGCTGTACTGCTTCTGCCTCCTGTTGGCTATGTGACCCCAGGGAAGTTGCTTCCTCTCTCTGGGTGTTTCCTCCTCCCTTAAACCAGGGGCTGGATTTAATCGCCTTCCAGCTGCTTCATCCTGCAAACCTCTCCCACAGGGCTTGTGTCCACCTGCAGCTCTAAGGGTCCTATTGCTTCCTTCCCTTCTCCCTTTACCCCCACCCCTGCCACTCTACTCCCTCCTCCCTCTGTCCCCCTCCTCCCCTGCCCTCCCTTCCCCTTTCCTTTCCTAGCCCTGCTCCCACCTGCCAGCAGTCTCCTCTCTCCCTGTCAATTAGACCGGCTCTGGCAGGGTGCTCAGAGAACAGGCTAGGGCACCCAGCTGGAAAATTGGGTGTCGGCGGCTGCCTGGAATCCTAATGCCCCCGGCCCTGCCCTCCTCCCCTCTCCCCTCTCCCCTCTCCCCTCTCCCTGAGCTGCTGGCTGGGGATGATCCCACTCCCCTGCTGCTCCCCCTACCCCAAGACCTGTGGGCACCTTTCACCTCCCTGAATGGGAGCCAGTGCCCCATTCCACTCCCTTGCACCCCACCAAGCTCCTCTGTCCCCTCTCTTGAGTTCTGGCTTTCTGGCTATGGGCAGAATCCAAAGCTTGGAGGAGAGAGCACTGGGCTGGTAGTCCCGAGTGTGGCCTCCCTGCCCATCCCACTCTGGGCCTCACTTTGCCCATCTGTAAAATGAGATTCCTCCTCAAAGCCCCACTGCGTGGCCTCCACACCTTTCAGTTTTTTGGCCAAAGCAAGAGGCTGCTGAGAGTTCACTCCGATCCTGCTCTGGTGGCTGGCCTCATCATTTATTTTGTTTTGTTTTTACTAAGAATGGGTTTCTCACAGACCTTCCCTCTGTCCTGGGGACCGCCTCCTGCCTGGCCCCCAAGTGTTTGCGTGCCTCCTGGGGCCCCCTAGGCTCCCTGACTCTGAGCTGGCAGTCCTCCAGGGTGGGGTGGGGGCACACAGGTGACCCCAGCCCTCCTTCCGCCCTCCCAGGCAGCCCAGGAAGGTACCTCTGGCTGGAACTGGAAGATGCGGTCTCCCCTCCCCCCACCTGCTCCCATCTGAAGCCAACACCACCACCCCCAACCCTGTCTCAAAAGCCCAACCCTGTGTGGGCTCCTCAGACCCGGATATGTCAGACATTGGCAAGGGGGGAGGACACCGATGGTTCATCCATCTTGGTGGGTTTCTTTAGTAATTAATGTTGCTTTTCATAATGATTGTTTAATTACCCAGGTAATAAGTAACCCTAGCCAGTAGCCTCTTAGTGTCCTCCTTAGAACGCACAGTCCCTCAGCCTGTAGGGCCTATGCAGGACCCCAGGGGACCTCCCATCAGTCCAGACTCCAGCAGCCTTCAGGGAAGAATCCTTATCAAGTACCAGCTGTGTGCTGGGTACATGCTGGGACTCTGGGGACATAGTGAGGAACCCGACAGACAAGTCCTCTAATTAGAAAAGAAGATCATTTCAGAGTATAATGGAAGGAAACCTAAGAGTGAGGAGATAGTGACTTGGGGCAGCATCAGATTTGAGAGCTCTGGGGACACCCAGACACCCAGGGGAAGGGCACACTGAGAAAGGGCCCCGAATGATGAGAAGCCAATATGCAAAGGTTTGGGGTTTGCCATTCTAGATGGTGGGAACAGCGTGTGCAAAGGCCCTGAGGCTGAACACGTGGTTGTCTGAGTCACAGGCGGCCAGTGCAGCTGAGACTGAGGTAAAAGACACAGTCCAAGCTAGACCACGTCTTGCCTGGTTGACCCTAGAAATTATAGACAATGCATTCTAAGCAAAAAAAGTAGCCCTTGGAGGTTTTAAGCACAAGAGAAGAAGTGTCTCCTTTTGTTCGTTTTAAATGATCTCAATATTCTGGCTGCTGGCGCAAAGTGGGTAGATAGGGATGGTGTGGCAAGAACGGAAGCTGGGAGGCCAGTACAAGGGATGTGCAGTGATGTGGACAAGACACACTGGAGGCCAAAGGGGTTCTGGCCATAGAGTGTCGTGGGGTGAGGTTCTATCCACGACAGTGAGAAGCACTTTCCAGGACCCTCTGCCCGCTTCCCTCCAGCTCTATATCTTGGTTCTTTTTAATTTCTTCCTCCTACCAAAGTTCTGCCTCCTCTTACATCCAGCCTCCAGCAGGGAAAGTCAGGTGCTTCTCAGCTTTGTCCAATTCTGCAACTGCCCTGCTGGGGAATGGAGGGGAGGCAGAGGGGTGTTCAGGTCCTGGAGGGAAGGAGGTACAAGGAGCAGAGCCCCCCACCCTGGGAGGGTGTCTAGTCCAACAGCAGCACTTATAAAAAACAACCAGATCTTTCACACCGCAAAGGTTGACCTCCAGCCGTTCTTTCTCCGGGACCTTATTATGCTAAGAGTGACCGAAGAGTGACCTCCTCGGCTTTGAGTCACTTCACAAAAGTCCGCGTTCTATTACCCGAATCTGGGTCATGTCAGGGTCCAGAAAAGGATGCAGCGCTGGAAGCGAGGAAAAAGGCAAGCCACACAATGGGAAGAGATATTTGCAAACAGGAGTCAGTTACCAATCAAGGCGAGAGAAGGAGATAACCTGAGAGCAAAGTGCACCAGTGACTTGAATGAGCTGCGCGAAAGGGGTGCTCACGGGGTTCCCAGAGATGGGAGCAAGGGCTTAGCTTCATTATCAGGATCCCATGGATTACCGGTGTATGCCCCTCCCCCGGAGGATATGAAATGAAACAGCTAGACCGTATGGAGGGCTGGCAAGGAGGCAGCACAATAAGAACTTCCGCGAACGGTTGGTGGACGGATGTGGAAATTGGGGCAAGGACGAGGGAAGCTCTCTGATCATAAAGCTGAACATCCACACCCCCTCTGGCTGAATGATTCCTGCGGCGGTGAAGAACCATTAGGAGCGAGCTCATAGACCCCCAACACCTGCGGAAGTTCGTTCATTGCAGCTTGATTCCTCGTGGTCCCATTCTCAAACAACCCACATGAGGGTCAGGAGGGGAAGGGCTGAATCAATGGTGGTATATTTCACAGCCGGGAGAACAGGCCACGTACAGCACACTCAACGCAGGAACTCTCGCAGACACACTGCTGAGGGAAGGCAACCAGACCCAGATGACCACATACCACACGATTCTGTTCATCGAACATTCATTCACACAAGTTAGGAGTCGAGAGAGCCGCAATCCTGGCAGGGCAGCCAGAGACCCGAAGGAGACATAAGGGGCCTCGTGGAAGGCTGGTCACAGACCGGGTCTTTCCCCAGAGGGCTGTGTCGTGAGCAAGCTCACTTTGTGAGAAATCTCACATTTTGATCTGTGTACTTTCTGTGTGTGTGTGTGTGTGTGTACATATATAGTAACTTCAAATGTGTTAACTTAAAAAAAAAAAAAAAAAAAAGGAAACCCTGCAGCAGGGTTTCGATGGGGAGGTAATAGGCATTCCCTAGCCCCACAGGACATTGGTGTGTGACCTTCCATACCTTTTTATACGCAATTGTATAGCTCGGTTGGATTTAAAACACACGTGCACACACACAACCGGGATTCTGCCATATCCTATTGGGTTGTTGTTTTTCCTATAATAGAGGCTGTCAACCTTGGCATTACGGACATCTGGGATGGGACCACTCCGTGTTGTGGGCTGTCTTCTGCACTGGGGGCGTTCTGTAGGGTTATAGCCCTGGCCTCTAGCTGCCAGGGTTGTTGCTCCCAAAACCGACCATCAGAAGTGGCTCCATGGCCCAAAGTCCCCGGAGAGTACAGCTGCCAGATAAAACACAGGCCACCCAGTTAACAGGCACCATCTGAAATTTTTCTGACTTTAAAAAAATTATGCATTGTTTACCTGAAATTCAAATTTAACTGCTCGCCCTGCGTTCTCATTTGCTTCATCTGGCAACTTACTGCGGGGACAGAATCGTTCGGGTTGAGAACCCGCGGCACCTGCCGTGTGGCTGGGTCCCTCTCAGGACACTAGGTCACCCCTCATTCTCTGCGACGGCTCTGTTGGTTCCGTGGCACAGAACGGGCCCTGGCTGGTTGGACCCTCCGTTCTGATGGACGATTTGCTTGCGGCCCGCCCAGAGGTTTCCGCAGCGGGGAGCCGTTCCGGGGAGTCTCGTGGGCACCACCAACACAGCCGCGGTTCGGCACGGCAGGAAGCAGGAGTGCCTGGGGTTCCTGGGGCAGCAGCAGCAGCCTCTTCCGTCTTTCTGCGGCCTCCGCCATCGTCTCACAGGTGTCCTCCCCAAGCCAGCTGCGTCCCAAGGCCTCCCTGGAACGCCCGCCGGTTCTTCCTGCGGTTTCATTGGCTGGGTCTGGTCACGTGCACACTCCCGGCCTATCACTGGCTGGGGCTGCAGTCCCCCTTAGACCAATCAGGAGCACCCATGGTGGTGGTGGTGGTTCTCACTCCTGTCGCCGGGAAGGCGTGGATACTGTTGGAGAGGACGTGCGGGGAGCACGTGGGCAGTGAACACCACTAGCTCACTCCGAATTGGCCCTGTTGCTAATACTCCCTTCTACACCAGGAGTATCAAGCAGATCGTGGGCCACCGCCCCTACCCCCGCCCCAGTCTCCCCCTTCCCCAACCCTTCAGTACACGCCTCTGCTCTTAAACTCTAGAGATGCTCTAACCCAGGCCTGCTGCCATCACACTGCCAGCTCTTGTGTGTCCCCCTGTGGCTTCCTTGTGCCTCCTCAAACAAGCCAAACCCCACTCGGCCTCAGGGCCCTTGCATCTGCTGTTCCCTGTCCCTAGATCAGTGTCTAGGGCACCTTCTCACCAGTCAGGTCCCTGCTCAGACATCATCTGGTGACTGGCCTCCCCTCAAATCCCCATCAAATGCAGCCTTGTCTCCCCATCTCAGGATCTCCTTTCCCATTGTTGCCAGAGGCCAAATCACCTTCTGGACCTAGTCTTATCAACAGTCTTCCCACTTGGAAGTTCAGCTCCTTGAGGGCCAGAGCTCAAGTTCTTTGTCCTTGGGGCTAAGGACTGCTGTGTCCTTGGGGCCTGCTGGGAGCAGCCCGTGGAAACGGGAAGTTCTCCGCTTCCCCGACTGAACCAAGCAGGAGAGGACGTGCCTCTGTGTACCGCGTGAATAGAGGCTGGTCCCCTACCCACAGCTACGAAGTCTAAACACTCAAAACCAAACCCCTTTCCTTTACCTATTTGGCAGCAAACCTGACCCAAATTGTTAGACTATTTAAAGTCTTTGTTTATCTTACTGTGAATATGGATGCAGTTTGCTGAAGAAATCGTGTTTTGTTAGGGGGTGATCTTGGGCTGGGCTCCCCAAAAGCAGGGCCAGAGATAGGACTTGGATGCAGGTGGTTTATGTGGAAGGGGATGCCAGGAAGCAGGAGGTAGCGACTGGGAAGAGTTCGAGGAACTGGGAAAAGCCCAAACAAGGGTCGTTTTGGGGGTCACTGCAGAGGACCATGGGGCACAGTCGACCCCTCTACGAGGGGTCCTCTGGGACCTCATCAAAAGGACTAGAAGCATCTGAGCACTCACCCAGCTGCCCTTGGGCCCTATCAGGTAAGGGTATCCCCAGAGGCACTCACTCCCAAGAACTTCCCAGCTGCCCTTGAGGGGGGCCACTGTCTGTAAGAGGTTGAAATCAGAGAGGGCTGAAGACCTCAAGGAGTCCCCAGCATGAAGCACCCTCACACCCTGCAAGGGAACACCCCAGAGTGGGGCATATGCAGCAAATCGCTAAAATCTGGAACACGTCTGGCCCCAAAGGTTTCAGGTTCCTAGGACAGATCGCCAGGATATTTTGATTTGGCCAAGAGCCCTCTAAACCGGCTGTCTACACCACACGCTCCCTCTGACCGAGTGTGAATATAGCCCATCTACCCCCACAGATGACAGTGGGATGGTAGCTCAGTGGTGACAGGAAAGGCAGACACTTGCGTGTGTGCCCTGTATCAGGTACTGTTCTCAGAATTATTGCTCACCGAGACTACAGATGAATGCTGTTTTTTGTTTTTCTCAATCTTTTTTTTTCAGGTGACTTAACACCCAAAAAAGACACAAGGCGCTGAAGGGACAGATCTGATCCAAGCATGCAGGTTAAGTCCACGGCAGGAGTCCAGCCCAGGTAGCTTATTAACCACAGTGCCACACGGTCTCTAGTGCTACAACAGTCTTTTCCTTCTCGCCAATCTCCTGAACAAAAAAGGACAGTTCATGATCTGACTTCGCATTTTTTTAAAGATTTTATTTATTTATTTGAGAGAGAGAATGAGAGAGAGAGAGCATGAGAAGGGGAGAAGGTCAGAGGGAGAAGCAGACTCCCCATGGAGCCAGGAACCCGATGCGGGACTCGATCCCGGGACTCTGGGATCATGACCTGAGCTGAAGGCAGTCGCCCAACCAACTGAGCCACCCAGGTGCCCATGACTTTGCATTTCTCTATGGTCACTTTATCAGTTAGAATTAGGCATGGGGACAAACACTAAGCCAGAAATGTATTGCTCAAGTAAAATCTTGAGCTTGGCTGTCTAGGGCTGACATGGCAGCTCTTCCCCACAGTGGCATCACCCAGCCTCTTTTCTTGTTACTTGCTGTGTATAATCTCTTGTTCCCAGGATCTCGCAGTACAGTATGGCTGCCAGAGCCCCGACCATCATGTCCTGTCTTCCAGCCAGCAGAAGAAAGGAAGGATAAAGGAAAAGGAGACCAAGAGCACCTACCAGCTATCTTTTCAGGAAGGTTCCAGGAATCTGCTACTTCTCTCTGGCCAGAACTTGGGCACATGGCCTCACCTCGATGTGAGGCTAGGGAGTGTTTTTATTCTAGATGACCCTGTGGCCAGCCAAAAATCAAGGAATTTGCTCCTATGGAAGAAAGGAGGGTGGATATTGGAGGACAGATAGTGATCTCTGCCACATTGGAAAGTTTCTTGGCCATTTTCATTTTACCACCTAAGAATCATCTTTCCAGTACTCTCCTTTTCCTATTGTATGGGTTACCCTTGTCTTAGTTTTAGTTATCCTTCGTATGGGGGACTCACTACTTACCAAACAATCTGTAACAACCATGCTTGGCCCTGAAGATTGATGTCAAAATCAGATGCGCACAGATTAGCACCAGACCAAATGCTGGCTTCCTTTCCTTGAAGTCAGGGGTTCCCCGATGCTGGAGGGTCTCACAATCTCCTGGAGTGCTAAGAACTCAGAGACTGGGATCATCGAAAGGCAAGGAGGGCCTGCAACTTTGTGCTTTTGCCAAGTTCCCCCGGCGGGAAGGACACCCACTGAAGTTTGAGGTTGCCCTAAGTTGTTAGCCGAATTCTCCATACCGTCATTCACTTCCTCGTCTCTGGGAGCAGCGCATGTGTGGCTGGGCTCCCCCCCCTCATTCAGAGCCCCCTTCCCCCATGCATCTTTGCATCTCCCAGAGACAGATGAGGTCTCCCTTGAGCCTTCGCTTTGCCAGGCTACAAAGTCTCGTCCTCTCCCCTGTCCCTTGCCTGAGGAAGATTCCCAAACCCTTCCAAATGGGATCGTTTTCTGCAGACACACTGCAGTAGGTCTCCCCAGGTGGGGTCCGGGCAGGACAGAAGAGCACAGAAGCTTCGCCTCCCCCAGCCTGGACCCTGTGCTTCTGTGCACGTGGCCCATGGTTGCCCCTAGGCCTAGAAGCGGCTCTGTCAGCCTGTGAGCAGACACGGAGCACACACTGCCGAGTCCAGGAAGAGAAGCAACACATCCATGGCCTCTCTCTGCATGTGGCTTCGAGGAACACAGACCCCGGACACTAGCAAGCTCCAAAGAGACGCTGTCTTGCAAGTAGGCGGGGGCAGGCAGGTCCAGGCCCTGCGGGACCCTCAGCTCTGCCATTTCTTTAAGCACAAGCCTCATGCTCCTTCCCCTTGGCCTTCCCTGGGTGTCAGCTTAGCTCCCAGGGAGGGTCCTCGTGGCCACAAGATTGGAGGGGTTCCAGGTATCTGTGTCCAGTTAGATCCAACAGGGTCTTCAGAGGAGGACGGAGACCCCACCCCCCACCCCACCCCGAAAGTCCACGGGCAGGTGTCCCCTCCCTGGTGGGAACCGGGTAACATGACCATTCCTAAACCAATCACTGGCAAGGGGGGTAGGACCACCATCATGGTGGCCTCAGCCCAGTCCAGCCTGGCCCTGGGCTGGGGACGGGACCCTGTCCAGTGCTATATCCAGTGCTATATGTTGGTGGGGGGGGATCTCCTGAGTGAAAGGAGAGGGTTCTTTACAGGAAGGTAGAGGGGAGAAAGGGAGGTCCAGCAGGGAAACCCCAGCAGAGAGAACAGCGTGCCCCGGGTGAAGAGCCCGCTCAGCCTGGCTGGGGGAGGCAGTGGGTTTCTTTCCCCAGACACGGGCACAACCAGATGCATGCTCCCCACAGTCCCTCCCTCCCGCAGCTGCAAGGAGAGGGACCAGGGCTCACTACGGTGGCAGGCAGGAAGCCAGTCTGGAAGCTGCAGCGATCACTCCAGGGGAAAGCCCCCAGGGGGAGTGGTGTCCATGGAAGGGGTAGTTAGCTTGGAGAAGGGCTTTCCAGGTAAAGTCTGCGGCACGGCCGGTGGCAGTGAGGGGACAGCTCAGAAAAGACCACCTGTGATGTTGACTGGGACAGCTGAGTGGTGCCACTTAAGGCGAGGCAGGAGGTCTGGGGGGGAGCCGGGAGTATCTGGGCCGGATCTGTGGCTGAGAGTCATCAACAGATGGACAGCGTCTAAAGCCCTGGGGCCCTGGAGAGCTCATGCCCTGGAGAATCAATGTGCGGACACTTCCCGAGCACACATGCCTTTCTCCAGATATTAAAGGGGTCCAGCAACATCTAAGATACAATCCATAGGAACTCACAACCCAGCCAGAGGCAGTCAGGGAAGGAGAGGAAGGAGCTGGGTGGTGGGAGCCACCCCCCCCCCACAGGGCAGCCGCCAGCACTCACCTCTTCACGCCCCCAGAGCTCCCCTTTTCCTTTTCTCCCACCCCCAGCTTCTCTGCCTCGCCAGCTCCTGAGACCTCCTCTGGGACCTGTTTCTTTTGGACAAAGCATATTGTTTTCCTCGCTGCATCATACCCTTCTGCATTCGGCTGGCATTTCCGGACAGCCTGGCTGGGCCAGGCCCGGTGGGAGTGCTTCCCAGCACTCCCCTTACTCAGTGAGGTCGGTGTGGCTGGCCCCATTTTGCAGAAGTGGAAACTGAGGCCCTGGAGTTCCGATGAGCCCTCCTGAGTCTCAGTGCCTGGGCCACCATAATCCTTCTCTTTTCAGGGTCACCCCTGGTGGTCATTTCTACCCTTGGCTCGGAGCCTGGCCTGGAACAAGTCATCACCTATTGATGAGTATCAGAAGCAGCCAGGCCTGAGGCAGTGACATGAGCTGAGGGAGTCTGGCCTGGTCTATACTAATCAGTGTTTGCTGAGCCTTGATCCCCTGGTCAGTACACTGGGCCGAAGAACAGCTCTGTATCTCACTCGCATGCTGCAAAGATCTAATGACTGGGTGATGTCCGTCTCGCGGCACCGTTGGGAGGTTTAAATGGTGAGCATCGTAGCCATGGGCAAACACGTAGTAGGTGCTTTGTTCCAAAGGTGAGGTCCTCCGGGGCAGGAGCCATGGACCGCTCACGCCCTCCCCCACCGGAGCTGCCAGTGGCAGGCCGGGCACAGTGACAGCTCAGGCACTAATGTGGGGGTTGGTTGGTAACTATTAAAGGGAGACATTGTTGGGGTGACTTCAGGTCCAAAGCCAGGAGGATGGTCCCTAGGCCAGAAAGGGCTGGGAAGGGGGGCACCCAGGGACCAAAACTAGGGTGTGCAGGAACACCAGAGAAGTGGAGGGAGGCGGTGCAGGAGCAGTTTCTGGGCAGGAGACAAACGAGCAGATTAAAGAGGGGACTCCAGAAAGGATTGCCACAAATCCTAAATGCAATCCTGATGTCCTTCTAGAGAGCGAGGAAAGAGCGGCATCCTCTTTCCTTGCTATCTGATGGCTGAACTGGGCTTTGGGGAATGGTAGTCACTGTGGAGACCAAGCCACGTGAGGCCCCATCAGGTACTACGGTTACTTTTTGCCATAAATCCTCACCTAAAGACTGTGAAGGGAACTTCAGTGGTAGTTAAGGGATGGCCCCAGTCCTGGCAGCCCTCCCCTCCCTGGCCCTTGCCAGTGTGCTGCCCCAAGGCCACTGTCCTTCCCTGGCATTTCTTGGCTCCCAAGGGACAAGGCCGTGTCTCCTCTCTGCGTCTATACTGCAGATGCCGGCCAGGACCCCTGTCCCCAATGGCACACAGAGCGAGGCTGGTGGGTTCACCCTCGGAGTAAGAAACTAGGCAGACCTCGGGCTGGGGGATTCTGCTGAGCGGCAGAAGAGGGAAGATAAATTATCCCATTTTTTACTTCACTGAAAAAGTCACCACTAGGACAACACCGTGAATGTGACCTGCCTTTCTGACCTCCCCTTCTCCCTGCCCCTCCCTCCCTCAGGAGCCAGCTCCGTCATCCCTCTTCCCTGGGAGATGAAATTCAGACCCACCCAGTCCTACACCATCTTTGCTTCCAACCCTGCCCCTCCTTGCACGGGGCATTCCCTCCTCTGTGACCAACTTGCACCCACCCAGACACAAAAAGCAAAACCGTTTCCTCATTTGACACCATTTGCAGAGCCTTGTCCTCCAAATAGCGGGCCTGTCCTGCACCATCGGCCGCTCTCAGTGGCTCCGGGAGCCCTAAGCCTGGGCGTGCCCATGGTGCTGGCAAGGCCTGGGCCAGAGCTCACAGGGGAGCTCAGATCCCATAGTCTAAGAAATCAAGCTAACAAACTGCGAGGACATCCTCCCGCCTTGACACAAAGGTAACTTCCCCATGACCCATGACCGATGTGAACTTCAAATTTTTGGACTTGTGAATGTGGTGGCCCAGGAGAAGGAGCCCCCTTTCCCTGGCCCTGAGCACACCCCGTTCCCTTCTCTCCCTCAGCACTAGCCCATAATTTGAGTGATCTCATATGGATGCCTATAATCCCCCAACCCACACCTCCAAACTCTGTCTACGCCCCACCCCCAAACACACACACACACACACACACACACACACACACACACACACACACACACACACATACAGCTACCCTTGGCCATCTCTCCTGCTGCAGGAGGCACAGTCTGCACTTGGGAGGACGGAGCCTGGAAGCAGGTCTAGGGCCAAACTAGGCAGACAAGGGTGGGATCCCAGGTATTTGGAGAAGGGTCTAGAAGCAGAGAGGCCCTGCAGACTTGTTGATCTGGGGGCTAGAGGGCCAGAGCAGGACCTCTGATGTGCATAGCCCGATCTAGGGCCCCTCTTGAACCTAGACCCATCTGCCTCCTCCCTTTCCCATCTCTGGGGCCGGGTCGAAATATTCTAAGATCCGACCTCCATCCTCCCAGGTCATGCCATGCTCCCTGGGGCCTGAGAAGGCTCTCTCCATCCCCTCTTTTCTGGACTTCATTCTTCTCATCTTTAAATGAAGGATCCTTAACAGAGAACTCAGCAGTCACCAGGATTTTAACAGCAAGAATCAGAATGCAGGCTCTGGCGGGCCTTGGGACGTCTTCATGGACATTCAAGACGCGGGACTGTCACAGGCCCTGGCCTCTTTCAAAGCTGGCTTTCCTTCCACTCTCTGCTGGCCTACAGGTTGGGAGGTCCTGCAGTGCCCCCTACCTTGGCCTTGGGCTTGCGACCCTCACCCTGAGGAGACATATGGAAGAAGCTACCTAGAGGAACAAGCCAAGCTTGGGGGTGCCATGAGGGGGTGGGGCTCCATCCCAGCCTGACCTTGATGCACTGTACCAGCTCAAGGAAATTCCTATTTTGGATCCTGTCCCCCAAAACATACAACAGAGCTGAAGCACCTACTTCACACGGTTGCCATGGGAATTATAGGCAACGTGGTCCACGGGAGAGATGGGAGGGATCAGCTCACCCCACTGTTGGCGCTGTGGAGCTGACACTAAGGGCCATCTGCCAAGGTCACACTGAAGCTGCGGGTCACAAGTGATTTGGCCCCACAGGTCACATGGGCTTCAGAGAGGTGTGGGAGGAGGTCAGGAGGCAGAAGGCAGTCTTCTGTTTCTGTGCCTTCCCCACCGCTTTAGCGAGGAGTGGGGGCCCTCGGCCCACCACTGGCTTCCACGGACGTCCATCCGGCTGCTGGGGTCCTAGTACCCGCAGTCCCAGGCTTCCTAAGGGCCCAAAAGGCAGCAGCCGCCTCGCAGGTGGCCTGGGGGAGAGCCCATCCGAAAGCACAAGCTCCAGTCTGGGTCCTTTTTACGCCTGACAGGTGGCCTCTCGTGACTCCTTCCCTGCTTCAGTGAGCTCTAGAGAATTCTGCTCCCTGCGGCAGAGCCCACGCCAGAGTCAATATATTCCCTGCCCTTGCCTCGGAAAAGGGATGCCTCGTTGGCCAAAGCAAGAAGAGGAAGGGGCAGAGAGCAGGGTGGAGGTCTCAGGCCTGTCCGGATTCCCGGAGCTCTCTACACGAGGGCACAGCCCAGGAGGTTGCCAGAGCAGGTCAGGGAAGGGGTAGGCAAGAGAGTTGAGGTCAGGGACTTTGAGAGGCTACAACTTCCCCTGTCCCCACCTGTCACTGTGTAACCCGCCGCACCCCCCAACACACACACACACACACACACACACACACACACACACACACAGGCAGGCATGATCTTGCTTAGTTGGGCAAGAACCAGGAAGACTGGCGAAGGGCTGTCAGAGATGCAGGGAAGGGCTCTTCAAGCCCAAGAAAGATTTGGAGCAGGACTTCCAGCCTGGAGGGGAACTGGGCAGGAGTGGGTATGGCAGACTTGGTGCTGAGGAGAGAGGGCCACAGACAGTAGGCTGGGGCCCCCCAGGCCTAGGGAAGGGGAAGGAGGACCCAGCCCAGGCCAGAGAGGCAGCCCCCAACCTCTCCTGGAGTCTGGACCCTGCAGATCAAGCTGCAGAACTCTCTAGGGAGGAGGAGAGGGGAGGCAGAGAACCCCGAGTCAAGCACTACCGGGGCTCCAGTGCCAGAGAGCCTGGAGTCTAGGACTCATATCAGGATGTCCTGGGACCCAAGATGAGCATGAAGGAGGAGAGGATGTTCCTGGAGCTTGGGGCCCGAGGAACAACACCATGGCTGAGTTCCTGGAGGCCAGGCTGGCGCAGGGCCAGGAACAGGCCTCAGGGGTGGCCTGCAGGAGGAGGAGGAAGACACAGTGAAGTTGGGAGCCCAGAACCTTCCCCTCGGCCTTGCATCTGGCACCAGGTCTCCTTTCTTGCAGGTAAAAGGCCCTGGGGAGGGGGCTCCCGGGGGCTGAGCGTTCACCCGTGTGGAAGATGGCAAATGTAGGGGCTGGCAAGCTAGAGACCGGCACCTGTAATCCAAGAAATGGGGCGAGCTGGGGCCAAGAGAAAGTCCAGACCCAGAACTGGATTCTCAAACCCCAGTGTCTAAAAATTTGAGAAAAACACCTCAGCTGCTATGAAATCACCTTAAGTCCCCTACTGCCCGGGAGCAGGGGAAGGCAGCTGGGCGGGGGGGCCCTGAGCCTCGGCCAGGTTGGGGGACCTTAAGGCAGCCCCAGCTGCAGAACCTGACCCCCCCAACCCCTCCCACAGACATGCCCCTTTCTCTTCCCATTCCGCAGTACAAGTTCATCCTGAACCTTCCCTCAGAAAACAGGACGTGAGCTAGTGGCTGCCTTCCCCGGGCCTTCCCTGAGGAGGGCTTTACCGCAGTTGGAGAGCAAGGATCCAAGCCAAGGGTGGCCTGGGCAGACAAGGAGGCTGAGGCCTGTAGGTGGCCCCCAGGCCCCACCTGAGCAAGGGTTTCCCTGGATGGAAGACCCAAACTCCATGCCTAACCAGAGAGACAAGTTGCCAATCTCTTGATTCCGGAAAAGGAGCAGGGGTGGTTTGTAGTTGTGGAGAAAGGGGCAGCTATGGCTTGAGGCCAGCAGAAGCCCAGGGCAGGGCTCTGCCCGGTGTGACGCTGCCCCGCCTGTGGCCTGCAGGAGGCCGCCTTTGGGTCCCACAGACACCTCGACTACCCAAGGCAGAAACACGAGGCAGGCAGGCCTGGGGGTCATGGACCAGAGGCCGGGGTGCCCAGGGCCGTGCCTTCCGAGACTTGCCTCAGAACCAGCCGAGACCGGGTGACGTCCCCAGTGCCCTTCAGGCACAAGGGCTGATCTTGAGGACACCTCCAGAGGAAGAGATTTTACTGCTGCTAAGTCAGGGAAGGGGGAAGACCCAGGGGAGTGGAAGTGAGCCACCCAACTAAATAGAAGAGCAAGTTCGTTGGCCCACAGCTCTGAGAAGGTCATAGAATAACCTTGAAACCATGAACACCTTCAAACCAAGCCCTGGAGGAGCTCGGGATGTTATCCTGGGAGCACCTTGGGAAGTGGGAGCCCACGTATGTGGGAGGAAGGTTCAGGAATCCAGAGGCAGTGGCCATCCTGAGCTGACAGCTCAAGGCGAGGGGGACATGATGGGGTTGTAGACTTCCTGGAGAAGACAGAAAAACCGGGTCACCTGTGGACACTGGTCTGAGTGAGCCCGTTTACAGGGCATAACCGGGAAACCGTAAAAGTGGGGTTGCCTCTGTCTGTAGCGTCCAGATCCCCACCCCCACTGAAATCGCCAGTATATCAGAGCTAGCAAGAGTTTACCCTAAAGTGCCCACAAGTCAGACCCCCTGGGTGACATGTGTCTTGTCGCAGGAAGAACACCTCCTTACCCCAGGAGGGATTAGAATTAGGTGTAAAACCCACATGTCGCATTTGTATAATTAATGTCTGATGAAGATATCTGGGTGTATCTCGTGTTTCAGTTTCTTTGTGTTGTTCGCTCTTTATAAGGCATCCATGTCCCTGAAATTCAGATTGATTTGTTTATAAAAGGAATTAATTCCGAATTGTGATTTTCCTTGAAAATACCACTCATGTGATAAGAAGATCGGTACATGACAAGAACCCAAAGTCACCCCGGGAGCAAGTAGAAATCTGTCAGGATGTAAGGCATCGCTGGTTCTCCAAATAAACGAAGTATTTTGAAAGGAAATCAGATAGGATGAACGTCTGGATGAAGTTTGGAGCTGTTAAAGACATTTGATTAACTGCATTTTGTAAACAGGACCTAAATTAACCCAAATCCCCTTCCACGTGAACGTGAAAATTTACTAGATCTGTAAGTAGAATAACCTCTGTGCCGAAATGAAAAGCTAAAGGTCTTTGCATTTGTACCTGAGTAATAACAGAATGAGTCTTTCTGTACACAAAAGCAAAGCTGTCCTTGAAGACACTTCCAAATTCCCAGGAACTGCCGATGACCCTTGAACCCCTGGGGGAAGGAACTTGAGGGGCTGGGGAGTTCAGGACAGTGGGAATGGAAGGACCTGGACTGGCCTGGATGGCCCCCATCGCCCCCCCACCCCCGCCAAAGGCTCAAGCCCACCTTTGGTCATGGTTTCCTACCGTTGGAAATCATGGGAGCCCTCCGAGAAGAAAGGCCCACGGTGATGGAGGCCCTGGAGCAAAGTATCAGAGGAAGGTGGCGGGGCGGGGATGGGGAGGGGTGGCCTGAGCCTCAGCCAGGCTGGGGGACCCCAGGGCAGTCCCAGCTGCAGGCTGTGCCCCCCCAACCCCACCCACAGACATGCCCCTCTCTCTTCCCATTCCACAGTGCAAGTTCATCCTGAACCTCCCCTCAGAAAACAGGACGTGAGCTAGGGGCTGCCTGGCAAGGGCCAGTCAGCAGAGGTACCAGGAGACCGCGGGCTGGGCTGAGGCCATCTTGAGACAGCAGCAAGGAGGGTGCCTGAGACCAGCTGAGCGGAGACGGGACGCCAGCTGGGGCCCAGACCGGGGGCTTTCGCAGAAGGACGCCATCCCCCACCCCACCACCAGTCCGCACCAGCTCTCAGGGAGGTGAAAGGGATCACAACACACCCATGGGCCAAGAGCCACCAGGGCCCCAGGAATGGCCCCGGGGTCAGAGCTGCCAAATGGCACCGTGTGACATCACTCGTGGCAGAACAGCTCGGTGCCAGGGAGGCCACTCGGGAGGACCCCACAGCCATCCAGGCTGAAGCCAGGGGTTTCCCCGAGGAGGGCTTTGCCGCAGTTGGAGAACAAGGATCCGAGCCAAGGGAGGCCCAGGCAGACGAGGAGGCTGGGGTCTGTAGGTGACCCCCAGGCCCCACTGAGCAAGGGTTTCCCTGGACAGAAGATGCAAACTCCATGCCTGAGCAGAAAGACAAGATGCCAATCTCTTGATTCTGGAGAAGGAGCAGGGGTGGTTCGTAGCTGTGGAGAAAAGGGCAGCAGAGCTCTCTGAAGACCTGGTGGGACTCAGCGGGCTGCCCGGAAGTTAGCCTGACAGTAGCCAAGAGGACACCCGCTGGGCCCCCATCACCCCTCTCGAAGGGCACAGAGCAATTTAAAGCCAGCCCGTGGCAAATCGTGGTCCTTGGCCACTGGCTAAGGGACATAATCCCTGGGCATTGGCTGAGAATCGTAATGTCCACACCCTGTCCGTCTCCTCAGGTCGGACTGCGAGCAGGGACGATGGAGGCCAGGGCACCCGGGGTGGGGAACGCAGCAGCTGGCCGAGGGCCTCCCGGCTTTTAAGGAAGAGGTGCCATAAGGCCCCAGCCCGCCAGGCTTGAGGGTTGTGGGGGGGACTAGAACCCTCTCGTCTCCTGCTGGCCCCTGACCTCTGACAGACACACTGCTTTTTTCCTTGACCCTGGGGCGGGATGGGATGGGGGGTGACTGCCCATCGAGGGGGCTTCATTCCTCAACCCTGTGTGTGGGACTCTGGTGAGAAAGGGAAATGGGGGGTCCTGGGACTCCCGCTTGGCGGGGGCGGGGGGAAGGGGGTCGACATTCAACACAGACCTTGGCCCCATTGTTTTAAATAAGAAATTTATTGCAAATATAGAAATTGATTCTCTCCATACAGGAATCTCCGAGTTGAGGAAAACAATTTCGTGCCATTCAGTTTAAAACAGGAAGTCGGGAGGAGGGAGAGGCATATATAGGGAAGAGAAAATAAATGAAGTTACCCCCCTAAAAGAAGAAAAGGAGAGGTTCTGGGCCCCCCCGAGGAAGGAAAGGTCCACACACAGCTAGGGTTCACAGGTTCGTAGCCCAGGGCCAGGAGTCCCCTCTGCAGCCCCCAAACCAGGTGCCAAGCCGCAGGGCCCACGGGGCTGGCGGCTCCTTAGGGAGGGAAGGGGGGGGGAAGGGGGGGGGGGGGGGAGGGAGGGAGGCAGCGAGGATAGACCCCTGCCCCTGTCCAGCCCTGTGCTTGTTTGGCGAGGGCAAAAGAAACAAGAGGAGGCCCAGAGCCTCCCGCCCACCCCATTCAACACCCCGTTCCTCTCCCTCTGCTCAGCAGCAATGAGGGACCTTTAATGAGGCCTGTGAGGCAAGAAGTGTAAATACTGGTTCTGTCTTAAAGGTGGGAGGACACAGGGTCAGAGAGGACAAGGAGCACGGCAGCTCCTGGGCGGGAGGGCGGAGGGCGCTGCGCAGAAGTCTTGCTGGGGAGGAGAAAGCAGTCCTTCAGGTGGGCACACGTCAGCCCTGCCCCTGTAAGCCCCTCGGGAGGCAGACCCGCCCCCCCCCCCCCCACCCAGGGCTTCTACCCAGAAAGAGCCCCGCTCAGCCACGAATGGGGTGGGATGCTGCTGAGGGCAGGCTCCCTCGGCCGGGGGTGGGCGCGCAGAGTGGGGACACCTGAGGAGGTTCTTCGGGACATCCAGCCACCTGTCACCCTCTTCCTCTGGTCTGGTCCTCTTGGTCAGTCCTCTGGGCTCGTGCCCCCCGCCCCCCTCCCCCTGCCAGGGGGTCCCTGAGCCCCTCACTGCTCTATCACCTTGTTTTAATTCTCTGCACAGTGTCCCTCACTGGGGAACTTTTCTCTGCACGGACGCCCCTTACAAGCTGGGGCCTGTGACTCTTGTCCCCCCATGCCTGGCTGCCATCTTGGACCCACGTCCCTAACTGATTTCGAGACCCTAGAAGACTTCCTTCCTTCCCTTTTCTGAGCTTCTGTTTCCGCACTGTTAAATTTTCAGGAGTGGGGATGGACGGTGAGCGACGTCCCATCGAAAACCTTAAACAGACCCTCAGCCAGGCCCAGACTCTCCTCTGCGTCCCCGGTCTCTGGGGCTACACAGGCTTACTCTTCTTCCCAAGTGGGTCTCTCCACTCCCACTGCCCCGCAGATAGCTCCATGCCCCACCTCCCCCCCACCTGGACTCGGGCAGCCTCCACGGGCCTCCAGCACTGCCCCCTAGCAGGCATGAGGAGGTGAGGGGCCTCCAGCAGGCAGGGGCGGGCCCTGGGACTCCTGAGGAGGCATCCACAGCAGACTAAGGTTTTGTTTTGGTTTGGGGTTTGTTTGTTTTTTTTTCCCCCTCCAGACCTCTGCATCTCACTCCAGGAAGGAAAACCATTAGCTCCAACAGACAGTTAGCAGTCCTGGCCCTCCAGGTGAAGGGAGGACCCCCCACCCCGTGCCACTCTCCCGCAACAGGCACCCAGGAATTTCTTCTGGAGATTCTCTGACAGGGACAGCAAAGCCCAGGCAGGACCCAAGGCAAGAAGGCCTCCCCCGGGAGGCCCACATCTCCTCGGGCCAGCTTGTCCCCGATTCCTCCATCACCCCCTACTTCCCTTCTCTCCTAGCTGCCAGCCCTCCCCGGGCCCGCCGTGCTCATCGCTGTTACAAACATGGGGCCTCAGCTGGCCAGACTCTGTGACATAGGTGTTCATTTGTCTTTCGTATTTTGCTCCCTGTTGGAGAAGAATGATCCAGAAGAGGACACAGGACACAGATGCAGGAAAGCCTCCAAGGTGGGCTGCAGTGCACTGGCCCCTTTCCCAGATCAGGGCAGCTGAAGAAGGTCCAGCCCGGCCAGGAGGCCAGAGGCCCGAGTTCGATTCTATTCTGCCTCCAAGATTGGTGTGATCTAGGCTGGGAAGGTCAGTTTACCTCCTGGAGTGGCAAGACACTCACTATTAAGACAGAGACCCCCAAAGAAAGATGGTCTGTGGTTTTTATAGGCCATCGTCAACCAGGAATGATGGGGGAATGGCAAGGGTGGGGGGCTTCTGCTCCCGCTGCCAGGAACCCTCTCTGTGGGAAGTGCCATCTCCGGTGAGACCAGGCCAACCCGGCCCTGGCTCCTTCCATGGGTTCTTCCCGCAGGGCCCCCAGCCTCCCCATGAAGCCCTGAGCTCTTAGCCCCCTGGATTTAGCTAGGTGACCGTGTCCTACCCCTCAGCCTGGTAGTCAAGTCACCCAGCCCTTCCCTCTTCGGGGGACCACCAACGTCTTCATCTGAAAAATGACAGCAGGTGGGAAAAAGAGGTCCCAGCATGCTCCCTTCCCTGGCAGGGAGGAGGGGGAAAGGGCGAGGGCAGGAAACTGGGGGCCCCAAGGGGCAAGGCAGCACTTGTGGGCCCAACGTTCAGAGAGAAAGGAGACCAGGACGGGGCAGGGGCTGCGTTTCAGTGGCACCTGTTTTGGGTCTTCTGCAGAGCTGGACCCTCCCCAGGTTTCAAGAGCTGCTTGTCAGATCACGACAGAGGGAACGTGGGCAAGAGGGGGCGGCGGGGGGGGGTGCTGGGAGTCTAGACAAACTGGCACATATACGACAGATGTTTGCTCAGAAAAATACAGTAAAATCGTCATGCAAATATAACAGGAGTCTGCTTCCTCACACCACTGGCTTTGCCCGTTTGCTGTTCTCAGTTTTGCCAATCTGGTGTGAGGCAGGCTTGAGGGGGCAGATTTCGGGGGTTGAGGGAGGTCTGCTCTGCACGTCCACGCTGGCCCCCTCCTCTCTACTCCCCAGAACAGTCTTTTCTTTGCAAATGTCACCCCCAAAGTGAGCCCTGGGCTTGGTCTGTCCCCCAAGTGGGTGTAAGGGAGGCGCTCCTGTGAGCCTAGCAGCTCCCCCCAACAGTCCTGCCCCAGACTCTACTCCTGGCAGGAAGGTCACTAGACCCCCCCCCAACCCAGGAGATGGCACTAGCTTTCCTGGTCAGCAACCCCCACACACAGTAAAGGTCTTAGTCTCACCCCAATGCCCACCCTCACCCCATAGCCACGTGCCCCAGATCTCAAGAAACCCAATGAGGTGATAGGCCAGAGGCTGGAGGGTCTCCAGCAGGGCTGTGGGGCGAGGTGAGTGGGCTCCTCCCCATCGGGAGTTGGGTGGGGAGCCAGGGAGCAGGTGGGCAGGTGGCCAAGGCCATAGTTGTCCCCACCCCCACTGGCCCAGGTCCTTATCAAAGGTGAAGGGCTTCTCAGCACCCTGACGGTGTGCTCAAGACCACAGTCTCAGGACCCCAGATCTGCCCCACCTCCCGCCCCCACCCAGACTCGACCCTGAAAGCCCCTCGCTGTTGAGAAAGGCTGCAGCCACCTGACCCTGCTCTCCCTTACCACCCTCTGCCACCCACACTGACAGAGAACCCCCAGGAGCCCAACAGTCCCAACTGCCAGGCCTTGGGTTGCCATGGCGACAGAAGCTGGCCAGGCAGAGGGAGGGGCCCCACGAACCTGCCTGCTCCCGCCCCCCCCACTCCAGCAAGGGGTGGCGGTGGTGCTCACTGTTTGTGCTTTGTTCGATGTTGGGTGGGGGTCGGCAAGGGGAGGAGCGGCCATTTCCATGGAAACATGGGAGCCTCTCTAGTCAGAGGGCGGGGCAGGGATGGGCAGCTGAGAGGTGGTGGGTGAGTAAGCCTGGGAAAGCCCTCCTTCCCCTGGGCAGGCCCCAAGATCCCATAACAGGATCAGGCAGGTGGGAGGCCAGGATGTGGGGACACAGGCAGGAAGACCCACCCCCCCAATACCCTGCCTCCCCACTGCTCCCAGGCAACACAGTTCACTGCTGCCCTTCTGGCATAAGGAAGGGTCCTAGAGGCCAAGAGAGGCTAGGGGGCTGGGGTGAAGGGGTCTGCACCTGAGAGGTGGTGAGAGTGGACCCACCTGCTCTCTTCTCAGACCCCAGAAGCAGCCCCCAGGCTACTTGGAAGACACTTGAAGGGGGCTGGTGGAATGGCCCTGTGCCTCTGCTCCTTTCTTGCAAGCCAGACCTCCTGTCTCTCTTGGGTGCTGGCATTGGGCGGGGGGGGCCTGGCGAAGGACCCCCAGCGTAATGAATCATAGCTCCACACTTGGGGACGTGGCCATGGGGCTTTCTAGAAAGGAAAAGCACCTGCCTGATTCTCAAGTCCCTCAGCCCCAAGAGACCACAGCTCTGGAAGGGGGTGGCGAGTAGACGAAGGGTGGCGGGGGTGGGGGGAGACAGCAAAACTGCCTAAACTGCCATGTGGCCCTGGAGCTATCACCTTCTTTCTCCGGGCCTCAGATTCCCCAGCCATAAAAGAAAGGAAACAAGGCCTAATGTCTGTCTGGTGCTCAATCCCCAAGTGACCTGTCCCCAGAGTCGGGGGGGGGGGGACCCTCTCTCCGCCCCAGACTCTTCTGCCCCACACCTGTCCCTAGTCCCAGAGCCCCAGACCCCACACCCCCTTGGGGCTTCCTGGCCTGCGCCCCGCCCTCCCCAGCCCGGCACACCCCCGCAGAGTCCCTGGGCAGCACAGTAAAGACGACTGGTTTCGGTATCAGTGTGTAAACTTGAAGGAGAACGTGTCTCTGTTTTCCTGTCCGTTGTTGTCGGGTGGTGGCTGTTCACAGTCAGGTGGTGGTCAGGTGTGTGCATGGGTGCGTGCGTGCGGGTGTGCGTGTGCGTCCGCTCCTCGGCCCCGGCCCCCAGCGCCACACCCTCCCCCCTGCCCGGCTGCGGGGCCCTTCCCCGTGGGGGCCCCCCCCAACCCTCCCCCGTCCGGCCTCACCGGGAAGGAGAGGGTCACAGCTTCTGCTGGGCCGAGACCCCCTTCCAGTAATCGAGGATGTCGTGCAGGTCCTCGTCCTTGGCGAACTGGACCTTCTTGCGCAGGGCGTGGCCGGCAGCCACATACACCTCCTCCCGGGGGTGCTTCTTGTAGGGCCGGAAGCGCTCCCAGATCTTGTGCGTGCTCTCGGAGGAGTACTCGGGGCTGGAGGAGTACCCTGAGTAGTAGTGTCTGGGGGAGAGCTGCGAGTAGGTGGAGTCCCGCTTGGAGCGGGTCAGCGGCTTGAGGAAGGACACGCGCTGGCTGAGGCTGTCGGCGCCCTCCTCGTAGTACAGGGCTGGGAAGCTGTGCCGGTGCTCGCTGCAGTGGTAGGCGGGCTTCACCTCCAGGTGGTGGACGCCGCCGCCCCCACCGCCCCCGCCACCCCCGCCGCCGCCCGCGGGCACCAGCGGGAGCCGGTCCAGCGGGCTGTTGAGGGGGCTGCCCTTCTCTATGTACTTGGAGTCGCCCTTGGCCAGCCCCGCGGCAGCCGGGTGGTCGGGCACGTCCAGGCTGAAGACCTTGGCGCTCTTGATGGAGCCGCTGGAGGACACGCTGCAGGTCTTGCGGGCCACGGCTGCGTCCGCGCTCAGCTGGCGCTGCAGCGGGTGGTGGGAGCTCTCCTTGTAGGGGGGCGAGAGGAAGCTGGGACGCTCCAGCGCCCCGGGGGCGGCGGCCGAGGACACAGCGGCGGCGGCTGCGGGGAGGGACTGGCACTCGAAGGCCAGCTCGGGGTCCCCACCGCCGCCTCCTCCCCCCAGAAACGAAGCCGAGTCCAGCTTGAGGGCATCGATGCAATTGTTAATGATCTGGTTGACCTTGTCCACCTCCTTGGCAATGGTGGAGATCTCGGCGGCCGAGCCCTGGCCGTTCTCCAGGTCCGGGAGGTCGTCTTCGGGCCGGGCCAGGCCATCCCCGCCCGCACCCGTGCGCACCTCGATGTAGTTGCCCTTGGTGGCCACCTTGGGGGTGTCCAGCCCGGCCTCCAGCGCCTTGGAGGTGGGCAGCTTCTCCCCGATCATGGAAGGGATGGACGACATGCAGGACACGGGCAGCACAGGGGGTTCGCCCAGCTTCTGGGCGGCGTGGACGACAGAGCCGGCGTCCACGTCCGCCCCGTAGCGCATCTCCAGGATGGTTTTCTTGACCTTGACCGACTTCTGCTTCTCCTCCTGCATCCGCCGCTTGCGCAAACAGTAGTAGACGGCGCCCAGCACAATGACCATGCCGAAGAGGCAGCCCAGGATGGTCATGATGTAGTGGGTGGTGGTGGAGGTGCTGGGCGCCAGGTCGCCCGGGACGGGGTCCCGCGTGGTAAAGGTCAGGCAGGTGTGGTTGAAGCGGCGGCTGTTGCGCAGCGAGGTCACACAGAACGTGTACTCGGTGTGCGCCCGCAGCTTGTCAAGCGTGACGATCTCCTTCTTGTTCTTGAGCGTCATAACGTCGGAGAAGTAGCTGTTGTTGTACTGGACCAGGACGTACATCTTGCTGTAGGGGTGCGGGATGATGACGACCAGGGTGGCCGAGGTGAAGGTCACGTGGTGCAGCTTGATGGCGGGTCCCGCTGACGCGTCCGTGGTGGACGAGGCCGGGGGCTCCACCGAGAGGATCTCGTCGGGGTTGAAGCCCGAGTTCTCATCAGGCTCCCTCTGGGCGTCGGTGGAGTAGGGCGTGGGGTGGCTGGCGGGCCGGGCGGGCAGCGAGCCGTTGCGGCACTTGGCCTGGAGCACGGTGATGGCGTTGAGGCTGTGGTAGGGCCGGGGCACCAGCAGCGGGTAGCCGGCGAACTCGCGCGGGGACTCGCACTGCAGGCGGTCGTAGTTCTTGGTGACGTTGTTGAAGACCACCAGCCAGGCCAGAAAGCCGAAGAGGTCGCACTCACAGTTGAAGGGGTTGCCGGCCAGCTCGCACACCATGAGGCTGGCCAGGCTGGCGAAGGTGGCGCCGTCCAGGCGGCTGAGGCGGTTGGAGGACAGGTCGATGCTGATGAGGCTCGGGCACTCGGAGAAGGCGGCGGGCGTCACCACCTCGATGAGGTTGTGCTGCACGAAGAGGAACTGCAGGCGGCCCATGCCGCGCAGCATGCCCTCCGTCAGGTTGCTGAGCTTGTTGTAGCCGAGCTGCAGCACCTGCAGACTCGACTGGCCCAGGAAAGCGCCGTCCTCGATGTACGAGATCTCGTTCTTGGTGAGGTTGAGGTCCGTGAGGTTCCCGAAGCGGTTAAGCGAGGAGTAGAGCACGGCCTTGAGCTTGTTCTCATTGAGGCGCAGGTCGTGCACGGTGCTGTTGATGTGCTGCGGGATGGTCTCGTAGGGCGGCTGGTTCTGGCTGCAGATGGCCAGCCACACGTAACCCTTGTCGCCCTCGATGAGCCAGCAGTCAGCGCGCACGGAGCCCGGCCGGCACACGCACAGCAGCGCGGCGGCGCACAGCCCCAGGCGCAGCATGGCGCTGGCCACAGCCCCCCACCCCACCCTCCGGGGAAGGCCGGGCTGGGGGGGCGTAGAGAGGGGGGCCGGGACGTGGGGGGGGAGGACCTAGCAGCGGGAGGCTGGGGCTGGCGGCACAGTCCTCCCTGGGGCCGCCACCATCTTGGGGGCGACCCCTGGCACAGGGGCCCCTGGTGAGGCAGACACGGCCGGCGCCAACCGTGTGGTGGGGAGTGGGATGGGGGAGTCCTTGGTGGGTGCTAGCAGCAGGTGCGGGCCACTGGGACAGGGACACACAGCGGGACACACCCCCACCGCTTGTCTCTGGGAAGGTGCACAGGCTCTCAAGACTTGACTTCCTCTCCCTCCTCCTCCTCCTCTTCCTTCTCTTCCTCCTCCTCTGGTTCTGGGCTCAGAACTTCAGACGATTCCCACGATTCCCACGGGCAGCTGGAGAGGGAAGCTCCGAGGAGGGAGCACGAGAGACGGGGCAGGAAGGACGAGACCCATCTGTCACCTGGCTCCTGAAAGGCAGCACCGAGAGGGAGTGACAGATCAGTGGAAACTCAGAACAGCCCCACTAAAGCTCCAGCACGGGCCCCTGTCCCTTCTCTACCCCCTCCTACTGGGGGTCCTTGGTGCCAGCAGCAAGCTCAGGGCGGGGGGGGGGGGGGGGGGGGGGGGGGTGTTGGGTGGGGGGGGGGGGGGGGGGGGGGGGTCGCTGTTATGTAAAAGAAGGGAGGGTGGGGGGTGGCAAGAGAGGGAGAAGGGACCAAGAGGTCTGGAGGGAAGGACACAGAAGAAACAAGGAGTAGGGACAGGGGGACAGAATTTGAGGATGGTGGGCAGAGAAGGGAGACTGGAGAGTGACAGGTCAGGTGCGTGTGTGCACACGCACAGACACAACACACACACACTCCCCAGCACTCCTGTCCACACTCGTCCACCTGCCAGCACAGAGACCCACATGCCCTCCCATGAGCCAGAACACCGCAGCATGCCCACGGACGGCCTTATGCTGGACAAATAGGCCCGTATGCACATGACCCCGTAACGAGGCAGGAACCTTCCAATCCAGGAGAGGAATTAAGAAGCCTAGCAAAATGCCTCCTCCCCTCCATGCCCAAAGATAAATAATTCACTTGTTGTGTAACCGCTCTTGTTCCAAAAATAATCCCCTTGTCTCAGCTTCCATGGGGGAGGGGGAGCAGAGCAGCATGGCTGTGGCCCCCCCCCAAGCTGGGGGTCTCCCACAGAGGGAGGGCACGGGGACAGCTTCTTCCACACGTGGCAGCAGAGCCAAGGGAGAGAGGACGAGAGTCTGGGAAGCCAGACACACCCCCCCCAATATCACCTCCCCAAAGCGCTTTCCACTATTGGGCCCCGATCTTGTAGTACAAGGTCTCAGGCAGGCGGAGAAGCTGGCAGCATCCCGAACAGTGTGGCCGAAACCCCGCATCCCCTCTGCGGCTGGAGAGTCAGAGGCCCAGAGAGGGGCAAGGGACTTGCCCCTAGTCACACAGCACAGCCTGGGTGAGGATCAAGGATCTCTAGGCACCAGGAGTCAGGAGGTCTAGAGCCCCCTCTATCCAGCCCAATCAGCCAGAGGGATCGAACCATCTCTGAACGTTCTGCCACACTGAAGTGGGGACCAGGTCCTGCCCAGCCGTCTCATGGGGAAGAAGTACGGCGAGCCATGCTGCCCGCGCCCGAGATGCAGAGAACCAGCGTTGGTAGCACAGGGCTCACAGCCGGCAGCCCCTCATTTTCGGGGGGGGGTCACTGAGCCCCCGACCAGGGGACACCTGCCTCAATCGCCCAGCAAGCCAGACAGGGGCCACTCAGCTGATGTGGCCTGGCCCCAGCTCCCACACAAGGCTCCCTCGATTTGCAGGAAGAGCCCCGTGTGCCCTCCCCTCGCCCTGGGCAGTGGCCAGAGCTATGGAGACCAGACCGGAGAAATCCACATTTGGACAAAGAAAGCCAGACACCGTTCACAAGAGCCACCTCTGCCTCACGCCCCTCCTCCTGGGAAACTCCAGGAGAGAGAGTGCATTGAAAAGAAAAAAAAAAAAAATGTATTAAATCTTTGCTGTTAAAGCAAAACCAATTTACAGCCCGGAGCCCCAGAGGGCTGAAGAGAGGAAAGGGAAGCAAGGACGGAAACAGTCCCTGAAGAAGTCCAGGCAGGCAGTTTCTGTGGAAAAGGGGGCAAGCAAACAGGACATTCGATGACCTCTCGGATTAAAGGCAGACATGGCAACGGAAGCTGTGATGATCCGGACCTCTAGGTGAGGCCAACTCACAGCTCCCAGTCCTCTGCAAGGTTGGTTCGGGCTGAGGGGCCAGATGGGGACTGGGGGAGGGGGGGTGATGAGGGGGCACAAGGAGATCGGGCAGGGACTGGCGCCCAGGCGGCACAGAGCATTTCTGTCCCTGGCTGGGCTGCACAGCTCAGCACTCCCATCTGGCGTGGCTGATGGCTCCTTAGGGACTCAGTTTCCTCCCCTGCCACTGGCAACAAGCTTGTACTGGGAGAGCTGAGGGGCCAAGCTCGCCAGGTCAGGGAGCCCTCCGTCTGCACCTCCGGCCCCTGCTGGGAACGTCCGGGGACCACATTTGTATGCCAGTACGCGCGCAGGTGTGCACTGGCTCAGAAGGCTGGCGCAGGGGCGCCTGGTTGGCTCAGTGGGTTAAAGCCTCTGCCTTCGGCTCAGGTCATGATCTTGGGGTCCTTGGATCGAGCCCCGCATCGGGCTTTCTGCTCAGCAGGGAGCCTGCTTCCTCCTCTCCTTCTGCCTGCCTCTCTGCCTAATTGTGATCTCTCTCTCTCTCTCTCTGTCAAATAAATAAATAAGTAATCTTTAAAAAACAACAACAACAACAACACCGGCACAGAGGTGTGCAAGCAGACGCGTGCAAGTAGACGGACGTGCAGGCAGCCGTGTGCGCACACTCATGCCCAAGCGAGAGCCCAGGATCCGTGCATGTGCAGCCCGCCACTGGGGGTGCTCTGGGGTGAAGGTGAGCTCACCTACGTGTGGAGCAATGGGGAAAGGTGCATGTAGGGGCATCTGCAGGGACGCAGACACATACCTGCTGATATGTCAACATGTTTCAGAACATGTGAGTTCCCCTTGTTAACATACGTGCGCACCTGTGCAACTGAGCCACACAGAGTGTCCCCCACCCCATTCCCCACGCCCTTCAGATCTGAGCTGCTCAAGCTAGCACCCCCAGCCGGGCCCAGGGGGTGCAGGGCAGAGCTGAGCTGGCTGGAGCTTCTGGAAATCCAAGGCCATGCTGAGGAGATGTGAAGAGGCTGATGGTGGTAGGGGGTTGCTAGGAAAAGGATCCCAGGCTTAGGGAGCAGGGCTAGTCCTTTCTGACCTCTTCCCTTCCCCAAACAGTCCAGGGTAGACAAAGCCCCCACCCCAGCAACTCAAGGTGACCCTGCCCATGGCCCTCTTTCCAGCACCTCTTGGTCTCCAGGATGGCCTGGCCCGGGGCCCAGCTCCCCTCACCCTCCCACCCCTTCCATGACTCAGACCGAAGGGGAGGAGGCTCCCCATCACCCCTTCCCGTGTGTGCGTCAGCCACTCGGTCCCGGTCCCTGGGCCGCCTGCCCACCACCCCTTGAGGCCTGACGCAGCCAGGGAAGGGGGACGGCAAGGGGAAGAAGGAGCTGAGAGCAGCACTTGGTCCCCTGCCCGGCTGCACACCTACTTGAGGTATGGGGGAGGGCTGCTGGCTCACACCTGGAGCTGGGGGTCCGCATGGTCCTGGGGATCCCCCAGCACACATGCCAGCAGCAGGAGCAGGGCCCTACCCCCACCCCTGGGGCGGTGGCAGGGGTGGGGGATGGCAGAGGGAAAGGAAGGAGTGAGGGAGCTGCAAATAGAAGGCCAGGCAGGATAGGAAAGCAAAATACGGAGACAGCCAAGCAGGGAGAGACAGAGGATGGAGATGAATGGAGAACGAGCGTCTGAGACAGGAACCAATCAGCAGAGAGGCTCAGGGAGATGATGGAGGGCATTGAGCCTGCTGCCCACCCACCGGGGCAGAAATGCCGCCAGTGCCCAGCTCGCAGGGAGAGGCCAGCAGCAGGAAGCAGCTGTCGGAAGCAGAGGCCTTTGCTGCCCTGTGCCAGGGGTGTTAAACCTGGGAGAGCCTGGCCCAGCTTCCCCCCTTCCCAGCTGACCCAGCTTCTCCTCCCCAACCCATGCACTGGGCCTGCCCCCCCCAACCCGCCCCCCGCTCCAGCCCAGGGGGCACACTGGTGTGGCAGGAACAAGAGACCTCTGGCCCGAGCAGGGGCAGGCCCCCCTCTCTCCAGCCAACACAGAAAAGTTGGGGGGCAAAGTTGGGGGGGTGCAGCGTACTGCAGAGGGGTCTTGGGGTGGGCCCCCAGTCTGGCTGGCTACAGATGTCCCTTGTTGTGGGGACACCCTGGATGGTGAGGAGGAAGGAGGGTCAGCAAGCCCTGACAGGTCTGAAGGGCACAGCTCAGCTGGGGTCTCCGTTCAGAGCCACAGAACATGAGTGACTCTCAGCAAATTCCACGCCCCCCCCCGCCCCGTCTCTGGGCCTCGGCAACCACCCCCAGAAGCCACTGGTTTATCCAGCTGGCCTCTATGCCCTTGTCCTCCAGGGCCACGAGGCTCGGGGCGCCTCCATGGACTCCGAATCCTACAACTTCAGAACTGGAAGAACGAGGGGCCCTTGCTCCACCCCATCCCAGCCCTTCCCAGAGGGGAAAGCGGACACCAGGGCCAGGGAAGGGTCCCATGCTGCTGGTGGCAGGTCAGGCTCAGGCCCCAGGTGGCAGTGGCAGACCTCGATCTGCCAACCCCACATCCCTTCTGGGAGCTTCCTGTCCCAGAGGGGCACCCCCCCGCCAGCTTAACCCAGGACATTGCTCGGGAGGCAGAGCCCACTTTCGCACTTTCGGGCACCCAGGGCAGCTCCCCAGAGCAACCCCTCCCTGGGCTAAGTGCTCGGCTGAGGCCTGCGGTGGAGGGGGGAGGGGCGGGAGGTGGGGGAGCCAGGATCAGCAGGGAAGGCAAGAGGAAGGGCTGCCACCTGCGTGAGGCTCTATCTCACAGGGCTCCCCCGAAATCGCAGGCCGTGGCGGAGACAAATACACTGGACAGGGCAGGAAGCTCCCATGGGGACACTGCTGGAGCAGATGTTGGTGGGAGCTGGGGAACAGGTGGGGTGGGGAGGGGTGCGGTCCATGTTCCCACCTCCCAGGAGCAGGGACATGAGGGTGGACCGGGGAAATCTCATTTGCAGCAGCTGAAAGCCCTGGCCTGGATTCTTCCCTGGGCCAGGCTGGCCAAGGTCCCCTGAGGTACCATTGTCACTGTCCGGGTCAACGCCATTACCCAGGATTAGGAGGCCTGAGGACTCCTGGGACCCAGCCAGAACTCATGGGGCAGGCAGTCGCCTCACCTCTGTCTACTGAAAGACAGCACCAGGCCAGGGGTCCCCTCTGCCCTCTGGGACAAAGCCTGCCACCCCTGGGGGGTCTGGACAATGAATCTTGTCACTTCCTCCACCGCACTGAGGTTCCCCGGGGCACGCCGCTCTGGGCCTCAGTTGCATCTACGAAATGGGATCATTATACCTCCACCATGGAAAGGCCATTTGGCCATAAACCATTTGGATTTCAGGTACAATGAGCCCCAGCTACAGGGCAGAGAGTAAGAAGTATGGATGTTGAAGGCAAAGGGTCCTGGGATTGAATGCTGAGCTGTGTGACATAAGGTACATTAATGAACCTCTTGGGGCTTCAGTCTCCTCACCTATAAGATAGTCATAACTATCCCTTTGGCCGACATTGCACAGTCCTTGAATCTTCTGTCAATCCTGAGTGACTAGGGCTATTGGTCTCATTTTACAGATGAGAAAACTGAGGCTCTCTCCTTCCCCGGCTTCCTCTAAAGAGCTGGGCTCATGGCAGGGACTGGACATGCATGGGCTGCCCAGGGGCTCTCCTTCCCCTTGTGTATGCACCTTCTTCCCTATTAGGAAAGTGTCTACAAGCCAAAAGAAACCTCAATCTCTCCATCATTGGGAAGTACTTATTCCAAGCCAGCGATGTTCCTCAACCCCCTCCCCCAGGCACAATTCTACCTCAGGGCCTTTGCACATGCTATTCTCGCTCCTAGAATGCTCCTCCCCCAGTGTCTGCACAGGCCACTACCCCCACTTCATTCAGGTCTCTACTCAACTGCTCCCCTCAAGCCCACCTTCCCTGAAACCAAACCTGGCTTGGCTCCCTTCAGAGCACTCAGCAATGCCAGACATCACTTGGTAATTAATTATCAGCTGCCCTCCCCACCCTCCCACCCCCTCATCATGAAATCAAAGCAGGCTTTATTTTGTTCACAACTATAATTAACCTCCATGCCTGGAACAAGGTCAGACATGCAGCAGGTGCTCAGAACATGGTGTGTGGAATGAGAGCTCAGGGTTAGGGACGGGGACGGAAGGCAGACAGAGATCCTGGGGTCCCTGACTCCACTGAGTCAGGATGTCACATATCAGAAGGAGGGGCCCCACTGATGGGGTGCTCATGGGGTGCAGGAAATGCACTGAGCCTTCCTGTTAGCCTCATGAGCCCCCCTTATGCTTCTCATCTATAGATGACCAAACGGGTTCAGAGAGATACAGTGATCTGCCCAAGACCACACAGTGGGGGAATCTGGGCCCACCTGAGCTCTTAGAACTACCAGACTTTTCCCAAATTCCTGCAGAGGTAACACTCCCCAGCTTGCATGCCCCCGGTGACAGGGATCTCAGCATCCACTGGAAGCTACTTAAACCCTTCTTGAACAGATCTGATGGTTACAAATTTCTTCTTCTATCACAGAGCCAACTCTGACTCCTTGTACCTCTGTTCATTGGTCCAAGTGCTGTCTGGAGCCACTGAGAACAAGGCCAATATCCCCCCCTTAAAGGCCCCACCATTACCTCACACCCCTACAATCCACTTCTCCAGGCTACACAGCCTCACGTCCTCTCCTCCTCTTCCTCCACTGGGGTTTCAAGTCCCCAGCTCTTGGATCCAGCTGCCCCAGGTCATGCTTGCTGCCAAGGACCCCCCTAAAATGTGTCACCTAGAGCTCAGCATCATGCCAACGTGGTCCGAGCTGTGATGGGCGCCAGGGCCCCCCACCTCCCTCGGTTTGGCACCACACTTCGGTTAGAGCAGCGGGAGTGTGCACACCCGCCTTGCGTCCTCACCTCGTCCTGGATGTCACCCAAAGCCCTGGGCCCCTTCACACACTCCACTGGGGAGCCCCCCGTGCCCAGACCGTCCTCAGGCAGCTCTGGGCCGTAGGAGTCTGGGCTGCCCCCGAGGTGCCGGGCTCCATCCGTCCCCCTTCCATCACGTCTCGTTAGGCTCAGCCCTGCGCGCAGCGGTCCCCCATCTCAGGGGGGCTGGCTTCTGCCCCTTGAAACCTCAGCGCCAGCTCCCGGCTCTGCACCTTCTGGGGCTGGGCCAGCCGACCACGGCTGCATCCGTATCTGTGTCACAGGGGACACGGGGACCCGCTGCCCACTCGCCCACGTTCCTGACACCTGGGCGTGAATTCACCGCACACCTACTGGGGGCCCGGCCCCGAAGCAGACATGCACGCCTTGCCTTCACCGAGCTTCCGGCTCACCTAGAAGAGCTGAAGGAGAATGCCACGCCACGCCACCCCAGCAGCGAGGGCTGAGAGCTACGGAGGGGCAGGGGAGGAGGAGGTGGGGGGCTACGTAATTGGGTTTGCACGGCTTCATCACACAAGTACCAGCCTCCAAGCCCAGCAGCCTCGGCCAGGGAAGGGGCCTGGGCTCATCTGCCGTATCCTGGGCGGTCACATCACATTGCTGGCTGGCTCACTGTGTGACCATGGGCAGGTCAGCGCCTTGCCCCTCTGGGCCTCAGTTTCCTCATCTGTGCAGGGGGAGAACAGCTGCACACTGGTGTCTCTCTGGTTTACCAGGAAACCACCCCCCTCCACCAAAGCCCTCTGGAAACTCCCCACCGAGTCATCACCCATGAACGCAGCTGCTCCCGGGGCTGCCATGCCCATCATTAGCACCTGCGTCGTGTCCACGCCTCAGTGGGAGGAGGGAAGCAGGAAGATGGGAGGGTTTTTACCAAAAGGCTCTGGTCTTGAAAAACTACCCAGAAAAACTGACCACAGAGGCCTGACACCAGTTCTCTGGAGAGCACTTCACAGACGGGCCACTCCCTGGCACCCACTGCCCAGCCCTGAGCAGCCCAGATCCCAGACCACCTACCGCCAGGCCCTGGAGGGGAGCATGGGATCCTCCCGCCCAAAGCCAAGGGTGACCTGTGTTAAAAGTTCACCTCCTAGTCCCACCCCAGGGGTTACCTCTGGCTTTCCCAGAATCCTCCAGGCTATTCAGAGAACTGCCTTTCCCAACTCACCCCTGCCTCCTCCAGCTGATCCTTGCCCTCCCCTGATATACCCACCTGTCCCCTGCCCCCTACCTGACCCATCCCCCAACCGACCCCTGACCCCCTCCCTGGGTCCCTGCCTCCCTGGCTGACTTCTGCCCCTGGTCCCCACCTCCCCGACCTGAACCCGGCCTCCCGACTTGGCCCATGACCCCCCACCTGGCCCCTGACCTCCCCATACCTAGTCCCTGACCCCCCCCACTGGGCCCATGAACCCCCCCACCTAGTCCCTGACCCTCCCACCTGGTCCCTGCTGGCCTCTTGAACTTGGCTCCAGCAAACCCCAGGCCCCGCTCAGCTGCAACCCCGGGCACTACTCACCAGTCTCCACTGGACCCGCTCTTTCACCAGTGCCTGCACACGCGCGGCTGCCTCTGCCTGCATGGCCTCCATTCATTCATTCAATAAACATTTATGGAGCACCTACTATGTACCAGGCACCGGCTAGGCCTGCCCTCCCAGCTCTGCCTCCTCCGCCTGCTTCTCCTCCAGGGCCCCAAGGGGTGACCAGTCCCTGCCTTCCAACACCTTCAGGGCAGTCCCAAGGCGGGGTGGCCCACGAGGAGCCCACCGGGAGAAGGGGAGGCTCCAGGGGCACCGGGAGCGGCCCGCTGGGAGGCAGCCTGGCGGGGGAGGGATGGGCAGCCTGGGGCAAGGGGGAAACAGAGTCCTGGCTCCCTCCCAGGCTGGGCCTAAGCACCTCTCACGTTAGCTCATTTGCCCTCCTCACAACCTCAGTTATCATTCCCACTTTACAGAGGAGGAAACTGAGGTCTCACGACTCCTACACAGGGGCTTTGACCCTCCGTGGCACCAGGCTCTGGGTCAAGAGATGCTGTGGGATCCTGTTTCATCTGGATAGTGCTTTAAAAACTTTTTTTTTTTTTTTTACTGAGTTGCCAATATTGAAAACTTCCATGATTTCATTTCAAAAATCCCTGTTTCTCATGGAACAACCTGGAAGTTCTGGCTGCTCAGGATCCACATCCCTGCAAGGACGGAGCAAATGCCCATCCTCCTCCCTGCCTGTCTGGCTGCGTTGCCCTCTGGCCCTGGCGCACTGGAGCTTGAGAGACCAGCCACAGAGGGAACCTCAGCATGGGAATAGTTAGAATCCCAGCCTTGGGGTGGGGGGATCCCACGAGCCTCCTGGTGTGGGGCCCAAGAGCACCTTTGTCCCTGCCTCCTTCTTCTGTGGCTCTGGGACAGACAGCAAACACCCACTAGCTCTAAGCAGGCCCACGGGGGGGACCCCAAACTAGGGGAGCACCTATACACTCTCCCAGATCTGCTCGTCATCCTAGGGAACCAGCTCTCTAATGATGCTGCCTGGGTTCTGGGTCAGGAACCTGACCCAGGTTCCTGCTGAGGTTTGAGGTTTACTCGCTCCAAACACAATTCCTAACCCATAAAACACTGCCAGCTAAGCCTGCTGTGCACACCAGGAGGCCCGAGGCCTCAGTTGCAGAAGCCACACCCCGCAGACAGCTTTAAGTTCACCCCCCCCCCCCTGCCAAGTAGGGCCTGCAGCAAAGGGCTCTGGGGTTTCTGGGATGGCCACATGCTCCCACCCCTCTCCCCATAGACTCTGAGCCCCCTAACTCTGCTCACCTAGGACACCTGCCCGCCCTCCCACTGCCTGTTGCAGGTCTAGCATCCAGGGCCTGTAACCAGCCGAAGGTGCAGCCCGGCCCAAAAGTGAATCAGGCAGAAGCAAGGGGACCCTCTCCTGGCCCTGGGGTAGCCTCTCTGGAGCGGGTGGGGGAGCCCCCAGGGGCCTGCAGCTGTGGCCTCGGAGAACAAGGAAGCTCTGTCCATGATGGAAAAGCCCCGGAAATGGGGGGCAGGGTTGGGGGGGCACCCCATGACTGCCGGCTACGTAGAAACCATGGCCCAGGGCGCGTGGCCACCAAGCCACCCTCCAACAGCATGGGCCTGTCATCTCGGGGTGGGGGGGGGGTCCTCTGATGATAAGGCTGAGCCTCAAGAGTCCTATACCTAGCTACAGTTCCTTTGTCCTGAAACTCAAGGGCAAGCCAGGGACACCGGCACCCCCTCCCATTCTGCTGGAAGGGCGGGCCACGTTCAGCTCCGATCCTAGCTCTGCCACCCACCCCACAGCGTGGCCTCCTGAGTCTTAGCCTCCTTTTCTGTACAATGAGACTAGAAGGGCACTACCTCAGAGGGCGGTGAGTGAACAGCTACGGAGCAGAGTCTGGCCCACAGTAAGTGCTCAATAAACTAAGCAGCCCCTAGTATGGTCATGGCACCCTGGCTTTGGGGGAGGCGGGGGGCGGGGGTGCCCAGCACACAGCAGGTCCTCGCCACCCACTGCCCTACGGATGGCAGCCAGGAAGGGAGGAGGCCTGGCCCCCCAACGGTGTCTTCCTTTCAGTCTGAAGGGCAACACACCCCTCTTTACCTGCCCCTGTCCCCTCTCACAGGTCCGGCCCCCCAAAGGCCTGCACCCACCCCTGCCTTCTGCCTGCTCCCCAGCCTCGGTTTCTCTCCCATTGCCAAAGCACAAGGGCTGTTATAATTAACGGATTATCTCAGTGCGACAGCTGTGGTCCTTTGAAAATTGGGTTGAATAACAAGATCCTGGCGTATGGTAATTTCTTTTCATCTCCTGCTCCCCCTTTCTCTCTCCCTCACTTTAGCCTTGTTACGCATGCAAATGCTCTTCCCGAATATCTTCCTCCTCGGGCTGGCATGGCGAGGGGACAGACTCGGTTCTGCTTGCTGGCCAATGACTTGTGGGAACTGACCCTTCTGGGCCCCTCCCGTGGGTCTGGCACTGGGCAAAGCGCCTGACACATATGACTTGTGCCCGCCCCCTCCGGGGCAGGGCAGCCCAAAGTCCCTACCTCTGGCTTCTCCTCCTACCTCCCCTGCCCTCCCCCTCCACAGGGGCCTCCCCTGAGGTCCAGGTCCTGGTCCTCAAACAAGCCCCCAAAGCCTGCTCCCCGCCCCCTACCCAGCAACTCGGCCCCTCCCGACGCTTCTGTTATCCCTTAGGTGTTGACCAGGCCCAAACCCCGCTACCCCAGCTGCCTCCTGTCCCCTTCCACTGTCCTCCCGCTGCCCACTCCTGCTTCTGCCCTGAGCCAGCCAGAAGCCCGCAGCTGCCCAGCCCCTCAACACCTGGAGAGCGGCCTTGTACGCCCTCCCAGTGCTCTGCCATGGCTGCCTCAGCCTCCTTCCTTGCCCAAAATGAACTTCTCAATCAGCATCCTCACTGGTCTGTCTCCAATCTAATGGCCTCCTTCAACCCATCATCCAGCAGAGGACAAGCCTCCTAAAGGCTAAATCTGAGGGTAGCACTTCCATCCTCCAAAGTCTACTGATATGGTAAGATTCTAACAGCAGACCTCGAAAGCCAGCTCCTGGGGTCCTGCGGAGCAGGTCCCTGCTCTCCTCTCCTGCCCTCGTGCTTTCTCAGCCAAGTAAACCAGTCTGGTTAGGGTCCCTCCTGTGGGTCCCCGCAGCCCGTAGGGTTTTCTCCCATCACCACCAGAATCGGAACTGCTCTTTTTACCCCTGGGCTGAGTTCTTTGAGGGAGGGCCAGATTCCCCAGGAAAGCCGAGCACCAAGGACCCAGGAGGTAATAAATATTTAGTAACGACTGAATGAAGGAGGCCTGCCCTCTCCCTTGATAGATAAGGACACCGAGGCTCAGAGTAATTAACAACTTGCTCAAGATCACACCGTTTGTGCGAGACAAAAACCAGGATTTGAACCAGGTCTGGACTCCAACGCCAGCCTTTTCCATTTCCTAGAGAGGGCTGCAGGGGTCACCCTCTGCACAGATCTCTGGGAAACTGAACCTCCCTCCAGCCTCCGCTGGACAATAAGAGATGGGGCTCCCTGCTCAGGCCGTCACTTCCTTGAGTTTGACTGTCAGCTAGCCCCATGACTCCCAGGGCCTCAGCCTGCTCATCTGTAAAGTGGGAAGGAGCCCCGCCTCACCCCATCTCAGGGGGTGACTGAGGGGGCAGAAACTCCGGTCTTGGAGAAAGCCCATCCGGCTAATAATATCTGGGGGTCTTCCCACCCTCACCTCAAACCCGACTGCGTTGCCCCTGGGAGGCACTCCTCAGAGCTTGGGGTTGGGTGGGGGTGGGGTTCCTAGGATGGGAGACATCACACAGGACAGAGAAATTCCTCAGGGAGAGCCACTGAGAGAAGCGCAGGGAGTCTGGGCAGCAGATCGTGACCCTGGGCGAGAGCTTCCCTCTCGGCCTCCACGTCCTCATCTGTGAACTGGGCCCATTAATGCTCACTTTACAAGGCTGCAAAGGGGACTAACCGTGCAAAGTGCCCAGCACGGGGCGGACACTGCCATGGCCACAAGGTGCTATGGAAATGTGATCGTGAAGTGTAACCCCGGGGGGAAGGAGAGGAGTGGGGGCAAGACAGAGCAGGACCATTCATTCCTGACTCTCTACCCTCAAAAGCCCACAGAATAGAGCTCACACCCCAACATGTCGCCCTTGGGCCCCTCCCCCACCCAGCTCATGCCCCATGACGTCCCTTCATAACCTGGGCAGCTGTTCCTGAACCTGGGATGCCATTCCCGCCCTTCCCCACCCCCTGTAGCCCAGACCTCATGCCTCTTGGTCCAAGAAACCTTCAGATTTCCTCTGTGCGGGGAGAACAGTGGTCTCCCTGCTCTGCCCCCATCCCTTGATTCCATCCCCACGGAATCCAGGAAGGATCCTAGAGATCGTCTCACCCCATCTCACCTCCCTCCTGTTGTACAGATGGGTAAACTGAGGCACAGACGAGGGACAGCAGCTCTCCAGGGATACAGTTGAACCCAGGCATCTCTGCTGCTTCCAGCCCTGCACGCAGCTTCTCTCCTGGTGCCGAGCCGTTCAGCCCTTACCAGTCTTCTCCAAGCCCCACCGCCCCCAGCCCAGAGCTACCTGAGGACGGGACCCCATCTTCCTCTCTGCTCCCCAACCCCAGTGCCTAGCCTAAGGCCTGGCGCATAGTAGGCACTCAGTAAATGTCTGTTGAATTGAATTGCGCTCAGGGCGGCCAGTCGTCTCTGCTCTGTAAGAAAAGCATAGAGTTAGTGGAGCTGTCCCCGTGGCAACGGGGACGGAAACCAAGCTGGTGGGGGCGA
This sequence comes from Enhydra lutris kenyoni, assembly GCF_002288905.1. Classification (NCBI taxonomy): domain Eukaryota; kingdom Metazoa; phylum Chordata; class Mammalia; order Carnivora; family Mustelidae; genus Enhydra; species Enhydra lutris. The sequence goes on along the minus strand of NW_019154139.1, from coordinate 10,651,529 downwards.
GGAGTCCGGCCTGCCCCCCGGGGACCCTAGGGGCCCTGAGAAGCAGAGGGGGGATGAGAAACTAAGTCCAAATTGTGCCCCAACAGGCAGCATGGCCCTAGCAAAGTCAGGGCACCCCGGGGCCTCAGTGGCCTCAGCTGTCCAACGGAGAGGACACTCTAGTCCCCCATAGTCTCTGAGGACTGTCTGGGACAAGAACCAAAAGAGACGGGAGGAGTGTAAACACTGACTCCCAGCTCACAAGCATCCAGCGCTCTGTGCCTGACAGCGAAGCCGGATGAGACTTCTACCCAATTCTACAGATGGGGAGACTGAGGCTCAGACAAGGGCAGCTTGCCCGAGGCCACGCGGCCCACGCCCCGGGGCCCATGCTGTGTGTACACTGTGTACACAGTCTCTCTGCAGAGCTGGAGGGCAGTGGGGTAGAACCAGCCCCAGACAAAGACCTTGAACCCACCAAAAGGGGGCCCGAGCCCAGGCCCAGACCGGCAAACATTCTCCAGGCAAAAGGCCCAGCGTGAGCTCCAGAGCCCCAAAGGGCAAGATGAGAAGCCACGTTCTCCCCTTCCCATAGGGGCGAGCTCTCATTCCACAGCCCCCAGGGGGTTCAAAGCCGTCCTCAGATGCAAAGCCTGCAAAGGCCTCTTTTGCACAAGGCCCTGGTGTTAATATAGATCGGGAGAGACTATAAATACCCAGCCAGGCCAAGCACGGCAGAGGACTGCACCGGGACCAGCCCGGTAGGGGCTCTAACCCCAGCCTTGCCCCACAGCCCTCCCCCCACCCTGGGACCTCAGTCTCCACAGGCTACACTCTGATCAGGACAGCTCGGGTTCTTTACCCAACAGGCTACAGTTCTGTGGCCCAGCCAGGCCGGCGAGGCAGGGCAGGGGGTGGGGGTGCCTTTCTGGGCCCAGAGCGGAGATGTGGGAAGGAAAAGAGGAGGTCACGAGACAGCCTCCCCCTGGATGCACCTGGGACAGCCTGGCCTAGAGCCCGGGAGCCCGAGGCAGGGGCCCAGACAGTAGCCACCCATTCAGTCCCTCCCTCGATCCCTCCTCCAGCCACCTTGAGAATACCTCCCACTGGGAGCCAAGGACCCACAGCCAGGACACGGCCTCGGGTGAGAGGTCTAGCGGGGAAGCCCACAAGATAAATGAGCACGCTGCCCCTGCCCCTGCCCCTGCCCAGGCCTGCATAGGGGCCATCCTCTGGTTCCCGTGCCCTGTCCCAGCCGGCATCACGGGACACCGGTTTTACACCTGCCTTCCGCCTGGACCGTGACCTTGTCAAGGACAGAGACAGGGAGGGCGGTCTCACTCACCCTGCAAACCCTGGGTCCAGCAGGGCACCCAGGAGGCACTCCATAAATGTTCACAGGCTCAAAGGATGACTAAGGTGCCATGGGGGCACAGAAAGGGTACCCACGCGCAGGGCTGTGATGTGGGCCCAGGGGAGGTAGAAAGGCGGAGAAGGGAGCTCACTGTGCCCAGCACAGTTGTGTGCCAGGCCCGCACACTTGACACACAAGAGCCATGCTGTTATGCCCCCTGGAAGGATGAAGAGACGGAGGCAGAGAGAGGCTCAGCGATGTGTCCAAGGACCCAAGGCTACAAAGTAGCCCAGCATCCATAGCCCCCCAGTACCTACGAGACAGGGCCGGTGCAGGCCAACTCCCAGGACAGCTGTTACAGACAATAAGAGACGTCATTTGCAGAGCCCAGGACCCCCCAGAGGCCTGATCCAGGCGAGGGGTTAGCGTCCCATTTTCTCATCAACACGTTGAAACAGCCCCAAGAGGCAGACAGACCCTCACAAGCCAGGCAGAGACACTATCGCTCCGAGAGGTGGTGTGGGACCCTCCACCTCCGCCTCCTCCAAGATTCATGGTCAAAGGCTGCAGACCTGGGCCCAGGCCCGACTCTGCGCCGGCCGGCTGCCGAGCTGGGCAGTGACCAGCCCTCCCTGAACCTCAGCTTCCCCAAGACCCATCTCCTCTGCCCCACGCCGCTGCTGCACGGAGCCATGGGGTAGACCGAGGGAAGACGCTCCCCACCCCCTTACCAACTGTACAGTGCTGTCCATCATCAAGGGAATGAACTGTCACTGTTATTCTTTCCTTGGCCTTTCTCAGCCACCTCTGCCCTCCTTTCTAAAAGGCTATGAGAGTTTGTGTCAGCTGTTTGCACAGTGCCCGTCCCTATGCTCAGGGCCCAGGGACCGGGTACTCTCTTTATGCCCCTCCTGTAGGAAATTGATTCTCAGAGAGGTGAAGTGACTTGTCCAAGATCACACAGTCAAACAGGAGTGCACTTAGCCATGACATGGGACATCTGCCCCGGAGCATCTGTAAATTCAGCCTTGGTGGCCGCTCAAGCCCTCCCTGGAGCATGAATGCCCACCTGCTCCCCAGTTTATCTGACTTGCCAGATGTATGCAATATTCATATCCCCATCAGCAGCTCACGCACCCCTCTCCAAAGCCTTGGGAGCCCCATTAATCATTCAGACACACCTGCATATACATTAACTTCCGAATTAATACAGGGCCCCTTATTACTTCGGGCCTGCTGCCTGCATTAAAGACACTTCGACTTCATTCATTATTAAACTCCCAGACAAATGATCACATCCCTCCTTCAGAGGGGAGCGGGGCCCAGGAGTCCTGGACTCCTCACCATCGCACCCACCCCCTGAAGGTGTGATGCTTGGCCGGCTCCACTCTCCCCTGCCTGGTTCCTCTACGTGCTGATCCCTGCCTCTTGGAGCGGTGGGCAACATGGACCAAAGCCCCCATTCCCTGGCAGGTGCCCTGATCTATCTCCGTCACGCCTGGCGCTGGGCAGAGCCAGGGATGAAGCAGCAAGGATGTCACCGATGGCTCTGTCCTGCCTTCCGCCTCCCTGCCATGGGCACCTCCATGCAGGGATGCTTCCTACATGTCCCGGGGCCCAAAGCTTCGCTCCCTGACCCGCCGGCTGTGTGACTGTGGGCCCATTACTAAACTTCTCTGCGCTCAGCCCCATCATCTGAATCACACTTGACTCTACCCTCTGCCTTGTCCATCCTTCACCTCCAATCCATCCCGACATCTGTCCAGGCCGCACACCTGTACATCCGAAGCCACTGATGGCTCTTACTCAGACCACAACCGCCTCCCAGGGTTTCAAGCGTCCCCCAAGTTCCTCCCCGCCCCTCTGCTCAGCTGCCAGAGAGCCTCTCGAAATGCCGTCTATCATGGACCCGTAGAGAGACCCTCTCTTAAAACACTTCCAGAAGCTTCCATGGTTCCCACACTGAAGCCATAAATCCTCCTGAAGGTCAAAGCAGCCACGAGGCTGGGCTGAACTGCCCACAGCAGACCCTCCCTCCAGCTTTCCTCCAAGGCGGCTCTCCCCTCTCCCACAGTGACTCTCTCTCCATTCTTGTCCGTGGCAGGTGTCCGTCCCCTCTCCACCCACCCGCCCACCCCCAGCACACTGGGGCCACCAGCAAACACAGTGTGCTCTCCACTGGGGCTCCAGCCCCACGCCGGTCAGCACAGTGATCCTGGGGCCTGAACGAACACCTCGGGCGAGTCAAGACAGCAAACCCACAGGGCTGTGGTCAGTGCCAACAGGGAGCCTGGTAGACCACAGAGGAGACCTCACCGCTCTTGGTCCGTGTGCACACACAGCTCCCCACCTACCAGGATGAGAGGATAAAGCACCTCAGACACCTTTCTCAAATGAGGAAACTGAGGCTCAGAAAGACAAAGTGGCCCCCCAGGTCACTGCTGATTAGCGGCACTCGCCACATGCCAGACCCCAATAGGCCTTTTACACGAATGAACGGTCAACCCTCTCCCCAGCCCGGTGGGACAGGCCCTGTTAACTATACCCATTTGAGAGATGAGAAAACTGAGGCCCAAAGCAGTGATGCCACTTGCCCAAGGGCACAGAGCTAGGATGGAGAAGAGTCTGAGACCAAGTCGTGGCCATAGAGTCCTTCTGCCCCTCCAGCTTGGCTCAAACCCTCCCAGGCCCTCCACAGCCAGAGGCGCTCAGGGTGGGAGGCACCCATCTCCATCCCAGCTCCCTGGTGGCAAGGCCTTGAGCCAGACCCTCCCTGTCGGGCCCCGATTTCTTCACCTGGAAGGGAGTGGACGAGACACACAGAGCAGAAGCACGTTATCCACGCGCCTGTGGGCCTAGAGCCCCCCAGGCCCTGGGTCAGCAAACTGGTCTCCCTTCTGCAGGGGTAGGAGACCCGGGGTGGGACATGGTAGGGAGTTCACTCAGGGGGACAAGCGGGGTGCAAGGCCCTGCCTGTCATCCTGGAGCAGACCACAGAGCCAACAGGCAGCCCGAAGAGAGGCCAAGGAGACAGTTGGCTGCTCCCCAGATGCAGAGGCTGCTTATTAACTGGGAGGGCTTGGCGCTCGGAGGACCTGTGACCACCCGTGGAGGCTGGGGATCCCCGCAGGGTGCCGCAATCTGCCAGCGGGATGGTCCACATCTACTGAGCGCCTACTGTCTACCTGGCCCGGGATTCCGGCCAAGTTATGATGGAGAAACAAAGATGAGCGAGAAACTCATGCACCAGTGGGGACTCAGGCAAATGGAAACCCAACACACACATACATGCGCGCGCACACACACACACACACACACACACACACACACACACACACAGGAGATTACTGCTTCTAAGGAAACCCTCCTCCCAATTATTCTGTAAAATAAATAACCAGCCTCTAATTTCTCATTAAAAAAAAAAAAAAAAAAAAAAACCTCAGTTGTCACAGATTGGGGCTGTAGAGGGAGGTAACAGCCCCAGCCTTCTGGATGTCTTCTCACCACACTCCCAGTGAACTCCGTGAACACACCTGGGTCCAGGACAAAAGCCACTGTGTGTGGGGACCAAACCCCTCCCCCAGTGAAACTCACTCCTTCCACTTTTTGACCCTCTGGGGGACTTCACAGACGGTCAGAGCTGGAAGCTCCCTTAGCCTGTCCAGGCCCCGGGCATAGAACACAGAAGGAGACTGAGGCCTATCCTTCTGGGGGGTCCCCTTCTGTCCCACCCACCAAAACACAACTGCTCCTCCAGGCTGTGTCCCCGATCTAACCACAGCTGCTCTCTCTTACCGGTGCCTTCAGATGCCCCAGACCTGCCGGGCCAGGTCAGCTTCTGGAACAAGCCCACACCTGCCCACACGTCTCTTCCTGGTCAAGGTCACCACCACCCACCAGCTTGCTCTGGACACAGACCCTGGCACTATCCTCAACTGCCTCTCCCCCCACCCTGGTAGATGATCTGCCACTTCTGTCCTCAAAATGTCCCACATTTGTCCTTTGCTCCCCACCTCACCAAGACTGTCCAGCTGCCCACATGGCCTTCTCCAGCCCCTCCGTAGAGCAGCCTGAAAGAGTCTTCCAGAGAGCAATGCTGAGGCTGCCTCTCCTGCTCACAGTCTTTCCGGGGCTCCCTGAAGGCCCAGGGCTAAAGCCCAAGCCCTTCGCTGGTGTGAGACGCTTCAGTAAGAGGTGCTGTACATTCCCCACCTCCTGCTCCAGACTCAGCCCTCCTCACATCCTCCGCCCACCCCACGCCACCCTGGCACTGGCACCCCCTTCTCCCTGCACTCGCCCCCACACTGTGAACCCCTACCATCTCTAGCTCGGGCATTGCCTCCTCCAGGAAATCTGCCCTGAACCCTAGGTCTGGCTTCACCATTCCACAGCAACCCTGTGTTCACCAGCACCAAGTAGCGTCCCCCTAAACGGTCACCATCTCCCTTCCAGAGGGCCAAAACAGCACCACCTCCCCTCTGTGTCCCCACTGCCAGCAGGCAGACTGATGCAGAAGAGGTGCCTGGGGTGTGGGGACTGAAAAAGCAAAAGAAGCAAAAAAAAGCAAAAGACCCACAGAGCACCCCCCAGAGGTGCGTCACTCCCAGCTGGTCTCTGTCCCCACCCCACCACCTCCCCACTTGCTGAGGTATGCTCATTATTACTACTGCTGACAAGATAGCCTCCCAGCCCCTTACCACTGTTGTTATGACCATTAGGGCCTCTACCAACCCTGAGCCTCCCATATCCACCCTTGTCTCCGCCCTCAAGGCAGCGTGGTCAAGCAGGTGCAGAGAAGCTGGGAAAGGAGCCCTACCGGGGCCTGACAGAACAGAGCTTACGGGGCCCATGGGGCCCCCATTAACAGATGAGAAAGCTGAGGCTCTGAGAACGAGCAGCTGACCTGAGCTCTCCCGCCTGGTGGGGCCAGCCAGAGGCTGACTCCTGCCCCCCGTGCCCTTGTGCTGGACCCACAGAGCTTTCAACACGGAAGGAGCAGAGAGAATGTTCACGGAGCACGCTGGGCTGGGTATCTTCGGAGGCCGCAGCCATGGAGGACAGTACATGCCAAGTCTGGAGGTCCCTTGCTCTGTACCCCTCCCAGCTGCATGGCCTAGGGCAGACTGAACCCTCTTCGGAGCCCATTCCTCACCTGTCCCCATATTTCAAGGCTGCCCTGCAGGCATGCGGCGTTCAATGACATTGTCATGACCACGGCCAACGAACTAGTTCACCATGGAGCGTCCCAGAAGCCCGGCAGATTCGCTCACCCAATCCTCACAAAGACTCCGTAAGAGGCGGGTTTGAACAGTCTCCCCATTTTACAGACAACAAAACAGAGGTGCTGTGTTCAAAGACGCTGCCCAAAGCCAAGCAGCTGGAAGCGTGGAGCCAGGCGCGCGCGGTGCTGGGGACAGAAAGCATCGCTAGGGGTGGGTGCTCACTAATGATGTTAATTCCTTCCTGGCTCAGACCTTCCCTTTCATCCTTCAAAGGCTCCCCTCTCCCGCCTCCTCCGTGCAGCCACCTGCTGCGTCTTCTTCCCCTCCACAGAGCAGAACTCTCTCGTCCTCTACAGCCCCCTCTTCCACTGCATCTTCTTCCCCTCCACAGAGCAGAACTCTCTCGTCCTCTACAGCCCCCTCTTCCACTGAGCCTGCCCCAGGGCTCTTGACCGCCCTCCCTCCTCGCCTTTGCCTCTGGCTCGTGAAAGTCCCCCAGGTAGGTGCAGTCTCCTAACGGCCCACCCAGACTACCTTGCCTCCGCCCACCCTCTGCCCAGCTGCCCAAGGAAACTTCCGGAGGCACAGCAGGCTTGTGGGTCACTGCCCTGCTCAGAAGCCTCTGATCGCCTCCCTGGTCCTGACTGAGGCATTCAAGACCTCTTGTGATCTGTCTTGGCTGTGTCTCCGCAACTCTGCCCTCCAACACCACCCTGTAACCCGGACGCCCGTCAGAACAAACCACTCCCGACAGCGCGGCAACAAACCACACACACAGGTGCCCACACGTACACTGGGCCTCCCTGGCTCCTCTCTTGATCCCTCCTGCAGCCTTGATCCCACTACCAGCCTCTCACCCGACCCCAGAGTGGCACTGTCCAGAAGTCCCCTCCCCAGCGCCTCAGCCTTTCCCACTCTGTGTTCCATCCTGGACACATCATCCACACCCCTGATTTCCAGTCGCCCAGCATGCTCCCCTGTGCTGGAAGGCGCAGAGCCCAGACTCCTTCTCCTGGCCCGAAAGAAACTCCCAAGCCTTGCCTCCTCCCCAGTCTTCCAAATCCTCCTTCCCAAACCCCAGACCCAAGCACATGAACTTCTCACCCTCCTCTGAACTCAAGGAGTCTTGGCCTTTCCCCTTGAAATTCCCACAATCCCTTCTGCTCTGCCCCCACCTCATGAATGCTACTTTTTGTGCAGAATTCAGAGCCACCTCTTACAGGAAGCCCTCCAGCCTGCTGGGTCATCACTCACCCTAGTCAGCCTTTCCCCTTGGCTGCACGGTCCCTGATGGCAGGAACCATTCTCGTTGACCCCCCAGACCCTCAGTGCCTTGCACAATGCTTGGCTCATACTAGAGGCTTGAGAACTATCTGCCGAATAAACGCACTTCCCTCCTGTACCTTCCCGGAGCTCCAGGAGGCAGAGGGGACAAGTTCATGACCCGTGCGAATCTGCCCTCTCTCCACACCTGCGCCAGGCTCCAGCTGCACACCGGAGCTACCGCAGGGGGCGGCACCCTCCTCCCTGACACCCACCTCACCTGGCTGCGGGATCCCAACAGGCCAGAATAAAACACACAGCCTTCCCAACCTCATTCCTCGCCTTTCTGCTCACTCCCCAGGGTCCACCCGGCCCCCCAAGGTGCTGATCTCCCCCTATTCTGCAGCCTCGACGGCCCTCCAGGAAGCCCCCCCAATGGAACAACTCCATTCAGAGAAGCTGACCCCCCATCCCACCAGTCCTCAGGCCCCTTAGCTCTCCTTCCCCACACCCCTGTCCCTAGCTCCAGGCTGACTGCAGATTCTAACCAGAGACAGAATCCCACAGCGTGCAGACAACCACCCTCATGGTCACAGGCCCAGGGACAACAGCGGGGACAGCCACTTCCTCCAGCCCTCAAGGCCCAGACACCTGTGTCTTTAGGGCCCCTCAGCCTCTGGATAGGGCTGGAAGATGGGTAGTCCTGAGGTCTTAAGGCTTCCTAGCAGGTATCTGGCAACAATCCCTACCCGAGAAGCTGAGCCCATCAGAACCAGAAGAGGCTGTAAGCCTCTGAGCTGTCACCCATTAGACAAGATGACAGACTCGGGCCTACAGAGATGCAGTGACCCCCCCACGACCTCCCCAGCTTCCTCCTAGCCCCGCTGTACCTGCCTATCGAGGGCAGCCTCTAAGTCCCTGGAGAGTGGAATCCCACCGGATTCCCCCCAAGACCCCGACTACCTCGCCCAGAGCAGGAGTTCAGAAGTTCTCCTGAACAAACAAGTGAATGGGCACTGGATTCAAATCCCCCCACTTCCACCCACTCCACCTGTAACTCACCCTGCCTTCTTCACAAGGGGACCAAAAAGTAGAGATCAAATGAGGGCATTAGCCCAAAAGTGCTTTTAAAACCATACATCGGGGCACCCGGGTGGCTCAGTCAGTTGAGTGTCTGACTCTGAACTTGGACTCGGGTCATAATCTCAGGGTCATGAGATCGAACCCCAAGTCAGGCTCCGCACTCAGCAGGGAGGCGGCTGGAGATTCTCTCTCCCCCTCTGCCTTTCCCCTTGCCTCTCAAATAAAAAAAATAAATCTAAAAGAAACACACACACACACACATAAATCACGACACACCTGGAAGGGACTTCTAATTCCAAACGCATGAAAACCAAGGCCGAGATGCTAGATTTCCTTCTTGTTCATTGAATGCCATCTCTCATGCCCTGGGGCGGGCACGAAGCATCCGCAGGGATCAGAACAGACGGGGCGCTGCCCAGAGGAAGCTCACAGCTGGAAAGGAGTAGTAATTACAGGAGACCAGTAATTGCAGAGGGGGACGTGGGAGAGCCCGAGACTGCCAAGGCCAGGTAGGGGTGTCCAGTCAGGCCTCCTGCAGGAAGGACCATCTAGCTCTCAGGGCCATTAGAAACAAAGGGCCCCCAAGGAGCCAGGTCAATGAACAAATAGGCCATTGATCCCCACAAGCCGAGGTCATCTCAGATGAGCTGTGTCACGAGCAGGACACAATCCCTTGAGGTGTGCGTCGCCACCATCCCCATTTCACAGATGAGGACATCGAGGCTGGGGAGCTCAAGCAACATGCCTCAGGCCTCAGAGCTCTTGGGCAACAAAACGGGTGGTCTCTGGGCCTTCTGAGGCCCTCACCATGGAGGCAGGGAACAGGGTCTAGAACATTCAGCCTCTGACCTAAGGGCCAAGCTGCACTGCCGGCAGCCAGGTGAGCTGTTCTCAGACACAGCAAGGCCAGCCCCAGCCGCCGCAGGCCAGGACAAGCACACAGTGGGCCATCAGCAGATGGCCACAGCTGGATCCAAAGAAACCCCCGCACACAGCCCAAACAAACCTTCCAGACGTGGGCACCGCCTCGCACCAGGGAGGGGCGCAGCCGCTGGGAAGCGTGAGGTTTCCTGGTAACGACGTGGCGCCCAGGCGGCCCTCCCCTTTAATGCGTGCCAACGAAGGGCATAAATTTCTGCTTACTTAACTTCACAAATGCGAACAAGCTCATAAAAAATAAGTTATTCCCCCTCAGCGCCACAACACCCTTCGGCGGCTTAGTTTTGTCTCTCCCCCTCCCCCAGCCTCCTCTTGTGAGGGAAGCGAAAGCAGCAGGTCTGGGGGGTCCCACCCCCAAGTGGGTCTGCCCTTCCTCCCCTCCACCCTCTGGGCTAGAAGGAGACACCTCCACAGAGGAATCTGAAGGCACCTGGGGCGACCCTGCTCCAGCCCCCACAGCTGTGTGACCTGGGGTTCTGACTGAACCTCTCTGATACCACTGCCTCATCCACGGAGTCCGCTGGAATCACAACTACACCCTGCCTGCCTCCGCCGGCCAGCCGGTGTGAGGATCAAACAAGATAATCCCAGTAAAGTGCTTAGTTTGCTCCTGGCACCGAACAAGCCCTCAATAAATGTTAGCCCTTGTTATTATGTAAAGGAGAGTTAAATACCCCCCAGTTAATCCATTTGTCGAGTTTGCCTTCTGGGGCAAGCTGGCAGCTCCAAACACCGCCCACAGATCAGTTTTGTTGGCCCCCACACCGGTGAGAAAAACCCGAGCTTGCTGCCATCGCAGAGCCTGAGCGCCCATGTTGACCACAGGCCCCGCCATGCCTTATTGCCTCACTCAGACCGGATTCGAACCTTTACGTGACCTGACCCCCGTGGGCCCCTGAGTTTGCCACCCCTGGTTGCAGCCCCTCTGAATCTTTTCCAACAGGTGAGTTCACTGAACACATCGTTAGGCCAGAGGACAGATGGGGAAACAGGCTCACGGAGGGCCAATGACAGGCCCACAGTCCCTGGGGGAAGGGCTATGGGGTCGGACATGGGTCCCAGTCCCTGTGCCAGCTCCTCCCTGTCACACGGAGGAGCAAATGGCCCATCCGCCAGGGGGCAGGAGAGACAGGCTTGGCCTCCGTGAGCTCAGTGTGTTAGAGTGGGCGGTGGGCGGCTAAGCAGGAGGAAGGGCCTGCCCTGAGCCTCACCCCAACCTGGCAATGGGTGTGCCAAGCCAGGGTGGCACTCCGATGAGCCAAGAATGACTGTGGTCATTTGGTCATTCTTCCTCTCGCACCAGTCTCAGATGACCCCTTAAGGCCACTACCCAGTCAGTTCCAGCCGTTGTGCATTCCTACGGAACCAGGCATGGCTCCCGGCTTTGCAGGTCCTGGCCCTGCAGAGCCCAGCATCAGAGGCTCCAAGGGTGGGGGATGGGGCTAGAGCTGGCCCATGCCCCTCGGGACCCCTCCATACCCTCTTCCTTGAGGGCACCTCCAGGAAAGACCTCGGCCAGAAATTGCAGCCCGTCCATCCACACCAGCCCCTCTTCTGACGTCTCAAAGCATAAAAAGCCACAGCCCCAAGCTGCTTCAGCCAGACCTACCACCAGCTACACCCCCGTGAGCCCCCATCTCACAGAAGTGGAAACTGAGGCCCAAGCAGGAGGAGGGATGGATTCCCTATGGTTCCACAAAGGGAGACCGGCCTTGCAAGACCTGTCTTGTGCGACCCTCCCGCCAGCACCAGCTGGGAAGATCCAGAGAACAGGGGCCCAGATTCACGCCAGAGACGCCAGCCCGCTGCCCCAGCTGCCCTCCCCAGGCCTCGACTTCCCCATCTGCAATATGGCTGACTCCGACACAGTGAGCCATTCTGGGAGGGAAGTCGGTGGGGAGGGTCCTCCTCACCGGTCAGCATGGTCATTCCTGTGTGTGCCTCAATTTCCCCAAAGGGCGGTGGGGCTTCTGTGCCCTCTGTCTTCCCCAGAACCCCTCTCCCTGGGCATCCCTGCATCCAGCAGTGGTACAAGGAACAATCTAGTAGTTACCAGAGACCAGACACCATACTGAGAGCTAAATAGGTGCTGTTCTGCCTATTTTTCAGACATGGAAACAGAAGCACAGAGAAGCTAAGTAATTTGCCCAAGGCTACTTGGGAAGAAAGATCCGGTGGACTCATGAGCAGACCAAGGAGCAAGGATGGAGAACCCAAACCTGGTTATGGATGCACAGGTGAGGCAGAGGATAAGAGGAACACGGTGGGGATGGAGGAGGAGGACGGAGTCCTGAGAGGCTGCCCCATCACTACCGTGGACGACAGAGGTTGGCCACTCCTAACAGCTCCCGCGGTGGCATACGTCAGTGGGATCTCAAGTTCAGGCCACAGTCATTCGGTCATTCTTCCTCTCGCACCAGTCTCAGATGGCCCCTCAAGACCCCTCCCCAGTCAGGTCTGGCCGTTGTCCATTCCTACGGAACCAGGCATGGCTCCCAGCTTTGCAGGTCCTGCCCAAGCTCCCACCAAGCCAAGCGTGGCCTACTGCAAACTCGAACCCAGCTCTTGGACAGTCCCTCCCACCCACCACCTCCTGATTTTCAGAAGAGTCCCCAAGGTACCCCCAGCTGCGGAGGGGGGAGAGGGTGGGGCCTGAGGCGAGAGGGGCGGGGCCATGAAAGGTGGGGGCTGGGCCTGACAGGTGGGTGGGCTACCCCCCACCCCGGAGGTAAGACTGGATTCTGGGTCTGGTTGCCTTGGCAACCTGACTAATTAATTCCGATTGGCACTCCATCTGTGCCTTGGCTGGATGGGCGGTTTGGGCTCGCGGGTGTTTGTTTTGAAGCGAAGGGGTGATTAATGGGAGGGGTTGGGAGGCTGCGGTCCCGGGCTGGAGAGAGCCTGACGCCCCGGCCCCACGCGCACACTAGCATCCCCACCCCACAAAGGAAGAGGCAGACTTGGTCCCCAGAGACCATCCCAGACCTCCTTCTCCCAAGGGGGGTGGCTCAGCCCAGCCCAAACACCGCCTGGCACAGACAACAGACGGCAGCGCCGGCGGTGCGCACACCGGCACGCACACACACATGCAGACACCGAGAACACGGGCTCCAAAGTGAGGAGCCTTGGGATCCGACTCCAGCTTCCTGAGCCTCAGCTTCTCCATCTGCAAAATGGGCAATACCACTCCCCTAATCAAAGGGACAGCCCCAGCACACCTGCGGACCTTGTATCCTGGGGTCAGGGAAGGCTTTGTGGAGGGAGATCCTGGTGATGGAAACACCTATCAGGACCCAGAGGGTGACAGTCCGAGGAACTGGAATGAGGCCAGGAGGACTGGATCATGGCCTGTGAGAGGAGAGGGTCCCTCCAGGCAGGAGCGCTAAGGCCGGCCAAGTCCCTGCAGGTCTCAGAAGCCAAGATAAGGATTCTGGATCTTGGCTCAAGGAGAGTGGGGAGCCAGGGAAATGCTAGGGAGTCCTGCCAAGGGTAGAGTGCAGAAGGAACTGGAAGGACAGGAGCGGAGACAGCAGCCTTTGCGGAGCTGCCATGAGGGTGGAAGGGTGACCAGGAGACGGGAGGACCTGAGAGCAGGTCTCGGCGACGCACCGGTCACCTTCAGGATGAGGACAAGAGGCTGAACGTGGTGTTCAGGAATGACTCCCAGGGTCCAGGCCGGCAGCTGAAAGACGGCAGTGCCCACCCCAGAATAGAGAGCCTCAGAGAAGGAGCCACGGATCAGGATGCTGGATTAGAGCAGTCCGGGATGGAACGAGCTGAGTTTTAGGGAGGCCCTCCAGAGGCAGGGCACTGTGGAGGCTGGAGGCCTGGGCACCCCACCCCCCACCCCGTACACAGCTGCTGGGAGGAGCCAGGGACATACAGCGCCACCCCCAAGAGCAGAGAATGATGATCAGGCCGGGAACCTCACTCCCCAGCGACAGGCCTGTCTCCCACATGGCCTCACTTGGAGCCAGACCTCCGGGGCTCTAATCCGGGCCCCTATACCTCACCAGCCGTGAGATCCTGGGCAAGCCTCAACTTCCCCATCCCTAAAATGGACATAAAAGCAATGCCTATCCCACAGGTTGCTATGAGGAGGGCTTCCCCCTGGGTCCCCCAGTGGTGTGGGACCTCAAGGAACCTGCTCCTTCTGAGAGGGGGACAGGATACTAACCTTTTTGAGCACCTACCAACAGCCAGGCCCCCCCACAGGTGTTACAGACCTATGGTGGCGATCAAGGAGGATGGTCGAACCCGGGCCGAACCCCGGGTCCCTGCTTACTAACTATGGGACCAGGAGTGTCCCCCCCACCCACTTCAACCTCGGCTTCTGCGAATGTGAAATGGGGATAAGGAGGGTATCTGCCCGTGGCGCGTGGGATTGTTGTGAGCGTGAAAGATGAAAACACACGAGTCCATGTCACCTGCCTGGCACACAGGAAGCACTAACTAAATCATCATTACAGTCTTTGCTAACGTTCCTCCCAATAACCTGAGAAAGCGAACGCAGGGATCCCAGTATAACAAATGAGAAGGGCAAAGGCCTCACTTACCCTGGCATCCAGGACCCAGACTGGCCACCTTCTGATCACAGGCTCCTCCCTCCCCAGTCCAAATGGTCCTCAGCCCGGGACAGGGCCACGTGAGATTGCCTGGGTCGGAACCCTGCCCTAGCTGCTCTGAGCTGTGTGACCTTGGACAAGTCACCTCACCTCTCTGAGCCTTAAGTTCCTGCCCTAAAAAATAAGGGGTCCTATCCTTGCACAACTGAGTGAGGAGGACTCAACAAGGAGATACACAAAAGGTGTTCAGCCCAGGGAATGCATACAGCAGGCGCTCGACAAAGGACAACCATTGTGATTACTGATCAGATGGTAAAACTTGAAGGAAAGAATGATGGCCCACAAGCACTCCAGTGGGGTCCTGGGAGTGATGCCCTGCCCCCAGCCAAGCAAGGATATCCCAGAGGGCTGCAGCCTGTGGGTCCACACCAGGTGCAAACCCCACCCCGGCATTCCTCCACCAGCCCCACCGCAGGACCCCAACCGGGCCCTTGTCCACCCCCACCCATCACCCCCACCACCTCCACCATTGAGCACACAACCACATGGGCACCCACCCAGCCCCATGACCAGCCCACAGCCCCTCCCTTCCCCCCACTCCGCATCTGCTCAATTAGGGAAACTGGGGAGCGAGGGAAACAAAGACTTAATTTCTGAGCTAATCAGCCTGCCTCATGCTAATTACCATCCTCCCGGGCATAGGGCAGGCTTCCTGGGGGAGGCGGGGGAGGCTGGTCCCCAGGAATGACACCCCCTTTCCCCCCAAGCCAGAGACAGCCCAGAAATGGCAGAGGGGGGGAATCAGGATGCTCGGGCAGGGATTTCAGTGTGCTACTTGGTGTTTGTGGCCAGAAGGAGGGGACACAGCAGGGGACATGCCTGGGGCAGTGTCCCTTGGGCAGGTCCTACCCTCCCAGAACCCCCTTCCAGGATTCCTGCCCCATCCTGGGGGCAGCCACAGACGGCGGAGGCCCCAGAACAGGCATCCCATTAGGTGTCCAGCCCACGGCCTTGGCAGAGAGATGGACAGATGGATACTTTTAAGCTAGAAAATTGAGCAATGATCAGAGTGAAGCTTTTGGACCGAGGCATAGAGCGAGCGCACTGAGCATGTGACTCTGCACTCAGGTTTGTGCATGTGTGCTTGTACGTATGTGCATGCACGTGCTACACGCATCCATGAGTGCAGAGAACAAGAGGGTTTGGGATCGGAAGCCAGGACGTCTGGGCTCCATTCCCCCGCTCCCCTCTGGATAAGTCCCCGCCCCTCTGAAATTCAGCCTTTACGGTGGGAGAGCAGGAAGGGCTCATTGCTAGGGTCCCTTGATCAACCAATGTGTACTGAGCACCTACTGTATGCACACCAGGCTCCTGGCTGGGCAAGGTTTCTGTTCCCCTGGCTTCCACTGTCCAGTGTCCCATGTTCCAATCAACACAGCATGGGATGGACAGAAACCAACACAGCAAGGCACTGACCCCATAGAGACAGGCCAGGGCAACCAGGACGGGCTACCAAAGGCAGGGTTTGTCCCTATATTTCTTAGACAAAGTCCTGCCCAGCAATGAAACTTCAGATAACTGGAACTCCCTGCGGGCCCCAGAGTAAACCCCTTCCCCTGCCTGGGCCTCGGTTTCCCCATTTGCAACAATGAGGGAGCAGAGGCTGTATCCCAGCCCCCCCCCAAGCAAGGATTCTCAGTCTCCCCATCATGGCTACGTGTATGTGGGGGACACCAGGGGTGGCGGTATGCCCCCAACACACACGCACACACAGTTGACTGTCCCAGCGCTGGGTCGAGAAGCACGATAGACACACCAGAGGGACAGGTGTGCCCAGTGATGAGGGGAGGCTGTCTGTGTGCCCCCCGGAGGCTCCCAGTCAAGGCTCCTAAGTCTGCACGCTCAGCTCTGCCGGCACAGGCCACCCCTGAAACCGCCTCCCTCTCCCCTTGTCATGGAGCCCTCACAGCTGGCCACCACGTCCTGAGTCCGTGCCACATACCTGGGGTCCCCTAGGCCTCGCCACAAGGAATTCCCACCACAGCCCTGCCAGGTAAGTACCGTGACCCTGATTGACCAAGGGGAGAACTGAGGCTCAGCCAGGTCAAGTGACTTGCTCAGTGAGTGACGAGCTGGGCACTCAAGTCCCACCTAACCCCAAGCTGCCACACCTACCGTGGTCTGGGACCACCTTCCTGGACCTCCCTCAAGGCTCAGACCAGGGCTCCGGGCTGGCCCAGACCCTGCAGGAGCATTGCTCCCTGCAGACCCTCAAGGGCTCCCACAGCAAGGTGCTTGGGGGCGGGGGCCCTGGGAGCCAGATAGCCCAGGTTCAAAATCCCAGTCTCACCACTGACTCACTCTGGGACCATAGGCAGGATCCTGAACCTCTCTGCCCCCTCAGTTTCTCCATCTGTAAAATGGGGATCATGACATTTTGTTGGATTGTTGTGAGGACTGAATTTCTATAAAGTTCTTTGAACAGTGCCTGGCTTGTGGGAAGCATTCTTTGGGCCTTGTTAAATCAAAAGAATAAATGAGTCCCTTTAGCTCTAAGGACAGCCAGAGAATTTGGTCGCCCAGAGGGCAAGGGGTACAGCTGAGATTCAAACCGTAGGTCTAGGACTCCCCGTCCAATACTCGCTCCCTACAGCACCAAGGTAGCTCCAGCTCGGCTAAGAGAATGAAGACGTCCCAGGACTGACCCTGGCTCGGGCTCCAGGAGGTAGGCAGAGGCTGTATGGAGACAGAGGTCAGAGCACAGGCTGGGAACCAGCCCTCGTGCCAACTTCTCTGCCTGACCCCCAGCTCCAGAAAGCCAGGGCCACCCAGGGGCCCTGGGCAGCCAGGTGCCAAAGCAACTACCCTCGGTGCCAAGGGCCTGAGGCCAGTGGTCCTGGGCCACAGCAGGCAGGGGATGGAAAGGGGTACTACGGCCTCCCAGCAGCTGCCACAGCATTCCCAATCCCCAGCATTCTGCCCCAGGGACAGCCAAGGTCCCACGGAGCCCCACCAGCAGGAATCGCACCCAGAACAGGAGTCGTCCCTGAAGCCCTCAGCCAAGAGTGGACCCAGATGTCCACACGCACCCTCAGAAGCTGATCCCCACCCACGAGCCCACCCACATCACCGAGCGCCCACCCAGGTCAGGGGTGCAAGAATCTGAAATCATGCCATGTTGGTGAAAGTGGAAAATGTGCAACCAACCCAGCCCCCCAACAGGGAAATGGCCATGCAAGGGGGCCCTCAGCTAAGGCAGAGCCAGACAGGCCCCCTCTGGGTCCCCGAGAGCAGAGGTGCAGAGTGTGGAGTCGGGGGCGCGGGAAGGAGAGGCTGCGAGGCGAATCCCAAGGAGGTAAGAACAGATGGCACACGTGTGTTTGCAGGGGGCCTGGAATCACAGGGAAGGACCCCACCAGGCCCCAGCTCGTCCCTCAGAGAGCACGCGTCCATTCCTTAGGAAGCGGGCATCTACACTCACACGTTCCCCTTTACACATGCACACTCAACACCCAATGAACACACAAGAATCACCCCGTGTGCATTTGCGCACACCCAAGCAGCCGGCCAGCCACCTTCCTCGCATGGCCCGAGGAAGGGACACCAAAGCTGCCACAGAGATGGGCAGGGTGGAGAGAAAAAAGACAGAGAGAAGACGGGGAGACACAGATGGAGTGAGAGGCAAGCGGCAGAGCCAAGAAAGCTCCGCTCGGGCCCAGGGGGGATGCGATCTGATCCGAAGCAGCCCAGGGGCCCCAGGAGGGGACAGTTCTGGGTCTTCCTGGGTTCCGCCCTCAGCCCGGCCACTCACCGCCCAGTGACCCTGGGCCAGTGCCTCTCTGGGTGTCAGGATGCCCAGGAGGACAGGGCAGGGGATGGAGACCCTGTGGGCTAGACCCTCCAGGACTCCAGGGTCCCAGTCCCCTGCCGAGGCCCGGCTCCCACCTCTCCTCAGGCCCATCACGGTCTACAGGCTGCCCCCCGCCACGGGCCTGGGGGGGGTCTCTGGGGACAGCCCTGTTCCTCCACCCTGGAGCTTCCCCGGAATCTAGAATCCAGAACAGAGTGTCCGGGTCAGCTGCCGTCTTAGCCAAGCCAGGAACCCCCTCCCCCGCTGCAGCCACCAGGGCCAGCAGGATCAGAGAGGGGAGGAGCAGGGCAGTGACGATGACCGCAAGTACCACGCATCACATGTGCCTGTAGGGGAGCAGATGATGCTGCCGGCCTGCTTTGTCCCACTTAATCCTCATGAAGAATCTTGATCCCATTTTGTAGATTGGGAAACTGAGGTTCGGAGATGGCCTGCCCAGAACCACGCAGCCAGCAAGAGGACAAAGGAGCTGGCAGGGAGCGCAGGCCGCCTACTCCAAAACCCAGCAGCAACGTCCACATCTTGTCCGGCAGGTACTGGGGAGAGTGGGAGGGGCCAGGCAGACACCCCCACATTTCCTAAACTGGCATCCCAGGCCTCA
Organism: Enhydra lutris kenyoni; assembly: GCF_002288905.1. Classification (NCBI taxonomy): domain Eukaryota; kingdom Metazoa; phylum Chordata; class Mammalia; order Carnivora; family Mustelidae; genus Enhydra; species Enhydra lutris. The sequence continues at coordinate 10,632,652 of NW_019154139.1, read as the reverse complement.
GGACACCATGCACCACAGCCCATCCCCAACAGCCTGAGAGGGGGTGGCTGGGAGGGCCGCTGAAGCCCTGCTCCCCTGTGCCTGCCACCAGGAACCCCGACAACAGACAGAGTGAGCATGTACTGAGCACACACTGTATGCCAGGAGCCGGCCCCAAGCACTTTAGAGTATCAGTCCTCGGAGGCGGTACTATTTTAATTCCCACTTTGCAGAGGCCTGGCAACTTGTTAGGGAAGAACAGGGAGTGGAACCCAGGCCTGGGCCCACAGGCTTGACCACTGTGTCACCCCATCTCACAGACCCAGGACTTTCCTGCTCTGACCCACCTACCCCAAGCCGACCCTCCAGAATGTCAGACAGAGGCAAGAAGGGCCTCCTTCCTCCAGTCCCTGCTCAGCTCAAGGGCTCCCAAGCCACCATCATCTGGGGTACCTGCCCTCCCCTGCTGAGCCCTCTATGGCCCTCTCTTCCCAGGATGCTCGGGATCTGCGGCCAGCTCCCACCTTAATCCTTAAAGCAAAGCCCTGAGCAGGGAGGGGAAGGTCTGTGTCTCCCCATAAACTTCAGATGATATCCTCGGGAAGCGGAGCTGGGTCTCAGCCTGAGGCCCAGAGAAGGTGTCAGATGAGCCAGGGTCACACAGCAAGTCAGAGGCAGGAAGGAGAGCTATGGCCCTTGGCTCCCTGTCACAGCTCAGCACAGAGTCTGCCCTCCCTCCTGTGTTTGTAAAACTTGAAGCTAGGTTGGTTGAGCTGTGACCCAGTGCAGAGGCAAAGGGGCTGGGGGGGGGTTGGATTTTTAGCAACTTCTAGAATGCCTCAGGCCTTACCAACCACGCAGTCCCCAGCAGCCCTATGGCCTGCTCTATGTAAACAGTCCTCGCACAACCCTGTCTCATTCCAGCCCCTGCAGGAGCCCAGCGCTGCCTGCAGGCAATGTCCCCACTTCACAGTGAGTAAACAGAGAGACTCAGGTGCACAGGACCACTCAGGATCGGGATGGAACCCACTGTGCCTTGCGCTTCCAACCACAGAACCTGCCTGCCTGGAGCCCCTGCCCTAAATCTAACCCCTTCCCAATCCTTAGGGACTGCCTCTTCCAGGAAGTCTTCCCGGAACTCGGGGAGCCCCCACTCAAAGGAACTGTGCTTTCCTTCTACACTAATGAAGCAGATTGAGCCTCTGCCCTCAGACTAGGGCTCCTGGGAGACGGGGGACTCCCTGAAGTCAGGGCTATGACTCCCCAGACAAGGATATTGATGGCCCAGTCTTCCCCCACCCCCAATCCCCTGCTGGAAGACTAGGAACTCCCTGAGGCCAGGGCCACCACGCTCTCCTTCTTTCAGACTAGGAAGTAATGGGGGTGAGACTCCCCCTTCCCTCCTCCTGTACCTCCACGCATACAGCCCCCAACCCAGAATATAACACTCTGCCCCAATGGTACAAGCAGGACCCCTCCTCCTATCCCTCTCCCTCCTGGCAGTCCTCCAGGCCTGGCCCGTACCAGGCAGCCTACTCCCCTCCCCCGGGCCCTGTTCATGAATCCCACCTCTGTTGGGCACCACAGACCCCCCTTTCTCCTCCCCAAACAAATGGGGTCTTGAGCGAACCACTGAGATTGCACACAAGGCTAGATCTATTCCCTGGGCTAATGTCACTGCCAGCAGGGGGTGGGGGGGGCAGGCAAGGGGTGGGGGGCATGGGGGAGCAGGCTGTCCATGCCACAGCCTCTCTTAAGGTCCAGCCTCCGAAATCAGATCCTGATGGGGCTGGGATCAACAGCTCCCTCCCCGGGTCACCCCAGAGTGGACCAACCCCAGACGCCTCCAAGGTGCCTCCCCTCCCGACAGTGCAGGCAGGAGCCTCTGGGCCCAGGTCCAAATTCCTGCTCTGTGCCCCATGGAAAACTTCCCCAAACCTGAGGCAGGTCATCTGTAAAATGGGCCTAACTAGACCTACTCTGCCTGTGCTGCTGGGACTGTGAATGCGGACACAGACAGCAATGTCCCCAGCACGAACTAAGTGCCCCAAGAAAACCAGTTTCCTTCTTTCTTCTATTTTTCTCTTTTGGGGTGGGGGGGAGACAGGCAGGGTGAGAGCCCGGGCTGGCAGGGCAGAAAATGGCCTTTTCCAAGCACTATAAACGTCCCTATTCAGAAGTCAGAAGCTCAGTTCCCTCAGGAATGAGCGATGGAGCCTCCCAGGACTGGGGGAATTCAGGAGAGGCTGCTGGTCTTTGCTGGGGTGAGGGCCTTGGAGTCAAGCTTGCAAATCCAAAGCTCCAAGTCCACCACCTCCCAGAAGCCCATCTAGATAAGATATCATCTCCATTTTACAAACAAGTAAACTGAGACACAGAGTGGGTAAGTAATTTGCCTAAGGGCACATAGCGCCTGAACTGATGACTCAGGCTGCTACCAAAACCTCTTCCTTATGGCAGGCAGGAGCCATCCCTGCTTCGGAGCCTTCCTGCAGTGTTGCCTCTGCGGTCAGAGTGAAGTCCGAACTCTCCAGTTTGAAAGGCCAGGCCCCCACCTGACCCAGAGTCAGCGCGCAATTGGGGCTCTGAGGCCAGCTCGGCCACCAACTCCCCACTGTGTCTCCGGGGCCAGTTGGCCTGGCCTCCCCAGGCTCAAGGGCCTTGTAGCTAAGATGCAAATGAGAAGACTGGCAGCCCAGGGCCCCCGGCAGGGTAACCCATCCACGCTGTCATCACGTGTTGACTGAACACCTACTATGTGCCAGGCCCCGTTCAAGGCACTTGGGATAGAGGGAGGAACCAGACCGAGAACGATCCGGCCCTCACGAGCTGACACTGCGCTGGCGAAAGGGTGGATAATAAAAAAGCAAAAAAACAAAAAACAAAAAACCAAAAGAGCAATTGGTTGTGTTAGGGGCTACCAAGAGAGGGAAGAGGCCCGGGGCCACAAACAGAGCACTTAGGAAGGGGTCTCCTGGGGAGGCGACATGGAACAGGGACGGGGGGCCAGGGAGCAGCCCAGGACAAGCCCAGGGAGCAGGTGGGAGCCCAGAGAGGGCCAGCAACTCCTGCAGAAGCACCAGCAAGTACAAAGGCCAAGGACTTCAGTGCCCCATGGAGTCTGGGTGGGGGGGCGCCCAGCACACAGCAGAAGCTCCAGAAAAAGCCACCCCGTAAGCCCTGTGAGCTCCTTGCCCCTTGCTTTCCTCCTCTGGAAAACAGGATGCCAGGCAGCTTCGAGGGAACCCGTCTCTTCCACACACCTGGATTCATTCTCATTCCTCCCATTTTGCAGGTGGGGAAGCTGAGGCCCCCAAGACCCCACGGCCCGTAAATGGCAACATGATGATGGGATCCGAGGTCTTGTCATCCCCAACCCTAGGTCCTGCTGGCCTTATGTGGCCTCACGGGTCACGGGACGCTCATTGCCTCTCCCCCAGGCAGCACTGACTGCCTGAAAGTCTCTTGGAAGGAACGGATGTCTATGCCCTGGTTGGTTTCCCTTCTACCACCTGGGGCCACACAGGACACCTCTCCCATGACTTCCCGCAGGTCACTGGAAAGGAGCGGAAGGGCTCACGGGTTCAAAAGAGCAGGGAGCCCCTGCTAGGCGGCAGACGCTGGGCTTTACTGTCACCCCCTTGCCGCACGCGGGTCAAATAAAGCTGAGCCCTATCACACCCATCGTACAAAGAAAAAAGCTGAGGTTCCCAAAAAGGTAAGAAACATGCCCAGGGCCACCTACCTAAAAAGTGGCAGAGAGAGGCTCTGAACTCAGGTCTGTGTCACTCAGAGTCACCATGCCACTCATCCCCCAAATCCCTCAGATGTCGCTCTCTGGACATCCTTCTCCATCCGTGGCCCCTAGTAGCAGGAAGGACTTGCCCTGAATCCATTGCTCCCGGGACACCACCCACCACTCGCCTGATACGCCGTGCCCCGGGCTGGGGTTAGCTGGGCAGGTTCAGGACACTTGGGCGCCCTGAAGGAAGCCAGGAGGTGGGGGACTTGGGCGGCAGCTGGAGGGCCAAGGCCTGTGTGAGGACAGCAGGCACCCAGGCCCCTGGATTAGGCAGGCAGGGAGCACGGAATGCCAAGCCAGCCACACCAGGTTCCAGCCCCGCTCAGCGACCAAGGCGCTGTGTGACTCCTGGAGGCCCTTCTCCTTTCCAGCCCCACTTCCTGCGGCCAGGTCATTGCCTCCAGGGCTCAAGGGTCACAGACAAGGATGCAGTGAGGCTGACCTCCGGTGAGACATCACCGCTGTTGTCCTCCCCGGGCATGTCAGAAAATAATTTTTCAATCATTTTTGGAAGGAATTATGTTGATGGTGGTGGGGCTGACACCTAACGGCGGCTCTGCTACGCACCAGGAACAACACCTGGGGCGTGACATACGTTATCCCCAGTGACCACAAGCCCAAGAAGCATGTGCGTCGTCTCCATTTTACAGATTGGGAAAATGAGGCCCCGGACCGTACAGCTGTCAGTGCCGGTGTCAGGATTCAAACCCAGGACTCTGCTGTCCCAAGCTGCTGCCTCCTGTAACTACTGAAGTGAAATGTTTGCTTCGGAAAAGGACCTGGGGACTGAGGGAAGAGAGAGACAACTCTCAGTGGGGTGGTCACAGAGGGACAGGCTCCCAGGGGAGGGGTCAGGACCGGTGAGTGGGGTGTTTGGGGAGACAGGTACCCAGGGGTTAAATCCCAGCCTCGGTGCGTGCCTGCTGTGCAACCTGGGGCAAGTGACCTTCCCTCTCTGATGCCTCAAAGGCAAGTATCAATTCCAGGTATCCTGGAGCACAGCAAACGTGAGGTATGGGACCAAGTCACTTGGGGACAAGGAGAGAACATGCATCCGGAGGGGGGACTTGTATGCTCAGATGCCCTGAGGAGGAGGAAGGCTCCAGAAGGCAGAGGTGGGGGCACCTGGCCACAGACATGGGAGTGAACAGGATGAACCTGGCAGTGAAGGGCGCCGCTCGGACCCACCCACTGGACCTCCCTCCCCCTCAGAGAAACCTGCGTCAGCCCAGGAGCCCAGCAGCACCAAGCCCAGGGCTGCAGCCCCTCCCTGTAACACCGCCACCCCCCCCACGGAGCCCCCACCGCCCCACTCACTCCCGCTCCCTGCATGGCCCCCCCTAGAGCCTCCAGCACCGGCCCTTCCCCAGGGCCCTCAACCTCTCGGCAGCCACGGCTCCTCCACGTGGGGACCACCTCGTCCTAGAGACGGCATCTCCCTCTCCTTAGCAACCACCAACACCGCGCCCAGACAGCCAGCCTCCTCCCTCTGTCTCCTCCTCTCTCCATGGAGACCACAATGCCACAGAGGCGGCTCCCTCGCCAAGGCAACCACCGTCACTCAGCACCCGCCCGGACCACAGCTCCCTCCACGTGGCCACCACCAACACTGCCGCGGTGACAGCGACAGCCTCTCCTCTCGGGGCAGCCACCAGCCCCAGCCGAGACCAACAGCTCCTGTCTGCCCGCGGCCTCCAGCTGTCTGACTGCTCTCCCCGATGAAATCCCTGACACCGATCAGGCCCCTATCAATCCTGCCCCGCGCGTCTCAGCTCCCAGCTCTCTCCCAGCCCCTCAGTCTGCCTCTCCCGACAATGGAGAGACACCCTCCCCTCCTGAGGGAGGAAAGGAGACCCTGGAAGCCGGTCCCCACCCCAGCAGCCCCCTCCGATGCCCCGGGCCCCCACTGAGGTACAAGAGGCCAGGCCAAGGGGCAGAAGTGTGACTTCCTCCCACCCCCCACAGGGAGCCTGTCCCGGCCCCCAGAAAGGCCTGCCACTCTGCCAGCTGCCTCGCAGGCCCGGAGGAAGGGAAGCTGGGGAGAAGCAGGTGGGGGTGCCTATAGCAGAGGTGCGGTGGGGGGGGTTGCCAGGCAAGACAGGAAGGGACCAATGGGCGACAGGCTTGGCTACACCACAGTTCACAAGGCCAGGTCATGTGAGCCAGGCTCACACGCAGCCACACGCTCGCACACAGTCAGAAGGACCCTGTCCTTACCGATGTCTGCGGGCTAAGGGGGCCCTCCGGCCCGCGAGGCTCTATCCCTGGCCTGGTCTCAGGGAGGCCCCTGCAGCGGCAGCGCCAGGCGGCAGCAGCAGGAGCAATGGGGTCCCGGGTCCTGGTCCAGCTCAGGCAGCGGCAGCTTCTCACCCAGGTCCTCTCCTTCTGCGAGGAAGCGAGGGGGAGAAAGGGGAGGGAGGGAGAGGAGAGGAGGAGAGAAGGAGGGGGAGGGGGGCAGCAGGAGGGAGGGAGGAGGGAAAATGCTGAAGTCTTGAAGGGTACACTCACTTCTTTCTTAGGTTTCCCATGGCAACCAAATATACCACAAATGAATATCAGTGTGAAAGAGAGGGAGGAGGCCGAGAGAGGGGAGGGATGCACGGAGATGGAGGCCGAGATGGAGAGAGATGGGAGAGATGGAGGCAGGGAGGTGGAGAAATGGAGGCGGGGAGACGGGGGAGATGGAGGCGGGGAGATGGAGGCTCGGAGATGGAGGCTGGGAGACCAGAGACGAGGGAGAGGGAGGCTGGGAGATGAAGGAGATGGAGGTTGAGATATGGGGGAGAGGGAGGCAGGGAAAAGGAGAGATAGAGGCAGGGAGATGGAGGCTGGGAGGAGGGGGAGATGGATGTTGGGATATGGGGGAGAGGGGGGCAGGGAGGAGGGGGAGAGGGAGGCAGGGAGAAGGGGGAGATGGAGGCAGGGAGATGGTGGAGATGGAGGCTGGGAGATGGGAGAGATGGGTGTTGGGATATGAGGGAGAGGAAGGCAGGGAGGAGGGGAAGCTGGAGGCAAGGAGATAGGGGAAAGGGAGGTAGGGAGGGGGGAAAGGAAGGCAAGGAGATGGAGGAGAAGGATGCAGGGAGATGGGAGGGACAGAGGCAGGGAGGAGGGGGAAAAGGAGGCAAGGAGAAGTGGGAGATAGGGAGATGGAATCGGGGAGGTCGGGAAGATGGAGACTGGGAGATGGTGGGGAATGGAGGCCAGGAGGTGGAGGAGATGGAGGAGAAGGAGGGAGGGAGTAGGAGGAGAGGGAGTCAGGGAGATGGAGAGATGGAAGCAGGGGAATGGAGCCTGGGAGATGGGGTAGATGGAGACTGGGAGATGGAGGCTGGAAGGTGGGGGGATGGAGGCTGGGAGATGGAGGCTGGTAGGGGAGAGGAAGACTGGGAGGAAGGGAGCAGGGAGGCTGGGAGGTAATGGGATGGAGGCTGGGAGATGGGAGACATGGAGGCTGGGAGGTAGAGGAGAGGGAGGCTGGTAGGTGGGGGGATGGGGGCTGGGAGATGGAGGCTGGAAGGTGGGGGATGGAAGCTGGGAGATGGGGACATGGAGGCTGGGAGGTAGAGAAAAGGGAGGCTAGGAGGTGGGAGGATGGAGGCTGGGGGATGGAGGCTGGGAGATGGAGGCTGAGAGGTGGGGGAGAGGGAGGCTGGGAGATGGGGAAGGCTGGGTCCCCATCCTATAGGCCCCATCGGGTTCAAGAGTAAGAGGAGGGAAGGGGCCACAGGACTTCTTTCACTCCCTCCATGGTTTCTGGAGGAGGAGCAAGCAACAAATGGGTAGTTTCTAGGAGATGAAGGGACCCCATTCCTCCCACCCCACCCCAGTCTCGCTCATGTTCCTGACTCCCTGCAGGGCCCCAGAGTCTGGAGGCTCTTCCCACGTCCCAGCCAGACACCCCACTCAGTCATGGACACACACAGCATACCCAGGTGGGGACGGTCCCCACACCCTCCCACTCCCTGTCGTCAGGTGCTCCCATACACAGCCCCTCCCTCCTCACATGGGTAACCACACCACCCTCCTATCAGTCACCCCAACCCCAACAGGACCTACTCCTTCTACCACTGGGCCCCAGGCCCTCTGCTGCAGGGAACAAGCAACCCCCCCACCCCGTGCCATCTCTCATTGATGACTCGCACACACCCATTCTCCCAGTGTGCCCACAGCCTACGCCCTGCTGGGCACCATCCGGTCATATGCACTCATACACCCTAAGAGTTATGCACCTGCCTGACCTCCCCTGGCAGAGACACACACTATTCTGGACAGATGTGCCTCCACCCAACCTTCTCCCATCTGTGCACACACGTACACGCGCACACACTCCCTCTCTGCCCTCAGAGGCCCCTCTCCCTGTCTGGCCCGCACCCCCCACCAGCCCAGATGGTCCTCCCAGCCCGTCCTCACAGGCAGGGCCTCACACCTTGGCCCCCTCGACACTGCCATTCATAAACATACATAGACCCTTCCAGCGCGGGCAGCTGGCGGCCCCGGAACACAAGTGCGCACGCGCGCCCGGCGCTGCCCGGCTCAAAGGCAGAGGACAAGGACGCACCAGCTGGCTCCTGGAAAGGGCTCCCAGGCCCAGGTCCCCCAGGGATACTTCCTCCACGCTTAACCCGGAGCACTGTGGCCAGCAGACACCCTGAGACACACACACACACACACACACACGCCAGCACCCACAGGACACTGAAGAGCAACTAACACCAGAATCCCACATCCCCTCAATTGGACATGTGCACAGAGACTCAGATGCACCGTCCACAGCTGCCCACAGAACCCTGATATAGCAGCGCCCACCTGAACACGTGTACTCACACCAGTGCCACCATGCTTGGGGCCAGGGCACAGATAGCCCTCAACACAAGCATGGAAACGCACTGGCGCCCACTCCTGGTGGGCAACCCGCGGCAGGCACTCGTACTCCATCATACACACACAGACAGACATGCCCACAGGCACGGGGGCCCCTACACCGCCTCACAGTCCAACGCACACGGGCCCCCGGCACACCAGCGCACTGGGGACCGCTCCCTGACCCCCCCCCCCCAGCACACGCAGGGCCACGCCTGCACACCCAGGGCGCCGCACTCCCAGGGCAGTTCTCGGCGGCGCCCCGCCAACCCCATCCCGTCCACACCCATCTGACACACACACCCGGTCGCCAACAAGTCACAGGCCCTTTATCGGGTCGCCCCTCCGCCCCCTTCCCTGGGCACGCGCCTTGGCCGGCCGCCAGCCCCCTGCCCAGCGCCCGCGGGTTTACGATCCAGCGCACCGTGCCGAGCCCAGAGGCCGTGAAATTGGCTGCGAGCTGCGAGGGATGCGGCTGCAAATTCTAAGCACAGGGAAGTAAGGCAGAACCAGGCGGGCTGCCGGCCACGGTGAGGGCGGGGGTGGAGGGGGTGCGGGCGACCTGGGGAGGGGGCTCCCTGTGCGCGCTCCCGCCCACCCTGCCACCGTGCACGTGCCTGTGCCCTGCTGGGCGGGGCCGGGAGTGGGTGCCGGGGAGCGGTGCGGGAAGAGCTGCGCGCGGGTGCACCCTGGAGGCCTGCCCCGGGTGCGCACAGGGGATGGACACCCGCTCACCGCCCGGCCCATAGCCACCTGCGTGGGCCAGAGCGCCCACCGGATGACCCGCCTCAGGCCACAGCTTCGCGACTGTGCAACTCTGCGTTGCCGCCTCCGGGAGGCCTTCCGGGCTCTCCGTCCTCCTCTGGCTTCTCTGTTCCCACCTCCACCACCTGGCGGCCTGCAGCCTCTGCTCACAGGCATAACTCCAGGCTCAACTCCACCAGTACCCCGGCACCAAAGGAAGGGAGAGGGAGGGCATGGTCTCTCTCCAAAACGCTGGGCAGGCCCTCGCTGGTCTGACCTCACCTGCCCCGTACTTCATGCCTTTACCAGCTGTGCGGCCTTGAACCCGAGACCGCTGACTCTGCCTCCGCTTCCTCTTCGGTGCAACAGGAACCATGCAGAGGGTCGTTCTGAGGATTTGCTGAGGGCCATTGGGCAAGCTCAGAACAGCAGCTGGTGAACACGGAGATGATTAGTACTGGCCTGGTCTTGCTACAGAACTGACCCCAGGCTCCTCTGAAAAATGCAGATGCCTTTGGTGCCTCCCCACCTGTGCGGAAAGATCCAGAAGACGCAGCCCCCTCAGCTGCCCTCCAACCAGCAAACGTGGGCGAATTCATATTCTGGAAATGCATTAAAAATGCAGGTTCCCGGGCCATACATCGACCCTCCTGAATCAAAGTCTCAGCTGACAAGGCCTGAGAATCTGCATTTTTAACAGATTTGCCCAGAGACCTTGGTGCTCCCTGACAAAAAGGATAACGTTCCCTTTCTTTTCTTTTTTTTAAGATTTTATTTATTTATTTGACAGAGAGAGAGATCACAATCAGGCAGAGAGGCAGGTGGAGAAAAAGAGGGAAGCCGGCTCCCTGCAGAGCAGAGAGCCTGATGTGGGGCTGCCTGTGGGGCTCGATCCCAGGACCCTGAGATCATGACCTGAGCTGAAGGCAAAGGTTTAACCCGCTGAGCCACCCAGGTGCCCCTAACGTTCCCTTTCTTAGCCCAAAGTTGACCGTCCTGTGTAATGGAGCCCCTAACCGCATTCCAGACTCATCTTCCCAAAATCCACTCCAGGCTTTCCAACCTCCAGACCTTGGCTCCTAATGGTCTCTCCACCTGGCCTGCCCCCACCCAGAGCTGGCTGGCCCTCCTTCACCGTCCTCAGGCCAAAATTAAACAAGGTAATAGCCAGTGTGGAGCCCCGTGCCTGGCACCCAGCAGGTGTGCAGTCACGGGGACCCCACGGTGAGGGGGGGGACGAGCAGACAAACAGAAGCGGCCAGACCAAGCCTCTCCCACCCTCAGCTCTCCAGGCTGGCTCGGCACCTGCCCTTGCAGCCTCGGGGTCAGGTCCCAGACAACCAAGAACCACCCCCTGTCAGCCCAGCCCTACTGTGCGTAGGCCCCACGCTGGGCACTTGGTAGATGTTCCACGTGTCTCATCTCTCTTCCAGATGTTCCACGTGACTCCTCTCCATGCGTTCCCGCCTGAGCCCTGGGACACCACAGTTATCCCTGGGTGAGATACGCTTGTGCCTGCGTGCATGCACACGCGCGTGTGTACTGAATGCAAAATGCATCAGTCCATCCTCAAAATAGCACAGAGATAAGAGGAACTTGCCCAAGTCATTTTTGAGTGCCGGGCCTACTAGTCTGCGCCTGTGTGGAGCTGATGTACTAGCAGGAGAGACACAGAGGGAACAGCTAAACCAGAACCATGAACCTCCCCACACAGCCCCAGAGCGAGAAGCGCGGAAAGCAAGGGAGGTGGCCTGCCAACCCCGCTGCCTGTGTCTCTCCACCATCCCAGGAGAATTTCAGAGAGAGGGGACCCAGCCAGGCCAAGGAGGGAAACTGAGGCAGGCCTGAGTCTTGGGGCTGGGCCCAGAGCGGGCTGGTCGGGCAGCCTTTTGGAACTGCTTCCCGCTGTCCCCTACCCCCCTGCCCCAGCATGCACTGGCATGCACAGAGTCACACACATACACTTACTCACATACATGCACAGGTGCACAGCAGACATGTCCAGCCCCCTCCCAGCCCCTCTGCACATTCTAGCTGGGGGGACAGACAGCTCCCAGGCCCTTCTCACACTTCCGTGGGGCCCCCCAGCCTGGCTCCCGAAACAGTTTCTATGTGTCTCAGGGGTGAACGGAGAAGCTGAAAGGAGAGGGAGGGATACACATATACACACGCACACAGCCCAGGACCCACTCCAGAGAACCAGGAATGAATAAGGGAGACAGATGGGAAGGGGGAGGGAACTCATCTAATTGACACCTACTATGTGCCAGACATAATGCTCCGCACTTGACATTCTCTTACGTAACCGCACTGGAAAAGTTAGGAACCCAGCATCGCTATCCCCACTTTATACTGAGGAAGCAGGACCTCCTGGAAGGGAACTTACCCAAGACACACACCGTTAAAAAGAGACAGAATTTGGACCCTGGGTCCCTACTCTTTCACTGACTGAGACCGGGGGAGAAGATGGTAGAGTGGCCCAAGGGGACTGTCGCTGAGGCCGTGATAGCCTCGGAACCAGAGAAGATACTAATCTGGGAGCAGCACTCCCTCCATCACCCAGGGGAGCCCCCAAAAGACCTGCTGGGCGCTGGCACTGTGCTCGGTGCTGGAGGACAACAAGAGAGCGTGCTGCTGGCTTCGGGGATGTCACAGGTCGCCCAGGGGTGGGGGGAGCACAGAAGGAATGTGGAACGGGCCTGAGACCCTAGAGCCTTCCTGCCCCTCTGTCCCTGTGCCACACCCACTGCTTCTCCTGCTGACAGATGAGCAAGGCAAGGCCCGGAGAGGGCCCTCACCCCGGGACACCCCAAGATGGAAAGGTTCCCTGGCAGAGATGTGGGACTTCTGGTCCTCGTTCTGCTGCTGTGTGGCCCTGAGCCGATCTGTAACCTCTCTGTGTCTTGCGTAGGAGATGAGGAATGGGAATGGCTATGTTGCAGAAGGTTTGGTGGGGATTAAACACTTACAAAGAGCTTCACCCTGGGCCTGGCTCTTGGGCTCAATGAATATTAGCTCATATCATTATTATTATTATCACTGTAATGATTGCCGCCAGCGGCACCCAGCAGCTGAGGCTTGCCAGGTGGCTCCCTAGCCCTCAGGGCCTCTCCGGGGCCTCCCAGGGGGCTGTCTGCTCACCAGAGGGGAAGGGGCTCTATTATTCCAACTCCCAGCACCCTCCACCACCCTCCCCCCGCCGGCCCATAATAATGGCAGTGACTCTGCCCCCGAAACTCATTGAGCCACGAGAAGGTTAATTCAATAGGGGATCAGACGGGGCAGTGAGAGGCAGAGGATTGAGTTAACCTTCTGGACTACTGGTTAAGGAGGCTCGGGCTTCCAGGCAATCCTGCTTCCTGGCTTTCTGTTCCGCACGGCCTGGGACACCACTGCAGACTGTGGGGGAACAGATCTAGGCCCAGGGGTGGGGAGGGCACTGTAGCTGGAATGGGGAGGGTGACCGGGATGGGTACCTCCAAGCCACGGCATGGATGCCACACTTTCACACTCACTCACCGAGCTTGCAAGACTATAGCTGCTGCCTCGCAGACAGAGCACAGCGCCGCTGACCCCCGTGTCACACACAGCCGCTCAGCGGAGATGTCACTGGAACCAGTTCTGCTTCCAAAGCAGACATCCCGCAGACTTCAGGAGGCAAGGAAGCCGAACGGGGCACGGGGCAGCGGGCAAGGAGCGCGCTAGAGAAGGCTCAGTCGCCAGAAGCTTGTGGGGTAGAAGGACAAGCAAGAGAGGGCTGGGGGTGGATGCAGCCTCTATGGTGGCCAGCTACACCTTGGCCTTGGGCACTCCCCACCCCCAATGCACAGAGCTCCCGGTCTGTACATAAAAACAAAGACAGTGCCCTGTGGGAAGGGAGCCGCCAATCCAGTGAGTCTCCCCCGGAGGGGAGGGGCCCATTCTAAGGACTCAATCAATGGACAACTCGCCTTACCCTTCAGACCTCAGTTTACTCATCTGTCAAATGACTGCATGACAGAAACCAGCTGGCCAGCCCCACAGGACGGCTCTGAGGATCCGAGGAGGGAGAAAATTGTTTACAAAGTTAGACTCCGAGCTGGGGGACAGGAAGCCAAGGGACGTGATGGGCCAAGCCCCCACCACAAGCCAGGCACCCGGCACCCCGGAGGCCCACCGTTCCCTGTGATACCCCTCACCTTTCCAACCACCCCTGCCCCAGGTTACAGATGAGACGCCGAGGCCCAGAGAGGTGACAGGAAGGCCTAAATCACAAAGCACAGAGTAGCCACACGGGACTAGAACCAGCAGGCCCGTCCCCCCGGCCGTGTTGTCACATGAATTTGCACACCGTCCTTGCTCACACGAACACGTATCTCCGTGACCCGGCTGGGGCTGGTGGAGAACAGAGACTGTCGGAGGAAGGGAAGAGGCGCCCCCACTGAAAGGTGGGGGGCAGAGAACAAGCCTTCAGGTAAGGGGCCCCACACCCACCTAGGGCGTCTGGAGAGGGACCTCTCCCTCAGGGACCCCATCCTCCTCCCCCTCTCACAGATCACAACACGGGGGACGGAGGCACATGCGGCCACACGCCCTCCCCGTTGACATCACACACTCTAGCTGCTGGGGGTGACCCCTCACACTGCTATCCCAGTGACGTCACTGGCAGCCTGCCGCTGATGTCACACCCAGAGGTTCTCACTGACGTCACACGCACAGGCCCATGCTGGCATTACGCACACTTCTCCCCAAGACCCCCCCCTCTTTCAATTACTCCTCTTTCTTGTTGCCCAGATGCAGATGGCCCAGAGGTCACCACTCACGTACACAGCTTGAGAGTCACCTGTGTGTGCGCATTCCTCATAGGACACACATTTATGCGGGTGCGCAGGCCCACGGGCCCTGCTGATGGCTGAGACCCACTACGTCCCACAGGTGCCTGGCAGGCCAGGGGCACAGGTGTGCGAGCCCTGGACATATGTGTGCACAGGCAAAAATCCTCCCCGCCCCACCCCCATGATGCGGCTCTGTGTATGAAAATGTCCCTCAATGACTAAATCAGGCAGTCCAGAGCTGGCAGCTTCTACCACATTCCTCCAGGTGTTGCCAGCACCCACTCCTCCTCCCCCTGCCCCCCAGCTTCTCTCCTCCTCCGACAGCCTGGGCTGCTGACAACAGCGACGGCCGCAGCCTGGACACACACACGTACTCCAGTCCAACACCTGTGTCTCGGCAAGGGCGGGCGGGGGGCAAGAGGACGGAGGCAGTGCCCTCCAGAGGTGGCCACTGGGCTAGGAAGGGTTCAGGGGAAGGAGCACAGCACGGAGCACAGAGCCACAGAAAGTACCCTCAAGTCCCACGTTCCTCCTGAGCTCAGCCGAGGGCCAGCGCCACCATCCCCTTCCTGTCTCTCCTTGGGCATGCCTGACACACTGTGGCTGCTTCTGTCCTGGACACACGCTCCCCGAGTGCACACATGTACACGCATACTCTATCCCCTCCAAACAGTCCAAGAAAACCCTGCTGGGCCACAGACTCTGTGTGTGTGTGTGTGTGTGTGTGTGTGTACAGAGAGCAGGGTCCACCCCTGCACAGAGCCCTGTGTGCACGCACACAGGGCACACACATCCCTCCCCACGTGCACACACTGCCCCACCAGCCAACACGCCCCCCCCCCCCCCGCCCCCATCTTCTGCCAGTCGCTGGAGTCCACACGCACACACACACACACACACACACACACGCGCGCGCGCGCGCGCGCGCGCGCAGCCTGGGGCCGTGGCCCTCCCTGCCAGAGCTGCAGTCTGTGCCGATTCCTGCTGCTTCCCGGGGCTGCCGCCCTGTTTGCCCCGCACCAGCACCACGGAGAAGGGAGCAAAGCCTTTGCCAGGGTCCCCACCCACTTAGGGGACCCCACTCCCCGCGTCTGGTCCTCTTACCAAATCCGTCGCCCTCCTGCGGGTAAAGGGGGTAAAGCCCCACCCTGCCTCCCTCCCCCTGGAGCAGCACCAACCAAACCCCCCTTACCAGCTACGAAGATGAATTGCTCGACCCCGGCAGCACTCCGTGAAACAGGGGGCCAGGGTCCCCGATTCGCAAGGATGGGGGCAGAGAGGTGCGGCGTGGCACTGACTGGTACAGCCGTCCACCATCGAGCCTCTGCACCACCCCCCAAAAATGCTCACCTCACCGACCGTCCTCCGCGTCCTCCCACCCCGCCTCCGCCCACCACCACCCGCACTCCCACACAGGGGGGTCCCCCGGGGGTCTCACAGTGATTCCCCAGACCCCGGAGCCCCTGGGGGTGGCTTTCCCGGTCTCATCCTACCCCCCCAATCCTCAGCTGTGCCCCCCCCCACAAGCCCCACCCCCCACCGGTGGAGGAGGGGTGCCCTCTGGTTCCAGTCCTCACTCCCACCGCCTCCGCCGGCCAGCGGGCGCTCGGATCCGGAGGGATTCACTTACCTCCAGCCCAGCCGGGATCCGGGCCGAGCGCCGCTTCCGGCGGCGGCGGCGGCGGCGGCGGCGGCTGCGGGGCCTGCGCTCGAGTGTGAGTGTGAGCGCGGGTGCGAGTGTGCGCGGCGCCCGGCCGAGGCTCGGTGCGTGTCGTGTGTCTGTGGCGTGGCCCGCGTGTGCGTGTGTGTGCGTGTGTGTGTGTGTCTGCGAGCGAGCGTGTGCGCGCAGACACCGCCACCCCCGCCTCCCCGTCGCCGCGCCTCTGCTTCGGCGGGGCCCGCCGCCCGGGAGGGGGCCGGGGCGCAGCGTGCGTCAGGGCCCGCGGCCGCCCGCCGTCTGTCCGTCCGCCCCGGCCCGCCCCGGCGCCCGGCTCCCTCCGCAGGCCTCTCAGCAACGAGACCCCGCCCGCCCCCTCTCCCGGCTGGATCCTTCCACGGACACACGCGCACGCACAGACACACGGCCGCGGGCGGGGGCCGCGCCCGGCTCCAACGCCGCAGCTGCAGCGCCCGGGGAGGCGGCGGCGGCCGCGCGGACCGCGGAGCCCCCGACCCCCGGCCCCCGGCCTCTCCCTGGCCCCCATCCCGGCTCACCCCCGCGGGCTCCGGGTCCCGCCAACGCCGTCGCGAGCGCATTCAACAGCTGGAGGCAAACTTGCCGCGGGGCGGGCCGCACGAGGTGCGCAGCGCCCCCCAGCGCACGCCTGGGGACGCCCGCGGCCCCCGACTCCCCCTCCGCGGGTGGACCCCTCCTCACCTCCGCGCGGCCGCCGGCGGCCGGCGCTCCACCGCGGGCAACCCGAGACGTGCGGCTGCTGCGTTCCCATTTTATCGGCGAGCCAACTGAGGCTCGGGGGAGAAGAGCGACTCGCCCAAGGTCACAAAGCGAGCTTGACCGCAGAGACAGTGTTAAACTCCAGATCTACGCTTGTGCGGGGGCCCTTGGCAGTGGCTCATTACCCTTCACCCACCCCCGACCTCCAGACGTTCTTCTTAGGCCCTAGCCCCTCCCTGGCTGATGCCCACACACCTGCGCCCCCCGCAAGAGGGTAGCAGCTAGGGGTGGAGGAAGGAGATGCAGAAAGAAAGCTCTAGCATCCGGGCCCATACCCCTGCACTCGGGCACACAAGCACCTGGCGGGAACACTCAGCTTGCGTCCCCCATCCACGAAGAAACAGGCGCCTTCTCTCGGCCCTCGGGATCCGCTAACCCACACACTGAAGCCCTGCCTGGAGTGGGTCCTCTGCGTCTCCATCACTTTTTACGGGGCCGCATGCGCCAGTGCCTGTCCTCGGGTGGTCCACAGCAGAACGTCAGGTCCGGCAACGGGAGCATCCCCTCCAGGCCAGGGATGGCAGCAACTCCCCGGAAGGAGCCACTGCCTGAGCTGAATCTCCACGGAGAAGTAGGAGTTGATCAGCTGAAGAAGGTGGAGAGGAATGTATCAGGCTGTGGGAACAGCCTGTGCAAAGGCACAGAGGCGTGAGACAGCCTGGTGTGTGTGTGCAGGGAACTCCACGGAGCTAGGCTTCACTGGAGCAGCAAGGACGTCTGGTCGGAAATTCCTCCCTCCTGTCAACGGAGAACAGGAAAGCAGGTCCGGGATGGGACTGGGAGGGCGCAGAAGAACTGGGACGCAGGCCACCTTTATCTCCCCAAGTAGGAGACAGACAACAGGGTTCCAGCTCTGCCCTCCACAACCGCACCGCAGGCTGCTGGGTACACTCCTACCCACCCTTCAAGGCCCCTCCCTGCAGATCCTAAAGTGATTGTGCTGTCTCTGCTCCTAGAGGGCAGGGCTGTCCGGAACGCGTTGTATGCACCCCCCCCCCCCCCCCCACCCCCCCCCCCAGAGGGACAAAAAGCAGGGTCCCAGGCCAAAGTCCTTGCGAGAAGGACCTTCCCCCACCGCCCCGCCCACCTAAGCAGGAGACACAGCGGCCCCTGCGCCTCCTGGCGGATGGAGCGCGCAACTGCAGAGAGCTCCCCGCCGCCCCTCGTTTACCCCCGTGACCACGGCTCTGGTGGACAGAACCGCTTCAGAGGTGGGCACTGGTGAGGCCCACCAAATCCGCTCCGACTCAAGAAACTGAGCCATGATCTCAAGAATACCAGGCAGCGGGCGGCCAAACAGCCTCTTCTGGTTCAGCCTGGGTGACTTTCCCAGCCAACCGACAAGGGGCAGGTCACACCCCTCTCTGAGCCTCTTTGGTGTAATGAGAATAACAAAAGCAGCCCTGTCCCCAGCACAATGCTGGGCTCACTACCTGAGCACTCCCTTACATCCTTGGGACCTCCAGATCTCGCTGGTTTAGCTTTAGGGTACTTTTGAGCTCTAAAATGTTCTAAGAGTCTCCCTGGAGACCGACCTTATGACACATAGCCTGGAAAGACTTTCAAACTTTTAACTTAGTCACTGCCACTACATAGAAGATACAGTTGGCCTGGGCTAACCGAGGGTCATGGTGGACCACACTATCTGGACACCAGATTGTGCTTTCTCTAGACAAGTGCCATCCAATAGAGTTTTCTGTGATGGTGGAAAAAAAATTTTTTTTAAGATTATTTGTTTGAGAGAGAGAGCAGGCACAAGCAGGGGAGGAACAAAGAGAGAGGGACAAAGAGAGAGCGTGGCACCTGCCCCTGCTTGAGGGCTTGATCACATGACCCTGAGATCATGACCTGAGCCGAAATTAAGAGTCTACTGAGTCACCCAGGTGCCTTTTTTAAAAAATTGTTTAAAGATTTTTATTTATTTATTTACTTTAGAGAGAAAGAGATGTGATAGGGGGAATGTTCTACCTGCACTGTCCATTGTCACTAACCGCGTGTGGCTGTGGAGTGCTTGAACTTGGGGCTAGTGTGGCCGAAGAACTGAGTTTATAATCTTTGTTTAATTAATTTAGATTTAAATAGCTGTATATGGCTAGTGGCTTCCATACTGGATAGTGCAGGTCCAGAAAGATAGCAACTTCCTCACTAAAATAGAGCCCATAGGGAGCTAACATGCGCGCGCGCGCGCGCACACACACACACACACACACACACACACACATGGAGCTCCCCCAGCCCTCTGGCCAGGCTAGAGAGCAGGGCTGATAAGGACACTGCCTAGACTCTCTCTAGGTGGACGGGTAAGGTTGAGACAAACGTGGGCAGCCATATGTCCATCCCCATAGCCACTGTCCTTGGTCAGGCCTTGCCATCATTCACCTGGACGCCCACAACCACCTTCCTCCCCACCCTCCAATAGCCCCCAGGCAGGGATGCCACAGGTTTTATTTCTCCTGATGATGCCAGATGATTGGCAGCAGCGCCTGGGTGCTCCCTCTGCAGGAAGCATCATGATCGACTGGTGATGTCTGCCTTGGGTGCAGACAGAAGGACGAATGGTATGCCCTCCGTGCTAGGGAATCAAATCCCAGTCCTTAACTTGCCCAAAGAAGGCCCTTTGCAGTTGGGCCTTTACTTACCCTTCCAGGATCCTTTCATCTCACCCCACACGTGCTCTGGGGCCCAGCAACACCAGTCCCTGCCCTTTCCAGAAAATGCCATGAAACTCTCACCCCATAATCTTTGCACCATCTGTGTTTTTGATGCTGCTGTTCCTTCAGCCTGCACACTTTTTCTCCTCTCATTTTCCCTCCCCACCTGTCTACTTCCAGTCTTTCATCAGGTACTGCTCAAAGGCCACCTCCTCTGGGAAGCCTCCCCTGACTACCCCTAAGTAGAGTTTGCCAAGTTACTTCTCCTCCACCAGTTCCTGGGACACTCTGTGTAGGTCTGAATGACAGCATGCATCAAATTTTACTATTTTCTTTCTCATGTGTGTCCTTCCCCAACTTACTCCTCACCCATCACCTCCATCGTTGTAGCTACCGTGTATGGTGGCTCATTAGGGACCAAGCACCGTGCAGAACGCTTTTCATACATTATTTCATACATTATTTGCATTAATAAGCCACCAAAGTGGACATTAGAGGGCTTTTGTTCTGGGCATCCAGCATCTATCTCCCTTCCCACCACCACCATGTTGGCCTGTCTCCCCACCGCCATGTGCCATCTTCGTGGATTGTGAATCCCGGTGCCTCTCCCTGCCCCTGCTGGGCTAGTTAAGCCATCAGTGGAATGATGCTTGGACAGGAAAAACCAGCGAAGCAGAACCATCTCAGAAGCCTTAGTGCCAGATGACAGGCAGGTATTTCCAGCTGCCTGGACCCCTGTCCTGGATCCCAGACCCCATCTGTTCTGGAATCTCCTAGCAGTGCCCAGGAGCTCGCCTCTAACAGCCCACCAACAAGGACCCCTTTCCCCTCAGTTGACCAGATGTGTCTCACATCCAAATGAGCCCAAGGCCCTGGCCACATCGCCATAAGGACAGTTTGTCCAGAAACTCTTCCTTTCTGCGGAGCCCAGAGAGCCGAGCAAGCGGTAAGAGCCAGAGGAACATAGGAATACTAAAAGCTGCCCGCACTGTTCAAGGGGAACAGCAAGATACACCCTTTGTGCTCAGAAGAATTGTTTTTCACTTGGTCTACATGGCATTTTGAGTTGATTAAGAAAATTAGGTTAAGTGATGCTTTTAGCGAAACACACATGTAGCAGAGGGGTCCCATTCCTGTTTCAGATCCAAACCACGAAGCAGATTTTCTGACGTGCCTCTGATGAGGGAATGAAGGCTACAGTCACTGGAGACAAGACCCAGCGATGAGACGCAGGACCCAGAAGGGAAACCTGCAGCTCCGCTTCCTAAAATCTCTGCACTTCGCCCACCATGGAGCCATCCCAGTGGAACACGGATGCACGGACTGAGCTTCTCCTGAAGGTGGGGGGGGGGGGTTTCCTTTACGTGGGAGGGTTTTCTTTTGCTAGGCACTTTGACAGGTCAGAGTAGGGCAAGGTTGAAGGCAGAGGGCAAATTCCCAGGCCTAGTAAGGATGAGAGGATGTGGGCACCTGGGTGGCTCAGTCAGTAAGCATCTGCCTTCTGCTCAGGTCATGATCCCAGGGCTCTAGGATCGAGTCCCGCATTGGACTTCTTCTCTCTCTCTCTCTCACTCCCCCTGCTTGTGTTCCCTCTCTCACTGTCTCTCTTTCTATTTCAAAAAATAATAATAATAATAAACAAAATCTTAAAAAAAAAAAAAAAGAAAAGAGAAAAAAGGAGCTGGGGTTGAGGGAAAGTGGGCGGTGGGGAGGGAAGAGGAGAAGAGATGACTGGTCAGGAGAGGAGGGCTTCAGGAAAACCCCCAGAGGAGGCCTTGTCCTGAATGGATTTTGGAGAATACAAACATTTCCAAAAGGGATTTTTTAAGTCCTTTTGCTGTGGAGCGTGCAACAGAACCCCCCCTCCCCACTTCTGCCTTGCCAAACACCTTCCCTGCCCTGCTCTGTCTACAGGCTCTTCATATAATCAGTACTTACAATTACCTATATATTTCTCATATTGCATTAATTCTTTTCTCTCGTGTTTTCACCTAGAATTATTTTGCTCATGGATATTTTGCATCAATTCACTTTCGTGAGCGTTTGCTATTTTCCAGCTCCCTACCCTTGTTTATCTGAATTCCTTGTATTTAGCTGTGAAAGAGATTTTTTGATGGTTATCAATGTCTAGGTCATTGGTTGTTTCCTGTTAGCATTATTAAAGGTGTGACACTCTTTGCTGACCAAAAAAACAGAAAAGTCTATGTGCTTATCATATTAGTCATCTGTGGCCATGTAACACATTGCCTCAAAGCTCGGTGGCTTGTATCAGCAAAAAACAAAAAACAAAAAGACAACAACAACAACAAAATAGTTATTGCACTGTTGCTGTGGTCAGGAATTTGGGAGTGGGTGATTCTTGCTCCCAAGAGTGCTGCTGGGGCCACTCTCATCTGAAGGTTAGGCTGGGGCTGGAGGAGATTTCCTACAGAGGTTCATGAATGCGGCTGGTGGGTTGGTGATGGTCGTGGGAGGGAGGCCTCCGTCTGTGTCCCATGGACCTCTCAGCAGGACTGTTAGGCACCCTCCTGGCATGGCAGCTACTTCCTCCCAGAGCAAGAGCAAAGGGGAAGCCTCAATGTCTTCTATGACCTGCTCCAAAGTTACACATTCTCAATGTTGTCAATTTCCTACTGGTTACACTGGTCTGCCCGTTCGCTGTGGGAGAGAACGACACAGGCTGTGAATTCTAAGAGGAAGGTAGCATCGGGAGCCATCTCGGAAGCCCATGGGCTTAAGATCCATCAATGATATTGGGGGAAATTGAGAAAGTTCTGCGTTCTGCCTCCAGACTGCCAGAGGCGAAAACAGAATTAGGAGTACAGCTACCAGAGCTGGAGAACCTAATTCCATAGGATTTTATGATTCTGAGAGTCTCTAGTCCTCAAAGCCATGAATCAAGGGCAGCTCAAGGCTAACGGGGCAGGAAGAATGTACATAAAGTTCCTGATGAGGCTAGACTAGAGGCTGGCTGTGTATGAGGCCCTCAGGAGAGGGTGCCTATGAGGGCCAGAGCCCAGGGCTACACTCTGGGGGATATTCTGAGTGTCCACGGGGATACACTTTGACCCACAGATCCAGTTATGGGAGGGCCCCCAGGGCAGCTCATTAAGGGTGCTGAGGGCACCCCGCTTGTCTGGTTTAGAGATGAGATTCCTGGGTGGCGAGGTTGGCCAGCCTGTGCCCCCCTGCCCCACCAGTCTCAGTAAAGCAGGCCTGGAGCATACCCTGCAACAGAAAAGGAATGAGAGCCCCACCCCACCCCCCTTGATATACTTGGTGACTCCCCAAGAAGGTGAGCAGCTCCCAGATCTGGCCATGTCTGACCTGGTCTGTGCCCTGGGTGCCCAGGCCTTCACCAGACATAGACGGGAGTGCCCTAGGAGGGAGAGCCCCCATGAGCTGCCCCAGTGGCACAAGGGTCTGACTGAGAGACTGAGAGTCTGCTCCGACTCAGGTAGGGCCGGCATGCGTGTGACAGACCACCTCCCCGCAGCGCGCGGAGCCAGGAGTCCCTTGGCTCCACCAGGAAGGCTTCCCCCCAGGAAGATCCAGAAGGGGGCTAAGGGGGGCCCAGTCACTGTGCCTCTAGCTGACTTTTTGCTGCCCACTAGCCGGAGTCTGCTGAGCCCCACGCTGCCAAGGTGTCTGCCATTTGTGTCTACGCACCCTTATACAGGGCCTCAGAATTCGGCCTTCCAGGGACTCTGCTGGGACCTCGGGCCAGGGCCCTGCAGCCACAGCACGGAGGTGGCATGAGTCTCCGCCAGCTCAGCAGCCACAAGGTCAGCCAGGCGGCCTGCGTTATTAAACCATGTATCTGGCTCTGCCCCGAGGGATGCTGGGGGGTGGGGGTACACTCATTTCTACTGCCTGGGTCCAGAACTGAGGCAGCCGGCGGCCCCTGGGAGGCTGGAGGTCACCAGCCTCGTCGTAGCCAGGCTCACCACTGCTCTCCCGCTGCCAGCTCCAAGGCTAAAGATACTGCAGGGACTGGGGACCGGAGAGGCACTGACTGGCTGGTTTCCTCCCATTCGTTCTCTGCTTGAACACTTCCCGGCTCTGACTCCATGGGGTAAAGCACCACCTCCTTACTCTAGCATCTGGAGTTTTCTGCAACCTGGCCGCATGCTACCTAGAATCAGAATAACAGCTCGAAATGGGGGCGTTTACTATTTCTTTCAGGCTCGATGCCAAGTGTTTCCCATGAATTAAAGTCTCAGCAAACGATGACAACAGTCGTACGAGGTACTTACTGCTCTTAACGCCCATTTCACTGATGAGGCCCAGAGAGGCTGAGCAGTTTGACGAAGACGGCCCAGAGGGGAAGGAGCAATGCCACGATCCACCCAGGTTTTCCTGCTGAGGGAACCATGCTGTAGCCACAGGATGCTTGGGGTGTTTGAGGCTGGTCGTCCCATTCTGAGCCTTTATATTTACTGTTCTCTGAGTCTAAAATCTGGGTGTCCGAGGATCCCGGTGGGCGGGGGAGTAGCTGTGTGTTCCCGAGGTTCTGCAGGGAAGGGAGGGTGGGTGGCCGCTACCGATGCCTTTTTGATGGCCCCCCAGCTCCCCACAAACCTGATCCACCCAGGACTACTCTGACTGCCTCCAAAGTGTACTATAAACCCGGCTTTCCTCTCCGCATCTTTGCCACGCAAGCAAGGGCGGAGTCCATCCCTGCTCCTCTGTTTGCTGGGAAGCCGTCATACCGCAGGCACTCCCCAAAACGTTTGTGGAAATAAAATGATCAAGTTCATGCCTGAGGGAACAAATGAAGGAAGGAAGGAAGAGTCCTCCGAGGAGGAGAGCCGATGTCGGGAGAGCGGGAAGGTGAGCGAATTCAGCTCTGCCCTGGGGGCTGGGGTTGGGGGCACCGGGAAGAAGGACAGCGCGCCCAGGAAGAGATGCTCCAGCTCCGGATGGGCCTGACAGGGGCGGAGGACCAGGCAGCGCACCCACAAGGAACAAGGCACAGAAGCGTGACATGGCCAGAAAAGCTGGGGGGAACACGGCCCAGGCCCCTGTCTCTTCCATCTTTGGACTCTGCAGGGTCCTTCCCAGCCCAAGTCCAGGTGGACTCCCCTGGACCTCCCAGGCAAGGTGGCGGCTTGCCCTCTCTGCTTCCGCTGATTTCCCCGTTGGTGTCTTCTCTCCCTTCCTGGCCCACAGCCCAGACCTCAGTTAAAAGAACGACTTCTGCCCCGGCTCACGCACACAAATCCTTCTGATTGCTCTGCCTGTGGTTTTTCCTCAAGCTTCCCTCAAGTCTCCTGCTGCCCCACCACCTCTTGCTTGGGGCCCATGGAACCACGTCCCCACGGCCCCATCATTCCGTCCTTACAACAGGCGCTAGACAAGCCTCCACATCCCCCAACACCAGTTACCCCTTGGTTTTACTGGGTCTGACCAGGTCAATGTGGGGATTCCCCCCTACCTCTGCGGAGGAAACTTTCTGCCAGAGGCCCAGGTCCCTTTCCTGCCCTCTGGTGCCTTTCACAGAGCAGAGCCCAATCGGTGGCATACTCAGCTCCCAGCCTGAGAGGAGGAGGCCCCCAGCAGGGCCTGGAGGTGGGAATGTGTGTGACGTCAGGGGGCTCTGGGGGAACCAGGAGGGGAGCCACGGCCAAGCAGGCTGGAGTTCAGTTCAGGGCAGGCCCCAGACTCCTTGGAGAGGATACCAGCCTCCTTCACCATTCACAGGGGGCCTGCTTCGTGCCTGGTTGTATAAACCCATGGAATCCTCACAGCAATCTGAGTGCAAGGTATCAGTCAGGACTCCTTGGTTGCAAGTGACAGAAACCCAACTCGAGCCCAGTATGAACTGGCTTAAACTCAAAAGAAAGATACATTGGCTACCCGAACAGGGCAGGCTGGGGAGGCTCTGCTGGAGAAAGACTGGGAAGGAGGAAGCCATCTTGAATGCCATCAACCTCCTCCTTCTCTCTCTCTCTCTTTCTGGCTTAGTTTTTTCAAGCCATAGTGCCCCCCCACCCCCAGCAGTGGAAACAGGAGCACCCCCTAAACTCAGGCTGACAGCTTCCCAGACTGACCCGGAGACTGAGGGCTTTTCCTCCGGATCCAAGCTGAACAATTCTAGGGAAGGACTCTCATTGGCCCAGCCTGGGTCACATGCTTACCCCCTGGACCAATCACTGTGGCCAGGATGATGAGGGCAAATTAATGGCCCAGCTTGGGTCGGGTATCCCCACCCTTGTCACCAGGGGAGGGCCTGTCCTCAAAAGAATGGAGACGGCACTGGGCAGACAAAAGCAGTAACGGCAGGGCAGGTTGTGTTTGTTTTTAACCAACACCTTTATTTTGGAATAAATTTAGGTTTCGAGAAAAAAGGCCAAGGTAACCCAGGAGAATTGGCTGTGTCCGCTTCACCCAGCTTCTCGTGATGGTAACGTAACCACAGTCTGTTTGTCAAGACTAGGAAACTAGCGCTGGTACGTTCAGAACTAAACTCCGGACTTCACTTAGATTCGCGCGTTTGTCCACTAACATCCTCTTTCTGCTCCAGCATCCTGCCCCGAGATCATGTCGTGTTCAGTCATCCCACCCCCTTAGTCTTCTCTGCTCTGTGACAGGTTCTCATTTTTCTCTTGCTTTTCATGACCTTGGCAGTTTTGAAGGGTACCGGTCGGAGATTCTGTACCCTGTCCCTTGGGGCTTGTCTGATGTTTTCTCACATCATGGGTCGTGACGGGGAAATACCGCAGAGCTGCGATGCCCTTGTCATCCCTGTATATCAGCGCGTACGTGATGTCCACGTCACTGGTGTTGCCAACCTTGAGCACTTGGGTAAGGTGGGATATACTCCCACTTAACAGATGGGGAAACTGAGGTTTGCAGAGGCTGAGCTGCTTTCTTTAGAGTGAGTAGCAAGACAGAATGTGAACCAGGCCTGTCTGACTCCCATTATCCCACAGTTCCTTGGAGTTTTAGACAGGGAAACTGAGGCAGGAGCCCAGCTCTGGGGATGGGAAGGTGAGAAAGACTGCACCGTGGAATCTACATGTAAGGTTTGCAGCAAAAAGACTGAGCCCAAAAATTCTTGCGGGTTCAAGGCCCTATTCGGATTGGCCTGGGGGCCTGGAAGTCACAGCAGACTCTAGCCAGGAGGGTCATGGAAAGGACACAGGCTGGCACAAGGACCATGGCTCAGCCAGGTAGGAAGTATGACGGAAGGAGGGAATGGCAAGTCTGACTAGGCAAGAGCAATCCAGGAGGGCTCCCTGGAAGAGAAGACTGAGATTGTAGGAATAGTCGAGAAGGCAGCTCGCATGAGAGGTCTGTCCCAGGCAACAGGAGAGCAAAGTGTTTAAGACCAGGTCCCATGAAATCCAACAAGACTGGGTTCAGTTTCTTGTGCTATCACTGCCTGAAAAGTGGTCTTGGGCAAGTGACCCCTTGCCTCTGGCTCCCAGGCTTTGCCTGCCCTTCTCCCCTGAAACGCTCATTCCTGCGCCAGACCTCTCCATCCTGGACCAGTTTCACACTTTGCAGGCTCCAGTGACAAGTGAAAATGTGGAACCCCTCATTCAAAAAGGATTTCAAGCAGTGAGACAGGACATTAAAGTATGGGATCCTTCAAGGCAAGAGTGACCTCACGGGTCATGTGCCCATGAAACTGACCCAATTCTCAGCCCTCAGTGACCAGCCGGACCCTGTGATCTGATGGCCATATTTTCTCTACGGGTCTCCAGCCATTCATCACCAGCTTCCCACTGGCACCACTGGGACCATCCCATCGAGCGGTTGCTTTGCACATGGCTTGTCCTTGTCTTGCCCCGGGTGGAAGGCTGAAGGAGATGAACTCCAAGGTGCTTCCAACAGTTAAATTGGATGTCCTTTAATTTTATGGCTTTAATGTTTTTTTGTCGGGAAGCTTCTCAGCTCCCACACCTGAGATGCTACAAGGCGAGGGGTCAGGGTTTCCCTCATGCAGTCTCAAAACCCTGACGTCCCTAGGTGGTGTGGAGGTTTTAGAGGAGAAAAGAACAAGTGGAAGAATTTCATCCACTTACATTGTGCACATTTGAAATGTGAAATTAATCACGATCTTTCTAGAAATCTCTGGGTTCTTAAAAGTGCTATGTGTTTTCCAAAGTCCATCCATCGGGGATAGCGGGTACAAAGGGACCCACCTTCCCTCAACAGAGTGCTGTTAGCCTGGCCGGCCCACATTTTTGCATTTTGTGTGTTACTACTCGTTTGTTAACTTTGCTTCCTCATTCCCTTATGGTCAAGAGGCAGATATTTGAATCAGCCCGCCAGCCCACATCTCTTCCCTCGGCTGTGAAAACGTGTGCAACTTGCTTTCTTTCTCTGGGGTTCCATGTCTTTACCTGAAAATTTGAGACTAAATTAGTTCTATGTCTTTGATTCCTTTTCTGGCTTAAAAATTCTAGTGGTGGGGGAAAAACCCAACAGCCATTTGATTCTGCTCATAGTTTTATGGGTCAGGAATCCGGGAAGGGCTCAGCTGAGCACGTCGTGCTTGGGGTTCTCATGGGGCTGCTGTCAGATGCATTCTGGGACCACTGTCATCTGATGGCCCAGGGGGGCTGTGTGGCATGTCCAGGATGGCTCACTCACACAGCTGGCACCCGGTGTCTACCCTAGGTTGGCAGCTAGCTCGGCTGAAGCTGGTGACCAAACTGCTTACCTCCATCATGGCAGCATCAGGGAGCTGGGCTTTCTGCAGAACAAGCGTCCCGGGAGAACCAGGCAGAAGCTACACAGCCTTTTCCTACCTGGCCTTGGCAATCATGAGTCATCCCTTCCCCTGCATTCCAATGGTGACAAGTGAGTCGCTAACACCAGCCCAGATTAAAGGGGAAGGGACATAGATGCCACTTCTTAATAAAAGTGTCCCCCAAAACTGGGAGCATGTTTTCAAACCATCACAATATATACAAAGCCCTCAAAATAGTGCTTGGTGAGTAAGAAGCCCTTGAACGCATTTGCTGTTGGTGTACCACCCCGGATAACAAAAATGGATTGGTAAGACAAAAATGGTGTGTCAGACCAATCAAATAGGGATGAAACTATTAATGAAAATTCTACATTCCCCAATAAGGCATAACCATCCACCATGACTCGGATTTTGATGTGCCTGTGGAATGTGCTGGGTTGGAGAGGTAGGATTTTGCACAAGGGAAAGAGGAAAAGTAAAAATAGAACGTACAACTGAAATAACTGGAACTGAAACTACGTCATGCCTACGGCCAGCGTGGGGTCTCTCATGTCAGCATGGCCGACGGTGGCGAGGAGCCTCTGAAGTTTGCCCATCTTTCCCCCCACAAAACAATCAAGCCATCGCTCTGGGGAACCATTGGCGTGTTTCTAGAACAAGCACGAAATAAAGCTTTCCAGCACAAAATTGATGACGTCCATCCCTAAAGGCAGAGAAGGGACCAAAAACACAGAGGCATTATTCATAGGCGCTTGCCTCGTAGAGACATCTCGTTCTTTCTCTTAGCTGAACCAGGGGCAATGCGTCCAGTGCTCAGCCCATCCTGAGAATTCTGATCCTGATTTCCCAGCCTCCCTTGCAGCTAGGGGTGGCCAGGCAAGCCTCTTCTGACCAATGAGATCAAAGCAGAAAGCCGCTGGTGGGTTTCCAAGGGAGTTTTTTTTTTCCTTTTAAAGAAGTCTGATGCTTGGTGGGCCTTTCTTCCACCGTCTCCTCGCCTGGAACACTGACATAACGCTGGAGCCAGCTGTGGTAGTCACCTTGTCCCACCTCTGGGCTTCTTGTTGGGGGAGGGAAACAGCCCCAGTGGACGCAGCGGACCGCTCCCTCTTCCTCAAAAGACTTCTCTCGCTGTCCTCCCATTCGAGGGTCAAGACCATGAGAAACAGGATGTTCGTTGTCTTGTTTGCTGCTCTATTGTCACTGCTGTGGGGGCTCAACCCTATTCATTAGATGAATGAAGAGACCTCTGGTTGTCCCCTAATATCTACTCTCTTTTTCTTCTGCAGAAATAGAAATGTGGGGGCACCTGAGTGGCTCGGTCAGTGGAGTGTCCGACTCTTGATTTTGGTTCAGGTCATGATCTCAGGATCATGAGATCGAGCCCCATGTTGGGCTCTGCGACAGGCATGGAGGCTGCTTGAGATTCTCTCCCTCTGCCTCTGCCCCTCCCTATCCCTCCCCACTACTTCTCACATGTAACTCCTACACACCCTCTCTCTAAAATAAATAAATATACATATATGTTTATATGTATATATATTCCATATATATATACATGTATATATATATATGGAAATTTTGCTGAATACATAACCGCCCAGATAAAGACTACATTTCCCAGCTTACTATGCAGATGGGTGTGACCATACGACTGGATTCTTGCCAATGAAGTGTGAACGGAGACGAAGCGTGCAATTTCCTATTCGAGCCCTCTAAAGGAAAAGTGTATACCTCTCCTTTGTTTTTCTGTCCTTCCCACAGGCTGGACTGTGGCTGCAATGGCAGGAGCTGGAGCAACCTCCTGAAACCAGACAGGAAGGCAGGTAATACAATGAAAAACTGCAACCAATCAGCACTGGTCACATCATGCCCAGACTGTCCTATCTGAGAGATATAAACATCTATCTTATTTAAATCTCTGTTATTCAGGCTTTTTTTTTATAACAGACCTATATTCTCAGGAATGCATCTTTATTTATTAAAACATCTGTGGTTGGATTTTTTCCAACAGCCACAGCCTGATCTGTATGTATATGAGGGAGACATCCTCCACGATGTTTCTGGTCCTGTCCATCACTCAACATTGGTGCTGCAGAGGAGTCCTCCTCTGTCCTCCTCGTTCCTTGGTTAAGTTCATTATTTGTGAGCCATGACGTGGACTGGAAGGGGCCACTGAGATGAGGACCGACTCTCTGTTGCCGTGTAGGCTGCTAGGAAGGGCAGAGCTACGTGGATGGAGGCATTTGCTTGGGAATGCCAGTGCTCAGAGCTGATTCACAGTAAGCAGCTGGCAGGCAACAATGTGCTTCCAGATTTTCATTCAGTGCCGAGAGAAATTGAGACTATTACAAGGGCAATCAAGCCAAGGCCACTGAGTGGACGTTTTCTTAGCCAGCTGTCAAAAGAGATGGGCTGAACGAAAGTCTGCTTTTCCAACCTGAGCCACGCTTGCTATTGAATGAAGGTGTACAGCAAGTTGTTTGTTTGTTTGCTTGTAAGGAGGGCCGAGATTCACAGTCTTTCTCTGTGACCCAATGACGCCAACGAAAACCATTCCTTTGATTCTAAGAAACATGACTTGTCTATACAGTCAGCACCTAGAATAATCGGGCTCCATCAAATGTTCACATTTGATAAAAAGATACCAGGGTTTTTGCAAGAGCGACTGTGGGGCAAATTTCTTGATTCCCCAACAGCCCGACTGTCCCAGCCCTTGACATTTCTCTCCACTGCTTAAGGGGAGAAATCGATGACACAGCAACGAGCATATTAAAAGCCACATCTGAGAGCTGCTGCCGAACAAGAAGGAATGTCTTCCGGCGTGAAATGCAACCAAAACGGGGTCTGGGCGGTTGGTTCTGACAGCATTCCAGCTCAGGAGTGTGCCGAGCATGGCATCTTCCCTTCGACAGCACCAGAAAGAGGTCTCCTTGTGAAATCGCTTCTTCATCAACTCGGGGGCTGTGTCCAATCCTCAAAGCTCAGGACCATCTCCCCACCATCAGGTACCTGTCCCTGTCCCCACCAACCTGTGGCTGAGCGATGGGTTGTCTGCTCCGGCAACTGCCTGGATGGGAGCCATGAGCTGCTGAACAAGCCAGCTTGTGATTGGGCCAGATGGGGAGGCCTGGCTCCTTCATCCACTTGGCAAGATATGATGGAGGACCTACTATGTGCCTGGAACACGAGGGTCTGGAAAATCAAAATTAAAAAAAAAAGACAGACGATTACATAGTGATCTCTTCCAGTGAAATGAAGGCAATTTTTAATTGTGGTAAAATATACATCACGAAATTTACCATTTTTAGGTGTAAATTTCAGTGACATCAAACACATTCCCAGCCTTACGCGACCAGTGCTGCTGTCCATCTCGAGGACGTGCTGATCCTCCCCAGCGGAATCCCTGTGCCCATTTAACACCAACGCTCTGTCCCCAGCCCCCGGGTAACAGTCATTCCACTTTCTGTCTTTATGGATTTGACTCTCCCAGGGGCCTCACCCAAGTGGAATCCTCCAGAATTTGTCATTTGGTGTCTGGCTTCTCTCACTTGGCATGATGCCTTCAAGGTTCATCCATGTGGTAACAGGGATCAGAACGTTATTCCTTTTTCTAAGGTTGAATAAGCTTCCGTGGTGTGTGTTTGTTTTACACGTTTGGTATGTTTATGTCTGTTTCGTAATTGGCTTAGCCATTCATCATCTGATGGACATTTGGGTTTCTTCCACCTTTTGGCTCTTGTGAATAATGCTGCCGTGAATTTCGGGGTGAGTTTGTGTCTCTGCTTTCAGGGTTCTTTCAAACTCCTTTGAGTTTATACCTGGGAGCAGACTTGCTGGCTCCCATAGTAATTCTATGTTTCCCTTTTTTTTTTTTTTTTTTCTTTTTAAGAGAGAGAGAGCTTATGAGCATGGGGGAGGGCAAAGAGAGAGGGAGAGAAAGGATCTTTTTTTTTTTTTTTTTTTTAAGATTCGTTCATTCACTGTAGAGAGCATGTGTGAGTAGCGAGGGGGAGAAGAGGGAGAGAATCCTTGTGCAGACTCCCCACCGAGCACGGAGCCCCATGCGGGGCTTGATCCCACGACCTGTGAGATCCTGACCTGAGCCAAACCCAGAGTCAGATGCTTCACCCACTGCACCACGCAGACACCCCTCGATATTTTTCTGGAGAAACCACCAAGCTGTTTTCCGAAGTGGCTGTACCATCCTCATCCTACCATTAACTTTAAACATATTTTATTTAGTTTTTTTTTTAATTATGACAAATCTTTTCTTAATTACCTAAGATTGGTGGTTCACCTGTGCCATGATGTAGCCCAAGGTGTCACGGCGGGGTGCAAGACTGCTCTGTGGGTCTTCAGTTCCGCGGTTCTAGATTAGGACACTGAGGTGCTGAGGTCCTGTCGTGCCCAGACTGACATGAGGCACTCTGGGGTACAGTCTGTGGGTGCACCTCCAGGCCACGGCGTTGGGTGTGGGGTCAGTCAGCTGTGTCTTCCCCAAACTGTTTTGGAAGAAGGGCAGCTGGAGGGGAAGTGGCTGAGAGCTGGCTGAGGCCGGCACCATGTTCGAGAAGGGCTGAGAGAAGAGAAAATCATTCATTGCACAAACATTGTCTGAGCACCAGCCTCACTGGGAGCCGGCCTGTGCAGACTAGCAGACCCAGCCCTCCTGTCCAGAGAGCCCAGCGAGTCTCTGCTTCCACCAAGTCTAACGAGCTCACTGAAGGTCTCCCCAAAACACCCACTCCCGCACAATAACAGCCGCTCATGAGGGGTTCACCGTATGCCAGCCGACTACTAAGCCCATCACATGGATTAACACTTCATCCTTATAGCAAGCCCCATTTCGCAGGTGAGAAGATAACTACAGCTCAGAGACGGTGAGTAGCTTCCCAAGATCACACAGCCTGGAGGGGGAGGTGTCCACGCAAGTCACCCCAAACTGGCTCTCTAAATGCGAGAGCCTTTTCTGAAGACACTGGAAGCAACACCAGCCAGGGGGTTGACATCACACACTCAGCAGAATCCAGAATCTTCTGAAGCCCCTCTTAGAGGGGAGGCCTCCCCCAGGGGACATCTCCCTGCCCCTCCCCCATGTGTCCCTGGGTCCTCCTTCCTTCTGCCCAGACCCCCCCAGCACGCGCCCCTGCCCCTAGCCTTCAGCCCATGACAAATGGCTCCTTCCTTCTGTAAAGCAGTGATGGACACATCCCACCCACCATGGCGGCCTCCATGGAAAGCCAGGCTCTCCCAAGAGCAGCCCCACCCCCTCGAGAGCAGGCAGGACTGCTGAGAGCAAACATTTTTCTCCTTTGTTACATAGAGTAATAGACTCTTGAAAAATCACATACTTGGAGGATCACAGCTGAATCTTATAATCTGAGACTCTCCATCAAAGAACCTTACAACCATGAGCTAATAGAATCTCGGAGCCAGTGACTCAAGAATCCCAGAACACTACAGTCTCTCCATCCCAGAATGGGCAGGGGCTGATACGGAGTGGCCCGGCCGGTGGGCTGACCTGGGGCAGGCCGGGGCGGGGGAGTCAGGGAGGCGAGGGAGCCTTGGGGTGCAGAGGCAAGGGCGGGGGTGGAGGACAGAGGCTCAGCCTGTTGTCATGCCAGAGGAAGGAGTTGGCGTGTGAGGCCTGGCTCTGTTACTGATGGTTTTTAATTATGTAAATCAGCCCAGGGCCTGCGCCTGGCACAGGCTCGGCATCCATCAGCCGGCGGGGGAATTAATCAATAAATAACCAGCTGGATAGGGCCTGGGTATAAGCACCCAGTCACACCCCCTCCAGCACCCCAGAAGGGTCCTCCCCAGCTGGCAGGAGTAAAGGGATTACAAGCAGCTCAGGCCATCAGTGTGGTTTCACACACACATGCCTGCACACATGTGCGCACATACACACACACATGCACCACGTGTGTCCCCACAGCTTTGGACCCATCACGTAGACGTATGAGGTACACACCTGCCTGCAGGGACCCTGGGCTGTGGCCACCCCTGTGTGCCAGACACACACCTCCGCATGCAGAGCCCAGCACACGTCTGGGAGCAAGGCCGTGGGAGGCAAGTTCCTCGTGCCAACCTCACGCTCGTCTCAGGTGGGACAGAGCTTGGCAGCTCCTGGCCATACCCCTTTACCACCACGAACACCCCGTGCAGCTGGCCTGGCTGGGCTGATGCCCTCATTTTGCATAGGACAAAGCTGAGTCGCAGAGAAGGGACTTGTCCTGGATTCTATCAGGGGTCCTTCCTCTTCCCCTGACTGCCCTTGCCCCCACCCAAAGGTTCGAAGGGGCTCTAGATCCAAAAAAACTGGGGCAGAAAAGTTGAGTGGGGCGAGTGCTAGAGCCCCCTCAAGCCACCCCAGGGAATGCCACCTCTCCCTGAGAGCAGGGGCCTTGGTGAGCTGGCCAAGGGCAGGGCAAGCCTGCCCCCCAGTGGGGCCAGGCTGGTGGGGAGGAGCCTTTCTGCTCCCCCAGGGAACAGTGATAGATTGCCCTCTCCCACCCAGCATGCTCACTCCAGCTCCCCAGCATGGTCCCCATGAATCTGCCTCCCCATCTGGGCCCTGGCTCTTCCTTGATCACTTTCCCACAGCAGGGTCGGTATTTTTGACCATCCCTAGCACAGGAGGGGGCTCATAGGAAGAATCATAAAATTAATGGACACGTTTCCTCTTCCCTCACCCCCTTCTCTGTGCCTCTGGCTTTCTGCTGGCCTCTACTTCTCTCTGGTTGGGATCACTAAATATTGAACAGAGAAATGACCCAGGACGTGAATGCGTTTCACCCAGCATGCCGTAGACCTCTGTCTCTGGGTCCGGCTGACAGTGTAGCTGGGGTCAGCTCGAAACACACGCTTCCCTCAACCTCAGCCCAGGGGTTTCCCAGCCGCCGCCTCCCCAGGAAGCAGGAAGAGGAAGTGGGAAGCCGTCCTGTGTGGTGTAAGCAGACTCAGGGGACCCTGCGGGGAGGTTGGGAGAGAACCTTGAGAACCAGGGGTCCCCAAGGCAGTCAGCCCTTTGGAGCAACCACTCCTTGGAGCAGCTGATGAAGACCGTGGACTTCGGTGAGGGCCCAGAGTGCACAGTGCTGGGAATTCAAAACCATATGAACTGTGGTCTGTAAGCTCAGCGCCTGGAGCCAGCCTCCCTAAGTCTAAATCCAGGCTCAGCCACTTAGTAGCTGTGTGACCCTGGGCAAGTTGTTCCACCTCTCTGTGTCTCAGTTTCCTTTGGGGTAAGGTGGAGTGAGTAATAGTACCTCCATGACAGGTGAGTGGGTATATACCCTTTAGAAGAGTCACTGATGAAAGCAGTTAGATGCTCTAAAAATTAGCAATTGTTAACCGTAATTAAATGTGCCCATACACAGACCTTTGTGTGCATCAGAATGCCCAGGAGGGCTTTTAAAAATCCAGATTGCTGCCCCTCCTCCCCACTCCCCAGAGCTTCATCCTCAGCAGGTGTGGGAGGGGCTTGATGTTTTCGTTTTAACATATCACTATCCCATGCTGGGACGGCTGGTCTGCAGGCCACCCTTTGAGAACCCACTAAAGCCCATGTTGGTGCTCACTATCCAGTTCAGCTCCCCAACCTGCTCTTCAACTTGAGAACTGAGACCCAGAGAGGTAAGAGTGGACCTGGCCAGGCCTCCCCAGAGGAGGAGGAAGTGGAAGGTCCATCACTAGTACTCCACCTCCCCCTCAACACCTTCCCCACTGACTCCAGGAGCAGAGGCAGAATTTACCTTCCCTGCCAGAGGTAATCTTTTAATCTCTTTGGTTTTAATCTTGCATGGCAGCATAAACCCAAATCCGCAAGGGGGAAAGGAAGGAGTGAGGGATACAAATCTCTTGTCCTGGGGAGGCACACAAATCTCTTGTCCTGGGGAGGCAAGTAATCCAGGCTTTTAACCCTGCATTTTATCACAGATTTTTCATCCCAGCTCAGCCTTCCTCACCCCTACTCTGAGAGGCGCTTCTAGTAGAAGATGAGGCTGCAAAGAGAGCAAACAGATGGCGTGAGGCCAGGTGGAGTCATGTGTTAAAAATGACTCCACGTGGGAGGGCAAATCTTTCTTAAATGGAACACAAAACAACATAAGAGGAAAACGGTACATTGTGCTTTGTTACAATTAACAGTTATATTCATCAAAAGACACCATTAAGAGAAAGAAAAGTCAATTCACAAATGCAGAAAAGATATTTCAATACATAAATCTGACAAAGGATTAGTATCCAACATATATAAAGAACTGTAAATTAATAAGAAAAAAAACTTTTTTTTTAAATAGGCAAAAGACACAAACTGGCATTTCGTGAAAGACCATATCCAATAACCAATATGCACATGAAAAGACACTCAACATTATCAACCATCAGAGATGTGCAAATTAAAACCACGACAAGCTATCATTCACATCCGTAGGAATGGCTACAATTGAAAAGACTGAAAATATCAAATATAGGAAAGATACACAGCCAGTGAGAGTGGCCATGATTCAACTATTTGATAGTTTCTTACAAAGTTAAACATATATCTCTTCCCTGACCCAACCATTCCACAACTAGGTACTTGCCCCAAAGAAGTGAAAGCATATGTCTGTCTACACAAAGATGTGAACACAAAGGCTCACTGCACCTTTGTTCATTACAGCTCTAAACGGGAAACAATCCAGATGCCCGTCAACAGATAAATGAATAGGCAGGGGTCCTGGGTGGCTCAGTCAGTTAAGCGTCTTCCTTCCCAGGGATCTGGGATCGAGCCCCATATCAGGCTTCCTGCTCAGTGAGAGTCTGCTTCTCCCTTTGCCTCTCCTCCTGGCTTGTGCTCTGTCTCTCACTCATTCTCTCTCTCTCTAAAATAAATAAATAAAAATCTTTTTTTAAAAAAATGAATAGACAAATGGTAGCATAACACACAGTGGAATATTACTCAGCAATAAAAAAGAACCAGCTACAGATATACATGCCCCAACCAGGATGAATCTCACAAGCAGGCTAAGTCTGAGAAGCCAAAAGAAAAAGAACACATTGCATGACTATTTACATGAAGGGTAAGAATGGGCAAAACTAATCTCTAGTGATAGAGGTCAAGATCGTGGTTGCCCTTTGGGAGAGGAAAGGTTAGTGACTAGGAAGGGACATAAGGAACCTTCTGGGGTGCTGGGAATGTTTGACAAACAGGTAAAATTCATTGAACTGTACACTTAAAATCTACACTTTCCTTTCCTGTGTGTAAATTATACCTCATTTTTTTTTAAGTTAAAGTAAAAAAGAAGTGAAAAGACACTACATCTGCAACATGTTTTCAGACCATCCCCTCTCCCCTTTGAGATTCAAAGAACGTGGGCCCCAGCCCAGCTCTGCCACAGTGTGACTTTGAGCCTATATTTTACCCTCTCTCAGCCTCAGTTTCCCTATCTGTAAAAAGGAAAGAATCTCTACCAGTCTGTGGGGAGAATCAGTGTGATAAGGAGGTGAAGATGCCTTGGGCAGTGAAACGTTCCCTTGGATTGTCACAACCCTTGAGACCCCCTCCCAGGGCCTGGCAGAATGAGGGGGGTTGTGTGCATGAACTTGGTCACTGGACCTGGGCCCCCTGGGGCTGGGCCTACAGGAGTGTCAAGAGGTCTTCCTAGACAAGCTACCATCTTCTGGCTACCCACATCCTCAAGACTCCAAGCTACCCCATTCTGCCCTCTGGGAAGACCACCCAGACCTCCAACCTAGTGCCAAGCTTTACCACCACTGCTGTCATCACGGTTCCTTCCAGAACATACCTGCAAGACACAGAGCCCCCTACTCGGCAGCCTTCTCCTCTCTCCCCCTAATCCTGCCGTGGTTGTCCAGCAGGACCCCTCCCCCAAGGTTGGAACTACTCCAGGACACTAAGGGGAAGATAAAACCCCAAACTAGCACACCCTTATGGGCCTGTGTGCTGGCACTCACCGCTAGGGCTCCTTCCCCCAACCCTCTCTAGCTGTTTGGTCTAAAACAGTCACAGCACCTGGAAAAAGCAACAGCCTTCGTTTTTAGGTGCATAGGATGCTACAGTACTCTGGGCCAGAGACTGCAGAGTACCCTTATCCTGTCCCATCTCCCATTTTCCTTAGTAACAAACTCATATGGCAATGTGCCCAGCTGATAGATTCCATTTCCCAGCCTCCCTTGGGCAAGGCAAATGAGGGCAAGCATAAATTGTTAGGTTGGGACAGAGGGAAACATTCGGCTGGTCTATACCTACCACCCCAGAAAGTAGATGTGATGATGGAGATCCAGCAGCCACCTTGGAACATGAGGTGACTTTGAGGATGGAAGCCACATGCTAAAGTTGGTGGGACTAAGAAAAAGAAGGAGCCTGGGTCTCTGACAAAGTTGTTGAGCCCCCCATCAGCCCCAGACTCTCCTACCTCCTGACATCCTTTGTGTGAAAGAGAAATAAGCCTTAATCTGGTTCAAGCCACCATTACTTCTCGTCTCTGTTATCCACAATGGGAGACAATCTGACTTGATACACGAAAGCTTTGTGAGGTTGCAATTATTGTGAAACCCCCACCTCTTACACTCCCAGACACCCTACCTCCCTCTCGGGCAGCCATGATGCCCCAAAGACCAGTGTTCAAATCCCAGCTCCCAGACACTATGGATCAGCCTTGGCCATGACCCAGAGCAGACCTCACAGCCCGGTGTCCGGGGCACTCCAAGCAGATCACTGCAGCTAGAGCTCTTCACACAAGGACCACGGAGCCTGCAGGGCACCGAACTGGACAGCATGCCTGCTGTAGAGACAAAGGGGACCCCAGAATATTTACAAATTGCAAAAAGCAAACAACAGAACACTAGCCAGGTGGGGTAAAACTCTCCTCTGAGCTTCTCCTCCTCCGTCTTGGCCACATGAAACGGAAGAGTTGGCAAGAAGCTCCCTGGTGAAACTAAGCTTTGCAAGGGGGGTACTTTTGGGGCACCTGGGGGGCTCAGTCAGTTGGGCATCTGCCTTCCTCTCAGGTCATGATCCCAGGGTCCTGGGATCGAGCCCCACAACAATCAGGCTCCCTGCTCAGTGAAGAGCTTGCTTCTCCCTCTCCCTCTACAGCTCCCCCTGCTTGTGCTCTCTCTCTCTCTCTGCCAAGTAAATAAATAAAGTTTTTTAAAAAAAGAAGGAGCACAGTTCAGCCACGCTGTGACCACCCTCCACGAATGTCCTACAATGCATGACACAGCGGCTGGGGACACAGCAAAGGCACCAGACAGCCAGGGTTCAAATTCCTGCTCCACGAACTTGGCTCTCCCTGTGCCTTAGTTTCTTCATCTGTAAAATGGGCACCAGTAGATGAGGATTCCAGAGGCCTACCTGGGAAGGGCTTACGGGCTGCCTGGTACACACTAGGAGGGGCTGTTGACCGTCAGCCACCGCCGTCATATTCACACTGAGTACTTTCTTTCTTTAGGTCTGTGTGTTGTAGGAAACAGAATTTACTCACCGGTTCTGGAACATTTCATCCCCTGACTTCACACTCACTGCTCTTATTAGAATTAACCCTCTGAAGAGCCTCCGGGCACAGGTGGTGCAGCTGGAAGCTTTTCCTCTTGCTTTGGTTTATGCAAGGGAGAATAAGTGTGATTACAGGTGACTCATTTGTCAAACACAAGGTCAGAAATCTCAATTTGTCCATGTCACCAAGGCAGTGCCAGGAAGCTCCCTACATTCCAAACCATCTCCCCTCTGACGCCGCCGCCGACTGAAATTCCACCATTAGAGCCGAGGCACCCCTAGGAAGAGAAGCAATTTAAAAGCCCAGCATCTTGGAGTAAATGCACGTATCCAGGTCAGCAACGGGGAGTGAATCTCACAAGAAAAGGGAGGGAAACACCACGGGCAAATTTTTGGCTCTTCTCAGGACAGTTGAGAAACCTGCAGCCACTAAGAGCTGTGAGCTCAGTCTCACCCCCCTACACACACACACACACACACACACACACACACACACACGCATGCACGCACGCACACACAACACATCAATAATCGCTTTGCCCCAGCAGTCCGGCTTAAATGGCTATGTAGGCTATCCCACCCCCGCCTCCAGCTGCACTGGCCACCTCGGTCCCAACTCAGGGTTCCCAGAGGCTCGGCCAGGAAACTCTTGAGGGCTGGAAGCTGAATTCAACAGAGCCAGCAGCCACCAGTGGTAACACTCCACCCTGCTCCCTCCCTCTCTCCCTCCCTCCTTCTCTCTCTCTCACACACACACACATACTCTCTCTCTCCTGCACAGACACACAGTCAGAGACAACATACTAGACAGGGACACACACTGAACTGTCCTCCCAAAGGTGTGACAAATCTGGAGAAGCCATACAGAAGCGTCCTGTCCAGGAGAAAGCGACAGCCCTGCGCTTGCTCACACCAGGTCCTTCCCCACCATCAGGGTCTCTCTCTGCCCCCCCCCTGAGCCCCCCATTCCTGCCCCAGCCAGGCATTCCACCCACCCCCGGACACTCCACAGGAGCTCCCCACATCTTCTCCCCAGGAGCTAAGCCTTGTCGGAGTCCCCTTTCCCCCTCACCCCCTTTTCCAGCACTCTGGGCACCCCAGGAAACTGCTCACCCTCCTGTACTTTCCCCATTAATGTCCCTCCTGGCCCTGGAACTATAAGAATCCAGGAACAGGGACAGCATCCTCCACTGTCCCCCCCCCCCCCAACCCTGCACTACAGGGCCACACGCGCGCACGGAGCGGCAAGGCCGCCTTCCCCTCCCCTTGCCCTGGGGCT
The DNA here is from genome assembly GCF_002288905.1 of Enhydra lutris kenyoni. NCBI lineage: Eukaryota > Metazoa > Chordata > Mammalia > Carnivora > Mustelidae > Enhydra > Enhydra lutris. The sequence continues at coordinate 10,591,855 of NW_019154139.1, read as the reverse complement.
CAGCCCTCATCTCCCTTCCTAGGGAGCCACTGGCGGCTCTTCTCATTTTCCAGCAAGTGCATGAAAACAGAGATTAGAGCAATTAGAGAAAAGTCAGCGGAGGGCAAGGCAGGAGCCACCACGGTTCCTAATTACCAGCTCCAGCAAGGCATGGTAAAGCACAGACTCACTCACACAGATGACAAATGTGCACAGATTCCACCGCAGGGAGGGGCACAGGGAGGGGGGAAGCCCAGTTCCGTTTGCGCTTCTCCCGTTTTTGTTTCAATCTGCTCTCTGCTGTTTGCCACAGCTTTCTCATCCATGCACCCAAGAGAGGCAGCCGGCTCCCAAATGATTTCAGTCCCATTCTATGGAAGGGGAAACTGTGGCCCAGGAGACTGGGGAAGAACGGTTTCAGAAGGCCCAGTCCACAGGACCCGTGTTCCTGGCTGAAGATGGGGATCAGGGTGGCCCCTGACCCAAAGTGAGGTCCCCGTGGGCCTTCCATGCTGTTTTCTGCTCTTCTCTTCTCCAAGAAAATAATCAGCAAAGGGCTGACGTACACAGGCATGCTGTCTGGTGCTCGTGGTGGGCTCAGATCTGCACATGGGGTAACCTTCCCCTACAGCAAATGGCAGAATTATTTCATTGATGGCTGCTGTCCCCAGCTGGTCACGTTTTGCTGAGCCTGGTAGATATGCTGTGTATGGAGGAGTGGTTTTCTCAGAATCTGAGAGCCGGGGGTCCCTTCTCCGAGGAGGCTCTTCCCAAGGCTGGCCTGGTCCCCCACAGCAGCTCCCCAAGCATCCTAACCTTCCTGCCTGGCCCACCTTGCCCTGAGCCTGCGCCCCGGGCAAAAAGCCAGCAGTGGTGCAGGAGTGCCCCCTGGTGGTGATAGAGTGCCCTGCCCGCCGGGCCTCCAGCCAGTGGAGCAGCAGGCTAACCCCCTCCATTCACTCGCCTCCAGGGCTGCCTGCCGGGGCCAAGGGAAGAGCGGCTCCTGTGGAAGAAACACAAAGCCCCGAGCCCTGAAGAAGCTGAGAATGACTTCGTTCCTGTTCCAGCAGCAGGGAGTGCGGAGGCTCCTGGACGGACACCAGGCATAGTCAAGCAAGAGGGCAGGGAGGGTGCCCAGTATTGTGTGGGGTCCACTGTGGGATGGATGAATGAAAGAATGAGAGAATGAATGAATGAATGAATTCCTGATTTCCTAAAAGGCGGTGTGAATGTCACTAGAATACAAGAGGTACTTTTTAGAGACTAGTAATTTGTTTAAATAGGGTATACTTATTTTTTTTAAGATTTGTTTATTTATTTATTTTAGAGAGAGAGTACGAGTGGGAGGGACAGAGGGAGAGGGAGACAGAATTTCAAGCCGACTCTGAGCTGAATGCAGCCGGACCCGAGACTTGATCTCATGACTCTGACATCATGACCTGAGCCGAAACCAGGAGTCAGATGCTTAACCGACTGAGCCACCCAGGCGCCCCTGATATACTTATTTTTATGTGTGTTACTTAAAATCTATCTGGCCCATCCACTTGATTCTGCAAAGTGTCTTTTTAAAATAAATGTCTTGGGGCGCCTGGGTGGCACAGTGAGTTAAACATCCAGTTCTTGGTTTGGCTCAGGTCGTGATCTCAGAATTGTGAGATCGAGACCCACACTGCACTCCACACTCTGCACGGAGCTACTTGGGATTCTCTTTCCCTTTCCTTCTTGCTTCTCTGTCTGTTCCTCTCTCTCTCTAATAAATACATCTTTTTTTTTTAAATAAAATTTAAAAAATTAAATGAGATAAATGTCTTTAAGTACAAAAGTGTCAATGCCAGGAAAAACAGAGTGTAAATAACACGTTGGTCTCCTCAGGACCTAGCAAAGAAGGTGTGTGATAAATGCCGGTGTTAACAAAGGAATGAACGAAGAGACGGTCAGGCGCCTGTGGCTCGTCTGTAGACAGCAGGAGGTCCCAAACGTGGCTGCAGGTTGGAATCATCTGGAGAGCTTTAAAAAACATCTCCGGGAGCTGTGTGTCTCTGACTGTCAGGGGGCTGGAGAGGAAGCCCCTGTGTCCTGGACATTCCACGTGAGCACCGAATAAGGAGCAGCCTGGCTTCCCTACCATTTGAGATCGTGAAACTGCCATCATCGGAGGAAGCGAGCCACGCTCGGTGCCCTGGGATCCATCCCCACGCTGGGTGAATGGCTGAAATGAATGAACTTGAAGACATTCAAGGAAAGAGAAGTGAGCTTATGTTTGCGTAAACTACTTCAAAGTAACACAGGGTATAAAGTTGACATGCATTTACTATGATTTTACCATATTGGTTAAATATTTCCCATTTATCCGTCCTGCACATCATGTCTTACTTACCATATGTCTTCACTATCCATTAATACAAGCATTACAATAATTGCTGTTCAGGACATAGAGCATTTTCTGTCCTGAGTTTATTTACAAGTTGGTTCTTCCTTTATTGGATTTATCTCCCCCTCGAAAAATTGTCCCTTATTGAAAACTATGCCTAGTTACTTATGAACATGTATTAACATAAAGTGGTTAATGTAGTCATAATCTATTTCTCTGTTTTAATTGGATCCTGGTTTGCTCCTAGGAATTTTCACTTGCTTTCTTGAGTAGATGTTGAAGGAGCAAGTGGCTTGGTGTGGGCTTTATAAAGAGGAGCTGTTTGCTTCTCTCTCTCTTTTTTTTTAAGGGTTCATTTATTTATTTATCTGACAAATGAAGATCACAAGCAGGCAGAGAGGCAGGGCAAGGGGGGAAGGGGGAAAGCAGGCTCCCTGCCAAGCAGAGAGCCCAATGTGGGGCTCGATCTCAGAGGGATCGTGACCTGAGCCAAAGGCAGAGGCTTAACCCACTCAGCCACCCAGGCGCCCCTGCTGTTTGCTTCTAAATCTACATGTAGACTAGAAAGTGCAGGTTGGGTTCATAGCTGATGTGAGTTGTTATCTTGTTAGATACTATTAATAAGAACAAAGAACTTTCAGTTGTGAATTTTCATGGCTATACCTCTGGGAAAGAAGTGACAGAAATAAAATTCTGTATTATTTTCAAAGATGGGCATATGCATTGAGCTCTGAGTCTGATTTTTTATATCAGCTTAATGGTATTCAGATAACGGCTTTTTTTTAAAACTTTGAATGGATCTGTAAAACATAAAATGTGGATAGGTTTGTCATAGCACAGGGTCAAAAATTAGTCTTGTTGATGGCAAGTGATTTGATATTAATTCCATTTTATGAACAAATGCAATTAAGTTGCAAATCCCTTCACAGGGCGCAGTGTTGGGCCAATGTTTTAATCGGTATTAGGAAATGTCAGATTAGCATCCCCAAGGAAGAAGAAATCTTTGGCACAGTGCCAAAAACATATGTGTTAGTTTTAAAGCTGTGCCTTGTTCTCCTACTTGGGCTATAGAGAATATAAATCATTACATCGTCTCTCAAGGGCAATTGGAGAGTATCCACCTAGATGATAAATGCGGCTTCTCTCTAATTCACCCGTCCTCCTGCTAGGAAATGATCCTCCAAAACACTCAGCATGTGAACATAATAACATGTACAAGAAAATTCATTGTAGCGTTTCTTTGAAGAGCGCGTGACTAGGAACCATGTCAATGTCCATCAGTAGAGGACCCGTTTAATAAATTAAAGAAAAAAAAACAGAGAGCTATTCTTTGAAACACTACATGGCTGTAAAAAAGAATGAAAATAACCCGATTAAAAATGGGGCAAAGAACTTGAGAAGACATTTCTCCAAAGAGGAGGTACAAACGGCCAACAGGCGGGTGAGAAGCTACTCAGCATCACTAACCATTAGAGAAATGCAAATCAAAACCACAAGGAGCTACCACCTCACACCCACTGGGAGGACTACTATTCTTTTAAAAGAAAGAAAGAAAAATAACAAGTGTGGGGAGGGTGTGGAGAAAATGAAACACTTGTGAACGGCTGGTGGGAATGTAAAATGGTGCAGCTGCTGTGGGAACGGACGGCCGTGCCTCGGGAAGATTAAACATAGAATTACCATATGATCCAGCATTTCCACCCTCACTATATTCCCCAAAGAACCAAAAGCAGGGATGCAAACAGATATTTGTACACCTGCTGTGTTCTCAGCGGTGTTATTCACAAGAGCCAAAAGACGGAAGCGACCCGCGTGTGTCCATGGATGGATGAATGGATCAACAAAGTGACGTTCGCAGAGGATGAAATAGTCTGACGCTGTAAAAGGGAAGAGAGTTCTGATGCTCTCGGCAGCATGGAGGAAACTTGAGGGCATGATACTTAAACATTACGAGAAAGTTTTGCTGGGGCGCCTGGGTGGCTCAGTGGTTAAGCATCTGACTCTTGGTTTCTGCTCAGGTCATGATCTCATCGATCTCAGGAAGCCCTGCATCGGGCTCCACGCTCAGCTGGGGAGGGTGAGTTCTCTCCCTCTGCCCTTCCCCCCACCCCCACTCGTGCCCTTTTTCCCTCTCTCTCAAATAAATAAATAAATAAATCTTTTTAAAAAGCTTTGGTAATGGCTGCCCAACATGGTGAATATAATTAATGTCACTAAGTTGTTCATTTAAAGTGGTTAATATGCCATCATTTGTTATATATACTTTAACATGATTTTAAAAATTAATAACATACTTTTTAAAAGGGGTACGGGCATTGCCTGGGTGGCTCAGTCGGTTAAGCATCTGTCTTCAGCTCAGGTCATGATCTCAGGGTCCTGGGATTGAGCCCCACACCAGGCTCCTTGCTCAGCCAGGGGCCTGCTTCTCCTCTGCCTGCTGGTCCCCCTGCTTGTGCTTGCTCTGTCTCTGTCTCTCTCTCCCTCTCTCTCTCTCTCTGCATCAAAGAAATAAATAAAATCTTTTTTAAAAATAAATAAAATAAAAAATAAATAAAAGGGGCATGGGGAGCCAAACTCCTCCTCTTTGATTGGGGCCAGCCTTCGCTACTGGTTTCTGTTGAAGTGATGCTCATTCCCTCCTAGGCCACGTCATAAGAGGCAATCCAGCTTCTACCTAACCCCCCAGGGTTGGGGGTCCTGAGACAACATGTAAGAAGTCCAGCTACCCAGGTCAGGCCAGAGAGACCTCTTAGAGGTGGAGAACAATGTCAGCAAGTTGAGACTTCCTCACCCAGGTTTCAGACCCACCCAGGTTTCAGACCCTCCTCACCCAGGTTTCAGGAGCCTCCAGATGACCCGGACTCCAGCCCAGAGCTGCCCAGCTGATACCTGGTTGAGCAGAAACAAACTGTCCCGTGAATCCTGCCCAAACTGCAGCTTCGTGAGCAAAATAAGTGGTGTCTTTGTTTTCAGCCACTAAGTTTTGGGGTAGCAGCTGTTATGCAGCAATGAGTAAATGGAACAGTAAACATCTTACTTATGTATTCAAGTTGATTTTGATTTAATTCTAAAATAACCAGATACAAATAAAACAGATTCAGACTACATGAATCTCTTGCAAACCGACTGGGTGTTCCCTCTCTCGTGTTCTGTAGCCAGCCTCTATAAAGTCATTAAAGGTGCAAAGGTACTGTCACCTGAATACTGAATAAAGCTGGGGGGGGGGGTCAGTGGGCTGGAGAGACATGGCTGGCGGGAACATACCCAGGTTAGGATCTTTACCCCAGAAGGTGAGGATATGGGTGGGAAAGACAAAGTTAACCGGAGGTACGTAGCTTGAAGGGACAGGTTTCCAACCCAGTAGGCCAAATGAAAGACAAACCTCGCCAGCAGGTGCTTGAAATAAAATCAGAAGGCAGGGTCATGGTATGAGTTGTATATATACCACGTAAAATGGTGGAAGTTACATGTCCAAAGGAAGAGAATTTCAGACCCGGACCATTAAGGGGCAAAAGGTTTATTAGTTGAACTTAGAAGAAGTTAAAAGCAAAGGGATAATGTGTGTCCCCAAAGACCATCTACTGTTTTCTCCCTGTGTATGTCCTTCATCACACCGTCATGTTCTAGAACTCCTGCTCATGTGTTTACCTGTTTATTGTACCTCCCTGTATTTGTCAGGATCCAGTAAGCATTGTAACAAACATCCCAAACCCAGAAGCTCAACCCAACACAAGATTGCTTCTGGTTCTTCTGAAAATTCAGTACAGCCATTTGGTGGACAGACTTCCATGGGGAGATTCGGGGTCCTGGGTTTCTCCAGCTCCGTGCTCTACCCTCCCCTAACCCACAGTCCCTACCAGCCAGCCAGCGATGAGGACGGAGAGAGATCCCCTTGTGTGGGGGTGGGGGGTGTATTCACAAGTAGAGCACAACCATCAGTCAGAATTCAGTCACATGGTTGCCCTCACTCCAAGGGATGCTGAAAATGGAGTCCAGCCAAGGACCAGGAAGAAGAGAGGAAGTGCCATCTCTGCCCTACACCCCCAATATAAGATCCTTGGGTGACAGCTCTCATCCACCTAGGTCATGGTATCTGACATCATGCCTGGCATAAATTTGGAGTCTATGAGCAATGAGCTGTGTCGTGGGCACTGGGCTGGGTGCCCTGTGCCCAAGTGCCCTGTAATGGGGGGTAGGGTGTCATCACTCCCATTTCTCAGATTAGGAAACTGAGGCTCTGGTTTCTGTGCAGCCTGCACAAGGCCATGCAGCTAGTCTGTGCCAGGATCAGATCTCAGTGCCATGAAGCTTCTGCTACTAGTCGTCTGTTCATTTCACTCTCCTGTCTGCCTCTCCCGTACACACGTTTGCTGACTGGGGTCTGGTTATCTTCAAGGCTGCTCTCCTTTCTAACAATCAGTGAACCATGTCTGACAAGCTGTCAGTTCCTTGGGGCAGCGGCTATACCTTGTTCATTCCTATGTGCCCCTTGGCTACCAGCACAGCTCTTGAACACAGTAGGTGCTCAAACCATATTTGGGGGATTAATTTGTTCACACCGGCTCAGCCTCCATGCTCTGCTGCTTGCACAGTATGGGGGTCATTTACAACTTATAAAAGAAATGGAGGGAATATTTATTATATGGCCCCTCCCTGTGCAGTCAGAGCTGTCTCCCACAGCAGGACTGGTGCCTGCCCTGAAACTCACTCTTGAAGCAAGGATGAGGGCTGGGTAGACAAGGGAGCCAGCACCACAGGTGTCACCTCTTCCACACCAGGCTTAGACCAGGCTTAGACCAGGATTAGACCTTCTGCACCAGGTTAGACACACACACACACACACACACACACACACACACACACACACAGAATGCCCTGCCCCAGCTAGTCCCAGGGAGGAGAGTAGATGGAGGCAGCAGGGAGGGTTCTGTCCGTGGTGCTGAACTCACCTCAACCCCACTTTGTCCTCTAACCCAGAGGCAATTTATAGCCTCCTGGGGAACCAGGAAAACATACAGACTCCCTAGCCCTTTATTTGGAGGTTTGGATTCTGAGGATCTAAGATGGGGCTCTGGGATCCCTCCATACCAGCCACCCGAGATTATAATGCAACCACCTTGATATTGGCCTAAAATTGACTCATTCATCTAAATGGTCGCTGGTCTTCGTGTTGTGCCTGCTATGTGCCCGGTACTGAGAAGGGAAATGCATCTCTGCTCTGGGAGAAATGTGCAAAGTCATTCAGGAAGAGGTGTCGGAGTCAAGGAGGAAAAGAGGTCCCTCTGCTTTACGTGGACACCATGCTAGGCACAGACTTCACCTTCATCCTGTGAGATGAGATAAGTAGACAACAGAAAACAGTATTACCCATAACCATAACCAGCACTGGTCCCTTTCCTTAGGGTCTCCCTAGTCCTGTCTGCAAGGTAGTGCATGACACACGCTGCTCCTTCTGATGGCCTCACGACTCAAGACCCAGATCCATCAACACCCACATCAAATCTTCCTGACCCCCATTGCCTTGTAGGCCCCCCAGATTGTAGTCCTTCCTCCTTCTGCACCATGGTCTTGTTTCATCATTACCAGATACTCCAGGTTTTTAATATGTCCCGACTGGGATTTGAGCTCCCTCTTGAGGCTAGGTCCTGCATCTGTGTAAGCAACCTCTCACACAGAGATGTCTCCCCACACTCCCCCACCTCCCCCCACCCGGAGAAGATGAGCAGTAAATTCTTACTGGACAGACGACTGAGGGGGTGGTAAGTGGGTGGAGGAATGTGTCCAATGACCGTGCACAGGGAGAGTGCCACTGGGTTACAAAGCAGCAGGAACAAGTGCTCAGAACCAAAAGAATCAGGGTAGGCCTCGGGGAAGCCAGGCAATAGGCCAAATGTCATTCAGGCAGGGCCAGCTTCCGGTCAAGGTCTGCCTCTCCTTCCTCTGGCTGTTTGGGGGAGAACAGAAAATGGAACCAGACTGCGGTGTCTGATGAGAACAGATGTTATCTGGGCCTGAATGTGGGACATGGAGGAGGGGGTAAGGGAGGGAGAAAGAGAAGGGGGAGGACCAGAGCCAACAAATGGAATAGCCACAGACCCTCATTATTTTATTTTTTATTACAGAAATGTTCAAACACACCCCAAAGTACAGAGAATGCATTATGAACCCCCATGTGTCCATCACCCAGCTTCCACAACCACCCCTATTTTGCTAGTCTTATTTCATTCCTCCCCTCAAGCTCCCTTTTAAAGAAAATTCCAGACATTATATCATTTCACCCATAAATATTTCAGAATATATCTCTTTTATGTGAGAACATTTCTTATTAAAAAAAGAACCTGGGGGTGCCTGGCTGATTGAGTCAGAAGAGTGTGCAATTCTTGATCTTGGGGTCATGAGTTCAAGCCCCACCTTGGGCATAGACACTACTTAAATAAATAAACTTTAAAAAAACCAAAGAGAATCTCAGTATCATTATCACACCTAGTAAAATTAACAATTTCTTTTTTTTTTTAGATTTCATTTATTTATTTGAGAGACAGAGAGAGAGAACACAAGCAGGGCAGAGGGAGAAGAGGAAGCAGGCTCCCCACTGAGCAGGAAGCCCAATTTGGGGCTCGATCCTGGGACTCTGATATCAAGACCTGAGCTGAAGGCAGACTTGTAACCGACAGAGCCGCCCAGGTACCCCCAAATTAACAATTTCTTAATACCATCTAATACAAAGTCCATGGTCAAATTTCCTCACTTTTCTCAAAAACACCTTTTCTCACCCATTTATTCAAACCAGGGTCTAAACAAGGTCCATGCGCTGCCTTCGGTTGCTCTGCCTCTCAAATCTCTTACAATCTCTAACGGTCCTTCCTTCCTACCTTGTGTATGCCCTCTTATTTGCTGAAGAAACCATGTTCTTCATCCTATAGAGTGATCTCCCTGTTGATGTGGTGGGCTGAACCCTCACGGGGCCATTGAACGTTTCACTATCCCCCCATTTCCTGAAATTGGTATTTAGATCCAGAAAGTTGGCCTGCATAGGGTCAATGACTCAGGCAAGTGGACTTCCTGGGCAGTGCTGTGTCCTTCCTACTGCATTCCATCAGGAGCACGGAAGGTCAGGTTTTCCCTTTTGGGGTGATACTAAACATGGTCAGGTTCCCCAAGCTGATCACCCATCTGGGGGAAACCAGTTGGACTTCCACCAGGGGAAACAGGGGGCCAGTGTACCTGCGAGCAGTGAGCAAGGAGGTTGGCTGTGGGGACACAAGTGAGGTGGACCGTGGCCCAACCCCAGATGGTAGAGGGGAGGGGATGGCCAGTCCAGCCCCCTGCCCGCCCCCCTTTTACCACTGAGAGAGGCCAGGGAGCGGCTCTTTATTTGGCAGGTAATACCTATGCCGGGAGATCTCTGTAGAGCATCTCCAAGCCGCACAGCACTCAACGTAGGAGTCACCGTGTCTATTTCACTGGTGGGGCCAGTGAATGGTGATGTAACCTGCCCAAGGGCATAGAGCCAGAGGTGGAGAGGAGAGCAGAACTCTCCTGACCCTTCAGAGTCAACTCATGCTGAGGCGACCACTGCAGAACCAAGTTGCCTGAAGCCTTCATTCTCTTACCTCTAAGTCCTATGACCTGGACCATGGGCCTTCTCCCTCTCTGTGCCTCAGTCTCCTAATCTGTCGAATGGGAATAATATCTGCCCAAGGGGCCCCTCAAGACCAATACAGCATGGTCCAACCTTGTCCCTCTCCCCCACTCTGCCAGCCCTGCCTGTGGGGCCCACTTGGGTCACCTCAGTCCAGAGCGCAAGCAGCTTTATCCTCTCCCCTACAGACATGCAAAGGGTTAAATCCAGACACCCACCCACCCCCCCCTTCCTCCATCCCAATTCTGATCCTTGCTGACTCTGCTCCCCCTCCCTACCATAGCTATTCTGGGACAATGGAGGCAGCAGATGGCCCGAGTCCTGTTCCCTCCACCCGACCCCCAGGATCTGGGAACAACCCGCAAATCTGCTGCTGCTGTTTCTAAAAGCAGGCCGGCCGGCAGCCTTCCGCATACGGGGTGGAGAGGACAACAGCTGTGGAGCACACCCATCCACCCCCCACCAGGGCTGCAGGGCCAGGGCTATCCCTACTCCGTTCGTGTCCCAAAAACCCAGCCTTAGCTTAGCCCAGAAAGAAAGGAGGCTTTGCAAGAGCCCAAGCACTTGACCGACTCTGCACTTGACCTGCTGTGTGACCACAAGTACATGGCAGTCCCTCTCTGGGCCTCAAATTCCCCTTTGAAAACCAGGCCCGAGGCTCCGGTGCTCTGTGGTTCCAGTTGTCCCAGAGGTACATGAAGGATGAGGTCCTCCAGGGGCTGGAGGGGTGCACTCCAAGGAGCCCTCAGCCTTGGTTGCCTGGCTTAGAGCCCCACTATCCCTCGGGATCTCTCCTCTGTCCTCCCTCCTACCCCCAGCCCAGATTTCCACGGTGGCCCCAACATCCCACACCACTGGGAAGGGCGCATGGGGAGAAGAGGTGTCCCATTCCTATGGCTCCCCAACTTCAGCAGCGGCATTCCTGAACGTCTGCCATGACTGTTTACCTTCATTCAGGTGGGTCGTTGCGACCTGTGACCCTAAGCACGCTTGGATCGATTCACCTCCTATCCCAGCTGTCAGACTGCCCCTTTCTCTGCCCCAGAGGCTGACTCCCTCAGCTACGTCTCCACTCTGCCTCTCCCAGTTCTCTCGCTACCCCCAACCCAGGCTCCGGGGACAGAGAAAAGGAGAAGTAGCCCGCGGCATACCAGCGCCACATGGCACACACCCAGTCACACGTGTCTACACAGTACACACATGTGTGATGTGGGCACCCACACGTACATTCACCACACGTCTGTCCTTATGCACAGACCTGTGTGGAAAGGGGACACACCACACCACACAGCCACGCACGCCCTCACACACCCTGGCTCTCCATGACTCAGCACACGCTAGGAGCACTCACTGCTCACGGAAACCTTCCTTCTCCGTGCCAGGCCGGGCTGAGCCCTTCACGAACACGCTATCATTCCACCCAGCTGTCAACCCACAGAGAAGGGGTTCCTTCCCACCTCTATAAAATGGGCAAAGAACCCAGGGAGATGAAGTGGATGCTTCAAGGTCACATATACAACCAGGAAATGCATAACAGGAACATCTAGCCGGGATCCAGACCAACACCACCACCACTGGGACAGGCCGACCTAAGAGCCCACCCCAGCCAGGAACACACCGGCTGCACACGTAACAGAAGACCAGACCAAGAGAGGTTGAAACAAGTGTTTAATCTTCTCACAGAACCAGATGCCAAAAGGGACAAGTATGCATGACAGTCAAGGCCTTTCCTTCACAATAACAAGGCAACTGCCCCAGATCCAGACATCACGCCCACGTTCACAGCATGAAGATGGGTACAGGCCACAGAATCTTCCCCAGGACCCTCTCCATTGGCCTTTCTTACTTCACACTGACACACTGAGCAAGGGAGGCTGGGAAAGTGAGCAAAAGGACCGTCACGATGGGCTGGGAACCATCACCATCCGCCATCTGGGTCGGAGCACGATGATACCCCAAACAAAATGGGATCTGTTTGCCAGGGGTCGGAGCAAGGAGCTGGCCACTGGTCAGCAATGACAGTCCCTGCCCCAGGCCCCGGGCTCTGTCCTTATTCCAGTTGGGCCCCCTCAGGGGTTGGAGATCCAGCCGAAGGAGCTCGGAATGGATGGTCCAGTGCTTGACCCCAGGGGAATGACAGAGACCAGAACTGGGGGTGGAGGCCAGACCCCACCCCAGGGCCCATGTGATCCTCTGGAGGTTAGGAACCCTGAACCCCAACCCAGTTCAGGGGTTCTCTGTGCTTTTTCAGTTCAGCCACCCAGGGCCCATAGAAGCCCAGCCCCTGGGGCCTCTCAGGCACTCCCCTGGTGCACCTGTTCTCTGGGCTGTCCAACCCACCTCCCAGAGGCCTAGGACGCTACGCCTTCACTGCCAGCCACCATACAATCCTGGGTTGACCCACCACTCAGAGGCCCAGCCAGGGACTCCCACGCAAAAGGCACTTGCCACAAGTCCCCAGGGCTGCCTGGGGAGACCAAGGACAACCAGAAGCCTCAGCCCAAATTTTGCCCCACTGTTCAGGGTTCATCTGGCCATCAGTTGTGGGCACCAAGGAGTATCTGGATAGAGGAGACAATGGAGAGAACGGAACCTGTGGAGAGACCAGAAATGGACAAGACGATCATCCCGACTCGCACGCTCACTCCATGGGCTCCTAGGGGAGCCCATGTCACAGAGATGGTTTGGAACAGGATTTTTCCCCTTCAGCACCCTTACGATTTAGGGCTACATAAGTCTTCGTTGTGGGGTGCCCTGTGCCTTGTCAAATGTTTACAGCACCCTAGGCCTCTTCCCATGAGAAGCCAGTAGAATCCTCCTGAGTCATCACCATCAAAAATGTCTCCAGACATTGCCAAATGTCCCCGGGAGGGGGGCGGGACTCATGGAAACCACCTGTTTAGAGAGACTCCAAAGGCCAGAGATGCCACGATGAGACCCCAGCTGAGGCCAGACTATCCAGTCACATGTATCTGAGTCCCCAGTCGGCTCCAGCCCTACAAGGCAGGAACCTTTGGATTCTAGAATCTTCAGGCTCAGAGAGAATTTCACATCTGCTCTTAAACCTCCTGATAGTCTAGCTATAGCTATGCCCTTCCACTGACGAGGAGCTCACCCCATGAGAAGGCGGCTCCTTTCATCTTAGAAATGTGAATTTTTTTTCCTATATTGAGCCGAACTCTGTCTCTGTGTAATGTCTAACTTATTCAACGCAGCCCTGGCCACAGGGCCCCTTAAACAGTCATGAGCCCTCTGCCCTACCTACTGAAAAGGACCACTGAAGAGTATCAAAGAAACAGAGAGCCTACAAAAGCTCAAATAAAATTTTCCCATCAGGGCCTGAAGTTCTTCCCTTAGAACATCTCCTTTGCTCAGGGAAGACATTTCAGTATTCCAGGAGCTCCTGAAGAATCCCAGAGGCCTGGGAAAGCCCTTCAGATCCACGACACCCAGCCTCCTTGTGCTCCAAATGGGGAGACTGAGGCCCAGAGAGAGCAAGGTATTCACCCAAGGTCACACAGCAATCCTGGGGGAGAGCAGAGACTGAAATCCACTCCCTGCACTCCCAGCTCTGTGCTGTCAGCTTCCAAAGCCTTCCCTCCCTCCAGGTTCCCCTATGTTTGGACACCCGGACTCAGACCCCCAGCTCCGATCCTATAGTTTGAGCCCCTAGACTCACCTGGAAGGGTCCTCCTCGGGGGAGAAGGGGCCTTGTAGCTTAATGACATTGAGCTTCCCCTCGAAGACGCCATAGCTGAGGGTGACCTGGGCAGAGAAAAGCAGAGAAGAAAATGAAGGTTGGTGGGGTGTCCCACAGAGAACACCACAAGGGGGCAGTATTGGGGCAGAAGCAGGGAAAGCCCATGAGGCACTCTGAGGGGCGCAGAGAGCCTGCCTCTGCCCCTAAAATCCCACCTTTAGCACTCGCTGAGGAGCCCACCCCACTCTGCAGGAACTTCAAGCTTGTGGGGCACTATCCCTAATTTGCATCCCCAGCAGTGGCCCTACCTGAGAGGCTGGAAAAAATCCCTTGCCTATAGACTAGGAAACTGAGTCTCAAGAGGGAAAAGCACCCTTCCAGTAAATTCCATGCCTGGACAGCAGTTTCTTGAGACTCACTGTGGGGCCTTGGCACTCCGTCTCCACCTGGACCCTTGGGATACTCCACACGCAATGAGGACATGGGCTAATGCCCCTTGTCGAGAAGCAGTCGACCACAGTGGTTAAAGACCGTGGGCTTAGGGGCCACCCAGGCAGGGTTCAAATCCCCCACTGCCTAATGTTAACTGTGCCATGGTTAGTTCTGCTCTCTGGGCCTCAGTTTTTCCACCTACAGAATGGGAATGTTAGAGCTCCCCTCACGCAAATGTTGGAAGGAAGCAGAGTTAAAGCAGATAAAGCCACGCACGGTGTCCGGCGTGGTGGGTATTCTGGAAATCCCTGCCATTAGGGTACCTGGTTTGGGCTGCCCAAAGTCTGTGCCCCTTTCCTGGTTTCAGTCCATCCGGTCTTACCGAGGCCAACACTACAGCCCAGGTCCAGGCCTGGTGAATCCACACTAACTCCTGGCTCTGGGAGGGGACGGGTCGTGTGACACAAGCCGGCCTTCCACGAGCACCAGCTCAGGCCTTCCAGACCACTGAGCACCAGCCCTGGGATGTGGCGGAAGGAGGAGTGCTCTTCCTTGGGGTGGGGTGGAAACCTAGAGCTGCCATCTTGCCCCCCGAGGAGCGAGCCTCCCTCAGGGTGAGCCCAATGTCAGGGAAGACAGGCCAGAGTGGGGACAGTCTGGGCACATAGACTCAGCCGGAACTTACAAGCAGCCCCCGGCTTCCCAGGCTCATGAGCCCTTACATGCCCAACATACGGTCTGTGCTGCATTTGTGTCCCTCGCTACCAAAGGGTTCTGACTCACACTGTTGGGTGGAGGATCTCAGGGACCTTCCCAGCCAGGATCCCCTACAGGACTGGCCACCCAGAGGAGGACGGCCGCGGGCACAAGACAGAGCCAGCTGGAACTCCGTAGAGCTGTTGCTTGCCAGGTGGTGGAATGGGGTACCCCCCCCCAGCCAGACATTATGCCTGAGGTTTCCCACTAAGCACCTGCTCTCTCCCAGCAACATCTGGGTTAGAACAAAAGCAGGGGGGCAGCGGGCAGGTAAGCTCTGATGAAGGCGGGACAGCCAACAGGCAGAGTTGGAAAGGGCATGCCTGACCCCTTTGGAGGGATGCTGGGGGATGGAAGAGGGACAGGAGGGAGTGGAGAAGGCAGGGAGGGGAGCAGTCTGAACCTGAAGGTAAGCTTCACCTGGTCCATGCAGGTCGTTGCAGCTGGCACTGGGGACCAGACCGAAGAATTTGAGCATCATAAACGCTAACCCTTGAGGGCTGGTGGTGGAGAGGGCTGAGTCACGTGGGTCCATCTGAGGGTGCTTCCCCACCTTGGGCCTCAGTTTCCCCCTCAGTAGGGAATACCCCCCACACACACATGCATCCCTCTCCTATCGCCCCAAGGCCAGTTCACCTGCTCTGGGAGCTGGGAAGCCCCCAGCAGCTGTAGGGTCTCCAAGTGGGAGTGGAAGAGGGGGCTGGGCTGCAGGCGGCCGCCTAGCTTGCACTCGACAATGTAGCCCACGGTGCAGTCGTCGGGCAACCGGATGAGGGCGGATGTTTCCACGAAGCGGGAGCCACTGAGAGAGAGAGCCGGGCACTGGCGAGTGGCACAGAGCTCGCCCTGCCTCCCAGAAGGCCCTCCCTCCCAGGGACAGGTGGGTAGAGCAGAGCTCCAGCTCCAGCATCTACCTCCTGGGCACCGGGTGACTTCCGGCAAGCCACGAACCAGGGGAGCCTCAGCTTCCTCTTCTGCGAAATGGGCGTGATAATGGCCCTGCCCTCACTGGGCTATTGTGAAGTTCAAGGGGAAGAATGGCAAGAAGAAGCCCTTTATAAATGTATCCCTTCCTCTCTTTACATTCATTCACTCATTCATTCATTGCTGAACTCCAGGAGCTACCTGTGTGCCAGGGACTGTGCTGGGGCTGCGGATACAGAGATGAGAAAGAAAAGCTTCCTGCCCTTGACAGTGGCCCCCATTCTGAAGGGAGACAGAGGAACACATCATTTCAGGGCAGGACTGGCTCTGAAGTCAGAGGAAAGCATGAGGCTTGGGAGACAGAGGGAGGGTAAGGTGGGCTTCCCAGAGGAGGTGGCACACTTTTGTTTTGCTTTTCATTTAATCATGGCAATGGCAGGCTTTAAACGGAGTCTTGCAGAATGCACCGGAGTGAGCCAGATGTGGAGGAGGGGAGGGGCCGTGTCCCAGGCAAGGGCATCACCGGACTGCATACCCCATGAACACTCCTGGGGGCCAGGTTGGGCAGGCTGTCCTGCTGTATAGAATGCCTGACTGAGGGGCACAGTGGGTGCAGAAACCCAGCCTTCCCTTCTCATTCCAGGTTGTGCCCAAGGGCTGCACCTGCCCAAGGGGGATACTTTTTCCAATTCACACAAATATACCATAAAGGTGGGCAGAAGCCCAGATGGGGGCACCAGGCCCAGGGAGGACCCCTGGTTACGTGTACACACCTGCGCTGGACATGCCCTACGACAGCATTACAGCTCCCAACCGGGGCCCGAGTTCCCCCCTGGAGGACCCCTCCCATCCAGGTTGGAGCAGGCTGGGGTGGTGTACTGGCAAAGCAGGCAGGCCTTGGAGTCAAAGCCAGCAGCTGAGTGACCTCAGACCTGGGTGACCTTGGACCAATCACTTGCCCAACCTCTCAAGCCTCAGTCTCCTTAGCTGTGGAAACAAGACTGACAAGCAGTCAGTCTTGACGCCCTAGTGAAGCGCAGGCCCGGCTCAGAATGGGCCCCCAATATAAGGGAGCAACACGGATACTGTTGCTAATAACAACAGTTGCTAATAACAACAGCCTGTCCACGCAGCCCTCAAGAGGCCAGGCCTTTGCTACTTCCTCTCCAGAATACCAGTACCCTCATCCCATATTGGGGGCTTCGGCAACCCCCAGGATCCCCTTCACTCGGGGACCTCTAGGGCTATCCCAGTTCAAAGGCCACCTCTTCCAGGAAGCCTTCCTCCTGGCCCCAAGCAGAAGGCCCTACTTCTTCCTTCCTCTGAACACCTCTACACTTGGCCTTCACCTCCCCTGTGACATGGGGGACTGGGTGCCAGCCCAATTGTTCACCCTCCCACCAACCGTTAGCTATCATATTATCAGGTCCATTTTACAGATGGGGGCACTGAGGCTTGCAGGGATTACACAACTTGCCTGTGTGTGGCAGAGTGCCCTGATGGCAGGATGGCAGGTGGCTTTCTCACCACTAACTGTGTAACTGTGACACAGCATGAATGAGAGGCAGGTTTCTCCTGAGCTCACTCTCAAGCTCTTCCTGCAGCAAAGGACCCCCCCCCCATACACCAGGCCCTGCTCTCCACCACCCACCTGTGGGGCTTGCTTACCTTGCCCACGGGGCCATCTTCAAAGCCAGTTCGCGGTTGATGCAGAAGCCAGCACCCCCAGTGGCAAACCAGAACTGTACCAGCCTCTGGGGGGAGAGGTGGGGAGGGCCAAGGTGCAGGATGAGCCTGGGGGTGGGGGGCCACAGCTGGGCCCCCCTCCATTGGCAACCAGCATGACTCAAAACCTTTTTATTTCACCTTTCACTAAAGTCTTGCTACAGCTTGACATCATCATGCCCATTTTACAGATAAGAATACTGAGGCCCAAAGTCACATGGCTAATTAAGAGTGATGGGGTCACCAATTAGATGTAACCTATTTGTCCACCAAGCACACCTTACCCCTTTCCCCAGAGGAATGCCCCCCACCTCACCCCAAGTGGTTCAGGAGGGGCCATCAAATACAGCACCTGCTCCCCTGGGTCCCAGGAGGGGGGCAGGTGCCCCAGGAAAGGTAGATCGTAAGGCCACACCCCCTGACCCTGTGATTGGCCCAGTGACAGGCACATGACTTAGGCCAGCCAATCCAAGTTCTTCCCTGAGCTCCCTATGCTAGCTGGGAGGAAGAGACGCTTTCTACAGGGTCACCAGGCTTGGGAGCGATCCTCCTCAAATACCCCGTACCAAGCCACCTGCACTGGCCTCATCACTTCCAGCTCCAGGGACTGAGAAAGCTTTTCTGCACAAGGAGAGAATGAAGCTTCCCACGGAGTAAAGAGAGAAGGATGGGCAGGCCAGCAAACCCCTTGACATCTCAGTCTCAGGAACCCGTAACCTCCCTTGGGGTTTAAACCACTCTCTGCCCGGCTTCTCTGGGAGGCCTCGTGAAGTCACAACTAAGAATTTCTCTAAGGCTCTGGCAAACCCTGCTCCCTTTCAGCTGTCCTATCTCTTGACCAAATTCCCTATGGTTACCTTCTCCCAAGTACACAGTTGGTGCTTAATTGATGCACATTGCATGGGGTTGGGTTATCTCCTATGATGCAGCAATGAGAAGAACCCGGGGCAGGAAGCTGGGAAGCCTGATTCTGGGGCCTCAGCCTCCTCCACTGCCCAGCTGTGTAACCTAGAGAAAGCCACCACTCCTCTCTGGGCCTCAGATTTGTCACCTTTGAGCACCCCTGCTCCAGTTCAGCCATCCCTGTGTCTTCCCCCTAAAGACCTCTATGAGCTGCTTCTGGAAATGCCGCCCTCTTAGACAGAGGTGTTCAGGCCTTAAGCAGAATGAACAGGTTCTTAAGATCCTGACATACAGTTGGTGCCCAATGAATGCTTGTTTAATGACCTATGGGTCCAGGGCTTCTCCTCCCAGATAATTAAAGGAACAACAGCAGTAACAGTAGACATGCCCAACCCTGAGCACTGACATGCAGAGAAGGGAGGTCACCAGCCTGAGGTCCCACAGCTGGGACTGAGCCTGAGCCAGAAATCTTGCCCCCTTTTGCTATCTCCCCCCACACCACATAGCCTGGGGGGAACCCCAGAATCCAAACAGGCTAGGACACTTTGGGACAGAGTCTAGGGATCCCGCCAGGGGGCATGGGTATTAGTGCCCATTGAGGGGTTGGGGCCTGGGTGTCCCCAGCAGGTGCTGAACCTCCCCAGGAAGAAGGCCCCAAGATGAAGGCTGAGCTGGGTTGGGTTGGGTACCGACTGCTGACATTCACTAGTGTCAACACGTGCCAGATCCCATTCCAAGCACTTGGGTACGTGACCTCATTGAATTGTTCCCCTTTCTGCTCACAACGACCCTATTAGGTGGGGACGGTTATCATCCATTTTGCAGATGAGGAAACTAAGGCACAGAAGGGTGGGGTGACTTGAGCAAAGGTCGGGAAGCCAGGAGGTGGCAGAGCTGGTGTATGAAGCCAGGGAACCAGGCTCCAGAATGGCATTCTCAACCCCTACAGCCAAGCATGTGGTGGTGTGGGGGCCTGGGGCACCCCTCGCTCACCTGGAGTAGACTTACACACACACCCCCAGGGCCCAAGAGGATTTAATTAGGGCTCAGAGGCCGATTAGCCGCTGATAATTAAGGTTGTGTGTTTCCTACTCTTGGTTTCCCTAACGAAGCAGATGGTGAGCAGGGGTGGTAGAGAGCCCCACTGCGGCCCAGCTCCTGCTCCACATGCTGTCTCGAGGGAGGGGCGCCCCCTGACTAGCCTTTTCCCTGGGGCCAAGGGAGCCCTCTAGGGGCCTGGGCCACACCAATGCCAGAAGCCTGGTGGGTCCTGGGGACCAGGAGAGAACCACGCTCCGTACTTACACTACAAAATTCTTCGCTGTTCAGCTGAAAGTCCAATTTAACTGTTATCCTGATTTTTGGCTTATTTGTTTCCTAAATCTCACAGCCCTCATTAGCGTCCATCTAGATCTGGAGCTGAAGCTGGTGCTGGGGACCCCATTGTGCCGGGTGTCACCTCTTTAGTTGCCGGTCAGTGAAGTCCGGACAAAGGAGGGGTACAGAGGGGCGGGGAGAGCTCAGGAGGTGGGGGGCAGTGCAATTTACCACAAGGCCCAACGGTATCCGGCATCTGAACAGTCTGTACAACTGCCTGACAATATCAGGGGCTGGGAGCCCTGTCATGGAGTCGGAGCCTCAGCTCACCGCCCCCACCCCCCATCCCACCCCAACCCCACCCCCACATCCCTGTCACTGTGTGACCAGAAGGAGCTGCTGCTCCTCAGTGACTGAGGCCCTACTGTATGCCGGAGTCTGCGCCTCACCCGTAACATCTCAGTCTCCCCATTTCACAGAGAAGACAGGATCGGTGGTGAAGTCAGCAACCCAAACACACAGCGAGGAGACCAAATGGGACTGAAAACCCACCTGGCTCCGCCCCCACATGGCCCCGCCCACATGGCCCCGCCCCACATGGCTCCGCCCCACATGGCTCCGCCCCCACATGGCTCCGCCCCACATGGCTCCGCCCCGGTGTCCCCGCCCCCATATGGCTCCGCCCAGGGTCAACGCATGAAGGAGGAAGGAAGGGAACAAGGGACCCACCGTGCGGTTGTGGGGCCTGGGCTCAGAAGCTCGGATAGGCCGGTTCAGGCTGGGCCGGCCTACGTAGACGTCGCGAGTCTGTGGGAAGGCTTTCAGCAGCTTCAGCAGTGCCCTTGGGTTCACGTAGTTGTCGTCATCCACGTGGCAGAACCACCTGTGGGGACAAAAAGGGGATGGGAAGCTTGGAGGAGGGTTCCCAAGGGCTGCGGGCTAGCCAGACTCCCCTGCGCCCCCCATAAGTCAGTCAGCAAAATTAGGCAGGGAGAGAGTAGCTAACACCGAAAGCCCATGCCCTATGTGAGCTCCTGAGGAAAGCGTGCCCGCTTAACAGGTGGTAACAGAGGCTCAGAAAGGTTAAGACACCTGCCCAAGGTCACACAGTCTGTAAATGGCAAGATTTGAACCCAGACCGTCTGCCCAGAGACAGATCCCAGGAGGCCCTTACATGCTTAAATTCATAGGACCCAGCTGACTTCACTTTTTTGTCACAACACCTATTCGGGAACTAGACCGAGGCAAAGGTCACACTTGCCCTCAGAGACCCAGGTGCACTCACCGCAGCCTGCTGGCCAAGAAGGTGTCAAACTCAGCAGCCATCTTGCAGGACAGGGCGGGGTGACTGTGCTCAGCAGAGCAGTTGGTGACCACGAGGTGGGACCCTGAAAAGTGCGGACAAGTCAGGGGACCCAGCCCGGGTCCTCCCTTCAGGTCTACCCACCGTGAGAATGAAGAGCAAGACCCCACCCATTCTCATTTTACACATGGGGAAACAGACGCCAGGGAGGGCTGACCCTCCCAGGACCCCAGAGCTAATGAATGGGAGGCTGGGCTGGGACCCAGGGGTCCAGGGTACTGTCCAGGACAGCCGCTCCTCATGCCACACCCACTTCAAAGAAGCCTGCTCCCCTCCCCACATGGCAAAGGAGGGCAGCCCTATTTCCTGGGGACCCGGGACCAGGGGACAGCCACACCAGCTTTCCCTGGAAACAACTGAGGAGTCTCCACCCCCATCTGAAGTTACCCAGTCTCTCCTGGAGGCCTTCATCTGGGCTGTCGGTGAAGACAAACGTCTAAGAAGGAGAAAGAGGGAGGAGTCAGGACCGGAGTCGACCAAGGGCAGCCCACAGCCACGCCCCTGCTGAAACACGGGTCCAGAGCTGTGCCCTCCATCAGTGACAGACACACAACCCCAACATCATCACACACTCCTTTCAGACACCATGACTTTCTCAGCTACCCCCACAAGACACACAACACAGCCTCCCAGCATGCACCACCCACTGTGTCACCTGCACGAGCACCCTTATAGACCAGCGCCCATGGAGACCCTCCCAGAGTCACACCGTATTCTATCCCACACACATACACACACTGCAGTCCCACTTGGCCCCTCCATCACCACACTTACGCAACCCAAGACACTTTGTCAGGAGACAGACTCCACGTGGGAAGACCCACGCCCTGGGGCACCACACCAGCCTGGGGAGTTGGTCACGTCTCTCCATAGCCACACCGGCCGCCCCAGGGCAGGTGCGGGGTCCTTACACATCTCAGAAGTTTTACATCGTGATCCAACCCCAGCTCTGATGACCTCCCTGAACCTTGAGCCAGGTGATCTGTTCCCCTCACAGAGGGCAAGGCTCTTCCCCTCACAAGATGGCTAAGGGACAGACTATGGTTGTGCAGTTGGAAACTGCTGAGCTGGGATTCAGACCCACAGGTCTCAAAACGCCCCCAACCCTGGGCAGGGAGAGGCCACTCAGGCCCTAGATAAATTGAACACAAACTGAACGAGAGACAAATTGAGGTCGCTTGGGGCCAGACGGAACGCAGCTGGGGACCCATCTAACCCCCATTCCACACCCTGCCCAGTACATGTCCCTTTCCCTGCCTGAGCAGGTCCTCTTGTCTGCCAAGCACAGCAAGAGCCTCCTCTGACCCACAGGGGGCCCTGCCCAAACCCTGGACAATTTTGAATTCTTTCCAAGGGAGGACCAAGGAAAAAGCATCCCACCTGTTGAAAGGCCCTCAGCCACCCCGGAGCTGGCCCTGTCCTCCTTCCAGACTCAGGCCTCCAACTGCACGCCCCTCTCTGCTCAGCCACAAACTTCTCCCTGGTTTCCAGGAACCAGCCCTTCAGGTCAGATCAAACCCTGCCTTGAGCCTCAGTTTACCTGGCTGGAAAATGGGGACTAGGGGTAGCTGTGATGGTAAAGTGAGATGATGTGAGAAAGGAGAAGAAAGAGGTGGCAGTGAAGCCAGGCTCTGCTTCCTATCTTGAGGGAAACTGAGGCATCGGTGGCCAGAAGCCAGGGTTGGGCACAGGAAGGGGCACAAAGGAAGAAGTCCTGTCTCCCCAGGGCCTATAACCATGGGCCTTCTGAGCTACATACTATCTTTCAATGGATTCGTGCAAGATCTTCAGATCTGTTCTCTTGTCGGCACCAGAACCAGATAATACCCATATTCACCACCCCGCCTAGCGCCTTCTGTGGCTCCCTACTGCCCTTGGGATAAAGGCCACCTCCTAAGTGTGGCCATGAGGGTCCACCCAGCCCCTGGGCCTGATGCAGCCTATCTCGCCACTTCCTGCCCCACCCCTCTTTTAAACCCAAAGGTTTTTCAGTTCCCCAAATGTGCCACACACATGCACACTCCTCTGAGCCTTTGCTCATGCTGTGCCCGTTTCTTGTCCCCTAAGTCCTAGTTCAGTCACCGCTTCCTCCAGGAAGCCTTCCCTGACACCCCTCCCATGTGTCCCTCAGCCACCTATTCCACCTGATGGTAAGTAACAGCAGCCCCTCAGTTACAGAAATCTGTCCTTTGGACTCTCCCACCAGACAGTGACATCCTGAAGGGCACAGGCCTGGTCTGCTTTATCTCCCTGTGCCAGCACCCAGCTCACCTCTGAGAGGCCTGGGCAGCACCCAGCTCCTCAGCAGCCCCTCCCTGGGATGTGTCTCCCGCCTTCAGATTTAGAGAACACTGGAGGTCCCCGGATATCCCTGCAGAAAGTTCTGGCGGCCCGACACTGGCCCTCTTCTTTGTCCCATCCACTGCCTCAGCAACGCTATCTTGCCTCTTGGCATTCAGCCCCATCAAGAAGACATCAAACCCCACGGCAGCCACAGTTTCTCCCTGGGTGCCTCAGATTCAGTGGCCCAGCTCCCCCCAGACCTGTGCCCCTCTGGGTGCTCCCCATCTTGCTGGGTCCCAGCACCTTGGGGTCACCATGCCTCCTCTCTTCCTCACCCAGGATGCCAGCTCTCCACAGCAGCCAGCATGGCCAGCGGTGGCCCAGCCCCTCCATGGTCCTCTCCTGCCGGCTTTGCTGCTGTCACCTTTGCCCTGGTCTCCCAACTCTGTCCTACCTTCACCCCAAGTCTGTTTTCAACACAGCCCCCCGGGAGCCAAGGAAAGAAATCAGGCCTTTCTTGCCCTGCTCCCTGGCAAACTTTTGCCACCAAACAGCCATCAGACGTTGGAACTCTCTGGAGTTTGGAGCATGGGCCAAATGGGTCAGGGCATACTTGCTGATGGATGAATGAGCCCGAATCAGTGGGGAAGTGGGGGTTTCCTGCAGCAGGGCTGGGGGCTAGGCGGGGCGCGTGAGGCTGGTGTTCCAGTCCCCCGGAACCCTGAGATTGGCACAGAGCAGTGGGCAGAGTTTCCTCTGAGCCAAGGGTTGCATTTAATTTGTTTGAGGAGACTCTGACAATGGTTAAAACCTCACAGGAAAACAAAAGGCCAGGCAGCCCGCTGGGGTCAGGGGAGGGGGGCTGGGGGCCATCTGCTGGAAGATGTGAGGCAGGCACTGCGGCCCCACCCCCAACCCACTGCACTCGAGGGGCCTGCGGGGAAGGGAAACTTCTCCCCACTGATCACAAAACGGGCCTCCCCCAGCCCGCCCCCTCTGCCTGGGACAAAGGCCACATGAGCCCCAGCCTGCCGCAACAAAGGCCCACCTGCCACCCGGCTGCCCTTAACCAGCTGGGGCGGGCGCCCAGCCCTGGAGTTAACCAGCTCAGGCCTGCTCTTGATGGCAGAGCTAAGAGAGGCTCCGAGACCCTCCTGTCCCGTGCAGATGGGGAAACTGAGGGCTGAAAAGGGGAGGGCCTCGGCCAAGGTCGCAGAGAGAGATGAGCCAAAGGATAGAGACAAAGGGGCCCCAGACAAGGTGCGGTACAGTAAGAATGTGTCTCCCTGTCTCCCTTCCTCTTCCTCAATGCAAGCATCCTTCCTGTTCTCAACTCTGCATAAAGGACAAGTTTTCTTGACTCTGTCCCTTTGTGCTGGGGTGGGGGTTGCGCAACTGAGTGAATTCATCTCCTACCTCAATCCCTCCCTCTCGTGGCTGTCGATGGGGTGAAAGGGAGCGAGGCATCTGATGGGCAGCCCCTGGGGTACTGAGCCGCTGACAGCTCCTCCCACTGCCTGCCTAGCTGGCATGTGGGATTGAGCTCGAGACACAGAGTGGGTGGCTGCTTCCTCTCCTTTGCTGACATGGTCCTGCCAGGGCCACCCAGGCTGGGGGCCCAAGGACCCTCTCCTGTAAGCCGAGTGATGAGGCAGCTCCGGGATCCTGGGTCTCAGCAGAGAAATAAGGGTCCCAGCCGGGAGGAGGGGGCTGGGTTCCCCTGGGCTCTGCGCCCCTAGGCCTTTGGGGTGACGCTGACAAGCACTTCCCCTCTCTGGCCTCAGTTTCCTCATCCGGGGCAAGGGCACCACCATGGTGATCAAGGCAAGGCAGGAAGGGGCCTCAGATCACGTGAGGCAGGCTCCCGGGTACACAGACGCAGCACCATAAACAGGAAGGTCTGCGGGGAGGGCTAGACTCTGCGGCTTCCGCAGGAGGAACCGGAATCTCCCCCAAGATGAGAAGCAGCTCTGGGGCCCAGGGAAGAACCTGGGTGCTGGCGTCCCACTGGAGGAAGGGTTAGATAGGGTGCTAGAACATCATGGTCAGGAAATCGGGGGTGGGGTGCCCTCGTCCCAGAAGGCCCTGGGCTCCTATAGACATCACCTTCCCTACTCCTTGGTCTCCCAGGAGCCCCCAGTCCCCTCCAAAGGCCCAGTCACTTCCTCCCACTGAGCCAGTCACCGTAGTAGTGTGTGTGTAAAGCTCTGTGTGTGTGTAAAGCCTTCACCTTCCCCAGAGATGGTTCCCTAAATCACTGACTTGGCTTGGGGAGGGCACTGGGTCTGGGGAGGGCAAGAGCCAGAGGGACTCAGCTTGTCCCCAGAAAGACACAAGTCACGCGCCCCTGTCATCCACACACGTCTTGTCATGGCCCATCTAAGGCGGATAACGGGCTCCATGCAGAGGCACACACACACACACACGCATGCACACACACATACTCACATGCTGGGCACACCTCTAACCTCTCCCCGCCATCACTCCCTCGCTTGGCCACCCCCTCACAGCGGACCTCCCCGCTCCGTCCCAAACTGCCCCACAGGAAAGGAGCACAGGAGATGAGGCTCAGCTGTGCCGGGCACGCCCTGGTGCCCAGGGCTGTCAGGAATTCTGAAAGGATGCCCCCCCGCCCCGCCCCTCTCTGCCCAAAAGGTGACCCCTAGACCTTCCTCTCCTCGGCGGCTCAGCGCCTGTTCCCCCCACCCCAGCACAGCCAGAGCCGCCGGGGCCTGCAATGGGGACAGCCTGGCCTGGGCACACATCAGAGTCAAGACCTCACAGAGGTCTCTACCCCAGCCTCCCAGAACCTCCTGCTGGTCCCATCGCCAGGCTGGGCTAAGGTGGGCAGGAGCAAACCGGTGCTAGAACAGCCAGGGACGAGAGGGACCCCCAGGAGTCTGGAGCAGGGCCCGGGCTGGCCCCTGAAAGATAGGGAGCAGGGGGCCTGAGGAGAACCTGGCTCCAGGGCCAGCGAGGGGCACAGGCAGGACGGCAGGAGCCCCTGATCCCAGGAGGAGAGAGAAATGGGAAGACAAGCCCAGATAGGGCAGGTGGGCAGGTGGCTTCTCCCTGGAGGCCACCAGGGACCCCAGCCCAAAAGAAAGGCTTCCGGGCATCCCTCAGGCCAGGGCCCACTCCTGGGGCCCAGAGTTGCCCACTTGTCACCTGTTCCCTGGTCCTGGAGACCCACGTGTCGAGCAGCAGCTCCAGGCGGGAGCGGTGGAAGGCTCGGGTCGTCTTGACTGCAATGAAGACATCGTGCAGCCGCAGCTCACGGGACAGAGGGCTTGGCGGGCACAGCCTGGGGGTCTCCTGCACGCCCTGTGGGGACAGGCTCGAGTGGTACCGTAGGGAGAGGAGCCCCATGCACAGAAGGGTGAGGAGGGCTCCCGCCAGGCCCCGGAGGAGGCGGCACTGCATTGGCCCTGGGACCTCAAACAGCTCAGCCCCCGAATCCCCGCCCGACAGGGAGGTGAGGCTGGTTCGTCGGGGGCCCAGGCCAAGGCAAAAATCTGGTAGGCATGGGGGGCATGCGAGGAGGGGAGAGGTGGGGACTAGTGCTCTGGCCCCGGAGGCCAAGCCCCGGCAGCCCCGCCGCCGCCGCCGCCGCCGCCGGCCCTCCCCACCTGCTCCGGACGAGCTCCCGCCCGGCTCTGGGACGCCTGGCCCCGCCCCTGCCTCCCGCGCAGCCCGAGGGGCGGGGCCGGTCCCGGGGAGCCCCAGAGGTGGCCAGAGAAGGCTCCGCTGAAGGGACAGCCCCAGCCCCGGCCGCCGGCCAGCTGCTGCAGTGGGGGTGGGGACAACAAACCCTCCGTGCCCCATGGAAGGGAGGGGCCTTCCAGCCTCCCCACTCCCCAGAGGCTGTCGCTTAGCTCATTCAACACGCATTGTTTTTTGGTGTCCTGCTCTCCAGCCTCTCAGCTTTTGCTCACACTGTACCTCCTCCTGGATGCCCTCCCCCATCCTCCCCATTGTCACCCGTGTTCCTTTCACCCAGCTTCATACTTTTTGGACGTTAAGGCTCAGCTCAAGGGTTCCCACCTCTAGAAAGCCTTCCCTGATGCCCCCCCGCCCAACCTCCGGGCCCCCACAGTAGTTGGCTCCTGACAACAGCTCGAGCATTGCTAGTCCCAATCGAGAGCTGAGCACATAAGGCAAGGAATGATCGAAGACGACCCAGCAGCTCAGCCACAGAGCCAGTGGAACCCAGGTCTCTGGGCCTCCCCTGGCCCACAGGAAACCCCAAGGAGTGCCTGTCCTGCTGTGGCTCACCACCCCCCATCTCACTCAGCAGTCTTTATTGCTGCCTCTCTCCCAGCCAGGAAGGGACAGAGGGCATTCTCCAGCCAGCGCCTCCATCTGGTTGGACACAAGGCCACTCGCATCTCATCCTTCCTCTGTTAGAACCCTGCATCACTCATCTCCCTCAGAACAAAAGCCCAAGATCATACAGCAGCCAACAGGTCCTGTGTGAACAGGCTCCCCGTTCCCTCCAACCCCTCCTCCTACTACTCTTCCCTTGCTTCCTCCGCTCCAGACCCACTGGACTTCTGGCTAGTCCAGGCACATATCCACCTCAGGACCTTTGCACATGCTGTTCCTGCCTGGGCCTTTCCCTAGAAGTTTGCACATCTCACTCCCTCACCTCCTTCAGATCTACATAAATATGTTCTCCATAAGGACTTCGCAGGCCACTTTTTAAAAATTGCAATATCTTCTCCCCACTCCTCCCTAGCCCCCCCACCCTCAGGCCTGCCCCTTTTTCTGCTATGTTCTCTCCACAGCACTTTTTATCTTCCAATACACTGTATATTTCACTTGTCTATTGTCTGTCTTTCTCGTGTGTATATCAGGGCAGGAAGGGTCTTTTTTTATTCACTGAATCCCCACTGCCTAAGCACATAATAGGAACTCAAGAAATATTCATTAAACACAAGAAAGTACCAGAAAAACACAAGAAGATACCAGATGGCTGGTGGATTGCACTGGGCTTTCCATGGTCCAAGCCTGCACTAGGTCTGCGGAGGGAGAGGAAAGAAGAACCAACCCTTTTGAATCATCTTCCTGTGAGCCAACCCCATGCCAAGCCCACTCATGGCCCATCCTCTCAGAATGGCATATCCGAGAGCTGATCCTAGGATTCATGCCACACGGACCAGGGTTCAAATACTGACTGGGCTACTTATTAGCTGTGTGGCTTTGAGCAAGTTACTTTACCTTTCTGAATTTTAATTTCACCATTTGACAAATGGAGACAAACTTAAGACGTGGTGAGGATTAAGGGTTGAGGGCTTCCCAGTAAAAGCATACCTACCATGGGACCAGACAAAGGCAGCTGCCTCACTGATGTCCCACAATGTTACCCAGACTCATATGTCCATAGACCAAGCACTGCTCCAAGCACACAGCGAGAAAGTGGGGAGGTTCATTTACCCAAATGGGCATTACCCGGTCTCCACACCCAGGGGGCCCACGGCCACCTTCAGAGATCCACCATCCTGCCACAAGGCAGCCCATGGCATGGCTAAGAAGTCCCAAGGTCTGGCAGCATCGAGCAGGCTTCATGGAGATGGTATCTGAGCCAGACCTCAAAAGACACTAAGATATAGGCAGCCCCCACCCCTGAACTTGGACTTCCCAGCCTCATCTCCTACCACTCCCCAGGGGGCCAAATTCAACCCATTTTCTGTCTCTGAGGCTTCACTCTGGGGATTCCTTCCACCTAGTAACCCACTCTCCCAAAACCTGCACAGGCTGACCCAAGTTCATCACTGTGACTGAGGGCAGTAGAAGATGACGAGGACAGCACTTAGGCACATTGGCCCAATAAATACTTCTTGAAGGAATCCCAGACCCTGAGCTGAAGCAGCAGCCCCGTAGCAATCCTGTCTGCATGTCCTCTCGCGGGCAGAACAGTCTTAGGACCTGACTATGCACAGATGGTTTGCTCTGGGTCTCCTGGACTTGGTAACCGGGCGCTTTAAGCCAAGACCATACCCTGCTAGCCTCAGTGTCCCCTCTCCATGGGATGCTCCTTTGATGATCAGACACAGGCAGAGCTGAGCGTGGAGGTGGCCCATCTGTGGGGCCCTTTTTCGGTCATTCGGGGGCAGGTAAGGTGATGCCAGCAGATGGCGGGCAGCTCTGGGATGAGCCAGGAACGAAATCTGACCCTTCCCATGGGTAATCAGGGGGATGGGGGAGCCTGAGAGGTGGTATCAGCATGATCTGGGGGTGGGGACAAGTCGGGGGAGTGGAGAGGGGGCCCTGCAACAGGGAGGCAGGCAAGCAAAAAGCCACCAGCTTCTATAACAAACTGTTTAATGTTCCATAATGTGCAGATTCTGAGTGAAAAGGACCCGTTAAAAATCTACGGGCCATACATTCTGGTGACGGAACAGCCACCTTCTCCCTGCTGTCCCTCTGAGAGGCAGGTCACCGCAAAGAGATGGCGCTGTGAGAAGATGGTCCTCGGCGTGCTCCCGGGAACACACGACTGTTAGTGCCCAAGGTCACGGGCCGGAGTCTGACATTTACACAGGAGAGAACCACAGATACACAGGAGACGAGAAGACATGAGGGGCACGGTGGGCCAAGGAGGCCACGGTGCCCACGTGTGGAGGTATACATAAGGAATGTGAGTGGAGTCGGGGGGGGCAGGGGCTCGTGGGACGGGCTTGGGGTTCCTCGGACAGAAGGGAACGAGAACCCAGAAGACCTCAGGTGCCTGCCATGAGAACCTGGGTGTGTAAACCAGTGCACAGGAGTGAGAGCTCAGATGCTCCTGGGGGGCAAGAAGGACAAGGACACAGACGTGCACGTGAGACCCGCGAGTGGCATCACGGAGACACGGGGGGCGCACAGAAGGCCCAGAGCAGCACATACAGGGGCGGTGGGAGCTCTACCCCAACGGCTCCTGGAAATTCGCTCCAGATCGGGGAGAGCCCAGAGGCGGGGGCCCCATGTCTGGGAGTCCAAGGGTCTAGTTAGGCTCAGGATGGGGAGGACCCAGCTCCACTGCAGACTCCTGGGGCCCCGTCGGGGGCTTCGCAGGCATGTGAGGAAGCCACAGGCATCGGAGGGGGCCCCTCAGGCCTCGCTGCTGCCGCCCCCGCTGCCGCCGCTGCCGCGCTCCACCCACACGAGCCGGGCCTGCTCCTGCAGGATGCGGCTGCGCACCACTTTGGCCAGCTCCTCGGAGTGTCCCCACGCGTGCACCGGCACCTGCACCCAGGAGCAGGGCAGCCCCCACAGCACCTGCTCCGAGCGATGGCACTGCCGCAGCAGCTCCGAGTCCCGGCAGCCAGGCCGGCCCAGCAGACCCCTGCCGAGAGAGCGGGTGGGCCGTGGTCAGAGCTGGGGACAAGGACAGCCGGGGACGCAGAGACACACCAGGGTGTGGAGAGCCAGAGAGAAGATGGACAGAGGCAAGGAGACACAGAGAGACACAGACATCCAAAGAGGGGGAAAAGGCTGGTCCTACCCACCCCCAGTCCTTACCTGACTTCCCGGACATTCTTCTCTGTCACCTCCACGTGGATGACAATGGGGTAGATCTCGTTCTGGACCAGCTCCCGCACGCCCCGTGCGCCTAACTCCAGCAGGCAGTGCTTCTTCTCCGGAGACCAAGGCTATATTTTACTCCAGCCCAGAGACTCGAACCTCCCTGCCCCCACTGGGCCCCTGGGGCACAGCCCCCCATGGGGGCCCCCGTCCCCCTCCAGAAGGGCCTTGGCAATAAGGAAAGACCCACAAGGGAAGGCGAGAGGCCTGGAGAAGTCAGTCTCACTCCTGCTCCGGACCTCACCCTTGCCATCAGTGGGATGGAGTGAACCCCACCATCACTCCCATGCCTGGCAGCCCCTGGCCAGCCCCCCAGGTAGCGGTGAATCTGAGACATGACAGACAGGGGAGATGGACCAGCCAAACACCTCGAGGCTGACCCATGTGTGACCAGCCCAGCCGTCCTGTTCGCAGGTAAGGCAACAGGCCCAAGGAAGGGCAGGGAGCAGCACAGGCCTGTGCTCAGACTCTAGCCCCCCAGCCCAGAGAGGCAGCCCCCCACCCCAGCACCTACCTTCCCGACAGACTCCTGGATGGCACGGAGCCTGCTGCCCAGCCCGGGGGTGGCAGGCTGGGCCTTGGGGGCTCCAGGCGCTGCGGCTGAGCACTGCTCCTCCCCAGAGAGGCTTTCTGCAGAGCAGCAAGAGGCAGGGAGGAGGGGCCAGTGGGCCAGGCTGCCCTGGGGTGCTGCCCAGCCCTGCCCTGCCCTCCCCACCCCTGCCCGGGCACAGGCTCACCCGCCGGGCACACTTGGAAGTCCAGCCGGGAGCTGGGCAGGTCGAGCAGGTCACGGATGAGCCGGGACGCCAGGCACTCAGGCAGCAGCACCACGGGCCGCAGGGCGGATACCAGCAGCGGCCGCACCAGGCTGTAGGGTCTGAGGCTTTGCTCAGGCTCTGCAGTGGGGTAGGGTACGGAAGAGACGAGGCTGCCCACAGGGTCCCCAGCCCCCCCATGCCCAAAACCCCATCACCTCTTCTTTCCCTTCCTGAGTCCTGCTGCTGCTCCTCGTACGTGTGTGCGCACGTGCACACACACACACACACACACACACACACACACTGCACACACATACTTCAGTGTGCCAGTGATTTCCCACAACCCTCAGGAAGAAGGCCACATCCTCCACACGGGTAACCCAGCCCTGCCAGCGCCCAGACAAGGGGCAAGTCCCACGCCCCAACACCTGAACCAGCTGCCTCCAATCACAGGGCCTCCGCACGACTTTGCAGCTGCCCCCCCGCACCCGCAAGGCAGTATGCCCTGAGGGGAGGTGCCACGGTGTCCCCTCGTCCAAGCACAATTCGCAACAGAGCTGGTGTTTGGTATACGCTTGCTGTACTCAATGGCCTGCACACACACCACACGCAGTCATACCTCAGTGCCTTTGCATGGCTGTGCCTTGTGCCTGGAACAAACTCCTCTTCATCCCTGAAAACCCCACCTCAGACCATCTCCCTTCCAGAGAGTCTTCCCCAACCACCATCCTCTTGCCCATTTGGGCTCCCCCAAGCCCTTCTCCCTGATCTGACCCGAGGCCTCCCCTACTGCCTCCAGAAACCCACTCTGGGGTCTTCGTGGCGCCCCAGCATACACCTGTGAGAGGCACAGTTCCGCCCGCCCCGCCTGACAAGAGCACACTGCTGTGCTCGCGTGTGCCCCAAAGTCGCACAGACCCACGATCTCACGTGCACACATATGCCCCCTTCAATCAGCTCCCTCCACCCTGGTGACCCACCTCTCCCCTGCCCCCCGCCCCGCGCACAGGAAGCCTCTCAGGCCCCTGGACACCCTGCTCCCCATGGAAAGCCCCACAGCAGGCTCTCTCAGGCCAAAAGGACCACCCGGGGCCCAGGCCCCCCAGACAGACACTCTTACAAGCCGCATGGGGCGCACCGTGGCCACACGTGCTCACCTGAGCAGGGCTCCGGCAGAAGCGGCTCTGGAGAATCCCCTGACGAGCTTCCCCCATGTTTGGGCTTCACCAGCCGGAGCTGGTCCAGGGCTCGCTTCTTCAGCTGGGGAGGGGGCAGAGGAAGAGGAGCCCCTGAGAGCCAGCTCTGTCCCACCCTCAGGGAGGAGAAGAGGGACGGGACCCCGGGGCCAGGCTGCCCCTGCTGTCCACGCTCTGCAGAAGAGCTTGGGTCAGCAGGAGAGCCCCCTCCCCACCAGGCTGTCTCCCCGCCCAGTGCAGAGTGCCCCCCCACCACCCCAGCAGGTGAGGGCCACCATCCCTGTGGGCTCAGGGAAGCAAGCTTGTCAGAGGCGCCTGAGGTCCACCCCCCACTTTACAGATGGGGAAACCAAGGCCCAGCGACCCAAGGAAACTAATGTCACATAAGAGACAAACTTTGGGACTCTTTCAACGGATGAGCAATGTGACCACGTGTAAGGAGAAAAAGAACGTCAATAATGACAGCACCAGGGGCGTCTGGGTGGCTCAGTGGGTTAAAGCCTCGGCCTTTGGCTCAGGTCATGATCCCAGGGTCCTGGGATCGAGCCTCCTGTCAGGCTCTCTGCTCAGTGGGGAGCCTGCTTCTCCCCCTCTGCCTGCCTCTCTGCCTACTTGTGATCTCTCTGTCAAATAAATAAATAAAATCTTAAAAAGCACTAATAATAATGATGACAGCATCAATCAAACCAACAGCCACCAGGGGTCTGGTGGCTACCATGTGACAAACACTGAGGCCCAGATGTCAAGAGCTCACTGAAGCCCGCGAGGCAGGCAACATACCCCCCACCGTCACAGATGAGGAAACAGAGCCTCAAGGGTGGGTCAGGTGCTGGTCCAAGGTGGTGGGGTGGCAAGTGGCAGAGCTGGGACTCGAGCCTGGGCAGCCTGGCTCCAGAGCCCAAGTTCTCACCCCTGCGAGCCCCACGGCCTCGAGTTATTTTTACTTCTCCGAGCCTCACTTTGCCCCTACGGATGCCGGGAGGCTCACCCAGCCTGGCCCTTATCCGGAGACCGGGAAAAGGGGTGTGACTGCTGCTCCATCAAGTGCTCCCAGTGGCCAGGCCGGCTCTGTCAAGTGCTCCCGGTGCCCAGGCCGGCCACCCACTACCTCCCTTCATCCCCCCAGCGCCCCTGGTCAGTGAGCCCCGCCATTGCTCCGTCTGCCTGGAACTCAGCAGACTGCCAGCCACATCCAGGGGCAGGAGAGAGGTGGGGGCCTCCCTCTCCTCCTCCCCACAGGGCTGCCGGAAAACGGAGCCCGGCCTCACCCTTTGGGACCCCATCCCTAGCAGCCCCTCACCCCAGGCCCCTGCCAGGCTGCCCAGCACCGCTTACGTTACTTCGGGACCCTCGGTGGCGGCTGGAGAATAGGCCTTTCTCCTGAACTTCTAGGAGCTGCTGGGCTCTGTGGGGGAAAATAGGGGGCACGTGTAATGCATTTGTAGACAGAAAGAGAGCCCCTCCCCTCCAGCCCCCTCATCCTGTCCCAGAGGAATGCCAGGGGTTTGCAGGGAGAGGGGAAAAAAGTCTCCCAGCCAGCTCCTGGCACCCTGCGGGACCTGTCCCCAGACTCCCCGTTCCGCGTCACCTCTGGTAATTGGGCACAGTGCCCCGGTCGAGGTCCCGCAGCGTCAGGGGGTCGACCCGGGTGCAGAACCACTCCGGCCGCCGCTTGTACGCCGGGTCCACCAAACGCAGGATCTCCTGGGCTTTCACAGATAGGGCATGAGGGTCCGCTCGCTCGGGCAGGGAGAGGTTGGTTCGAATATAGAAGGGCTCGGTGCTCAGCCCCTTTGTCCAGGCATCCAGGGCCTCGTGGAAGGACTGACAGGCTGAACGTAGGCAGCAAGGAGAGCAACAGAAGGATAAAGTCAGGCAGCAGCCTCAGGTCACAGACACACCCCTTCCAAGGCCTGAGCTTCCAAAACCCTACTCTTCCTCTTTCTAAAGTCAGAGTCTGAGGCCAGAAAGGGCAGGAGTCTGCACAAGGTCTCCACCAAGCCCACTAGGAACAGAGCCAGGACTTGAACCCAGGTCTCTGGACTCCTGTCGGGTGCTCCTCTCATGGTAAGCTCCTTGATGAGGATGAGACGGTCAACCAGCGAGCGGGACAGCAGTTCGGGAGGGAAAAGCATTGCCAAGAGTCAAGCAGCACTCTCATTCTCTCTCTCTCTCTCTCTCTCTCTCTCTCTCTAGTGTCTTGGTTGTCCCACCTACACAATGGGCTAGACAAGCCCTCTCTTGGGCTCCCTCCTTCTAGGACCCGGAGTCCCCAGTTCCTCCCTGCCCAGGCCAGACTTACCCTTGAAGTCCATCAGGAAGGGGAGCGTGGACACCTGGTTCCAGGGCAAGGTTCTCTGCGGGACCTCACCTTCCAGGCTTGTGCCCTCCAGGCCAGCAGCCTCAGCCCTTGGCTGAGAGAAAACCCAGGCAGGGAAAGAAGTGAGCTTCCCAGGGCAACACAGCTCTGGGGCTGGAGGAAGACTGGGGTGGGGATGACATGTCCCATAATTCTGATGTTCCCATCTGCCAGGATGCCTATCCAATCAGATCCATCTCCCATCAACGGGACTCCCCACCCAGGCTGGCACATCCCGTCTCTCCCGTATTCAAGGGTGGACATCCGTCCAGGTGTTGTCAGTCTGCCCCACCTCCCAGCCCCTGCCTGATCAGATTTAATTTTCTGCTGGTT
The DNA here is from genome assembly GCF_002288905.1 of Enhydra lutris kenyoni. Classification (NCBI taxonomy): domain Eukaryota; kingdom Metazoa; phylum Chordata; class Mammalia; order Carnivora; family Mustelidae; genus Enhydra; species Enhydra lutris. The sequence continues at coordinate 10,556,248 of NW_019154139.1, read as the reverse complement.
GAGGTAAGACAACCAGCAGTGCCATCTCTGAGCCTCCCACTGCTTTGGTCAACCCCCCCAGAAACTCCACCCAGTGACCTGGATTCACCAATCAGAGAGCTCCAAGCCCAGCTAATGTGTTGGCTCCGACCCCAACTCAGAGGGGTGGGATCTCACCTCTCTGGACTCCACCCTGGCGGACCCTGGTCCAGAGAGCACCCTCCGCACGACCGCCCCAGACCAGCTGTCCCCAAGGAACGATAGGCCATCTGGGCCCTTGTCATGGGACTCAGGCCCCCCCGGGGGGCTCCTGCAAGACACCCGGATGGCCAGAGACCTGGGAAGAGAAAAGGGAGAGGGGAATTCAAGTTCAGTCAGTATTTCCGCTCAGTTCAATGTTCTTGGGAGAACCATCACAGCTATCCCCAAAATGTGACATGACTCCCACCCAGGGGCCGCTGCAACTGCTGCGTGGCTGGAACACCCTTCCCCCTCTTCTCTGCCTCTGCTCTACCTGCAAAAGCTCAGCTCCGAAGCAACCTCTCCCTCCCAGACCCCTGCATATGGTGAGGCAGAGCTCTTCCTGCAGGACCGAACCACAAGCTCGGCACCTGTCGGGGAAAACCCCCTCGGAACCAGCCTGCGAGCTGGCTTGGCTCCAGCTCCCTAGCACCAAACCCAGTGTCTGGCACATGGCAGACGACAAATAAAAGTTTGTTAAGCTCACAGCTGAGGGAGGAACGTCACCGTGAGAACACAACACAGACCAAAGCTGGTTACAGCTGGCTGTGGGAGCACAGAGGAGAGCTTCCCGGAGGAAGAGGCCTCAGGGCTACACGGTGAAGGAGAAGAAAGGCGCTTCGGGAATAGACAGAGAGGAGGTGGTGTTCCAGGCCAAAGGGCTGGCAGGGGCAGAGGTGTAGAGGACAGAATACAGGATGTGGGGAAGGATTCAGTAACAACAGTAACGACAGCGGCAGCGAATGCTTACTGAGTTCTCCCCATGCGCCAGACGCCACGCTAAGCTCCTTGTCCTAATTAACTAATTTAACATCATGGGAAACAGCTCCCAGAAAAGGCTGGCTGGAGCCAGCCTGCGGAGGGCACAGAATGAAGGCGTCTGGCCTTCCCCTTGTGGGCAGTGGAAACTGCTGACAGTTAAGACAAAGAGTCACCCAGATCCCCATCGTAGCGGCGCTCTCCTGTCCCTGGATAGAACTGGCTGGGCCCAGTGACCGGCTCAGAGACAACTGCCTGGAATTCCCTTCTGTGAGCATCGCCCCCCACCCCACCCCCCCAGGCCAGAGCATCAGGGAAGAGGAGAGGCGGGAATGTGCCCGGCCTCCCCACCCGCCCCTGCACCTGCCGTGCACGCAGCCACACTGCCCCCTGCTGCCAGCACGCGGTGAGCAAGGCTGCAAGGACTTTAACCCCATCAGCACCTGCGCAGAGTGGAGAACTTGGATGAGTGGGGAATGACGTTCAGAGTCTTTCTCAGCTTCTACCCCCTCAAGTCAAAACAAAGAGCCAACCCCGAGGGGCTGCAGCTGGACATGGGGGCCAGAGACATCCACGCTGCCTTCACGGGCCCCTCGGCCCCAGGACGGTCCTGGCTGCTGTCAGTGTGGCCCAGCCAGATGGGAGGTCCAGGCTGGGCCTGGCTAGGCTGCCCCACAGCTGGAGACACAGGGTCCCGCTGACGCCCAGCATTAACTGGGCCCCGGATTTGGACGAGTGAGCTGGCTGCTTGATTCTGTCACCACAGCCACAGAGCGGGGACAGTGACGGCACCGCCTCCCACCACAGGGGTGGCAGTCAAACTAATACAGAGACGCAGGGAGAGTGTAAACCAGAGGGCTCCAGGGAACACCCAGCCGCAGGCCCAGCCCCCCTGAGGGTTGTGAAACTCACAGGGTCACGGCCAGGGCCATTTCTGATCGGAATGGCATAGAAACCGGGCGGCGTGCGTGGAGTAAATCCAACCATTGTCTCGCGATTCTTTTCGGGATTGTGTATTGGGTGTCTGTCGCTGTGGGGTGCCGTCAAGGGAGTCTGAGGGAAGGGGCAGCAGCAGGGATTCTGGGGCCAGGCGGCCTGGGCACTTAGCCTCTGGTCCTCAGCAGCCCCAGCGGCATCCACGACCTCACGGTGGGGCTCAGTGACTCAAACGCGGAGCGCTCAGAACATGGCCGGGTAACACTGAGAGCCCAGTAAGACTTGGACAACTACTGTCTTCAGGCGTGGCCCCCACTTTCCCCACCTGCTCCAGACCCACAGACAACCAAGCATCACAGCTTCCCCAGTGGAGAGCCCACCCAGCAGCCTGCACTCAGCCCTTCTCGGTCCCACCTGCGTGCCTCACCCCCACCCTGGCACACCCCACCCCCACCCCCCACCCTCACCCCCCGCAATCCCTCCCAGAAACCCCAGGTTTTCACGCTCTTTCCACCAACCCGGCTCTGGCACCACCTCCTTCAGAACACCCTTGCCCAACTCCCCGAGGGACTAAGTGACTTCGCTGGGGAGAGGGGGAGAATCCATGGGGGAGGTCCCTGCGGCCAGGTCCAAACTGGGTCCCTCTCAGCACCAGGCCTCAGCAGACAAGTACATGGGGACAGGGGATGGGGCTGCCTCCTCCAGCCACTGGATTCCTGGGTCTCTAGCAACACAAACAGACTGACCCCAACCCTGCCTGTGAGTGGTGGGAAGGATGGGGGTCCCCATCTCCCAGTCCCTTCCCCCAAGGTCCAGTCAGGAGTCGGGTCACAGAGGGAAACTGAGCAAGTGCTTCGCTCTGCCCACTCTGAGCAGTGATGGGCAGAGCAGCCTGGAAGAGTGCTCCCCTGCCCCATGCACTATGGGAAGTCCTCCAGGTAGTGCACATGACCGCTCTGCTCCAGGCCAGGGACCTATGACCCTCAGACTCAAGCCTGTCACATAAATGACCTCATTTAATCCTCCCTATAGGGGCACCTGGGTGGCTCCGTGGGTTAAAGCCTCTGCCTTCGGCTCAGGTCATGATCCCAGGGTCCTGGGATGGAGCCCCGCATTGGGCTCCCTGCTCATCAGGGAGCCTGCCCCACCACCCCGTCTCTCTGCCTAATTGTGATCTCTGTCAATAAATAAATAAAATCATTAAAAAGAAAATCCTCCCGATAGCTCCATGGGAACCATCTGTGAGCCCTCATGTTAGAGAAGAGGGAAACTGAGGCATGGGGCAGTTATAACTTGACAAGGGTGGCCCGGCCTGCGGGTGGTGAACTAGACCAATAGCAGGGGCAGGGGCAGACAGTGCCAGAGCTTCGGTGTCCATGTGAGCAGTGGGCCTGCCAGCGAGCACCACCCTGACACTCACCCAGCGACCCTCGCCCAGCGCTTGCCCCACTCAGCACCCCACTCACACTCTCTGGCTCTTTCTTGCTATCTCCCCGCCTCCCCGCCTGTCCACCCAGCCTTCACACTGCAACCCCTGCCCTGCCCTGAGGCCCTAGGAGCCCAGAAGGGCAGGGAGACCCGGAGGTTGCAGAGGCCCAGCACACAGTGAACACGGAACACGACCATGAGCTGAAAGCAGCTTAGCCAGAAGGGAGGTGCGACGGAATCCCCAATTCCACCGCCTAGTGGCCTTGGGACAAATTCCTGACTCTCCCTGGGCCTCCATGTTGTCATCTGTATAATGGGGCTAAATGCCCCGGCCCTGCAGGGTTCCTGTGGGGACCGAGCAGTACTGTTCCAAACACTCTCATGGGGACCCTGGGGTCCTACGACAACCCACTTTACAGAGCTGGAAACTGAGGCCGTTATCCCTCTGCAGCTGGTGACAGAGCCTCAGTATCTGCTCTTCCCACCATGCTCTGTGCGGTACCACCAGCCCTGGACGCACACACACGTGGGCAGCACCCTGCCCACCGGTCTGGGCTCCCCCCTCCCTCCCCACCCATCTATCCACATCTTTCTCTCTCAGTCCCCGATCCCAGCCCCGCTCTGATCTGTGCTCTGGTCCCCCCCAGAACTGCAGAGGTGGCCCCTGGGATCCCGGGCCCCCGGCAGGGGCTGGGCCAGAACCTCCTGCCCCCGGTGCCCCCTGGACAGCAGCCAGGACCCCTGCTGCAGGCCAAGCTACAGGAAGGGAGGCAGGCAGGAAGGGAGGCACCTCCGCCCCTTCCCCCAGAAGCATGTCCTGCGAAGAGAGAAACAATGTAGTACTGGGCCTGCTGCAGGAGGACCAGAGTGGGGGCAGGGGCCTGGGCGAGGGCCTGGCCCAGCTGCTTCAGGCTCCTGATCCTGCTCTGGCCCGATTCCTTGCGCGGCCAGCATTCCCACAGTCTAGCTCTGACATTCGGTGCCGCCCCAGACCCAAATCTGGTCAGGTCACTGTGGACCTTGGCCCCGGCGCTTCCCAGCTGTGGGACCTCAGGCAAGCGCCTTAACCTCTCTGAGTCTCAGTTTGCTCCTCTATAAAACAGGGATAATCATAACAACACCCACCTCCCCGAACGGAGAGGACGCCGCGGCAGCCGGCAGTAACAGCCGAACCTTCGCCACGGTTTCCCGGAGCGCGCGAGCCAAAGTCCACACTTTCCCGCCTGACTCACACCACCAGCCTGACTCACAGAGCCCGTCCCTGCCCCTCCCCTTCGGGCTCCCATCACAGCCAAGCGCAGGGCCCTCCTCCCTGGACAGCCTCTGGCCTCTGCTCTTCCCCAGCCACCCTCCCTACCTGAGTTCCAAGGCCACATTCTCAGTGCGGCCTCCTCTATCACTCACCCTCCTGAGACCCACCAGCAAGCCTGACTCAGGAGGTCACCCTTCACCCGACACCAACCAAGCACTTGGCCCGCCATGCATGCCGAACCCATCTGTTTTGTGACTCCCGTCTCGGGTTACGGCCAGCCCAGCGGCAGGGCTCCCAGGGTGGCCCACCCACAGAGCGACACTCTACTGGGAGCTCAGAGCCAGGGGAATGAGTAACAGTTAACCATTTTCTGAGCACCTACTACCACGCCTGGCAAAGCAGGGTGCTCTCCCGACACGGGTTCTAGACCCCCAAACACCCACATGCAGAAGAGATCACTGACCACCTCCAGAAGAGGCAACAGAGGCCCCGAGAGAGAAGTGACCAATCCAGGTCACCCAAAGGATGAGAGGCAGGGACAAGATGTGAATCCCAGGTCTCTGTGAAAAGCCTGAATATTCTACAGCTATGGGAGACTAAGGCTTAGCTGCTGCTCCCTCCCACCCCCCACTGCCACCCTGCTGCAGGATCCTGACCCTCCCACCACCACCACCCCACCCCACACTAAACCCCCGCCACCCCATCCATACTCCCACCCCCCACCCCCAGCCCAGCTCCACCACCCAGGCAGCCACAATACCTGTTGATGAGATCAAGGCCACAGCCTCTGGCCAGGGGGCCGTCTGGCTTCCCCAAAGGCCACACGCTGTCGGAGGATGAGGACGAGGAGAGGCCAGGAGACCAGGGCTTGAGCGTCACACTCCCTGGTTGGGGGGGGGGGAGTGAGGTTCTGGGGTGCCAAGCCAAGAAACCCCTGTTTCTTGGGGATCAAGCCAGGGATCATGAGAAGGGGGTGAGTCCCTTGAGCCTGGGGACTGCCCAGGACCTTGGCAGGTTTGAGGCACCAGAAGCACACTGGACCCGTGCAGCTCAGGGCTGGGCCCGGGCTGGCCAGGTTGACCCTTTGGTTCCCTGGGAGAGGACGGAGGGTGGGCTGGAACCGAGGAACCTGCGTACAGCACAGCCAGGCATGGGAGAGAGGAGCGCGCCTGGGCTCTGGGGGAGCAGCGCGTGGCCCAACTCCCCAGGGTCCTCCCGAGTACAGCCTCCCTGCCTGGCCTGGGCACAGTGGGGCCTTGGGAAGGGAGGCCAAGGGCAGAGCTGGCAGTGCAGGCCTCAGGTGGGCAGGAAAGCCACCGCCTTCCCCCAAGATGAGCCCTCCCCACGGAGTCCCCAAGAGTCATTACCTGTGATGTCGGACATGCTGCTGAAGGACCTGGTGGGGGGGGGAGAGGAGGGAACTGAGGCACAGGGGGCACTCTGCCCCACTCCCTCCTCCATGCACCCCGGCCCCGGAGGGATCCTGTACCCCCTGCAGCTACAGCCCAGGCAAGTCCCAAGCACAGGGCAGTTGTGCCAACCAGCCCCCCTAAACTCACAGGGCAAGAAGCTAACGTCATGACCTCCGCCTGCCCCATGTCCTTCCCCTAGAATGCCCCCTGGCCTGGTCTGGAATGCCACCCCCTCCTGGAAGCCTCCCCTGACCTCTCACCTCCTCGCCTCACCCCTACTCTCTGCCTTTGTCATTCGTGACTCCCAGCTGCCTCATCACACACCCTATCAGTCAGGCCCATGTCGATCACAGCCCCCCATGCCCAGCATCCGTGAGGGAACAAATCAAGGGCAACTTACCCGGAAAATGCTGTGACGGGGGACATATACCATCCCCTGCCCTTGGTCTTGCCACCAGCAGACATAGCCTGACTTTTCTGGACCCCGTTTGCGCTCACATCTGAACATGGGGCCTGGTTCTCCTGCCTGAGGCCCCTGACTCCTTGGAACATTCTCCTCGTCCCCTAGTCCTGAACCACCTAGGTTTCCCCCAGGGTTTACAATCATGGAGGCCTGCCCTCCAGTGGCTCTCTTGACACAGTGCTCGGCAGGGTCCTTTTGGCCTCGTCTTAGCCCCGGACCTGGGTCACAGCTGTGACTCCTGAGACCTAAGTCCCCAGCACCCCAGCCGCTGAAGAGCAGTCAGGGGAGGCGCGGGCCCAGCCCTGACACTGGCGCTAGGGATTCTGGGAGATGGCTGTTCTGAGAAAAAGCAGCAGCACCTCCCTGAGCCTCAACTGATTTCTCCCCATCCTGTTTACCTCTTTGGGGGCGCAGGGTCCTCCTCACGCTGCCGGCGGAGGATGGAGCCAGCGCTTGGGGGGAAGGGCAGGATGGAAAGCCGGTTGATCTCCTTCTCGCTGTCGGTGGCCTCCTCCTGCCAAGGGCCACAACAGGGTCTGGGTCACCTCCACGCCGCCTCCCACGCCTCCACGCGCCTACTTTGTGCCCATTCCACAGGTGACAAGCGGGGCCCAGGGCAGGGGGTGTGGGCTCTGCCAGAGTAGGCCGGGGGTCCCAAGTCTCCCGGCACCCGGGCCCAGCCCCGAGCTGGCTCTGGACAAGCTTAAATAAGACACTTGTCCTTCAGGGGCCTCCACGTCCTCACGTGTGAAACGGGACTGCTGGCAAACTGGACAGCACTCCCCATGTTAGTAATTACACGACGTGAACACTCTTAGCGTCCGCGTCCACGCGCAGGGAGGGCAGTTGTCTTACCGAGGTGTGGGGCTCAGATCCCCCCATGACAGCCACCTCCCCGGCTGCTTCCGGGCCTCCCAGCAGCGGGGGGAGATCGCTGAGGCTCCAGGTGCTGCTGAGGTTGGAGCACAGGGAATGGGAGGAGGCACAAGCCTGAGAGAGGAAGCGGGGAGAGGAGGTGAGCAGGGCGGGTCAGCCACAGTCATTTACTGAATGCCGGGAACAGGGACACAGCAGAGAATGAGACAGCTGGATCCCTGCCCTCGTGGGAGCTCACAGACAGACTGTAAACAAGCAGGCTGATTAAGGAAGTAACCCCAAACTGCCAAGAGAGCAGGGAAAGAAGGTGCCCAGGGTGAGAAAGGCATTCAAAGGGCCCACCCTACCTGGAGGCAACGAAATGCCTCCAGAGAAAGTGTGGTTTGAACTGAGGACTCAAGGGTAAGTAGGTGTTAAGCTAATAAAGTTGAGGAGGATTGTCCAGGCAGAGGGAATGGTACGCACAAAGGCCCTGGGGTAGGACTGTGACACCATCCAGGAATGAAGAGATGTGACCCAGAGAACAAGGGTAGAGGAGGAAGGGGCCCACGTTTCAGGTCTCTAGGGTCTGATAAGGGGATATGTTTTTCCCGAAGCAAAAAAGCCACTGAGAATTTTAAGTGAGAAGGGACAGATTTATGCTTCCTTTGTTCTATTCCTCCAGGCTCCATGCATTAAACACAAGGCCAAGGGAACATCTTTAAGCAAACCCAAGACAGGAAATGGCAGAGCTCCCGACAAAGGTCCCAGGACTAGTATCTGGCTGAAAGGGTACTGGCTGGCTGAGTGACCTTGGGCAAGCCCTCACACCCTCTGGGCCCCATACAATGAGGGGCTTGGCCTAGCTGATCTCTGAAGGGCTTTCAGGCCCTCATGAAGCTGTACTTCTCCAAGTATACACAGAAACAAACTCCACTATTCCTAGTGCCCCGAGAGCAACCCCAGAGACTCAGAGACACACGTGCCCCTTTCCCACTCCCTGATGTACCAACCCACACCCACCCCCGCAGAAAGCTCCACCAGACCTGCATATTCTCCGTCCTGCCCAAGAGCTCCCTCCCAGACCAGCAAGTTCTTGACCCAGACAGCTAGGGCCCCAGGCGGAGGGCCCCAGCCAGGAACCCAGATATTTCCTCCCGAGCTCAGCCAAGGGTTCCCACTGGGTCCTGTGGAGGCCCACCCCCAGGGCTGAGGTCTCCCATCAGGTCCCGCATGTTCCCAACCCAGCCAAGAGCTCCGGCCGGGACCCCAGCTTTCCCACCAGTACCCCCGTAGCCTGACCCCACTCACCTTGAGGCAGGGGCCGCCCTGGACTCGCTGCAGCTGTGCCTCCAGCAAGGCCTTGGCGCCCTCCAGGCTGGTGAGCGTGGTCAGCAGCTCGTCCCGCTCAGCCTCCAGGCCCCGCACCTGCTTGCGGTACTGGTCCTTCTCGATGAGGCTCTGGGAGTACTGCAGCTGGATCCGGTCACGGCTCTGGATGGCCTAGGGAGAGCAGGCAGGGAGAGTGAAGGGGCCACACTCGCCCAAGGGGAGGGCGGCGGGGGGTGGGGGACAAGACCAGCCGCTAACATATAGTAAGCCTGGGGCTAAAGATCAGCTCGTTTAACCTTCCCACGAACTTTCCAAGGTGGACGTTGTCTTTATTCTCATTTTCCAGACCAGCCCACCCAGCAGGGACAGAACTAGGGTTCAAACTAGGCGGTGGAAGGGCCAAGTCTGGGCTCTTACTGTCTCCCAAGGGCAACTTCAGCGTCTTCGAGGAAAGCCACCACGTGCCCCGGGCTTTACTCACAACATCTGGGATAGTGGATGAGCTAGGATTCAAACCCAGCATCCCGCACCCAAAGCACTTGTCCCCACCATGAAGACTGGGGTCCCTGGGAGCTGGACCATGGCCTATCCTGCCCCCCAATGCCTCAGAGGGAGTGGGGGCGCCAGAGGGGTGCAGGGTCCTGGGCCCACTCCAGACCACGGGGCGGGGCAGGGGGTACCTGCACTTTCACCACACCCACCAGGGGGCCCCAGGCTCGTTCTAATGCAGACTTCAACTCCTCTAGTGGGATTCAAACTTGGTGCAAGGACAAAACCTGCCCTGCGCCCTGCCCTACGTGGGGAGCCCTCCACAAGGAAGAAGGGGGGCCAGGAGGAAAGAGCTCGCCCTGTGGACTCAGGAGATGAAGGCCATGGGATCCAGGGCCCAGGATTTTCTAGGGAATTTCTTCCCTGGCAAATATTTCCAACGCCTCCCCATGTGGGCCTAGTCTTTGACACAAACGGAACAAGGGGTCGAAAACGACGAGTGCGGGACCAGCTCTCCTGAACAGGGAGCTCTGGTGAGGCAGGTGTGTTCAGGGGGCAGGGCTGATGGCTCTTGAGGGCTTATGGGCGAGAGTCTATGCTTCTGCGGGCCTCCTTGCCCCCCACCCAGACCAGTCGGAGCACCAGGAAAGTCTCCAGCTTCAACCCCAGCCCCACTTCTCTGCGTCCCCCGCCCCCCACCGTCCCGCCTACGAGAACCAGCAGCTGGCCCCACCTGGTCCCGCTCCTTCTCGAGCTCCTCCAGCTGGGCCAGGACCGTGGCCATGCGGTGCTTGTACAGATCGCAGTCCTTCTGCAGCGTGCGGTGCTTCAGCCGCAGGTCCTCCATCTCCTGCAGGTACTGCAGGGTGGGGCGGGGTGGGGCAGGCCTGGTCAGACCATGGGGCGGAGACCAGCCCGAGCTCACCAGCAGGTGCCCAGCGGGTCCAGGGAGAGAAATCAGAGCCTCAAGCACAAGGGCCCACCTCCCCTGTTGGGTGGCCTGGGCCACAGACTGACTTCCCCTCCCTGGGCCCCAGTGGTCTACCCTGTCAAACGGGGAGAATCCCAACAATGACGTCCCCCCCCACGCAACCCTGGCCACATCCCATCTAAACAGGGATCTGCCTCTGCCACGTGCAGTAACGGACTCGGGATTATGCACACAGAGGACTGTGGGTCTCCCCTGCTGGAATTTGCCCTCTACAGGGCCAGAAACCTTTGTTTTGTTGGCGGCTGTTCTCAACATTTGAGAACAAACGAATGCACGTTTCTTAGCCCAGCTGCCTGGCACACAGCGGATGCTCAGAGAAGGTGGGCTGCAGCCCAGTGCTGAGGCCCAGCCCCCTCCCCTCCCCGGGAGCCAGGCTGTGAGCAAGGAGGACCAAGGGGACAAGGCCGAGACAAGGCAGGGTGGTGGGGGAGGGCGCGAGGGCAACACTACCTTGTCCCGCAGCTCCTCGGCCCACTGCAGCTCCCCCTGGACGGCATCCAGCTTCTGGCACAGCTCCTGCCTGCTGTCCTGAGCCTCCCGCCAGTCATGCTCCAGGATGTCCAGGAGGATACGCTCTGAGCCCGGGGCCCCCAGCCTGCTCGCTTCCTGAGGGTCACAGTTCAGAGGCCGCCTCAGCCTCTCAAGCAGGGCCCACCATGACTGGGGCAGGAGAGAGGGGGACACACAGCCCTCCGCCCTCAGCCCCGCCCCACTCGCTCTGCCACCTTGGCCAAGCGCCTTGACCTCTCTGGACCTCCACTTCCCCCGTCTGCAGAATGGGTGCGGCCCAAAGCCCTGCACACCCTCCAGGGAACATCTGGGATGGAAATGAAGTAAGTGTATGAGGGCGTGCTTACACAAGTTGGCCCGGATTTTATTCCTGAACAAGAACCAGGCCCGTTCGCTCTTGCTCTAGCCCCCACCCACGGCCCAGCAGATGGGCCCTATTTTCAAAGTCTGTCCCCAGCCCACTGACAAGGGGTCTTCACAGGGGCTGAGCCTGGCCCAGGCAGGTAGACATGGGCCCAATATACAGCCCCCAGACCCACACCCCAGCCGGGCACCCCAAACTTTTTTTTTTAATATTTTATTTATTTATTTGACAGAGAGCGATCACAAGTAGGCAGAGAGGCAGGCAGAGAGAGGAGGAAGCAGGCTCTCCACGGAGCAGAAAGCCCGATGCGGGTCTTGATCCCAGGACCCTGGGATCATGACCCGAGCCGAAGACAGAGGCTTTAACCCACTGAGCCACCCAGGCAGCCCCCCGGGCACCCCAATCTTGAAAGACAAGAGAGGCCCGGCTCCCATCCCCCACACTGCCACTGACTCACCACTGACCTGCCATAGGACACCAAGCAAGTCCCAGCGTCACCCAAACCTCTGGAGTCTGAACCTTCCCAGGATCACAGACTCTACCAATCTGAGGAAAGCTGCGGGCCAGTCCCCAGAAAAATGCTCACACACGAAATCAGGTGCACCGTTTCGGGATGTTCAGACACTTCCCGGGGCCACCGCCAGGCCACAGAGCAAACACCCAGGGAGAGCCGAGCGCTAAGGACCCTCCGCTCAGGGCTTAAGACAAGACACCCGCCAGGATTCCATCTCCCGCTCTGGAATCCTCACCCTCCGGGCCCCGTGGTCCGACCCTCCCGCCCCTCGCACCTGCTGCAGGCCTTCCTGAAGCTCCCGCAGGGACGCGGCCAGCCGCTGGTTCTCGGCGCGCAGCTCGGACACCAGGTCCACACCGTCTGGCTCCTTGTCCTTCTCCTTGTCCTCAGCCCCGGGGGGCGGCCCCCTGGCCCTCTGCAGCAGGGCGCACTCCTCCTCCAGCCGGCTCACCTGGAGCTTCAGCTGATCTACCTGCGGCCCAACACTCAGGTCAGCCCCAGGAGGGACACAGCCCAGGGAAGGGCCACCAGCAAGGCCACGGGGAGAGAGAGCGCCCTCTCAGCTCCCACTGCCATCCGGGTTCCCTGAGCAGGAGGAGCCCTCCCTGGACTGGTCTATGGAGAAGGGACAGGCTGGGCAATGACCACGCTTCAAGGACTCGGGGGCAGGTGTAGCGACCACCCCCCCCAACAGGCTCTTCTGTCCCACAGCTCCAACACGAGCACAGGTGATCCAGCCCCAGGGCCCCATGCGACAGAGGAGCCGGGCTACACCAGGCACAGGGAGAGCTGGGGTCTGGGCCTAGCTCTGCCTCTACTTCAGCATGACCTTGGGCAAGTCATAGCCCCCCTCTGTGCCTCAGTCTCCTCACCCATTAGATGGGCGCCCCCTTCCATGCCCCTGCTCCACACGCTAGCTCCTGAAGTCACTGCAAAAATTCGACAACACGGTCGACAGGTAGAGGCCTTCGAAGGGTCAGAGGCTGGCTTTCGGACTGCCAGGGATGGGACGGTGGCTATCTTCACAGTCTTTGCTAAAACCGCAGAACCCCAACCTATCACCAGCTGAGTGTGCACAGTCGGAAGCCGGCCCAAGAGGATGGGTGGGCAGCCGCACGGTGGCCTGACCGACGGCAACACACAGGCCTGGCCTGCTTGCTGGGTGAGGAGAGCGCTCGGCCAGAGCTACTTCCCATGTGGGGTCTGAGGTGGCTGGGCAGTGACAAGGGCAGTAGTAGGTAGCAGGCCACAAAATGAAGTCACTGTTGGGATAAGGACGCAATGACCTCTGGCGCTTGGCACAGGCGCGCCGACATCTGGTGTCCTAGGAGGGCCCTGCGCTCTCCGGAAAACAGCGGGTAGCCCCGCACCCCTCAGAGCCAGGCATGGCCGCATACACGCACATACACGCACGCGCACACACACGCGCATGTGGGTCTAGATGCTGGGTCAGGCAGCTCCACTCCTCCTCCACAAAGGACTCAGAAAGAAATTCACGACTCTCACATTCCTTTCCCCTCACAAAACATGCTTTGTGAACTGCCAGAGAAAGACAGCGGCTAGTTACAAGGGCAAGTGTAGTCACACCCTCTCCAGCGAATCACAACCACACACCACGGCCCCGGGCCTGCCCCGCGGCCAGCAGGCGCCCCCGATGAGCTCAGAGGACAGGCCCCTTGGGAGTCTCCCCCCGCCCCCGCCCAAACACCAGGAAACGTGGACGCGTTTAATCCTGGCGTACACACTCACTGAGCACAAAATTACAGCGTTCGGGCCTGGAGTTTATGTTGCTCAGAAATAAGAGCTCATTAAATTTGCACCTTATAAAACACGGTATTAAATCACAGCCACCACACACCTGCCCGTGGGGCCAAGACAGGCGCTGTTGGCTGTTCTGTTCATTTCCACCTGCGACACCTCTCTCAACTTCGTGGCAGGAAAGCTCCAGAAAGTTAAGGCAAATTTACGCAGGCTACCTTCAAAGAAAATCCTATCTACTGATCGAAGTTCATTCCTTGCCCTCTAGCCCCTAAAGTGGGGGGAAACAGTCACTAACTGCCCAGGGGCAGATGACCCCACCCAAGGAGGGACATACAAACGAGCCCGCTGCTAATCCGGAGACACACAGAGGCACCCCCAACACCTCTTCTTCATCCCCTTACCCCACCCCTGGAGACCCCAGACAGCTGTATACACACACACACACACACACACACACATCTGCCACTTCCGGAGCCCCAACTCACAACTACACCGAAGCCAAAGACGAAATAAGCCATGCCCCTCCTGACACCCCGGGGCTGGTGGCCGCCCCCCAATCCGCTCTGAGTAGCAGACTCCTTTCTTCCAGGAAATCCTCACAGCAAACCCCCGCATCCATTCCAGGAAAAGCAGACACGGTGAAGAATGGAGGGGACCATCAGCCACCCCCAGTGGCAGCTGACAGCAAAGTCAGAAATCCTTCACTCTTAGAACCCTGGGAAAGTGCTCCAACCAATCTCTCTGGGCCTGTTTCCTCAACCAGAATTGGGGGCGCTCCCAGGGTGCCCCCCAGCCCCAGCCTGGCCCGGTGAAGCTGCTGCAGAAGTCCGGGAGAGCTGGTGTCGGGCAGACACGGAGGACCGTGCGTGAGACGGGAGGCATGGCACCGCGGGTCTAGCAGCCTCTTCCGCAACCTCCCGCAAGGATGAGAAGGCAACTGAGGCACAGGGAGGGAAGCCTTGCCGGGACACCCTTTGCTCAATCTGCCACCAGTCTGCAGGCCCCAGGCAGCCCCATCGCATGCCAAACACAGAGCAGATGCTCAGAGGACAGCCTCACGGTCCCCTCACACCCTCGCATCGACCACCTACACGCACGCCAAGCAACTCTTCAACGAGTGGCCTCAATGCCCCGATCAGGATTCGCTCCTCCCCAACCATCAACCCATCAGCACGCGCGGCCACAGGCTCTGGCACTTACAGCATCACACATGTCACCCATCGTCCCGGGGAACCCGCTACACCCGCAGCACCCCAGCGACAGGGGGCTTCAAATCACACCATCAGCATCCCCCCCACCCACCCCCCGCCGGTAGACCCCGTACCGTATCGCTGGAGAGAGCCACTGGAACTACTAAATCCTGGACTAGCATTCCCTTACTACACCCTTGGGACACCAGCTTTAGCCCCGTGCTAAGTCCCAGTAAAAGCGCCACAGAGGCAAGGCTCGGCTTCTCAGCTTCTCAGCCTAGACAAGGCGCAGGTGCATTTGCTGCCAGGAAGGAGCAGGTGAGGCGGCCCCTGGACAGCAGCAGGCAGAAGAGCGTCACCGGGCAGAGGCCAGCACGGATGCCAAGCCAGGCTGTGCCACTTCCCAGCTCTGGGACCTCGAGCCAGCGCCCCCGCAATCCCAGCCCTGGTGCCTATGTTTCAGAATGAAATCTGGTGCTTGGTGCCTCAGCAGGACAGCACGACAGGCCATGTATAACCTGGGGGGTGGCACACAGTCTCACTGAACCACAGCGGTCGACAACACTGGTCTGAGCTTAGCCAATGGCGCCAGGCCCTTGTGTGTCTCAAACTCTGGAAATTCCTGGAATCCGCACTAACCAAGGTTGCTGCTTCCCCTCGGCGCTTAGTGACATCTGGGGCTAGGTAATGTGTGGCTGCGGGGATTGTCCCGTCCACTACATGCTGCTCAGCAGCACCCCGGAGCTCCACCCACAAAAGGTGTGATGACCTCGCTCTCGCTGTGATGACCGAACATGTCTCCAGACACTGCCAAATGTCACCGGGGGTGGGCAAAGTCACCCTCCACTGAGAACCACCATCATAACCCAATAAAATCAGTGCTACCAACATCCCCATGTTACAGATGAGGAAACTGAGGCACAGGACGCAGAAGGGACCTGTGCCATGGTCCGAGGGCTGGGAGACAGTGGCTCTGGGACACAGGCCGGCTACCACAGGACGAGTCAGTTTCTGCAAAGGTGGTCCCTCCCCTCCTTCCCCACCCTACCCCGCTCCCCTCCCCGGGGCCTACCGCCAGCTGCAAGTCCCGGCTTCGCAGCACAGCGGAGTTCTTCTCCTCGCTGAGCTGTGCCAGGCGCATGGCGATCATGTAGTTCTCATCCTTGAGCCGCAGCAGCTCCAGGCTGCCTGCCTCCCAGTCCTCCCGCAGCCTCTGGCAGCGCTCCTGCGTCTGCTGCTGCTCCCGCAGCCGCTGCTCCAGTCCTGCCCGTTCCTCCTCCAGCACCCGGCCCCGAGCCTGCAATTGCTGCTCCCGCTGCAGCTGACTCTTACGAGCCTCCCGCAGCCGGCGCACCTCTGTCATCAGGAACTGGGTCAGGCCTTCCGGCCCCTCCTCATCTGCCAGGGACAGGGGAGAGAAACATCAGGTCAAGCAGGTAAAATCCAGGGGGACAGGAGCCCACACAGAAAAACCCAGACTGTAAAAACACTAGGTGGAAATTTTGGAATGCAGTTTTATCATTCTGGAGTGGAGAAAGCCTTCCTAATCAAAGTACAAAATCTAGAACCTATAAGAAAAAAGATGGACAAACCCATATAAAAAATTTTTAACTTCTGAACCATGTAGGAAAAAAAGTAACAAAAAGTTAAAAGACAAACAGCAGAACAGGAGAAAGTGTAAGAAACCTAACAGATGACCCAGAGCCACAATATGTAAACAGGTCCTACAAATCAATAAGAGCTATAAGAGAAAAAAAAACAGACAAATCCATATAAAAATTTTGTAAACTTCTAAACAATGAAAGCTCTAACAAAAAAAGTTCAAATGTAAAAAGCAGAGCAGGAGAAAATATAACAAATATAACAAAGGATTTGGAGCCACGTATACAAAGAGCTCCTACAAATCTAAAAGAAAAGAAACCAACTAAACATATGGGCAAAAACTAATGAGCAAGTTCCAAAACAAAGTTGGTTAATAAACAAAGAAAAGGACACTACAACTCACCAACAATAATAATGATAATTATAATTATAGTAACAGTAGCTATGTACATTTGGCTTCCTTCTTTGTGCTAAGTAAATATAATAATTTACTTAACCTCATGACAAGAGCATAGAGTACTGTTATTACAAACACTTGAAAGACAAAAAAACTGAAGCCCAGGAAGGTCAAGTCATTTGCCCAAGGTTTACTCACTCGTAAGCCGTAAACTACATCTCTCAATGAAGTACAAATTTAAAATAAGGTATTTTTGACTTAGGAAACTATAAAAAACATTTTTAAATGATCCCCAGGATTCACGAGGGTACAGCAAAATGGGCACTCATACCCTGTTGGTGGGATGAACGCTGATTTAACACTTCAAATACGTACAGTCTTTGAGAAATCTTACTTCCCAGAACCTCTCCTCCCAAGACACCCATTTGCACAAAATACACTTGCAAAGATGTTCCCAGCATCACTGGTAAATGTTACAAAATGAGAAACAACCTGGATTTCCATGAACAGAGGGTCCATTGAATGACTTACAGCCCATCACTAAGGAACATCTCCAGTCATTTCAAATAAATGCACCAGATGTGCTAGAATTACTAAAATCAGTTTTCAGGAAAAGTGAAAAACGGAGCAACTCAAGTAGTCACACCTGTGAGTGTGTATGTCTGTGTGTGTGCAAATGCAAAGAAAAAAGAGACTCACCAAACTGTCACCAGCAGAACAGAGCTGAAGGAAGAAGTAAAGATCTTTTAAAGTCACCCGGAGTGTCTGAATTACTTACACAGGAAACTGTAAACCCTTGTAGGCCTGACACACGCGCGTCCAAAAACAATTTTAGGGAGAAAGGGCCACGTTAAGTGAGTAGGCTCTGAACTCAGACTAAATTGGGCAAACTGCTTTCGGTCTCTCCATGCCTCTGTTTCCCCATCTGTTCAACAGGGATCATGGAAGCGCCTCCACGACAGGGCTGGGGTAAGGAACCTCTGCATGGTTGCCCGAGGCCCGCACCTACTGGGGACTCACCAAGGATCATGGAGCAGCGCTGGGCAGGCTCCTGGCCTGTGAGCAGCGTGAAGTGCTCGGGGTAGTAGAACTCCAGCGATTCCAGGAAGGCCTCATAACCCCTCTTGCCACGGCAGCGCAAGATGTCCATCAGGCGCCCTGGGGAGTGGCAGGGGGGTGCCCCAGGGTCAAGTTCAGGGCATCCCCCAGGACCTAGCTACTTCCTCCCCCTTTCCCACCCCATACTCCAGAGCCCACATTCCCCAGACTTTTTATTTGCCCAGATTTTTAAGCCAGTGACACACACAGGGGCTTGTCTCAACACATCAGTGGGCAGAGCCTATCTGCCACAGCCAAGAAAGCCAGGACCCTCCTGCTAGGGCACTTGCCCTAGGAGCCCTAGGGCTCCCCAACCCCCAGCCTGCCCCCCCCAGACACACACACAGATCTGGGGCCAGCAAATACTCCCTGCCTTTTCAGGGGCACACATCGAGCCCCCTCTACCCCAAACACAAAGAAAAATACTATTATTTCTCCCAGCGGTCAATGCCTGAAATTCCACCATTAGACCCTCATCCCTCTGCCAGCTCGCTCTAGTTCAAAGACACACCCTGTGGGAGAGGGCACCCTCACAAAGTCTGTTGGCTCTGAGCACTTAAGGAAAAGAGGCTCTCCAAGGAAATGTGTGCCACACAGAGGGAGAGGGCAGAGAGAACCCAGTTGATCAAAGGGCTCAGGAAAGATGGCAGGAGGTCCCAGATCTAGCCGGCACCGGCAACCGCATCCACCTCCCGGCTCTAAAGTGGGCCCAGGAAGTGGGAGGAAAGTCCAAGAGAGATAAATCCCAGATGTCCGAGTGGGCACCACACACCCCCTGGATCATAACGGTGGTTCAGCGGGAGGCGGGATGGTGGGCACCAGAACCCCGGGCCTCGAGCGCCAAGGCTCCGTGCGCTGCGCTCAGCCCCGGGAAGGCCCGACCCCGCGCGCACCCCGCCGCGCGCCCCCCGAGGCTCACCGGTGCGGTTGACACGGCACGGGAAACGGTAGGTGCTCAGCACCTCCTCCTCGTCCTGCTCGTCGATGACCCGGCACTGGCGCAGATAGGGCGTCAGCTTGGCCGGGTTGAGGGCGCGAGTCAGCCGGTGCCGGACGCCTTCGATCCGCTCCCAGAGAGCGTCCTCCTCCGCCTCGGACCCGGAGCCGGCCCCAGCCTCCTCCTCGGCCTCCCCAGCCTCGGCCCCGCCTGGCATGGCCGCGTCCTCGGGCTCTGCGGGCCAGAGGCGCGCGCGGGGTCAGGCGGGTCGCCCAGGGGCGGGGTTGGCCGGCCGATCCCCTCCTCCGGACGGCGCCCGCGGGACCCGCCGCCCGTCGTCTCCGGAGCCCCTGCCCCGCGCCTCACCCTCCTCGCCGGGCCCTCGCGCCCCGCGCCCCCGGGACTCACCCCGCACGCTGCAGCCGCCGCGGGCTCCCGGGTCCGCGCTCGGGCGGCGGCTCCGCCGGCGCAGGGGGGCGGTGTCCGCGGCGCCCCGGGCTCCGCCTCCGTCCCCGCGGCCGCGGGGGCTGCCCGGGCCCCCCCACATCGCCGCCCCGGCCCGGGCCGAGCGTTCGGCCCCGCCAGCCACCCGCACGTCCGCCCGCACGCCCTGCCTCTCGGCCCTCCGGCCGCGCGCCTCCCCCCCGCTTCCTGTTTCCCGCCGGCGCTCCCGGCCCCGGCCCCCGCGGGGTCCAGGCGGCCCGCCCACACCTGCGCGGTCTCCGGGCGGGGCGGGGGCGGGCCACGCACGCTCTCCCCGGCCCGCGCCGGGACTCACCTCCCCCACCAACCCCGCCGCCACCCGGCACCCGGCGTCGGCTGCCCCCAGCGCCGCAGTCTGCACGGCGGCCGCACCGGCCCGCGTCTCGCCCGCACGCAACGCACCAGGCACGCGCGTCCCTCCGGCACTCGGCGTCATCACACGGAGCTCCCACGGCACGGGTGTCCCGCCCGACGACGCACACAGCGCAGCGGCTCTATGCAGAGCCACACGCCCAATTTCGGTCCTATCTGCTCCGTGATCTGACCAGGAAGCGTGGGGCAAGGTCTCCCGTGCTTACAGAACCCCAGAGGCCGCCCACGTCTAAAGCACGTCCATAGCCCCGCTGGGTTGTGGGGCCACTGGCGCCCTGGGTGTGGGAGCACCGCCCGGGAGCACTCGATCGTGATCCCAGCCACGCCTCTGACCTGCTCCTGATCTGGGCGACTGGGCAAGTGCTTGTCCTCTTGGGTCTCGGTGTCCCCAAATAGACTCCCAATTCTGTCAACCCCCTCAAGTTTCAGGGCAGCCTCTGGGTGGGCAACAAAGGACAGAGGTCACGGCCACCGCCTCAGAGATGGGCGTCTGAATTGTAAGGCCACCACTACTAACTCCCACCTTACATGAAGTCTCATTGAAGAACATGGGGCCAGGGGACCCATGCTTCGCAAAGGGGTTCCTCCAGAGGAGGAGCTGAATCCAGAAATGCTTGGGAGTAGTTCTGTGGTCAAAGTCACGTTTGAGAACCGCTGCGTCCATACTCTCCCCTCTTCCCCCTTGGGAAACTCATGGTCACTTACCATGATAAAGTCTATACCCATATCTACTGGCACAAGCGATACTTATCTCTCTGCGCATTAGAAATTGCCAATGGTGTCTGCTGGGAGGGGGGATCAGGCGGGGCCAAATCCTAGCCCTGCCCCTCCAGTGAGGTCATCAGGCTGGGCGGGCCTGAGAGTGGAGACAATAAACCCGTTAAATGACTTCACGTAAAGTGCTTGGCACTGAGTTGGCCTCAATGACAACAATAGGAAGCAGTTTTGAGTGCTTATTATGTATGTGACATATTATGTACAATCGTCTTCCAGAATATAAAGCTCCTTAAATCAACAAACCCATTTGTTAGGGTTCGTGGGGCTTCTCCTATTAGCCCCATTTTCCAGATGAGGAAATAGCTAAAACACGCGGAGCCACATGGGCGATATTGTTGGTGCCGTGCGAAGCCTGGAGGGGTGGGGGTCTGCCCTGCCCTATATGAGCCCCCTGCCACCTACCAGCGCGGTTGCCTTCCCAGTCTCTTGGAGCAGCACTGTTCGGTGCCCAGGACCAGCCACCTTAGAGCAAATTGCTTGCGGCCCTAAGAGTAGGGAATCCTCAACTCTGCCCAGGGACACTAAAAACGAAAACTCAGGAAGAGGCAAGACAGCGAAGGGCGGTCCTGCAGAAGGAACAGACGGTGCAAAGGCCCCAGGGTAGGAAATCTCACTTTACATTCCCAAAGGGTCCTTCATTCCTCTCACTTGCTCAAACTTGCACCATTCCAAGCCACCGGTCCCACTCACCAAGTCTCCATGACTCAGAACCCCCCAGGGGTAGAGATGAGGTGAGTGGGCGGTCCTGCCCAGAAGGATGGTGACTAATCACCCCACTGGCTTTGCAGAGGGAGTTCTGACCCTGTGCTGGATTCTGGACTCATTACATCTCACGCAAGCCCAGGGGGGACGCCAGCCACTCTTCAAGGACAAGTGAGGAAGCCGAAGCTCCGGTGAGGCCACGGGCCGACCGCCCACCCCCAACCAGGAAACTGTTGACTTTAACACCCTCTTGTGAGAATGAGCAGTCTCGGCATGGACAAGGAAACCAGGTTGAAATCCCTACTCTGCCCCTCACTCTGTACTGGACTTCGGGGAGCTGGAAACTCCTCTCTTGACTTAGTCTCCCCCGCCCATGCAGTGGGGCCAGTCTGAACAAAATGTGAAACTGTGACCTGGCACAGGCTCTGGAACCAGACTGCCTGCATTCAAAGCCCTCTCCTGGTGCCTCAGTCTCTTTATCTGTGAAATGGGGAGGATAAGAGTACCAATCAGGGGGCACCTGGGTGGCTCAGTGGGTTAAAGCCTCTGCCTTCTGCTCGGGTCATGATCCCGGGGTTCTGGGATCAAGCCCCACATCAGGCTCTCTGCTCAGCAGGGAGCCTGCTTCCTCCTCTCTCTCTGCCTGCCTCACTGCCTACTTGCAATCTCTATCTGTCAAATAAATAAATAAAATCTTTAAAAAAAAAAAAAAAGAGTACCAATCAGATAGGACTATTCTGAGGATGAAATGAGTTAACACACGCAGTGCCCCGCACGTAATAGGTGTTCAGCGTAGTACAAGCTGCTGGAATCCACGAGGGTTCTGTCTGCTGGGAAGCCTATGACTAGCAGGTTCTGCCCCGGTCCTGGCCACCCCACCTCCGCATTCGTCCTGGCTTCAGTGCCAGCACACTTGGACCCCAAAGGAACCTCTGCCCTAGTCTATCTGGAATGTTCCTCCCTCCCTTTTCCTCGTGACTGGCTCCTGTCTACCCTTTAATTCTCTCATAGATTCCCTCCTCAGAGTAGTTTCCTTGTCTGCTTTGCAGAAAGGAGACCCTCCCATTACTTCTCTTGGCTCCCCCTCCTTCTTTTGCCCTTTGCGGCTCTTGTGCAAATCTGTCAGTTCTTCAATGCATCTGTCCACATCCAACCCTAATAGAATGCAAGCCCCTAAGGGCAAATGTGGTGTCCACACCCGCATCCCAGCATCTGCAGAGCCTAGCTTGGTGCCTGGCACACAGCGGGTACAGCAGCAATACACAGAGAATAAATGAATGAGCGAACGAATAATACATATTAGGGTCCCATGCATCTCACAAACCAAGTAAGCTCCCAGAGCTCAGAACTGACAGGACCCCAGGGCTTGGGGCAATAATAAGGCTCACCAACACTGTGGAAATGCTTCCTGTATGCTGGGGTCATTCTGAGGGCTTTCCACAGATTAATCCTCACCACAGACCTGGGAATTAGCCACTACTACCACCCCATTCCATGGATGAGAAGACTGAGGCTAAGTAAGTTGCCCAAGGGCACCCACCTGGGAAGTCGGAAATCTGGGAATTTAACGCAGACATAATCTACTTTTGGAGTCAGCTTGCTTTTTTTTTTTTTTTAATAGGCTTTTATTTTTTTAGAGCAGTTTTAGGTTCACAATAAAACTGACTGGAAGGTACAGAGATTTCCCATATACTTCCTGCCTCCCCCATTATCACCATCAGCTTCCTTGTCAGCACTGCCCAACTGCAGACAGGAAGGCTTCCTGGAGGAGGCAGGGCAGAAGCTGAGCCTGGGAGATTGGAAGAGATTTTTGCTTGCAGACAGGGGGAGCTGGCCTGCTCCTGCAGGAGGGAACTGAATGTACCTGGGCGCAGCTGGCATGAGGCGAGCAGAGAGGGCCTGGAGGGAGCCCTAGGGAAGGAAGTTAGGAGGTGTTCTGGTTGCCTGTTGGTGCATATCAACCCAGCCCAAACAGCAGCATGAAACAACCACCACCACTTTATTTGGCTTTGTGACTTGGCAGTGGAGTAGCTGGTCTCTGTTCCCATGGCACCCGTTGGGACACATGAAAAGGCAGTGCAGGCTAGACAGCTAGGGCTCCTCTGGCCCCTCTCTCTTTCTGTGGGCTCACGGCACGGTCTATCTCCAGGGCGTGGTGGCAGCGGGACAGCCAGCTTCCCACACGGCGGTTTCAAAAACACACGTCAAAAAGAGTCAGGGGAAGCCATCCCACTTTATGACCTGGCCCTGGAAGTCAGCCAGGGTCCCTTTGGTCACCCTCCACTGGTCAAAGCAGTCATAAGCTCGCCCAGGTTTGGCAGGGACGGGGGACAGGGCACAGACGGCCCCTCTGGATGGAGGAGTGACAGTGTTCCGCCAGACATTTTGGGGAGATTTATTCTGTCCCAGCAGACGGCTGGGGCTGGATCAAGGTGTCAGCCAGGAAGACCGTACACCGTAGATTCAGTCTCTGAGGCGTGGGGGAGGGTGACCTTATGCCCCAAGCCTTTCTTTAAGGCTCTGCAAACATTTTTACTCCCATCTGAAACACAGGAAGTGCACAGATCTTAAGCGAGAGCCCAACTGATTTCTACGTATGCGCACCCCCGGGCGACCGCTCCCGCAATCGAGGTACTGAGCATTCTCCATGCCTAGTCCAGACCCCCTCCAGAGGCAGTAACTCTCCCATCCTCGATCCCCATGGATTGAGTTTCAGCAATTGTGCTCTTCCCGTGAAGGGACCCACACAGCAGGTGCCCTTTGGTCTCTGGGGTCTTTCACGCCGGTACCTGTGCTTGTAGACTGCCCGTTCTCGGTCCTGAGTGGTGCTCTGTTACGTGACCGGCCCGTGGGGTGGGCATCTGGGGCAGTTCCTGTTGGGGTTCACCACTGCTGTGAGCATGTGGGAGCACTTCTTTTTTTTTTTTTTTAAGATTTTATTTATTTATTTATTTGTCAGAGAGAGCACAAGCAGGCAGAGAGAGCAGGCTCCCCACTGAGCAAGGAGCCTGATGTGGGACTCGATCCCAGGACCCTGGGATCATGACCTGAGCCGAAGGCAGCGGCTTAACTGACTGAGCCACCCAGGGGTCCCAGGGAGCACTTCTGATAAACACATCGGGCATTTCTGTTGGATTCATCCTCCAAGAGGGAGCTTGCCCTATCAGGGGGTGGGTCCCTGCGGGGCCTTGGTGATCTGCCGGGCAGTCAGCCATCCCCACGCCAGCACCACGGTACCCTCCCGCTCCACACCCTCCCCGGCACATGCTGAGATCAGTTTAATTTTAGCCAGCCTCTTGGAGATGAAGTGGAAACCACTTTTTCAAGCTAGGTCTTCCTCCCGTTTCTAAGACAAATGAAAGCAGACGTGAAGTGTCTGTGTTGGACTTGGTTGACCCTGTGTTATGTATCACTACCTCTATTGGGGTGATTCTGTATGATAAGATGAAAAATAACAAACATCAGGCATGTCTGAGGCTTTCCTGGAAAGGTTGCCGGCAAGGACAAGGAGCCACGTAGGAGACGACCCTAGAGCAATGATCTCAGAAATGGGGAAGCCGTGGGGACTGAAGCGAGCACGAAATCCATCTCACTGTAGAATTAAAACGAAACAAGGGAAGAAGTTAGAGTGGGGGGAAAAAAACCCACAAAACGTAAGTGTCATAAACTCCAACAAAGCAAAAATAATGTAAACAATAATAACAGAGAAGTGAGAAGGAGGGCAGGTGGGAGAAAGCGGAGAGGGAATCCAACATCAAAGAGTCCATTCATTCTGACTAAATGGAAATACGTCGTTTTTTGGTTTTACTCCAAATATTCCAAGGGAAAGATAAAATTGTGCAACTAGATACAAATAACCAACCCAACTATGTGCTACATACGAGAGACACGATTTAAATCTAAGGACACAGAAAGGTTGAAAAGGTTAGAAAGACATACCACACAGGGCACCTGGCTGGCTCAATTGTTTGAGCGTCTGACTCTTGGTTTCGGCTCAGGTCATGATTTCCAGGTCATGAAATCGAGCCCTGCATCGGGCTCCTTGCCCAGTGCAGAGTCTGCTTGAATTTCTCTCTCTCCCTCTCCCTCTGCCCTTCACCCCCACTCATGCACTCTCTCTCTGTGTCTCATAAATAAATCTTTCCAAAAAAAAGAAAAACAGTGATGCCTGGGTGGCTCAGTTCGTTAAGTGGCTGCCTTCAGCTCAGGTCATGATCCCAGGGTCCTGGGATCGAGTCCCATATCCGACTCCTGGCTCAGCGGGGAGCCTGCTTCTCCCTTCCACTCTGCCTGCTGCTCTCCCTGCTTGTAATCTCCCTCTCTATTAAATAAATAAATAAAATCTTTTTAAAAAAAGAAGAAAGAAAGACATACCACACAAACCATAACCAATCAAGTCTGCTACAGCTGTCCCAGAGTAGACCTGCAGATAAGAAGCATTACTAGAAATAAAAGGGACATGTCAGTCAGGAAGATATCAATCATCCCAGATGTGTCCGTACCCCGGGGCAGAGCTTCAAAATACAAGCAAAACCTACCGGAACTGGGGCACCCAGCTGGCTCAGTTGGTGGAACATGTGACTCTTGATCTCAGGGTTGTGAGTTCGAGCCCCACACTGGGTGTAGAGATTACTAAAAAAGAAATAAACTTGAGAAGTATAGTAATTTTTTCAAAAAGATGCTCCTCATATGTCATTAGGGAATTGTACGTTAAATCAACTGTGAGGTTACACATCTATTAGCATGGCCAAAATCCAAAACGTCGACAAACACCAAATGGTATCGAAGATGTGGAGCCACAGGAGGGCTCATCCATGGCTGGTGGGAGTACAAGAAGGTACAGTCACTTTGGAAGACAGCTTGGCAGTTTCGAACAAAATTAAACAGACTTATACCACACGATCCTGCTGTCGCACTCCTTGGTCTTTACCCAGAGGAGTTGAAAACTTAAGGTCACACAAAAACCCACGCATGGATGTTTGTGGCAGTTTTATTGACAATTGCCAAAAATTGGAAGCAACCAAAATATCCTTCATCAGGTGAACAAATAAAGAAACTACGGCATCCCCAAGCAATGATATATTTTTCAGCGCCAGAAAGGAATGAGCTGTCAAGCCATGAAAAATAAGGAAGAACCTCGAATGTATATTCCTGAGAGAAGCTAATATGGAAAGACAAGATATAGTATGACTCTAACTCTGTGACTTTCTGGAAAAAAGCAAAACTATGGAGACGTCAAAAAGATCAGTGGTTTCCAGGGGTTGGCGGGGAAGGAGGGATGAAGAGACAGAACACAGAGGACTTTTAGGACGATGAGACTATTCTGTATGGTCCTATAATGATGAGCCCATGTCATTTCAGATTCGTCCAAACCCATAAAACGTACAACACAAAGAATCAACCCTAATGTAAGCAATAGACTTTGGGCAATAAACGTCAGTGTAGTTTGGTTCTTGATAAAACAGGCTGTGTGTAGTGGCGGGAGCTACGTGTGCAAGGGATATATGGAAACCCTCTGAACCTTCTGCTCAGTTTTGCTGTGAACCTAAAACTGCTCTAAAAAATAAAATCTGGGCGCCTGGGTGGCTCAGCTGGTTAAGCAATTGCTTTCGGCTCAGGTCATGATCCTGGAGTCGCGGGATCAAGTCCCAAATTGGGCTCCCTGCTCCGCAGGGAGTCTGCTTCTCCCTCTGACCCTTCCCCTTCTCATGCTCGCTTTCTCTCTCTCTCTCTCATTCTCTCTCTCTCAAATAAATAAGATCTTAAAAAGATAAAAAATTAAAAAATAAAATCCATGCTCCATCTATAAGAGCATCAAAAACATCAACTTCCGGGGTGCCTGGGTGGCTCAGTGGGTTAAAGCCTCTGCCTTCAGCTCAGGTCATGATCTCAGGGTCCTGGCAGTGAGCCCCACATCGGGCTTTCTGCTCAGCGGGAAGCCTGCTTCCCTCCTCTTACTCTGCCTGCCTCTCTGCCTACTTGTGATCTCTCTCTGTCAAATGAATAAATAAAATCTTTAAAACAAAAACAAAAATATCAACTTCCTAGGCATACAGATTTCCCCCACTATGCACAAGTGGAGTGTTGCTATGAAAACTTTTGTAAGCCACAATCCTGTAAACTGAGGAACAGTTACCATTCATTTCTATGGGAACATGTCTGAGTGTTCCCAGACCCCAAAGAAACAACCTGTCTTAGGGTTTTCTGATAGCTGCGGACACATCTTGCTAAGAGATGTGTAGAATAAACCTAGATAAAGCAGAGATGCGCAGAGTTCAAAGCTCTGGTGGCTGGATGCTGAGGGTAGCCCCAGGGAAGGAGCTCAGCGGGGTGACCTTTGCCACTCGGGGTGGCGGGGACAGGCTGCTTCTATAATGGCTCCTTGCAACACCAATGCTGAATGTTTTTGCTTTGGGCTTTTTTTTGTAAAACTGAAAATCTTCAGATTTCTTTCAGCTAGTGAAAACAGGTGCCAATGGAGGTCCTCTGTAAAAACGAAGTGGTGAGACACGAACTTTGGAAAATTGGGGGGGGGACCCGAAAATCGAATGGTGTGCAAGATCCCTACACTGAAAATACAAAATCAGATTTAGCATCAGGAAAATAGAAACAGAAACCACAAGAAGATTCTATTCCACACCCACAAGAATACATTAATCAAAATGACAGACAGTAACAAGTGTTGGCCAGGATGCAGAGAAATGAGAATGCTCTTCCACTGCTGATAGGAATGCAAAAAAAAAAAAAAAAAAAAAAGTGCAGCCACTTTGGAAAAGAGTTTAGCAGGTTTTCAAAAAGTTAAATATAGAGTTCCCAGATGACTCAGCCATTTTCACCTCAGGTATAAAATATCCAAGAGAATCAAAAATATATCTGCCCACACAAAGACTTACACATGATGTCCATCGCAGCGTTATTCACAAGAGCCCAAAGGTGGAAACAAACCTAAATGTCCATCAGCTGATGCATGAACAAACAAAATGTGTACATTCCTGCAATTAAATATTATCCAGCCACAAAAAGGAATGAAGTCCTGACACCTGCTACAACATGAATGAACCTGGGAGACATTATGTGGCATGAAAGAAGCCAGACATATTTTGATTCCATTTATTTTTTTAAGAGTTTATTTATTTAGAGAGAGTAGGGGAGAGGAGTGGGGAGGAGGAGGGAAAGAGGGAGAAAGAATCTCAAGCAGATTCCGCTCTCAGCACAGAGCCTGATGTAGGACTCTATCTCACAACCCTGAGATCATGACGTGAGCAGAAATCAAGAGTTGGATGCTTAACCGGCTGTGCCACCCAGACATTCCCTGGTTGATTCCATTTATATGAAATGTCCAGCAGAAGCAGATCCATAGAGACAGGAGGTGACAAGTGTTTGTCAAATGCTGGGAGTGGGGACGATAATGAATGACTACTACTGGGTATGGAGTTTCTTTGGGGAGTGATAATAAAAATTGGGAATTAGATAGTGGTACTGATTTTACAACTTTGTAAATATGCTAAAAAGCCACTAAATTGTACACTTTAAACTGGCGAGTTTTATGGCATGTGAATTATATCTCAGCTTCTAATTTTTTAATAACATTTTAGTGTCGAGCTACAATAAGATCAAAAAGAACTGAAATTAAATAAGATCTAAATAAATCGAGGGACATGTCATGTTTATGGACTAGAAGACTCAATATTGTAAACATATCAACTCTTCTCTGATTACAGATTCAGTTGAATCCCAATCAAAATCCCAGAAGCTTTCCCCCTGAAATTAGCATGCTGATTCTCAAACTTACACGGAGATGCAAAGAAAAAGCCATTATATAAAATACAAAAATAAAGGACAGGGGCACCTGGGTGACTCAGTGGTTAAAGCCTCTGCCTTCGGCTCAGGTCATGATCTCAGGGTCCTGGGATCCAGTCCCACATCGGGCTCTCTGCTAGGCAGGGAGCCTGCCTCCTCCTGTCTCTCTCTCTGCCTGCCTCTCTGCCTACTTGTGATCTGTCTGTCAAATAAATAAAAACATTCTTTATAAAAAAAAATAAAAAATAAAAAATAAATAAAGGACAAAACCGGAGAATGTACTGTACCAGATATCAAGAACTATTGTAAGTATTAAAATGTAGACATTGTGGTGTTGATATAAGAATAGGTAAACAGATTAATGGTACAGAATAGAGTCCAAAAACAACACACACCTGATCTACAACAAAATGACACCACGGTGTGGTGCAGAAGGATGATCTTTTTAGTAAATAGTGCTGGGTCAACTGGGCAGGACTGGGGAAACTGTGTGTGTGTGTGTGTGTGTGTGTGTGTGTGTGTGTGTGTGTGTGTGTGTAAGAGAGAGAGAGAGAGAAATTTCCCTCTGCCTTCCTCCTATAAAGATATATGTCATTGGGGCGCCTGGGTGGCTCAGTAGGTTAAGTGTCTGCTTTCGGCTCAGGACATTATCTCAGGGTCCTGGGATCGAGTTCCACATTGGGCTCCCTGTTCAGAGGGGAGCCTGCTTCTCCCTCTGCCCCACCCCCACTCGCAAAAATAAATAAATAAAACCTTAAAAAAAAGGGTACATGTGGTTGTGTTTAAGACCGAACTAGATAAGCCAGGATACTCTCCTTATCTCAAAATCCTTAACTTAATCACATCTGCAAACACACTGCAAGGGTTCGGGTGGGCACATCTTTGGGAGCCCATTTTTCAGCCTACCACAATCCCTACCTCACACCATAAACAGAAATAAATTCCATACCTAAATGTGAAAGATTAAAACAATAAAGCCTTAGAAGAAAATACAAGAGCACATCTTCCTGTCCTTGGAACAGGCAAAGTTCTCTTAAACAAACAAACAAAAAAGCACTAACCATTAAAAATAAAAAAGCCATATGTATGTGTAAATGGACGATACTAAAATTAAGAAATATGTTCAGGGCACCTGGGTGGCTCAGTGGGTTGGGCCTCTGCTTTTGGCTCAGGTTATGATCTCAGGGTCTGGGATCGAGCCCCACATCGGGCTCTGCTCAGCAGGGAGCCTGCTTCTCCCTTTCTCTCTGCCTGCCTCTCTGCCTACTTGTGATCTCTGTCTGTCAGATAAATAAACAAAATCTTAAAAAAAAAAATATGTTCAACAGGGGCACCTGGATGGCTCAATCAATTAAGCCTCTGTCTTCAGCTCAGGTCACGATCCCAGGGTCCTGGGATTGAGCCCTGCATCAGGCTCTCCACTCAGTAGCGAGTCTGCTTCTCCTCCCTCTGTGATCTTTCTCACTTTCACTCTCTTGCAAATAAATAAAATCTTTAAAAAAAAAAAAAAGAAGAAGAAGAGTTAAAAGACAACCCACAAAGTAGGGGAGGATATTTACAATATACACATACAACAAAAAACTTCTACTTTATATATATGTATAAATATAAATATATGTGTGTGTGTGTGTGTGTGTATATATATATGTATATATATACATATATTATATATATATATAAAGCTCCTACAAATCAATATGAGAAAGGCAGACATCCCAATAGAAACATAAGCAAAAGACTTAAACAGATAAAAGAGAATACCCAGATGGCCAGTAAATGCATGGAAAGGGGCTCAACCTCATTAGTCATCAGGGAAATGCAGACTAAAACCACAAGGCAACAGCACTGTACACCTACCAGAATGGCCACAATGAAAAAGGTCGAAAATGCAAGTCGGGGAGGATGTTGAGTAATCAGAACTGGTGGGAATGTAAATGGCTTGCTACCATCACCTTGGAAAATCTTTAGGGCAACTTCTGCTAAAACAGAACATTAGCAGACCTTTGACCCAGCAGGTCTGTCCCTAGGTATACACCCAACATACTCAACAAAAGACACGTAGCACTCTAGAATATTAATAGCAACACTGTTTGTAACAGGCAAAACCTGTAAACTCTCCAAATGTCCATCAATGGTAGAATAGATAAAATGTGGGCACCTGGGTGCCTCAGTTGGTTAAGTGTCCGACTCTTGATCTCAGCTCAGGTCTTGATCTCAGGGTCACGAGTTCAAGCCCCATGTTAGGTGTGAACTTACTTAAAAAGAGAGAGAATGGGTCACCTGGGTGGCTCAGTCCTTAAGGGTCTGCCTTCAGCTCGGGTCATGGTCCCAGGGTCCTGGGATCGAGCCCCACTTTGGGCTCCCTGCTCAGCGAGGAGTCTGCTTTTCCCTCTCCCTCTGCCTCTCCCCCTGCTTGTGCTCTCTCTCCCTCTCTCTCTGTCAAATAAATAAGTAAAATCTTAAAAAAAAAAAAAGAAACAAAAGAGAGAGAGAAAACTGTAGAATAGATAAAATAAAGTGTGGTATATTCGCACACTGGAGGACCACACAGCAATGTGAGCAAATAGTGTACAAGCACAGAGACAACATGGAGGGGTCCCACAAACATGGTGTTGAGCAAGAGAAGCTGAAGACAAAAGAGGATATGATTCTATTCACACAAAGAACAAAAATAGGTCAAAATTTAAGAGGTCAGGACAGTGGTTCCCTTTGTGGGGAGTTGCAAGGGACACAGAGTTCATGAGGGGCTGGTGGTGTTCAGTGTCTTCTTTTAAATTATTATTTTTATTGTTTTTTAAAGGTTTTATTTATTTGACAGAGAGAGAGTACCAGCAGCGACAGGGTACAGGGCAGTGGGGGGAGAGGGAGAGGGAGAAGCAGGCTTCCCGCTGAGCAGGGAGCCTGATGTGGGGCTCGATCCCAGGACCCTGGGATCATGAACTGAGCTGAAGGCAGACTTAACAGACTGAGCCACCCAGGTGCCTTTGTTATTTTTTATTTTTTAAAAGTAGGCTCCATGACCAACATGGGGCTTGAACTCACGAGATCAAGATTTGCCTGTTTGGGGCACCTGGATGGCTCAGGCCATTAGACGTCTGCCTTCGGCTCAGGTCATGATCTCGGGGTCCTGGGATCGAACCCCACATCAGGCTCCCTGCTCAGCAGGAAGCGTGCTTCTCACTCTCCCTCTGCTGCTCCCCCAGCTTGTGCTCTCTGGCTCTCTCTCTCTGTCAAATACATAAATAAAATCTTAAAAAAAAAAGAAGAAAGAAAGAAAGAAAAAGATTCACATGTTCTACCAACTGAGCCAGTTAGGTGCCCCTCCATGTCTTTATGTGGGTGCTGGCTGCTTGTTGAGTTCAGTCTGTATACACTTATGAGTTTTGCATGTATATGTAGAGTTATATTCAATAGAAAATTGTACCCACAAAAGTAAATTACACATACTAGTTTATGTCAAATGTAAAAATGTAATAAAGTGACAAAGTAAATGCAGAATGTATACTGCATGCCACCATTTGTTTCAAAACATGGGGGGGGTGAATATGCGTGCGTGGGTGTGTATAAGTGCATGTATATATGCAAACATATGCAGATATATGCATATGTAGACTTCATCCCGTGACGGAATCTAGAAGCTGTCATCAACTTACTGTCTTTCAGAGTGGGACCTGGAGGCCTGCGTGACGTTTTATCCGGGAAGTACATTTTCAAAACTATTAAATAGTTCACACATGTGAAAGTGTTTACAGAAAGACAATAAACACCTAAAAAAATGTCTGAAAGACCAGTATTTGGAAAGTACTGGGAAGTGGCAAGGTCCACAGGAACCTCATTTGGGTTTTGTTGGTTTTTTTTTTTTTTTACTTTTTTTTTTTTAAGATTTTGATTTATTCTTTGAGAAAGACAGAGAGAGAGAGAGAGAGAACATGAGTGGAGAGAGGGAAAAGCAGGCTCCCCGCTGAGCCTGGAGCTCCATCCCAAGACCCTGAGATCATGACCTGAGAGGAAGGCAGATGCTTAACTCAGGTGCCCCCTCATTTGGGTTTCTGTTGGGATCAGAGAACTGCAAGGCGTGGGGGGAGGGGGGTGGCTCACGCGCACCCCCTCTCCTTTACAGGCCAGGAAACCCGGAGGTAGAACGGGCAGCCCAAGTGTGCGCAGCGTGCCCCCCTTCCCCAGGTTTGACTCCGGCCTGAGGATAGTGGGCGGGGCTTTGGATCCGATGGGGGTGGAAAGTTGTGTGACCTCTGAGCCGGGCTCTGCTAGTCTGAAAGTAGGGACAATAACCCCCACTCCGTTCAGATGTCAGCAGAACCGAGGTATGTGGGTGGAGTGGCCGGCGGGCCTCGGGAGCTCTCTAAGTGGCCGCCTCACGCCGCCTGCAGGGAGGGGACTGCCCGGAGTCTCCGCGCGCTCTGGTCCAAAAGGGACACACGGTGGCGCCCTCCCCCCGCGGGTCCCGCGAAGTCCCAGCCTTCGAGGGCCTTGGAGGCTGGAGGGAGGGAGAGGTGGGAGAAGCTGCGTGGGCACACTCAGCTCAGGCTTCTGGGCCCTGGGGTTGGGAGGGTGAAAGGCGGAGGGCGTCCCTGCTCAGGGAGGCAGGACCGTAGGGACTGGCTAAGCCCAAGAAGGAGGGAAAAGGGGAAAAAACGTTCCATCGGGCTCTTGGTTAAGATCTTGCCGTGTGTTGAAGGGTGGTCCCCTAAAAGATAGATCGACCTGGAACCCGTGAATGTGACCTTATTCAGAAAAATAGTCTTTGCAGATGTAATTAACACAAGTCTCTAGAGATGAGATCATTGGATTACCCAGGCGGGTCCTAAACCAATGACAGGTGTCCTTGGGAGGGAAGACACAGACTAGGAGAAAGCCTTATGGTCGTAGTAGAGGTTGAAGTGTTGCAGCCATGAGGCAAGAAAACCAGGGAAGAAGCAAAAAAGGACCCTCCCCCTAGAGCCTTCCAGGGAGCCTCACCTGCCAACACCTTGATTTCAGACTTCTGGCCTCCAGAACCAAGAGGAAATAAATTTCTGTTCTAAGTCACCTAGTTTGTGGTCATTCGTTCTAACGGCCCCAGGAAACCAATACATGTTTAAATTCTTTCACTGCTGCTCAGGCTGCTGACTCCCAGCCCCAGTAGCCTACAGGACAGCACCAGAGGCCCCCTAGCTCCTGACCCCACGATTTGCTCCCCAAATCCAAGTTCCACCATACCCACTGCTTCCCAAACATGGGCTCTTTCACACCTCTACGCTTTTGCTTTCAGTGGCCCGCTGCCTGGGGTGCCCCTCCTTATGGGTCCACACCCCCCATACAACTCCTATACACCCTTCAAAGCCCTCCTTAAACATCTTCTCCATTTCTCCCCAGGACCCTTGTGCCACTCCTCCCCAGAGTGTTCCGCAGAGGCCCAGAAGGAAGAAGAACCTTCAGAAGTGGCAGAAGGATCTGAGCCCAGCCTGCACTGTGGCTCCTCCCATGGGGGTCCCAGTCAAACACTGCCAATGCCTCCCCTTATCCACACCGCAGCTCCTGGCCCCAAATTCATGGCTGGCTCTTCTATGGATTCTGAACCTCATCAACACAGTCCTCCAGTGAGCAGGAGTGACCCGATCACACGATGCTCTCCCCACTAGGAAGCACCTGAAAAACTCTCTTTACTTCCCTCGCTCAGCGGTAACTGGGCAATGGAAGGGGTTCCGTAAACTAGAATGAATGAGCGAGCCATTCTGAATGACAGAATGGTTTCCAAGGATGTCAGGTCCTGGGAATGTGTCACTCTCCTCAAAGGCAAGAATAAATTATGCAACTCTCTGAAGCCAGACTTTTTGCCTTCTCCCACCGTGCCTCCTTCCTCCAACCACCTCCACCCCCCCCCCCCCCCCCCCCCCGCACCAGGTTTCTGGGAGGGCACTGGGCTCTCCAGAAAATGCCTCAGGCTCTCTAGTGGCCCGTTTCCTGATTACAGACGAAACTAGAGCTTAAAGCCGGGTGAATCACTAGCAGCCACCAGCCAGGGCCTGTTGGGGTGTTGGGCAGGAAGGGAGAAACCAGGCTCCCCCACCTGCCTCCCCTACTCCTGCCACCCCCAGCCCTGCCATCACTATACAACTTTGCAAACCTCTGTAGTCTTGGCCATACAAGGTGGAAAGTGCCGAGCCCTAGGTGCAGGCGACTTTGAGCAGCTCCAAGACTGTCCCCACTCCCAGAACCCACTTGGCCACACCCAGATCCCAAAGAACCCACAGCCTGAACAGCTTGTAAACCCTCTTCCCATCCCTGGCAACTCACCAATGACACCCAGGTACAGCAGCCCCATTTGAGCAGTAGGGAAACCAGCTCAGGGAGCAGGAACTACTGAGACCATCATCAAGTGTTCCTGGGGCTGGAGGCAGAGGTGGGGGAACTATAGAACCCAATAGTTAAGAGCCCAAGTCCAGGTTCAAATTCAAAGTCAACTCTGGCAAGTCTCGGGATCCTGGCAAACTTGGGCACATTTCTTAGCTTCTATAGGCCTCAGTTTCCCCATCAATAAAATGGGAGTCCTGGGGCGCCTGGGTGGCTCAGTGGGTTAAAGCCTCTGCCTTTGGCTCAGGTCATGATCCCGGGGTCCTGCGATCGAGCCCCACATTAGGCTCTCTGCTCAGCGGGGAGCCTGCTTCCCTTCCTTTCCTCTCTCTCTGCCTGCCTCTCTGCCTACTTGTGATCTCTGTCAAGTAAATAAATAAAATCTTTTTTAAAAAAATAAAAAATAAATAATAAAATAAAATGGGAGTCTCTCTAAGTACCTGCACATCACAAGAGTGTTGTAAGGATCCCGTGAGTTGACACAGAGAAGGCTTAAAACAAGCAATGCATCCTCTATAAACAGTGGCTGTTTTTTAAAGGGTATTTTGAAGGAATCTTTTCCCAAGGACAAAGCATTTGGAAGAACCCTTGTCATCAGAGAGGAATGTTCCCCACACCTGTCTGGTAGAAAGCTCAGGCCTGGGGCCTCCTTATAAATCCTGAGGCCTGCCCCCCCCAACCCCGCCACACCTGCCAGGTCAGAGTCTGGGGGTGGGAAGCTGATGTTTTTAATAAGGGCCCCCCGGGGTTCCTTGAATCAGGCAAGTCTGGAGATCTCAAAAGACTTGGAAAGTCAAGTCTTCTGAAGATTCATCTGGTAACATACCTTCCGCCCACCTGTCAACAGGTCCTTGGGGGGAAACCAACTTTCTCTTTTTCCCAGTTAGTAACACTACTCCTTGTAAACCAGTATGAGCACTCACCAGCTATACTGAATGCTAAACGTATTCCATCCATCAACAGCCTTCTAAGGCAGGTTCTCTCTCTAGCCCCATTCTACAGAGGCAGAAACTGAGGCCAGGGAACTTGGCAGAGCCAGGACTTCATTCACCATCCCAGAGTGGCCTGTGCCAGCAGCCCCAGCTCCTCAAGGACGTGCCTAGATGCTCTGGGACAGGTGTCTCAGGAACCCGCAGTCTTCTCCAGCTGCTTCGCAGAGCTAGAGGCCAAGGTCCCAGTCCCAGTCCCCAGGACCTTCCCTTCACCTTGGCCATGAAGCCACACCAAATCCTGCAGGCTCCTTTACTGGACTCGCCTCTGCCTCCTGGCCTAGGGCAGAAGAGGGCGCTCCAGAGCCAAGGCAAGTCCAGGCTTTGAGGCATCCCCCATCCCATCCTCTCTCCCCTCATTCCCTCACCTGCTCCTTTCTCCAGCCCTATTGTGTCACTAGCATTTTCTCTGGAAGTGCAGTGCCTTTGACCAGGCTGTTTTCCCTCCAGCCAGGCCCACCCTTTCCATGTTGAGAGGGCAGCCTCCTCCAGGAAGCCCTCCTGACTGCTGCTCTGGGTTAGTTGGCTCCTCGGTGCCCCCACCGCCCTCTAGGGCATGACTGCCTCAAACAGGGATGATGCTGTGACCTAAGGATCTATCTCCAGGTACTCTAAGCTGGTGGGGAAAGCGGGGAGGAGGAGCAGAGACAGAGAACAGGTATCACTCACCTCCTTCCGGGCAAGGCAGGGGAAGAGGGACAGGGCCAGTCTCCCTGCCCTGCCTCTTCCACTGGCCATGACCCCAGGCCCTTAGTCAATACCTGTTGGGCAACCACAGGACACACTGGCAGGGACTGACTGGAGGGGGAGGAGGGTGGAGCTGTTTGCTTCCTGAGGGGCAACTTTGGCCAGCCCCACCCCTCTCTGCACCCCCCCAGTACACACACACCTGTGCTTGGGCCAGGGGCTTGGAACACGGAGGGATTCCTTGAGGTGTGACTTCTTGATGGGTGGTCTCTCCAGGGGTCCCAAGCCTCCAGGCAGCCCCTGCCCCATCCTCCGGGGGACCCCGCAGGAACGAGGCTGACGTTGTCACTGGCCCATGGCCCTTGCCCACAGATGAGAGCCTGTGGCTTCCAGAGCCGATCAAGCCAGAGCTGAAGTCTTGTGGCCCCAGCGAGGCAGGATGGTGTCTGGCCTCCTCCCTCCCAGCTCCCACAGCCCTCCCCTCACCAAGCAAGGGAGAACACTGGGGTGGGGGGAAGAGAACGGGGCGGGGCGCCCAGAAGGTGGGGGTGGGGCCTGGGCTCTGGAGCCAGGGATGCTTCCTGCGGACATTCTGGACATTCGACTCCCACATTCCGGGCCATTCCAAAGACTCCTCACTCCTCCTCCCTTCTCCCTTCCCCAGTGTAGGGGGAGGGCAGTGGCCCGGGTCTGAGCTAGCTGGCATGGGGGGGGCCTCTCGGGGAGGGACTGAGGTCTGGACTGGAGGGGCTGCCCCGAGTCCTGTCCAAGGCACCGCCCCAGGGGTCCTTGTGATTCTCATAAACAGGAAGTCCCCCCCCCCCACCGTTGCAGACAGGCCCGTGTGTGTGCAGACGCTGGCTCTGGAGGCCCAGCGGTCCTTGACCTCTCCGGCTGCTTCCTGTTAGCTGGGCCAGAGGAGAGAGAGGGAGACAGAAATGGCCCGAGATGGGGAGAGGCCTGAGGGAGTGTGAGAGCAGCAGAGACAAGCACAGTGAGGCCGAGAAGGGGGGAGGCCAGAAGTCTGGCCCATAGTAGGTGCTCAGGAAATAACGTGGCCTGCGGCTGAGTAGGGAGGAGCGGTCCACTCTGGGGACAGGAGCACAGTTAGGGGAGACAGAGGCACCCCACTCTCACTGAAGCCTGGCACGTAGTAGGTGCTCAGCAAGCATGGGAGGCCTATGTTTAGGATAGGCGAGAAGGGAGCGTTCTTGGGAGAGTAGCACTACTGGGGGGTGGGGAAGGGGCTCCCCTGGCCTGTCTGCTCCCTGTGTGCGGACAGCCCCCCAAGACTCAGCATCCCATTGTCCCTGTCTGGCCCTCACCCACACCACCCCCCACGACTGGCTGGGCCAGGCCACTGTCTCAAGGCCCTTTATTTTTAAAATCCCTGTGGTGTTCCCACCCCAAACCGAAGGAGCGGTGCCAGCCACAGATCGGCCTGCGGCCTGGGCTCAGGGCCCAGAGGCACTGGGGACGGGGCATCCGGCCAGCCCGCAGCTGCTGGGACAATTCCGAGAGGCCAGCGAGGCTAGCGAGGCTCCTGGGGTGCCCCCACACTGGGCCCAAGGGGTTAGAGCCCAGAGGCCCCCTGTGGCAGCAAACAGAGGAGCATATTAAATCCAGTGGTATATTCTTCCGCCCAGCAAACGTCCGTGTCCCCCACAGTCCACCAGACAAACATGAGCACAGCACCTACTGGGGGGTAAGGAAGGACCAGCAGGCTCGACCTCAAGAGGGGTGACAGGTGGGGTCTTGCAAGGATGCAAGTGCGACATCTGTGGAGTAGTTCTGGAAAGGGCCCCCGGCTCGTCGCAGGCAGTGTGGCCTTGGGTGTGGCATGCAGCCTCTCTGAGCCTCGGGCTCCTCCAGTAAGACTGGACAGTGAGAGCCACCGCAGAAAGCTGTGTGCCACCTCCCTGCGCAGCGGTGAGCAGGGCAGCAGTGGTTCCTGCCCTCCGGGAGCTTAATGTCCTGGGTGGAGGGGAGGAGCCCCTGTATGAGCAAGGTCATGGTAGTCTCTTAAGACACGGAGGAGAGGCACAGGAGGGAGTGTGCCGGTGAAGGCCGGTGAGGCTAGGGGTGGCGCCGAAGTTCATTTAAATGGGTGGTCTAGGGGCGCCTGGGTGGCTCAGTCGTTAAGCATCTCTCTTCGGCTCAGGTCATGATCCCAGTACCCTGGGATGGAGCCCCATATCAGGCTCCCTGCTCAGTGGGAGGCCTGCTTCTCCCTCTCCCACTGGCCCCTGCTCGTGTTCCATCTCTCACGGTCTCTCTCTGTCAAATAAATAAAATCTTTTTAAAAAGAAAGAAAGAAACAATAAAAGGTAAAACGTATCCCCTTAAATAAATAAATAAATAAACGGGTGGTCTAGCAGGCTTCCGAGGAGGTGGATCGGGGCTGACAAGGAGGCCGACTTTCACTTACCTTGGGGAAGAGTGTTCCGGGCAGAGGAAGGGCAGAGGAAGATGCGGTGCAAAGGTCCTGAGGCAGGGATGGAGGGGAGAGCCTCAGATCATGGGTAGAAAAGGACTTTGTAAACTCTGGGGGGCTGTGCACTTGCCCTTCCAAGCCTTCTTGGTATTGTCATTATGTCAGTTCTGGGGAGGAGACAGGAATGTCCCATACACTCAAACCGCCGCTGAGGGCCATCCAGGCATCTGTTCCCCTTCATTTACTCCACCTAGAGAATGCCAGGCTGGCCTGGCTGGCCAGCCGAGGTGCGTGGGCCCTTGGCCTACAAAGGGTGTTCACTCCGGCCCAACCCGTTTTCTCCTTTGATCCTCCCAACGGCTATGAGGTAGGGGAGGAGGGGCGCTTATTATCACTGGGTCCATTTGACAGACGGGGAAACCGAGACCGGGGGTGGGCGCTAGATGGTGGCGGCGGCTTGCTGAGATCACCCAGCTCATTAAGGGCAAAACGAAGCCATGTACCCAAGTAGCCTGGTTCCCAGGCAAGTCCATTTCTCCCCTCAGTCGTCCCTTGAGACCTCCCCCAGGCCTCCCCCAAAAAGCATTTCCCTACCTTACCCCAGCATCTACGTTGGCACCCACAAACCAGCATGCAAACTCCACCAGGAGGTACCAGCCTGCCCCCAGGCTCTCGCCAGAGAAGAATGTGGCCTGACCCTCCCCGTGGGAGCTCTGGCCAGCAGGCCTTGGCAGAAGAGACACTGGCTGAGTCAACAAGAGACTGGCAGGGGCTCAGCCTGCCCACCGAGTAGAGTCAGAGACCAAGAGGGGGCTGCCCATCTCCCGCCCCTCACTCTCCAGGCCACCCACCCTCCTCCTGGTCTCGGCAACCCCCAACCCACTTAACCCCTGCAGGCCTGCCCAGGAGGTGGCCTGGTGAGAATCAGTTGGTTAGTCCCCTGCAGAGAGGTGCTGTGTGACCTCAGGTAGGCTGCTCCACCTCTCTGGGTCTGTTTTCTCACCCGTGAGACCCTCTACTCACCCCTGAGGCTGTCGTTGGCTTTGTGAACGAATAAAGGTTATTCTGCACAGAAAACCACAAGCCACTGTGCCTCTGCGAGCTGCAGGGGGCGCTCCTGAGTCCAAAGGCAAGAGCTGTGCCCTGTTGCCTGTGCCAAGTAGGTATTTTAAGAGGGCTTGCTGGGGTGCGACAACTGAGCCCATGCAACAATGCAGAGAAGGACAAGAAGGCTAAACATCTGCGATCATCATGACCCACACCCCCAGCCTGTGTGTGCAAAGGTCCTTTCCCAGCTATCTCCCTTGATCACAGGCATTGTTATTCCCGTCTTACAGATGAGAAAACTGAGGCCCTCGGAGGTGAAGGAACTGGCCCCATCCATAGCTGGGATGAATGGGAGCCAGGTCTTCTGACTCCTATGGGGGACATTGGGAGAGGGGGATCCCCTGGGGGCCTCTGTGTGCAGCACCAGGAGGTGGAAGGAGGTAGAGTGAGCAGAGGTTATAGGGAGTCAATTTTGGCTCCATTACAGGGAGAAATTCTTGACTGGCAGAGCTGTCCCCTCGGGGTGAGCTCCCAGTCACCAGAAAGGCAGAGACAACACCCAGTAGTCAAGACTGCTTCTGAGCAAGTCCGGCCCCAGGAGGACGCGTGTGTGGCCCTTCCAAGACACAGACTGACAGAACAGGGTCCCTTGTGGCCTCAGAGCCTTTGCCCTCAAGGCAGCCAAACACTGGGGACACCACAGGCCTGGGCTTGAATCCCGTGGGACCACTTCTGCACTGTGAGAGGTTGAGGAAGTCACTTTACCTCCTTGGCCTCAGTTTCTTCGTCTGTACAACGGGGGTGTGAGGATTAGAGCAAACCCAAGTAAAGTGCCCAGCCCAGAGCTCAAGCTTGACCCAGACACTTAGGTGGTGTTTCGTGAATGTTCTTCTGGCTTCTGATAACCTTCCTCTTGCCCTCAGTCTCAGAGAGGAAGGAGAAAACCAGGAGCTGAGAAGAGGTGGCAGGGAGAAGGGTCATTGGATGAACCCAAGACTTGGGAGCCGGGAGCACCGGGTTTGAGCCCCAGCTCCACCAGGAACAGGATACCTGCTTCCCCTCCTCTGTAAGGGACCCAAGCGAGCCCTTCATTGACCCAAGCGAGCCAGCTTTTGTTAGAAGAAAACAGATGGAGCCATGCATCCCGGAATGAGCCTTAGGGTGAGAAAGGAACCCCAAACCCCATCTAAATGGGGCCACATGAAGCCCCAAGGGCTGGGCGAGGTGGCTGGGGGGAGGTGATCCTGGAGATGGTCAGGCCAACGCAGCGCTGGCTCCCAGCCCACGAGCCTATCTCTCAGGCCAGGCTGGACCACAGAGAATAGTCCATTGTTTCTGCTCCTCAAATACTTTTCCTGTCCCCCTTGCCCCTCCTCTCTCCACACCCCACCCCTACCTTGAGAACAAAGATCTCCTGGAAGACCCCCTCCTCACTGCCCTTCCATCTAGGCTCCTGGACGCCTGGCCCAGCTCTGGAGAACCTGGTTCCTTCACCCCTGGGACAACAGGGTCACCAGGTCCAGACCCTTCGGCTGCCCTTCCCCACCTCCTGAAGCTATGGGCCTCTCAGACCCACTCCTGCCTCCATCCATCGGACTGTCCTCCTCAGGGGTGGGGCTGGAGGAACTGACCCTACATCCTTCCTAGCCCCTGTCCAACTTCTTGTCCTGTTCTCCAAGAGAAAGGGAGCCTGGCTGCGGGGAGGGGGCGGGGGAGCCTTTCCCCACCCCCATTTCCCTGCAGAGCAGGGAACAAGGAATCAGAGCTGAGTTGGCCTGCAAGGGTCCAGCTGAGAAAACTCTTCCACATGGCCAGCCCTTTTCCCAGAGCCTGGAATTCCAGAGGCGTTTCCGGCCCTGACAGCTGCCTGCCTCCGGGAGTTGAGCTCTCCCTCCAGGCCTCCCGGCCACGCCTTCCCAAATACCCTTAGGATTAACTCCCATCCTAACCCCACCGTCCCAACAAGCCACTCACACGCAGGCATCACCCCTAGAAACAGCTGAGCTGGACAGCCAGGGACTAATCTGCCATCACCTGGCCCTCAGGCCACCCGCCAGCCCCACAGCGGGGCCCCATTGTCCCTCATCACTCAGTCATCACTCCATCCCACGCCTCATGGGGCACACGCTCGTGCCAGACACGCACACTTAGTGTACTCAGCCTGGCTCACATGCCTTCTGCTTTGCACAGCTTCACACATCTGTGGAGAGCCCCATCCTGCCTCCTCCAGGAAGCCTTCCTGGGAGCCCTGCCAAGTCCGTGCTCTGTCTGAGCCTTCACTGTCTGTGAGCTTGTGTTTCATCATTAGGGCTGGGAGAAGGCACCAGTAGGCACTCAGCAGATGGTCACCCACACCGAAGGCAGCCCTGTGGAGTGTGGCTTCCGGGGACTCCCAGCTCTGCTATGGGCTGGCTGGGTAGCCCTGACAAGACCTGCCTTCTCTGGTCCTCAGTGTCTCCACAGCCCTCTGAGGCCCTGACACTCCACAACCAGTGTTGACTCCTGGGGCTCTCCTGTAAAGAGGAAGGAATGAGCGGACAGAAGTTTCCTTCCAGAAGGGTCTCCATCCCGTGGCTCCCTCAGAGCACATTCCTGTCCTCAAGGTCCACCAGGGGAGAAAGACCTGAGGCTAGCTTGCTGTCTGTTGTATTAGTGAGGAAACCCCAACCAGGATCCCAAAGCACCCCACTCCCAAAGGCAGCCCTCACTGGGGGCAGAACAGCAGCCCAAGCTAGCTCAGCCCACAGAGGGCCTGGCATTCAAGGCTTCTATCCCATCCTCCATAGTAGACCCTTCCTAGCTCATCCTCTACCCTTCTGGCCCCTGTTCTCTACCCAGCTCACCTATGGGCCATGATTCCCCAAGATATGAAGCACAGCTCAAATACCACCTCCTCCAGGAAGCCTCCCTGGGCCTCCTCAATCAGTCCGCTGGCTCCCTGGCCCCTTCTACCACTGTTTTGACCCTTCGTCCTCACCAGTATCTTCCCTGTGTCTTCCCTACCAGACCAGAAGTCTCTGGAGAGTAGGAACTACACTCCTTACTCACAGCTGCCTCCTCACAAGACACCCCACCTGGGGGCCTGACCCACAGCAGGAACTTACTTAAAATGTGTTAAAGGAAGTCATCTTTGGGGAAAGAAAATAATAGTAGCTGTCTTTCCTTGAGCAGTAACTATACAGGTCAGGCAGTGAACGTTCTAGCCCATCACAGACAACACAAATGAGGCCCAGGCAAAAAAGCGGCTTGTCCAAGGTCACTCTGCTAGTGAGAGGCAAAGCGGGATTTGGATCTGGGTTGGTCTAACTTGCAGATACACGCTGGGCTGTACAGGTTAGAGCATGGGGTGGGGGGCGGGTAACCCCCTCAGCGCCATTGCTGGTCTACCCTAGCAGAGGACATAATCTGTCTCATGAACTTCCTCAGGCACCCAGTGCTGTCCCCTCCCCCTGCAATGCCTAGGTATGTCTGAGACTCTGCCGGGAGTCTGGCCCACGGAGACTCTCCCTAGAGTGGTCCTAGGAGGAGGGCTCCTGCTCTTATGGTGAGGGCAGTCAAGTTCAGGGGGCAGGATCCCCTTCGGATGCTGCCTGTGACCATGCACTTCCCCAAATGTGCCAGGAGTACTGGGAAACCCTCTCCTGGGAGATCTCGCAGGCCAACAGACATCAATATGCAGGATGGACCCTGTGCAGGAGAGAGGCTCGCTCTGAAGGAGGACCTCCAAGAGGAGGCGACATTTCAAAGCAGCCCGTCAAGGATGTTTTGCCCCAGGGTGACCCACTGATGGAGGTGAGCGAGGTCTGTGAACGTGAGAAAGATGAAGACAAGTTCAGAGACCACGCTGGTCCGCAGAAACCAGATGTGAGTCAATGTAAAGGTTTGGACAGGATGGACAGGGGAAAGAATGAGTGAGCGCATGAAACGGTATGGGGGTGGGTGGGGCTAGTGGGTCAGCTGAGGAATGGGTAAGTGGTTAGGTGATTGGATGGGTAACAGGTCAATGGACGAGTGAGTGGGTGGGTAAATAGAGGGTGGAGGGGGAGTCGAGGGATAGATGGGAGTGTGGGTGGCATGCAGGAGGGTGGAATCGTAGATGGATGGACCACTGGCTACTCAGGAGAGAGAGTACCGGGAACACCCATCAATGGGCCAAAAAGCCCAGGCAGACTTTGGGATGGAAAGGGTATGTGCTAAGCTCCCTAGGGAGGGGCTGGGATGAGGGCTGATAGATGTGGCCAAGCCAACTCATTCAGCTCAAGGATCCCACTCCAAACCTCACTGGAGCCGGGTGGGCAGCCACTGGCATTCTTGAGTCCCCAAGAGGGAAGTGTCCCTCTCTAGCTGTTCCCTGAGAGGACACCCGGCCCAGAAACTGCCTCCTGTGCATAAGCCCCAAGCCTCAGCCCACCCAGTCTGCAGGGGTGAGTTGAGGGGGCAGCTGAGCTCTGTGATTCAGCC
Organism: Enhydra lutris kenyoni; assembly: GCF_002288905.1. Classification (NCBI taxonomy): domain Eukaryota; kingdom Metazoa; phylum Chordata; class Mammalia; order Carnivora; family Mustelidae; genus Enhydra; species Enhydra lutris. The sequence goes on along the minus strand of NW_019154139.1, from coordinate 10,511,636 downwards.
CAACTCCACCCCCCTCCCCACCCGCAGCCCCCTTCCTCCGGGACAGAGGAGGAGCTACTAGTGGCTCCTGGATTCTAGGCAGCCAGAACCCGCTAGCAGCTCCCAGTCCCTGGCTGGGACACATTTGTTCTGCATTCTACACGGTGATTACAGCTCCCCAGGGTTAACCCGTGCACTCCTGGACACAGACAGCCCCTCCAGAGGGGAAGGAAAGGGACCCTGAGAAATTGGTGGAGGAAAAAAGAGCACAGGAAATGGGGACTGCCTAGCCTTTCATCCTTCACAAGGGTGCCAAGATCCCTGCATTCTACCCATTTCCCAAAGGGAAAAACTGAGTTGGATCCTTAAATCAGGAGTAGAGTAAGGAACAGGAACACAGCCTACATGGAGAGGTCACTTCTGTCTGGAGAGAGACTTTGAATGAAGGGAGAGAGCATCTCTTAGCCTCAGTTTACCTATCTGTAAAATGGGGCCAAAAAAACCAATTCCTGACTCACAGACTGCCTTGCCATGTGCTAGTGGAGACCAAGTACCTCGCACATAGGAGGAAGGTTCTGAGCCACTGGTTCCCTGCCCCCAGCCCGGAGCTGGAGAGGATGGAGAGAGTGTGTGGCAGGCTGTAAGCATTCCCATTAAGACTGCCTTCTCAGCCATCTCTGGGGTTGGCGACAAGTGGCAAATATCTGCCCTGGTATATACCATTTTATAGACAAGAAACTAGAGGATCAGAGAGGCCAAGTGCCTTTCCCCCAGTCACACAGTGCCTGGGAAGCCGCTTGAGCCAAGTTTTGGGTTCAAGTCCTCTGGCACGGCACTAAATTGCTTCCTTTGCTAGTTGTTCTGGGATCCTCTGGCTCGAATGCCAAGTAATTTATTGTCTAAATAGGTCACCTTTGAGAGTAAAAGGAACTGTTGTTAATATGCTGAGGGGCGCCTGGCTCGCTCAGTCGGTAGGGCCTGCAACTCTTGATCCCAAGGTTGTAAGTTCAAGCCCCGCACTGGGTATAGAGATTACTTAAAAATAAAACCTTAGAGGTGCCTGGGTTGTTCAGTTGGTTAAGTGTCCTACTCCTGATTTCAGCTCAGGTCATGATCTCAGGGTTGTGGGATCGGGCCCTGTGTCAGGCTCCGTGCTTGGCATGGAGTCTGCTCGAGATGGTCTCTCCCTCTGCCTCCTCCCGTCTCCTCTCTCTCTCTCTCTCTCTCTCTCTCAGATAAATAACTCTTTAAAAAAATTTTAATAACATCTTTTAAAAGATAAAATAATTGTGCTGGGCCCATCCTGGGCAAACAGGAAAGTATGGCCATCGTGCCAGAGCAGGAACCTTTGGGCAAATCATTGCTCATCTCTGCAAAATGCACATGAGGCACTATTGTCCCTATGGGGCTCTCATGAGGATTAAATGTGGCACTGCCTGTAAGAGGCTGTAAGGGACTGGTATACACTCGATGCTCAATAAATGCTGGTTATGGGGCGCCTGGGTGGCTCAGTGGGTTAAGCCGCTGCCTTCGGCTCAGGTCATGATCTCGGGGTCCTGGGATCAAGTCCCGCATCGGGCTCTCTGCTCAGCAGGGAGCCTGCTTCCCTCTCTCTCTCTGCCTGCCTCTCTGTCTACTTGTGATCTCTCTGTGTCAAATAAATAAATAAAATTTTTTAAAAATAAATAAATAAATAAATAAATGCTGGTTATTACTACCACTATTAATGATAACAGCTCCTAGTCCCTGCCTCCATCACTGTCCTTCCAGTCCATTCCTGGCTCAGAGAAAGGGCTTCCAAATACACATCTGACTCACACTGCCAGCTGGCTCCCCGTCCTGCCCGGGAGAGGCTGGACACCAGGCCCAAGGTTAAGCCCCCACCACCTGGCCCAGTTCTCTCCCAGCCCTTGACTGTGCCCCCGCCCCCTTCCCTGCCTCTCAGGGGTAGTCTCCCTTCTTGTTCACCCGTGCTCTTCAGCACCCCTGAGACTGTCCCCAGTTCCCCCCCCCAGGACAAATCACCTCCGAGTTGGACCCCAGGAAAGGGCTCTGACCCATGGGAGTCTCAGTCCTACAGCTGTGCCACTAGAGTGGGTGCTGGGAATTCTTTGGGCCTCAGTTTCCCCACCTGTTCCTCTGTCCAGCTGGGGAAATAACCCCATGCCTTGGTGGTCAGTGTGAGGATTCAGGAGCCAATGCCAGAGGGCGAGCCCTCTGTCAACAGCAAAACCTTGTCTCCTCCACCTGAGGGTAAACACAGCCCTCCTCCCCAGCCCAACGACACACTCAGACAACTTCCTCCGGCCACACCCGCCTCCTCCAGGAGATCCTTAGCTCCAAATCCCTTCCCCCTGCCTACGTGTCCTTTACAGCTTAAGTCAGCTATCACCTTCACCCTTGCTGGGCCCCTCCTCTCCCCTGGAGGCTGTTAGGGGTCTCTGTGCAATGACAGCCCTGGGGAATTTCTGCCTGTCCCCCAGGGAACTCACAGTATCAGAGAAGGGGAAAAAAAAAAAGAGAGAGAGAGAGACATGGATCAGAGCTCTATCTCCCCTCCTTAAGGACCTGTGGAGGGCGGTTCCCTGCCCCTCCCAGCTGGGGTTGGGGGATGCTCAATAAAGCTTTCAGAACCCATCCATCTCAGGTGTGGTCTTACCACCATTGTGTACCTGTTCAGCAGGCCTCCTAGGTGCTGACGGAGCAGAGAACAGCTAAGAACATAACATCTGATGCCTACTATTATCCTATTTTACAGATGGGAAACTGAGGGCCAGAAAGGATAAGCAGTGACTAGGGCCCGGGAGGAAACCAGGCGGTTGGGTTCTAGGGCCCCCATCCTTGACTACCACACCACACACCACTCTACAAGTTGCCTACCGGGATCTGCTCCCGGGTCTGGCTCAGTCAGGTCTTGTCCCAGCACCCCTGAGGCCTGCACTGGACTGAAAAGAATCCAGGATTGGGAGAAAGGCAGTGGACATCCCAACTTGTAGAGCTCAGGGTCTACGCGGGTCTTCCCGGCATTCAAGGCCCTGGAGACCCGAAAGGAGCGGCTGGGGAGGCCAGGAGCCAGAGTCCTCAGGTCTGCGCGCCCAGAGGCCCCGCGGGGAGCCAGTGGGGGAGGGGAGGGCTGCCGACGACGCGCGTCTCCCCACCCCCCGCCCGCCCCCGGGCACCCGCACTTTCGCCGGGTCTCCCCCTGCCCGGGGCCGCGGGCCAGAATTCCGGCCCCGCGCCCTGGCCGCGCCCCCCCCCTGCTCCGGCTCTCACCGCCCCTTGCGGCGGCCCGACTGGTGCCCCGGAGGGGGCCCGGCCCCGCCCGCGGGCGGGAGGAGCGAGGCGCGGGGAGGGAGCGCGCCCACACCCCGCCCCCGCCCCCGGAGCCAGCCCGCGAAGCCCGCGGCCAGGGCGGCGCAGACCGGCCCAGCCACTCGCCCGGGCTGTGAGCCGGGACGCGCTGCCGCCACCCCTGCCGCCGCGTCCGCCCCTCGGCCCCCGGTCCCCGGCCCCCGGGGCTCGCGGAGCGAAGGTAACAGCGCCACCTGGGTGGGCGTGGACGCCGGCGGGGGTGGGGGGAACCCGGCACCCTCCTAGGCACCCGGGGGCTGAGGTAGGGGGGGAGGCCAGGCGGCCCAAGGCGCTCCCGGTGCCAACAAGGAAGGACCAGCCGCCGGCCGCGGGAGCAGCGCGGGGGTGCCTCCAAGTTTGGGGGTGGTTTTGTACTGTCCCCGGCGAGCGGAGGGGCGCAGAGTTGGGGTGGGTGAGCGGTAAAGCGGGCTGCGGGAGGAGGGGGCGAGCGGAGGGCCGTCTACGCTCCTTCCTGCCCTGGGAAAGGAAGGGAAGGAACGGGGAGGGGGCGATGTCCCGGAATGTCGGGCCCCTTGGCGAGGCGGGCGTGGAGAGCGGGAAGTGGGGGGCGGGAGGGACCGCTAGGGAGATGGACCAGGCACCCTGCCCCCTCCCCAACCGCCGCATTCCAAGCCAAGCAGCGGATGAGGTCATCCCGTCCGGTTCCCCTCGGGCCACGGCAGCCAGCTGTCCCCTTCTCCCGCGGAGCGACCCTCCCCATTCTAAACCCCTATCTCCCAGAGGGAATGTTTTATGGCCAAAGTCTTCCCGGGGCTTCCAACGCCGACTGGCCTCGAGATTGTTCTGTCCTTGCCTCTACCAGGCAAGACCCGCGAAGTCTGAAGCCCATTTTCTAGACCGGGAGACTGAGGCCTAGAGAGGCAGAGGGACCCGCCTGAGGCCGCGCCAAGCGCCTTTCGGGGACTGGAAACCAGGACTGGGGGACACTTGGTCCGTGGCCAATCCCCTCCCCGAGTAGAGGGCTTCGGCCCTAACTTGGAGTGGTGGGCCAAGAAATGTCTCCCCCCGCCCCCCACGCTCTTCCCTCTCACTCCCCTGTGGCCCTTGGTGCTCCCTCCTAACCCCCTCAGAGTCCAGCAACAGGGTCCCCGCTGCGACTTCGGACAGCTTGATGCGCTTTTCCTGGTTTCAGTTTGCCCGTCTCTCCACGTGCGGTGGGTGTGGGGGCTTTAAGGGCTACGAGGGTCCCCAGGGAGTTAATCTTTTATTCTAGGGCCAGTCCTGACCCAGGTAGGGCCGCGCTGTCCAGCGGTACTGGTGGTGTTACCTAGCTGGACACAGGTGGCGAGGGGGCTGTGTGCATGTGCGTGGCCTCCCTGGTGACAGGTGGCGCGCTGGCAGGCACGCGGGTGACCCCCAGGTGAGCCCGAGGGTGCAGGCGCCCCGCCTCTGCCCTCCCCCAATGTCAGACCGCCTCCTCCCTCCACCGCACCACGGAGCCTCCACAGCGGCCCCTGTCGGCCGCTGTGAAAGCGTGGTCACTGCCTCCCGCCTCAAACCTTGTCCGTTGCGGTCATGACCACCATTGAGTAACCTCTTCCCAAGTGCTTCCTCCGGACTATCCTCTGTAGACTAAATACAAGGACTGCTGGGACTTTGAGGCTGCTCGCTGACCACTCCTGCCTGGGTCACGGGCACTGAATCCACGCAGGTGAGTCTCCTGCCTCCCAGGCCTGCCCTTCCTGAACTCAGCTGCTGGGCATTGCCACCTCCAACAACCATCCCTGGGCCCTTGTGGTCCTGCCTCTGCCCTGGCATTTACTAGTGATGGTGACAGAATCCCAGGGAGGCTCCCGGCCACGGCACTTTCTTTGCTCTGTGACTTGGGGCCGGTCAGTCCCCTTTTCTGCACCTCATTTTGTTCACCTGTAAAATGGGTGTCCTGAGCGTTAACAGGTAGTAATTCTGGGCTGGTGGGAGGAAGTAGGCCTTGCACTGGGACACCTGGAGCCCCTCTTCCTCCAGGGCCAGGTGGGTGCATCTGATCTTCCCCAATAAACCCTGCAGTCAGCACCTGGGACCAAGTAGCTGGGACCAAGGGGGCCCCGAATGAGAGATGTTAGTGCTGGCGTGTTGGTTTTGAGCTGGGGCTGCTCTGCTCCAGGAACTGGGGCTCTTACAGCTCCTCAGGGGAAGGACCAGCTCTTGATGTTTTTCTTGTTTTCCACGTGGGAAAAGAGGTCCCCAGTAGCAATGCCCTGCCTTTGACCCCACAACCACTCTAAAGGCAAGGTCTCTTTCTTGCAGTGTGCAAGGTAGAGGGTGAGGACAGACCTTCCAGAGGCATCTGGGAGGCAGGAGCATCCTAAGACTGGGGCAGAAGCTGGGATCGCAAGTAAAAGTGGCTATGGGGATTCGGTGGGGACCAGGTCCCTTTTGCTGAGACAAGAGCAGCCACTTCGAGGTGGGGGCTGGGAGAGCAGTGGGTGTAGCCACAAGGCAGACATAGGACCCCTCACATGGCATCTCAGGGTGACCCCCTCAGATCCTTCTCCCTCCCCAAAAGTCATCCCTCATCTCTGCAGAGCTCAGAAACCTGGAAACCTGGCCCTTGCCGTGTACCTGCTAGGTGACCTTGGCCAAGTCCCTTCCCTCTGAACCTTGGCTCTCCCTGTAAAAATGGGCTAACCCCTCAGCTTTGCGGGGCTCTAGGAGTCCGATGACGTTATGTACTGGTTGGCCAACTGCAGAGTGCTCCATAACTTAGCAAACATTCCACGAGGACTTGGTGCCGGGGGTGCCAGGGAAAAGGATGATTCACACAGCCTCCCCCCCCCAGGGGGAGGAGTTAGCGTCGGGGGAGGATCCGAAGGTGGGAAGGGAAGAGAATGTAGTCAGAGAACAAAGCAAGCTTTGTTTTATTGCTTTCTTTGTTTTTATCTTGTTATTTAACCTATTTTGAATTTCAAATAACATTGAGAGGGCAGTATTGAGATTTTTCTGCTTGGAGGTGGCTGCAAAATTAAAAAAAAAAAAAAAGTTGAGGCACAGATCTAGGTGTTCTTGTTAAGGATTATTATCAACTTTTATCAGCTGAGGTCCCAGGCCCTTGGCAGTAGGTGACTTGCTCAAGGTCATACGGTGAAGCTTTTTCCCACCCACTCACCTACCTGCCCTCCCTTGGAAGGTGGCAAGGGGGGATCTTTCGGCAGGAAGGTTATTGTAGCTATCTGCTGCGATTGAACCCCTGTTGATATGGCACTTGCCACGTGCAGAGCCCAAGCTGGGTGCCAGGAGGGAGGGAGACAGGAACATCGAGACCTCAGCCACACCTTCACAGTGTGTTGCCAATTTGGGGAAACAAGACCTGGCTCCAGGAGCCAGTCAAAGGCTTTGTGAGTCAGAGGCTCTGAGTTCAAGTTTTGACTAGCTCTCTTGATGTGACCTGAGTTCAAGTCTGGACTAGCTCTCTTGAGATGACCTTGGACCCTCTCTGGGCCACAGGAAAACCAGAGATCAGACCACGGGCTCATAGGCCTTCTCCAGGGATGGGATCAGACCAAGAGAAGCTTAGAGAAGGATGGGGCGTGTCGGGGGGGGGGCGGGGGAGAGAGCAAGGAATAGCTTCCGGCACCAACTAAGCTTTTTCCAAAACTTGTTCCCTGACAGCAAGTCTCCTGCCTCAATTTGAAAATAGTAAAGTTCTTCCCTGCGGGCCTACTCAGAGCCTTGAATCTGCTCAGGCATGCAATGGACAGCTGGGAAAAGCCACTTTTGACCACAGGATCCTTTTTCCAGGAAGCACCTTGAAGGCGGAGGGTTCTGAGAAACCTTGGTGCAGGCTGTTTACACAGCAGTTCCCAAAGCCCGTGGCAGGGCACTACCTCCCTCCTGGCCTCTTCCAGAAGAGGAAGACAGTTTTACCCACAGAGAAGGAGGGGTGATTTGCTCAGTTTGGCAGCAGAGGAGACTAGCTTAGGGCTCAAGGACTCTGAGTTGGTGGGGCGGAGTAAGGGATGGGCTGTGCCTTGGCCTTTTTTTTTTTTTTTTTTTTTAACAGAAGAAACTTTTTTTTTTTTTTTTAAGATTTTATTTATTTAGTTGACACAGAGACACAGCGGGAGAGGGAACACAAGCAAGGCAAGTGAGAGGGAGAAGCAAGCTTCCCGCTGAGCAGGAAGCCTGATTGGGGGCTCCATCCTAGGACCCTGGAATCATGACCTGAGCCGAAGGCAGACGCTTAATGGCTGAGCCACCCAAGCACCCCTGCCTTGGCCTTTTGACCGTGTAGACTCCTGCAAGTCAGTTCACTTCTTGGTGCCGCCATTGCTGTAAAACAGTACCTCCTCCCCAGGGCTGTCATGTGAGTTTCATTAGTGACAGAGGTAATTTATCAGCACTTAGTAGGCGTGTCACAGATGGGTGGCTGTAAGGACCATCCACGTTTCTTCCTGCTGCACATCTCGAGTGGACAGCTGGGTGGATTATTCTGTCCCCCCTCCCAGTGGACCCTGCTCAGTGGCAACCACAATGCCGACCTTACCCCTGTCGTTTCCTTTGCCTACTCTTCAGTGTCAGGTACCCGGAATTATACAGCGTGTCGTCCTCGTGCACTGGAAGTGACCCCCATCTCTGTCCGGTGGATGTAGTCCCCTGCTCTCCCTCGAGATGATTTGGACCTAGGATCCCCCGGGCCCACCATCATTTTCTCTCTTTCTTTCAGGAATCTACCCCTGGGCAGAGAGGGGCTGACCACACTCAAGACACAACCTGTCCCTTCCCTGTTCTGAGACCGAACACCTACGGGGCCTTCCCCGGGGCCAGGAGGCAGGCCCCAGGGAGAGAACAGCCATGGGCCTTCCACAGCTGCAGCCTTTGGGGGTGACATCTTAGGAGCGCAGGGGGCGAGAGGGACAGCTTTCGTGCACCCCCTTCTGCAGGGAAGGAGGGAGCTGAGACTCGGAACCCGAGCCCAAGCCCCGGGCAGGGGCATGGACCAGCAGCTGTGAAGAGCCAGAGCTGATGCCAGGTCCCCAGGGGGCAGGAAGAGCCCCCACCATGAGCCTGGGCAAGCTCTCACCCGTGGGCTGGGTGTCCAGCTCGCACGGGAAGAGGCGGCTAACGGCAGACATGATCAGCCCCCCGCTTGGGGACTTCCGCCACACCATGCACGTGGGCCGTGGCGGGGATGTCTTCGGCGACACCTCCTTTCTCAGCAACCATGGGGGCAACTCGGGGAGCACTCACCGCTCACCCCGAAGCTTCCTGGCCAAGAAGCTCCAGCAGGTGCGGCGGGTGGGGGCGCCGCCCCGGCGGATGGCCTCCCCGCCCGCACCCTCCCCTGCTCCACCCGCGGTCTCCCCAATCATCAAGAACGCCATCTCCCTGCCCCAGCTCAACCAGGCCGCCTACGACAGCCTCGTGGTGGGCAAATTCACCTTCGACCGCAGCCCTGCCAGCTCCATGGACGGCCGCTCCAGTTACGGTGAGGGCCCAGGCTCGCTGCTCATTCTGTAGGTGCTGAAAGGGTTTGATGGGTCAGCCCAGCCTCCGAGTGGCCGCTTTTCCCCCACGTTAGTTTGGTTTCCCCACGGAGGTCAGGCCCAGTCTGCAGACCGTGGATGGGGTGGGGGCCAAGGGGCACAAGCCAGCTCACTCCCCAAAACCCAAAACACACTGAGGTTGAGAGGTGAGGAGCTTGGGTTGGAGTCCTATGGGCCTCTAACCTGCCCCGCTGTGTCTGGGCCCCTGGCCAAGCCAGCCCATCCCCTCCTGTCCCCTTCAACGGAAGCAGCCCTCTTGAATCAGAATGACAGAGTGGATAGACTGGGAGTCTGGGCTCAGGATTAAAATCCTGGTTCTGCCTGATGTCCGACAAGCCAGCTGGCCTCTATCAGGTCAAGGCCTGACCTGTATCATGGGTCCACAAGGGTCGTTGCTGGGATCCACAGATGGGATAACATGCATCAGGTATGGCCCCAAGTCGCAGAGTAGGTGCTTAGGACACAGGACTCACTGCTGTGTTGTTATTTGAACAGAAGTTCCTGTAACTTGGCCAGTTTGGAAAAAACACTCCCAGGGACAGTAGCCAGAAGTCCCTCCTGCTGTGGGGCGAGTGGCCAGGGCCATTTGGGAGCCACTGCTCAGCTCACCTGGGAAGTGGAGCCCCTGTTGCCCCCTGGTGGCCGTTCCCTGCCACGTGGCTTTGCCTCACCGCCAGGGGTTTCCTCCAGTGCTCTGCCTCCCCACTGCGCTGCTCAGATCTCCCATGGGGGGCTGGTCGGCAGTAAACACCCCGGGCCTCGGGCCTGGCGGTCTTGGAGCGAGACTGTGGTCCAGAGGTCCTTCGCAGGGCATCTGCCTGTCCTTTGGGTCTGTGATTTCTGTGCAGTCAGATCCTGGTTGCTGGTTCTTTCCCTGTGCCTACAAACCAGCCCATGAGCTGTGGGTTCACCTGCAACCCTCGGCCCCTGTCATGGAAGGGGACCAGGGACCATGACCATCAGTTGGGACTGAGAGCCAGGAGGTTTGAGCTCCAGACTTGGCTCCATCCCCTCAGACTCTGTGCCCCAGGGCAAGCCTTTCCCCTTGTCTCCAACTGAGTCTTACTTCCTTAATGTGCAAAATGGGTGTGAGGACTGTGTGTCCATTTTCCACTTCTAGACTTGATAAGAAGATCCTATGAGAGACTCCAGGGTTGACTATATTGGAAAGAGGGGAGAAACGGAGGCCAGATGGGACGAGTGACATGCTAGAGGCCACTTAGCAACCTGGGCCCGGTCCTGGCTCTCCCCTCCCCAGTTCCTGGTTAGGGACCCCAGCTATGACCCTGCTCCCCATTTTTCTTCCAGGCGTGGACTCTGGGTTCTGCACTATCTCCCGCCTGCCTCGCCAGGAAAAGCCTCGTGACCGAGACCGTGATAGTACCTTCCCCCCGGAGGCCGGGCTTCACCGCTCAGACTCCCTCCTGTCCTTCCACCTGGACCTCGACCTTGGCCCATCTCTCCTCAGTGAGCTGCTTGGGGTCATGAGCCTTTCAGAAGCCTCTGCAGCTGAGACCCCACCCCCCACCACAAGCCCCCCGGCCCCTGTCATCAGTCCCCCAGCCCCTGCCTCAAGCCCCCAACCCCTTGGACACTGCCCCAATGGGGTAACTACTGGGTTGGGCCCAGCAGCTGAGATGAGGGCCAGCCCGGTGGAAGATTATCCCCATGCACCTGCTCACATGGGCCCTGGCAGGCACTGGGGAGCAGGCTGGGGAGACAGGGACAGGGACAGGCAGGACAGCCGCCACCACACTGAGATAGATTCCTGGCCAGAGCCCAGGGAGGTGCTTCCCCAGGCTCGGGCTTCTTGGGAGAGCCTGGACGAAGAGTGGGGGGCTCCCCAGGCAGCCAGCAGGACCCCCGTGCCCAGCACAGTGCAAGCAAACACCTTCCAGTTTGCTGATGCTGAGGAGGACGATGAAGTCAAGGTGTGAGCTTAGGACCCTGCCTGGGCCCAGGGCGCCGCCCGGGAACAGCCCAGGTGCAGAGCCTGCACCTGACAACTAGGTCTCCCGGTGATTGATGGGAGAGCCGAGTCGCCCCCCAGCTCCTCCGCACCTCTGCAGGACAGACGAGGGAGGGAGGCCGGAGGAGACCAGGCTCATTCTGGGTCCTGCTGGGCTGCCTTGCCCTGCTCCCCCTGCCACTCTGGACCCACAGCCATTCCTGAGGCCCACCCCCACCCCTGTGCCACCCCCCCCCCACTGGTTGTGGAGGGCCCAGCCTCACAGTGCAGCCTTTGTGCTGGAAAAACTGTCCTTGCTGGGGGTAGAAGGGGGGGCAGCGGGGCGCATACCACACAGGGCCTTTGTCTCCTCTCCCAAAGGGACCGCCTGTCCCTAGCTTCATCCTAGAGCTGCCCCCAGCAGGGTCCCTGCTGCATGCCCCAGAGCGCCAGCCCTTGCCTAAGGCTGCTTCCCTGACATTACAAACCTAACCCCTGGCTTATCCCAAAAGTTTCAGAGAAAAGTCAGGTGTGACCTCACAGGAGAGGAATCCCACCTTCCTGTGCACCCCAGACCCGCTTCTGGGTCCTGATTAAAAAAAAGCTTTTTGATGAAAGGTGTCCTGCAAGGTGCTTGGGGACCTGGGAGAACAGGGTCCCCATCCACCTGCTTAAACGGCCTCCCGTCAGTTTGGAAAAACCAAAGAATCACGCCGCCTCTCCGCTCCCCCATCGCCCACACCCCCGGGGGCCCCCAGTGAGGGGAGGGGCCGAGGCAGGGGGTAATGAGTAACCAGGTTGGAATGAATGTTCCCGTGATAAAGAGGCCCAGGTGGGAGCCTTATCTGCAGTTCCTGGAACAGCCCCTGGCCCAGGTGCCTGGAACCAGGGCCTGCCCCATGATCCCAGGGGGCAGCTTGGCGCTTGGTCTGGTGATAATCGAAGACAAATAGGCAGCAGTGGGTGCTCGCAATGTTTGGAGCACGTCCCAACCCCCACCTTGCAGCCCTGTGAGCTCGAGCCTCAGTTTCCTTCTCCGTAGCATGAGGATGCTGAGGGCGTGACAATGTATGGAAAACACTGGCCATGGAAAGACTGGCTCAAGACAGGTTCTTTTGTTGGTTCTTAGCCTTAGGGGAGGAGAGGAGGGTCCCAGGGGCAGGAACCACTGGTCCTGTGTGAGTGGGTAGAGAAGCCTGGGAGAGGGCATCTGCACCCGGGGTCTTCACTCCAGGGAGGTGCTGTCCCCTTAGTCGATCTTGAAGGAGGAGACGCTCAGCCCGTCCAGCACGCTCAGGTAGCTCAGGTGGCTGTGGCCCAGCCTGTTAGGAAAGGTCAGCTGGTGCCCATCTGGCAGCTTCACTTCGAATCCATCATTCCCAAAGGTCACGGTGATCTGTGGAGGGAGGAGGGTGTCAGGGAGGCAGGAGGCCCCGGAAGTGGGCCGGGGCGGCCGCGGTGGCTCAAAACAAGGCCAACATGTGTCTAGGCCAGGGGGCCCTACCCTCTGGGCTCTCCCAGTGACCTCCTCCTCAGGCGCTTTTCCCCTTCGACCTCACCTTGACCTCTGACCCGGGGCTGAAGCACATGTGACCTTCCCGTTGCTCCTGCCCCCAGCTGCCATCCCTCGAGTTGCAGACGATAGTGGACTCACTGAAGCGTGGGTTGAAATGCAGGTTGAGCTTCTCTGACTCCTGGCCCAGATTGATCACAAATCTGCGGGGGTGGAAAAGGGTGACAAGTCAGGATTGGAGGCCAGCCCTGGGGGAAACTGCTTGGGTTGACCACAAGCTGAAAGGATCACGAGAGAAAGTGTTAATTGCAGCCCGTGCCTTAAAACAAAGGAGGCGACAACCTGGTCGTCTTCGATTATCACCAGACCAAGCGCCAAAACTTAGCATGGGGAGTACCGAGTTCGTTTGGTGCCCAGACTCAGGCTCTGGACAGGAGAGTCACAGAGTGACAGTCTCCGGGATGGGAGATGCCCATCCTTGGCGGGGTGGGGAGAACTGCTGTCCTCAGGTATCTGGAGGCCTATTGAGTTTGGCCCTAAACATTTAAGCTAAGGTTTAAACGTTAAATGTGAGCTCCCTGTCATTGCAGGTGCTCAGTCAGGGCTTGTGTGAGTTCTTGACCGCATCACTACAGCCTGGCTTAGGCTGTCAAGGTGCCTGAGAGTAGGACACGCTGTGTCACAAAGAGGGTGCCTTCAGAGGGGGTCTCAGACCCGAGGACTCACAAATGTCTGTAAACTTGAGGAACCCAAGTAGGAGGAGGGGGTGACCTTGCTCTTGGCTCCTCCCGCCTACATCAGCTCGCCCCTTCCCAACCGAAAGCTCATGGAGATTGGTTCCAAGAAAGTCCCTACCGGTTCAGCACACAGGTAGACCCTGACGCTGAGCTGTAACACCGGGAGGGTCACTGAGGCCCCTTATAATGGAGAGGAGGCAAGTGAGACCCCTTGGCGCCTCCTGGTGGCTGTCTCTGGTGTAACATGAGAGGCTGGCCCTCTGCCCGTTCAGCCGGGTAAAGAGGGTGATGGAGGAGGCGGGCGTGGGCTTTCAGTAGATAACCTGACCCCTGGGGGACTGGGCAGAGCTCCAGGGGATTCTCCACCTGCCCCTTCAACATCTTTGGAGACCATCTTTGGGGATTGAGAATATTGCATGAGCTGTGAAATTCTGAGGGTCCCCAAGCAGCTTCAGCCATGAAGGCAGGCCCCTCACAGGAGGGGAGTCAGCGGGGGCATGGGAGGGTGTGAGAGTGAGCAAGGATGTAAAAAAGGCCCCTTTGGCCTGAGGTCGCTGTTCTCTGTGTGCATCTCACCGGGCTGCCCTGCTGGCTGCCACCTTCCAGGCCTGTTGGGGCCTGTGGACAGCTCCCCTGCCCCCTTCTGCCCCACCCCCCCCACCCCCGCTCCCCGCCACTCCCCGCCCTTCCCCTTGCTCACCCATCAGCATCACTGGCAATCTTGCCCTTGATCTTCAGGGTTGTCCCCAACTTCATGTCCATGTTCGTTATCTCAAATTTTCCCTGTGCCGACAGAGAAGCATTCCACAAAAAGCCCATCACACGCGTGCCCGGAGCCTTTCTGCCGGTGGCACCCACTCACAAGCACCGTCTCGGGGGCTGCACACTCAAGGGCACCAAGCTGGGAAGGGTTCCCCCACCATTAATATAAGAGATCTGGACTGGGTGCTCTCTGGAGCAGGAGGGAAGAGAGGGCAGGGATGGGATAAGCGGAGAAGCAGAAAGAGGGTCAGGAAGGTCTCTGGGCCACAGAGCTCCCCCCACCCCCAGACGCCGAGGACAGGGATGACGTCATCCCTGCCACACATGACCCGACCCGTGGCATTCACGTTCTGCATCTTTTTTTTCTTTTTTAAGATTGTATTTATTTATTTGACAGAGAGATAGCGAGCACAAGTAGGTAGAGCGGCAGGCAGAGGGAGAGGGAGAAGCAGGCTTCCTGCTGAGCAGGGACCCTAAATCCCAGGACCCTGGGATCATGACCTGAGCCGAAGGTAGCCGCTCAACCGACTGAGCCACCCAGGTGCCCCACACATTCTGCATCTTATCCGTCCTGGCTTGAATGGTGTTTCCCAAAAAGTCATGGCCACCTACCACCCGAGGCTGTGACCTATCTGGAGATAGGGTCTTTGCAGCTGCAATGTAGTTAAGAATTGCTTAGGGCGGGCCTTAAGCCCAATATGACTGGCATCCTGATAAGCAAAGGGAAAGTGGGTCCAGGGGCACAGACATGCAGAGGAGAAGGCTCCGAGGACAGAGGCAGAGATGGGAGCCGTCCGGCAACAGCCAAGGACCACCGGACTCCCCGCAACCACCGGAAGCTGGAAGAGACCAGAAAGGATCCTTGCCTGGAGCCTTCAGGGGAGACCTGACCCTGCCAACCCCTGGATTTCAGACTTCTACCCTCTGAAACTCTGAATCAATGTGTTACAGCAGCCACGGGACACTAAGACACCTTCTGATCCTCAGACGCCGTCTGTGACCAGTTCCACAAAGGCAGGAAACTGAGGCTCAGAGAGGAAGAGTGACTGGTCTGAAGCCACACAGCCAGCTATGACAGAGAACCAGGGACCGCAAAGAGGATCCACTCAAACTCCTGCACTTCACAGGTGGTGACCTTGGGCCACTTCCTCCCCCAGCCTCAGTTTCTTCATCTTTGGAAAGCTCAGTCGAGAGGCGCCTGGATGGCTCAGTCGGTTCGCCTGCCTTGGTCTCAGGTCACGATCTCGGAGTCCTGAGTTTGAAGCCCGGCTCAGCAGGGAGGCTGTTTCTCCTTCTGCCCCTCCCCCTGCTCGTGTGCATGCTCTCTCCCTCTCTCTCAAATAAATATTTTTTTAAAACTCAGTGGGTGTTGGCAATTATTACTACTCCTAATATTATTATTATTATTATGGATAAGCAACGGAGTGTAGAGAGGGGGAGAGGCAGGTGCGGGCTCCTGCTGCAGGGTGGTGGGAAGAGCAGAAAACACCCCTGCGACAGGGCAGTGGAGGCCATCGGTCTGTCTGTCCCACTCGGTCACTATACAGATAGGGAAACCGAGGCCCAGAATAGGGCAGTGATGCTCTACTCCAGCCCCCCTCCCCACCAAGCTGCTGTGCTCAGGCAGAGATCCGGGAACAGAGGAGGGGAGCAGCCGGGAAGCCGGCATCCTCACCGACATGGTGGCAGCTCCTGGCCGCTGCTCTCAGGGGCTCCTGGAGGCCTGGGCTCAGGATCGTACTTCCTGGCCCAGTTTATATTCTAGAATATTACACATTAACTCCCTCAAGGCCATTAATGGGGACTTTGGTCCCTTCTGCCGGGTGTCTCTCCACGGGCATCTCCCAGTACCCAGAGCAAACAGGTGAGATGCTTCTCACCTGGGTGCGCCCAGCCCCACCCAGAGCATCCTCCGGACTTCCCTTCTCCCAGCTTCCTGCCTCCAGCCTCCCCCCCCACCCCCCATCCACCCCTCCGCACCCAGCCTCCAGACCCCCTGCTCCTAACCGCCCACCCCCTGCCCAGCCTGGCCAGCACGAATCCTGTGTGAGCTTGGCAAGCCACCCGAGGTCCCGAGCCCTGCTTCCTCATCCTCAAACAGAGACTTGCTCTGTAAAAAAAACCTCGAAGCTTCTCATTTTCTCTGATGTCAAGATTCATTCCGAGAGCCTTTTGTTTTGTTTTCTCCCCTCACCCTATGATTTTTCTGATTGTACGAGTAAGTCTTGAAAGCAACCCGTGGTGGATTCAAGGAAAACTCTGGAAGTATCTACATCCAACTGTTAAAAATCAGAGAAGGGAGGGGGCTGGGGTGGGCAGGTACTGGGGGTTTAAATGCTGTGATCTTCGGTGACTTACGTCACTGACAGGCTCACAAAGGCAGTTCGAGATATGAAGGATGATAAAAGTCAGAAACAAAGCAGGCACTCACAACCCTCCCACCAGAAGGAAACCTGCTTGCTCTCCCGGTGCCTTTCCCTCCTCCTGGTTTTCTGTGCACTCATATCACAGGCAGCCCTCTGCCGATGCCGTTTTCTGTCCTGCTTCATTGAGTAAACGTTAACGCTCACAAATCTGTATTTCACAACGCTCGTGTAATGCCCCTGAACGATCACGCTGTTCACTGGCTAAATTGATTGGACCCATTTCCTTTTGCTGAACACTTAACCCTAATTCTAAATGTTTACTCTTAAAAGTGTGGCTGCATTAAATCTATTTGCATAGGACGTTTGACTGCATCCTGACCACGAATTTAGGGTGGATTCCGGAAAAAGCGGGATTTTTCTAGAGCCCTGGTTTGGCTGGCCAGAGTGGTTTCCATCCAAGCTGGCAGCCGCCGGTCTGGGAAGGGGTGCGGGGAAGCCGGCCCGCGGGGAGCCCTCGGGTGCCAGGAGCTGATGGGTGGCTTGCTGCCCAGTGCTCACAGAGGATACCACCTCCAGGCCCCCGCCCACCTCGAGAGGAGAGTGATTTCCTCATTTTAAGCCACAAGGAAATCAATCCCTTCTCGGCCTTCCTCCCAGGGCTGCGGCAAAGCCCAAGCAAGATAAGGAGTTTTCAAGTGCTCTGTACACAAAAACCCCTAATCAACAGAAACTACACCTTGTAAAGGTGCTATTTTTCTGATTATAGCGTAATTCTAGCTCCCCGAGGAAGGTTTCGATAAGCTCACAAAGTAGAAAGAACTTATACGCTCACTTGTTTTAGAAAAGTCCTTAAAGAGGGGAGCACATGCCCACGTTCTGAATCGGACACTCTTCTGTGTGTATGTGTGACATCAGTGAAAGATTTGTTGAAAGAGAGGCGCCTGAGTTTCTCAGTTAGTTGAACGACTGCCTTCGGCTCAGGTCATGATCCCAGGGTTCTGGGATCGAGCCCCGAGTTGGGATCCTTGTTCAGCAGGGAACCTGCTTCTCCCTCACCCTCTGCCTGCCACTCTGCCTGCTTGTGCTGTCTCTCTCTCTCTGTCAAATAAATAAATAAATAAATTTTTAAAAAATCTTTTAAAAGGAAGGGGGAAAGGAAGGGAGGGAGGAAAGAAAGAAGAAAAGAAAATATCTAAATGTCCAATTCTTGCATCACCAATCTCATTCTCTTAATAACATCTGCCTTCCGGGGCACCTGGGTGGCTCAGTCTGGTTAAGCGTCTGCCTTTGGCTCAGGTCATGATCTCAGGATCCCGGGATGGAGCCCCACATTGGTTCTCTGCTCCCCAGGGAGTCTGCTTCTTCCTCTCCCTCTGTGCTCTCTCTCTCTCTCTCTCTCACTCTTTCTCGAGAAAATAAATAAAATAAAGCCTTCCTCCTATAGGGTACTCTGTCCAGCAGTTCATCCAGCCCTCATCACAATAAACTCAACAAATGTTCAAGGTGATATTTATTATGATCCCATTTTTCAGATGGGGAAGGAAGGGTCCCATGTAAGGACTGAGTAGCAGAGCTTGCCTTAGCTCCCAGCCCATGGTTCGAGGCCCTCACTTAGCGAAAGGAAGAGTTGCCCTGCAGAAGGATGACCTTTGTGTGACACACAGCCTGGGTCGTGGTGCCCAGAGATCCCTACCTCCTGCCATTCACACCTTCATATATTGATTCCTCTCGACTGTGGCTGGACCCAGAGACTTTCATGTAACCAGGAGAATACTAGAATAGGGCAAAAGTCACAAGGTGTCACTTCCAAAATTAGCTTCTGAAAAGACTGATTACAAAAACCAACATTAAAGAGGACTATCCCCTCTCCCTCTCCCTCTCTCGCCCTCCTTCCCTCTCTCTCTGTGTCCTACCTCTGGGGGAAGCAAGCCACATTACGATCAGTCCTACCAACGAGGCCCATGTGCCATGTGCCGAGGAATCCATGTCCCCAGCCCACTGCCAGTGAAGACCCAAGGCTCGCCAACAGCCCGCTGAGTGAACCTGGCAATGGATTCCCCCCCACCCTGCCCTCTGACCGACTTAAGCCGTGGGGTGGCTGAGGTCGCCAACAGCTTGACCACAGCCTTGTCAGAGACCCCGCAAAGTCCTGCCTGGATTCCGGAGCACAGAAGCTGTGCAAAACCTGTTTCTGGTTTTATGTCTCTACGTTTGGATGAATTTGTTACATGGCGAGGGATAACTAGTACACTTGGCTGAACGATTACTACCAAAAGCTCGGTGGGAGAACTATCCACGAAGGCCCCCACTGAGGAATCTGCAGTCGGGGCATGTCCCTAGACATCCCATCGTACTGGTCTTCTTAAAGACCCAGCTCCTGGTTTTGTGTCCTTAATAGTCCTTAATTCCTTCCTTTATGTCCTATTAGCTCTTCCTTTGACCTTTCTTTTATTTTATTGCTCTTTTTCTCACTTCTCAAGTTGAATGTTCAGTTCATTCATTTTTCATCTCATCTTTTTACCAAGAAATGTATTTGAAGCTATACATTTCCCTTGCTGCCTCCTTGGCCACTTCTCAGAAAATTTTTTTTTTAAGATTTTATTTATTTATTTGACAGACAGAGATTGCAGGTAGGCAAAGAGGCAGGCAGAGAGAGAGGGAGAAGCAGGCTCCCCGCTGAGCAGAGCCCGATGCGGGACTCGATCCCAGGACCCTGAGATCATGACCCGAGCTGAAGGCAGTGGGCAGCCGAAGGCCCACTGAGCCACCCAGGCGCCCTCAGAAAATTTTTTTTTAAGATTTTATCTCTTTATTTGAGAGAGAGAGAAAGAACGAGCAAGGGGGAGGAGCAGAGGGAAAGGGAGAAGCAGACTCCCTGCCAAGGAGGGAGCCCAATGTGGCGCTCGATCCCAGGACCCTGAGATCATGACCTGAGCCAAAGGCAGAGGCTTAACCCACTGAGCCACCCAGGCGCCCCACTTCTCAGAAGTTTCAAGATGTTCTGCTCATGATCCCAGTATTACCTTGGACCGAAGCCAGACCACCAGAACGTTGTTCTCAGAACTCAGTACACGCTTAATAACTATTTGGGGACTGACCTACTAAAGAGAGAATCACCACCCCCATCATCACTGGGGAACGGTTGGAAAATAAAATATCACGAATACAGAGTTGGCTACGTTCACGTTTGCTAAGCAAACGAACCATCATAAGGCCATCAAAGGTCACATTTTGGGGGTTGCTGCTCTAAGAGGCAACATCGAGGACGAACCACAGCAAAGCTGCTCGTGTGGGCACCTCCGGGGTGCCAAGAAGGACATCTCCAAGCTGGCCACACAGGGTCTCCATCCTGGAACACAGGCACCTACGACTTTATTCAAAACACAGGGGACTGGGGGCGCCTGGGTGGCTCAGTGGGTTAAAGCCTCTGCTTTCGGCTCAGGTCATGATCTCAGGGTCCTGGGATCAAGCCCCGCATCGGGCTCTCTGCTCAGCAGGGAGACTGCTTCCCCCCCCTCGCCCCGCTCTCTCTCTGCCGGCTTCTCTGCCTACTTGTGATCTCTGTCTGTCAAATAAGTAAATAAAATCTTTTAATAAATAAAGAGATCAAGCCTCAACAGGGAGACAAACTTGAGCACAGGAAACAACCAGAAAACAATTAATCCCCCCCTCCTCCGGCGGAAGGCTGCAGAAAGTTCCAGACTCCTGGGGCAGAAGGGGTCCTCGGATGTCCTTGAGAGGGCAATATGGAACCAGTGGAATCCTGGTTCTGCCACTAGCCAGCTGTGTGACCTCGGGCCCAGTTACTTAACCTCTCAGATCGATCTCTTCCTCTGTAAAATGAGAACAAAAGTGTTAAAAGGATTAAGGGAGATAACGCCTGGAGTTTTGTTAATAGTTAACGGATATTATTTGTTATTAGGACCAGGAGTGCAGTGCCCTCCTTGTGTTGGCTGTGAGGAGGGTAACGTACCCCCCGACACACACCCACACCTGGCAGCTGCGTATGGACCCTCAGTCTCAGACCTCAGGCCTGTGAGAATGTTC
Organism: Enhydra lutris kenyoni; assembly: GCF_002288905.1. Classification (NCBI taxonomy): domain Eukaryota; kingdom Metazoa; phylum Chordata; class Mammalia; order Carnivora; family Mustelidae; genus Enhydra; species Enhydra lutris. The sequence goes on along the minus strand of NW_019154139.1, from coordinate 10,491,429 downwards.
TGGCAACCTCCCAGGGCCCCGTTATGACTTCTGCGAGCCCAGGGTACTTCGGCCTTCGTGGGCCTCTTCCTGCAGTAACTACGCGTATTTTCATGTACACATACATAAGCACACACACCTATTGTCTTTTCCCTGCGCTCAATGAATGTGTCAGTGTTCTATATTAACACACCGGAAACCAACTTAACACTGTATGTTACAACCCGACTCTGGATTTCAGCTCAGGTCATGATCTCAGGGTCGCGAGATGGAGCCCTGTGGGGGGGCTCTGTGCTGAGCAGGGATCTGCTGGAGATTGTCCCTCCCTCTCCCTCTGCCTGTCTCCCCCACTCATACACACACTCTCTCTCTCAAAAAAAAAATTAACGTTATATATTAAACATTTTCTCAGGGGTGGGCGAAACAGATGAAGGGGTCAGAAGGTAGTTACAAAATAAAGAAGTCACAGGAGGTACATCACGGTGACTATGCTTAATTATACTCTAGCATATTTGAAAGCTGCTAACAGAATAGGTCTGAAAAGTCCTCATCACGAGAAAAAGCCAAGAAAAACAAAACAGGGACACGTGGTGGCAATGGCAGGCCGTGGTCACTTCTCCACATACACGAGTGTCAAATCCTTCTCTTGCGTACCTGGAACTAATATTGTGTGACATGTCAACTATTCCTCAATTAAAAAAATAAAAACACCCAGAACACCCACACTTTTTTCGACCTGAAAGTTCATTTTCTTCCGATTTTATAAGAAATGGAAACCTTCCGGTGAGCCTCCAAAGGGTGCTGCGTTCATGGCACGGGGTCTGCCGTGGGGTTCTGGGGACTGCTGCCCACTGGCCTTTTGCTGTTGGGGGACTTTGGTCCTGAGGTCTGTGAGATCCCGGCCTATCTCCTCTCCTGTCCTGCTCCTCCCAAAGAACAAACAGCCCAACGCATCCCTGGTATTCTTCCTGTTTTCCTTCCTGCTCCCCTCCTCCCCAACAGCCTCCTTCAGATGGCAGAGGGAACAGGGAGGGAGCACAGAAGCCTCGAGTTCCGGGTATCAAATGGGAAAATGTCAAGTGTCACCTACGAGCTGGGGAGCCATGGCAAGTCACTCTGAGCCTCGGTTTCTTCATTGTGAGAGGGAGCTAAGAGCACCTTCTTCACGGGGTGACTGGGAGAATGTTTTTTTTTAATTTTAATTTAAAAACTTGACTTACATGGCATGTGGGGCACATTCCTAGATGCTAAAAAGATAAATAAACTGGTATCTTCCTTCCTTGGGGAGGATTCCTGGAACGGTTCCACCTGCACTGATGACCCGAGAGCCCAGGAGAGCGGACAGAGCAGAAGCTCGGGTGAATCTGGAGCAAGCAGCCCCCACCCGCCGCGGACGGTGGCCGGCGAGCACACTCCTTCCCCTGCCCCCTGGGAGGACAGTTCTCCTTGGGAAGCCAGTGTCCATTCTGCCAGAGCCCGGGATCCTGAACGGGAGCATGGGGCATGAGAAGAAAGATGCTGGTGACAGCCAGACATACCATACACAAATATCGAATCCGCTGGGGACCCCGTCTCCCAGACAGAGCTGGGGCTCGTGATCTATGCTTTCCAATCCCCATGGAGATTAAAACCCTCCTAGTCTCGGTCTTTCTTCAGGTGTGTTAGCCTCAGGCACAGGAAGGCTGGTCTATTGCTGTGTGACCTTGGGCAAGTCACGCAACCTCTCTGGGCTTCAGTTTGTCCATCTGTAAAATGGGAACTGTCACACCTCCCGGGGTCACACCTCACTGGGTGGATATGAATCTTAAAGGAGAATGTGCATGAAATGCTAAACACTGTGCTGAGCCAAGTTCAGTGTTGGATAAGCATTTGCCGGTATTAAATGTTATCTCTTGGGCCGACTTGGATGTTAGGGCTGCAGAGAAGATGTCCGGCCCGGCTGCTCCAGCGCCAAACAGCCGCCCATCCGTCCGTCCTTCAAGAGACTTCCACGGGGTTCTTGCCTCATCTGCCTCAGGGATCTTCCTTATTTAACCTGACCCCAGTTTCTGTGGCTCCACTCTGAGCTCCAGCTGCTGTCTAGACCTGGCCGCAGGCCTGGCTCACATCCCTCCAGGACCACTGAGGTTGCCTGGAGCCCTGGGGTCATCCTCACCTCACCTGGAATTGGGGAGGGGCCTCGAAGGAGGAAGGATTTTGGAGAAGTGGTAGGAGAGGTTGGGCCACAGTCACTTAGCCGTACCCTCAACCCGTCCTCCACTCTTTTTTTTTTTTTTCTTTAAAGATTTAACGTATTCATTTGACAGAGAGAGAGCACAGGCAGAGGGAGTGGCAGGCAGAGGGAGAAGCAGGTTCCCACTGAGCAAGGAGCCCGACGCATGGCTCAACCCCAGGACCCTGGGATCATGACCTGAGCTGAAGGCAGACGCTTAACCCACTGAGCCACCCAGGCACCCCCGCTCCCGCCCTGTCCTCCACTCTTGCCCCACAACCTTAGCCACCCACAGGGATCTTTATAAATCTAAAAGACAACACCCCAGCCTCCTGCACTAAACCCTCCAGTAGCTTCTTCCGGCATTTAGAATAAAATCTTAACTCCCCTCTTGGCCAATGAGACCTACTTGACCTGGTCCTATCCACCTTGCAGCCTCATGTCACCTCCCATGTCCCCCTGGCCAATTCACCAAGCTCATTCCAGCCTCAAACCTTTGTCCTTGCTGATGCCTCTACCTAGAACCCTTCCCCAGCTCTTGGATGGAACTTATCATATCCATCTCATCCCAAAGGTGGGTGGGTGTTGAATTTAAGTAAAAAAAAAAAAAAATTGGGTGCCTGGGTGGCTCAGGTGGTTGGGCGACTGTCTTGGGCTCAGGTCATGATCCTGGAGTCCCAGGATCGAGTCCCACATCGGGCTCCCTGCTCAGTGGGGAGTCTGCTTCTCCCTCTGACCCTCCCCACCTCATGCTCTCTCTCTCTTTCTTTCTCTTCAAGAAATAAAATCTTAAAAAAAAAAAAAAAGATGGGTGGCTGGATGGTGGATAGGTGGCTGGATGGTGGATTGGTAGCAGAAGCCCTCATCAGAGAGTCCAGAAGTGGGGGAATTTGCAGGAGCTCCAATCTAGGGGCACGTGGCCCCATCACTTCCCTCCCTGCCCCCCAGCTTATTACCCAGGCCTTTGGACCAGGAAGGCTCCCTGTCAGGGTAACACCTCCCTATGCCCAGACAGTGCTGGGAAGATTTACAGAGGAGTCCATCATGTACTGTGTTCTGTTTCATGTAATTGGCAAGAGGAACATGTCCATAGAGAACGTCTCTCTAGAAATTAAGCAAGTATTTCAAACTGTTTCTGTCCTTAGGTGGTCCTGTAGTGCTCTTTCTGGCGGAGGGGAGACCCCAGCCCTGAGCCCCACTGCTCCTCCCGGGGCCACTCCGTCTTCCTGTGGACAATGGTCTGCTTTGATGTCCCTTATCACACAGCTGATGGAGCAGATCTGTGGGGGACAGAAACAGCCCCAAACTGACATTCCCACCCTGCTCCCCATCCCTGTCCCGGCAAACGCAAGGGCAGGACTCTATCTGCCTTGGGGCAGATGGGCGGTCTTTGTTTGGGTGAGGGAAGGGGAAGGGGCCTTTATCTGCCCCGTTTTGGTAAACAGCAGAGGAAGCTCGGCACCAGGGGAAGCTCACTCCCTCCCAAGGCCTCCAGTCCACCTTGAGCTCCGGAAGCCACGAGAAAGACCTCCCTCTTATTGAGTCAACATCCGTCACCATCTTGCACCCCAGAATCAGAGTAGATGCTGCAGGATTCCAGGGGCTGGTGAAGTCCTTGGGGAAATACCCATTTCAGAGTCTGGCCCTCTTTCTTTAAAGTGGGGATGGAAACTGGGACCCATAATACTTCTATGAGTCAACTTCACAATTCAGAGAGCCACCGCCCAGAGATGTAATGGGCCCCTGTCCAACACCCAGAGGCCCCGCGGGAGACCACAAGCCGCTGGCACAGGGCTAGAGAAGACCAGTGAGGATGGAGACCCCAAGTCCAGAAGAGCTACGAGGGGGAGAGGGAAGGGGGTGCGGCGTCAGTGGAATGACGTCATCCTCAAGTCCTGGCTCCGCCCCTTACTCATTGCATGACCTTGGCCAGGCCAGGTGGCCTCAGTTTCCCTGCCAGGAAAGTCATTTTATTGATTTTTTTTAAGATTATTTATTTATTTATTTGACAGACAGAAATCACAAGTAGGCAGAGAGGCAGGTAGAGAGAGAGGAGGAAGCAGTCTCCCCGCTGAGAGAGAGTCTGATGCGGGGCTCGATCCCAGGACCCTGGGATCATGACCTGAGCCGAAGGCAGGCTTTTAACCCACTGAGCCACCCAGGTGCCCCTTATTTATTTTTTTTAAAGATTTTATTTATTGGGGTCTGCCTCTCTGCCTACTTGTGATCTCTCTGTCAAATAAATAAATAGAATCTTTAAAAAAAAAAAGATTCTATTTATTTATTTATTTGAGAGCGAGAAAGAGCGACGGGGGAGGGGCAGGGGAAGAGAGAGAATCTCAAGCAGGGTCCAGCGCGACCTGGGGCTGATCTCCCAACCCTGAGATCAGGACCTGAGCCAAAATCAAGAGTCTGGTGTCTGAGCCCCCCTGGCACCCTTGGAAAGTCATTTTGGAGATTTCTATTTCACAGTATTGCCACGGGGCTAAATGGGAGAACACAGGTGATGGGCTTCACTACAGAGTCTGGCACGTGGTAGGACCTCCACTATGACTTTTCTGTCACCAGTAGCTGACGGCTGGCATTTACTGGGTGGCTCCCACGCTCTCCCTCGCCCGCATCATCACATTTACCGTGAGGCGCTTACAGAGCAACACTCTGGTGACAATCATCCTCTCGTCCGGACCCATGACAGCCCCCACCCTCAGGCTCCCCAGCTGCACCGAGAGGAGTTGGGAGCAATGACCCTCCAGCTCAATGTCCAGGGGTCTCTCTGGGTGTTGGTTTCTCCCTCTGCCACTCTGCCCTGCCATGGCCACCCACCTCTCATGGCTCACAGGCCCGAGTGCCCCTCCCCCCAGCAGAATTCTAGAGCCCCCCCCCCCAGCCCCTCTCCCTCTGGTCTCCCTCCCTAGGTGACCCTGGGCCCCGCCCCCAGAAACTGATTTGCAAAGAGGATAAGGGACTTCACCCTCAGCTCACTGGAGTCTGTCCATTTCCCTGCAAGCCACCGACGCAACCATTCAAGGTGTTGGGGCACCTGGGTGGCTCAGTCGGTTGAGCATCTGACGCTTGATCTCAGCTCGGTCTTGATCTCAGGGACGTAGTTCAAGTCCTGCTCTGGGCTCCACGCTGGGTGTAGAGCTTACTTAAAAAAAAAAAAAAAGAGGGGCGCCTGGGTGGCTCAGTGGGTTAAGCTGCTGCCTTCAGCTCGGGTCATGATCTCAGGGTCCTGGGATCGAGTCCCGCATCGGGCTCTCTGCTCAGCAGGGAGCCTGCTTCCCTCTCCCTCTCTCTCTGCCTGCCTCTCTGCCTGCTTGTGATCTCTGTCAAATAAATAAATAAAACCTTAAAAAAAAAAAGAAAGAATGAATGAATGAATGAAAGAAAAAGAAAGAAAGGAAAAATCAAGGTTTCATTGCAGGTAGGAATGTAAAAGCATGCAGCCATTACGGAAAACAGTTTGACAGTTCCTCAAAAAGCTCAAAGGAGGATTACCACGTGACCCGACAGTTTGACTCCTAGGTAGGGTCAAAGGGACAGACAAGGACTTGAACAGATCCTTGTACACCCCTGTTTACAGCAACGTCAGTCACAACACACAGAAGATGGAAACAGCCCAGCGTCCGTCAGCGGGTGGATGCATAAACAGGGCGGGCTGTGCACCCACCATGGAACGGTATTCAGCCTTGAAAAGGAACAAGAAGCCAATCCATGCCGCCACGTGGATGAAGCTTGAAAACCGTACGCTCAGTGAAGGAAGGAGGACACGAGAAGTCACACATCGCATGATTCCACTTTGATGAAGTCTCTGTCATAGATAAATCCATAGAGACAGAAAGGAAATTAGCGGTTCCAGGGTGGGGGCGGCTGGGGCTGGGAAGTTACTATCTGATGAACACAGAGTTTCTATTTGGAGGATAAAAAAAGTTTTGGAAATAGATGGTGACATTGCACAACATTGTGAATGCGATTACTGCCACTGAGTTATGCACTTAAAATAGTTAAAATGGAAATTTTATGTTATATGTATTTTGCTATGATTTTTTGTTTGTTTGTTTGAGTGTGCATGTGCGCGAGCCGGGCCGGGGGGGGGGGGGGGGGGGCCCCCCCTCCGGGGGGAAAAATCTTTTTTTTTTTTTTTTTTTTTTTTGACAGACAGAGATCACAAGTAGGCAGAGAGGCAGGCAGAGAGAGAGGAAGGGAAGCAGGCTCCCTGCTGAGCAGAGAGCCCGATGGCTCGATCCCAGGACCCTAGGATCATGACCTGAGCCGAAGGCAGAGGCTTTAACCCACTGAGCCACCCAGGCACCCAGAAAGAGAGACTCTTAAGCAGCCTCTACTCCCAGCACAGAGCCCACGGGCTCCATCTCATGACCCCGAGATCATGACCTAAAATCAAGAGTCAGACACCTAACTGACTGAGCCATCCAGGCGCCCCAATTTTGCTACAGTTTTTAAAAATTAACAATGCAATTTACAAAAAAAAAATTGAACTGTACACTTTAAGTGGCTGAGTTGTATAGTATGTGAATTATACATCCCTAGAGCTATTTTTTTAAGATTTTATTTTTATGTAATGTCTACACCCAATGAAGGGCTTGAATTCATAACCCTGAGATCAAGAGTTGCCCACTCCACCAGCTAAGCCAGACAGGAGCCCCACGATAGAACTATTTTAAAATCAGAGCTTGCCTGGAGTTCATGATGGCAACTTCTTTCAGTTATTTTCCTCCCGAGGCCCTTCCTGGAGTCTGGGGTCTAGCCACAGAACACAGCCACTGTGTTTTTGGGAAGCTGTGGAAGGGATAACCTCTCTCTAGGAGAGAGAAAGCATTTGCCTCCTCCTGGTGGCCACTAAAAGAACAATCTAAATTAGAAAAAAAAAAGGTGGGGTGGTGGGGGTAAGCATCTACCTTTGGCTCAGGTCATGATCTCAGGGTCCTGGGACTGAGCCCCCACGCGGCTCAGCAGGGAGCCTGCTTCTCCCTCTCCCTCTGCCTGCTGCTCCTCCTGCTTGTGCTCTCTCTCTCTGTGTGTCAAATAAATGAAATGTATATTTTTTTTAAGATTTAATTTTATTTATTTATTTGACACACAGAGATCACAAGTAGGCAGAGAAGCAGGCAGAGAGAGAGG